>NC_088887.1:64035053-64645280 GCF_037157495.1 Lathamus discolor | reverse complement strand
CGGATTATCCCTTTTTATGCCCGAGTTTGCTGCACTTTCCCACTGAGAAAATATTCTGTCAATCAATGTAGGTCCTGCTTCCTCTTTGTCGCATGCCAGTTTTATTCCACAGTGCCAAATCCAGAACTGACAACTTACAGCAGGCAGAACAGATGGGCACACAACTGCCCTGAGCTATGGAGATGTCGTAAACTATTTTTAACAAATAAAAAAAATAATTATGAATGGTTTATAAGGAGGTTTTCTGGCCCTGCCTCATATAAAAGGTGAAGTGGTCACTATGGCATCTTCCAATCGTACAATCTGTGTCTGCAATTAGGATAGTACCTTCAGGCAGAGCTCAGTTTAACTTAGATTTCGATATAACAGTAGAGCTGGTTAGCAATGCCCTGCTGAGTCCCCAAAAGTGCTGCTGGATCTTGAAAGTCTTGCTGCATACATCAGCCAAAGAGCCTCAATACCAGCAGTGCAGCACCCAGTGCTGCCATAGCCCTTGGCCAGCCTTCCTCGTTACAGAAAGGCTTGGGATTCTCCAAGTCCCATTCTAAATCCCTGTAACACCTTGGCTGGAGGGACAGAGACCCTGAGAAGACATGGGTAGCCAAAGCCAAAGCCTCATTCAACCACAAGCCTGTTTTGCTCCAGCAAATACCCAGCTTGGAAGCAGTCAACCTGAATGTTGGCTCTGTGCATGTAGTGGTATAGTTTTCAAGGTTTGAATGTTGTAGGCATGAGTAAATATGAAATACATTTTTACTTCCTGTACATGTTTTTTAAAGCCATCTTAGCCTCCTGAAGCCACAGCTGTTTCCCCACATATAATCTGCGTAAAATGTCATATTCATATTCAAAGAACCTGAAAATGAGAACCGTTTGCTATCAACACACAAATCAATCAGTTGAGAAGAGATAAAAAAGAGAAATAAACATACTAAGATATTACTGAGCGCAAAGGGCAAGCAAGCGATGGTATAAGTGAGATGATAGCAAGAAAAGATCTCACTACTTTCTGGGAAGTAAGATTTTCTGTGTGCACATGAAATACTGCGTAAATCAGACTAGAGAAAATGGTGCCATTGTGCCTGGTTAGTCAGTGCATTAAGGATTAGAAGCAACTTGGTAAAATTCAAAAGCTTCTCCAAATGCATTCTGTCAAATATCTCACCAGTATTGCGCAGAGGTAATTAAAACTGGTGAGAGTTCTTACATATGCTTATTGGCTTGCAGCTTCCCAATACTTTTTCACTTGATATTGATAGGCCATTTTTGGTTTCTGTGCCAGAGATATACCAACTCCTTTAGAAAAGAAAGGCAATGTAATTCCCCAGACAGGTCGTTTAACACATGCTTTGCTTAATTGATTGGAAGAGCTAGTAATTTCTTGATTTAGACAATGTAACTTCTCTAATGCCTCTACTGTTTACTATAAAGTGAGACAGAAAAAGGGACACCTCTGGAGGCAGCACTGGATTCAGCTCATTCTGCCAACCCACAACCACCACTGCCCCTTCACACCACCATTTGCTGCCCCTCCCGGCTGTGGAGCACTGCTGAGCTGCACTGATCACCTGAATAATCTGCCTTGAAAACAGTTATCTCAAAACACACCATGAAAATGGCAACCATAGCAGATGCAGCAGGTCCTTCCTAGGGTCGGCCTCCTGGCCTAGGCAAGGGGACCAGGACCAGACCTTGTGCACTTGGGCCGTTTCATGTCTGCTAAAAGCCAAGCTACATCTGTGCTGCTGCCAAAGGAGATGGTCCCTGCCTTCTCAATGGGCAGTCTTCCCTTTCTGCAGTCCTTTTGTACACAGGAGCACAATCAGCCACACAGTCGAGCAATTCAAGGACTATCCTTTTTCTTCTTTCGCTTTTGTTTTGTTGCACTGGTTTTTGAGCTTATTATCATGGCAGGAAGGTCTGTTATAAGCTCCAGTACCTCAGAGGGATGTGATAAGCCAGTTATCAGGTGCTTACTCTTATTCTAATAAGCAACATAGGCAAATAAATGCAAGGCATTATTCGCTACTGCAACCATGAAACTGTTTCCTCTAGCCACATTAGAATAGGAAAAGTGTTTCCATCTGCAAATATGTTAGCTAACTTGTTTTAACTAATGTGATTTTAAGCCTGACTTAACATAAGTGTGGACAAGCCACAGGCTTCCCTAAGTGGTCTAGCCACAACTAACCTAAATGTTTTTAAATAAAGCTTGCTTTCACTTATATCATAGAATCATAGGATAGTTAGGGATGGAAAGGACCTTAAGATCATAGAATCACAGAAGATCATCAAGTTCCAACCCCCCTGCCATGGGCAGGGAAACCTCCCACCATGCCACTCAAGGCTCTGTCCAACCTGGCCTTGAACACCACCAGGGATGGAGCATTCACAACTTCCTTGGGCAACCCATTCCAGCCTCACCACCCTTACAGTAAAGAACTTCCTCCTTACATCCAATCTAAACTTCCCCTAAAGCTTCCTGATTTGCACAAGCAAATTTGACTCATGGACTGGTCATACAAACCCAGTGCTTGTGTTAGGGTTCACTGGCGTGCAGGTGTCCTTAGACCTGGTTTTGCTAGTGGGCTCAGGCTGCAGAGCATGGCTGCTGCAGGCAGTGTCGCAGCACAGCGCAAACACCCTGCAAAGCCTCAATGGAGGCAATACATTTAGGTCAAATGCCATCTTCAGAAAAATCTAGAAATCTAATATGGACTTAACCTTACCTGCCCATAGAAAGTTCTCTAGCAGGAGGTCCTCAAATGCTTTGTGGATCCTATACCACATGTCTCACAGAGAGAGGCGTAAGTACATGGGGACCATGACAGAAATTTTCAATCCTCTGGAACTAGACATATGAGGAACTGGGAAATTTGTGTCTTTGTCCTGTTCCTCAGTCTTGGCGTGTCCTGTCTTCCAGTTTTCTCCCCCTCATGCCACGTCACTTCTGGGGCATCCTAATGACCTTCCTGACAGTTGGGCACACTTTGCCTTGGATTTTGAGAGCCAAGGTTTGAGCACTGGAGCAAAGCCTTGAACTCTTCTGCTGTTCTGGCCCCTCTGATTGCCATCCCAAGCCTTCTTGTCAGGTTGACACCTGAGAATGGATACTCTGAGGTCAGTCTGTGATGTGTCCCCAAAGCCAAGGAAGCAGGGGACACCTGCCACAGGACTGGGACCTCAAGTTGCTGCAGTTTTTACAGTATTGCAGCAGGCAGTATCTCCCTGGCAGTGTGAGAAGATGCAAGAAAATCAGGGTTCTGCACACTTACGGTAGAGAGCTCTGCATGGAGACCTTGCATCGGGCAGTATATCTCTACGCAGGAGACCTCGGCCCTGTTTCCCCTGCATCAGCAGGAAATTCACACCTAATTTCAGCAGAAGCAAGATCTGGTTTCGTTGCCTTGGGCAGGGAACAGACACAAAGGTCTGACATTAAAGAGTAAGGAGACATGCCTTTTAATCTCCAGAATTTAAACAGGTTTGTGTTCTTTGCAACAGACAGATGTTGCCTGACAAATCTAGTAATGAAACTTTCATAAATTCTAACATGTTCTTCTGTAAAGCACAGCTCTGAGAGGCTCCAGACAAAGGCTAAATGAGCTCCAGTCCCCATTCATGCCATGCAAAAACATTCTCTGACTGTGAATAAAACATGTCTTTATCACCCTCCTCCTCCATTAAAATGAACACCTATGACCTGCTACCCCAGCTGATGATAGCTTTACTTTTGTGTGGAAAAAAGGAAAAAGAGAAAGCAAGACACCAAAATGAAACCTTGAAGATTACCAGCTGCATGTGCTTTAATTCCATTTGTGAGCAGAGCATTTGTATGCCTGTCTTGCAGAGATGTGATACAGACCCCAAAGACTTTAATGCAGCTGTTAACAGTTCAGTTTAGCCACCCTCATATAAGACTCAATTTGCACTCAATAGCAAGGTGTGAGATGGGAAAGACTGTTGTTTGCATTTACATTTGAGAGGTCTCATCAGTCCATAGGAGGCCTGAGAAGCGTGGCAGGTCCAGAAGGCTTTGCTCCATGAATCTGCTTTCCATGCCCTGCCATCCCTCCCCTCAACCCACCAGCCACTGAGGACTTACCTCCGTGCCCTGCTTTTATCTCACTCCAATTACGGACGAGTGAAATCTGACTGCATTTTGATGCCACCTGTTGTAAAGCCCAAGAACAATATGCATTGAGAGTCATAGATGTTTCCTCTATTGCGCTCGTTTTCAAAACTGTGAAGCCAGAATTCCCACAGTATTAAACCAGCCTGAATTTAAAGCAAGAAAACAAGGCCAGGGCTGCAATGCAATCTCACAGAAACCACAGAAGCACATGCTTCGCACGGAGTTTTACCCCTCACTACACAGAAATGATCCAGCGGACATGTACAAAGGGACCCGTTCAACCAGCCCCCCGAAGCAAGCAAGGTTACACTCATGAAGAACATGTTGGATTTGGCACAGACTGCCTCCTTTTATAATCATTTTAGTGAAGAGAAAAGGCGCCCCAATTACTTTAATGCTGTTGTGGACTTTCTGTAGGTTCCACTTCTTTAACTGCATTAGGTATTAAATCTGCCCCCCAAACATAACCTAAAGTTTCCACTTAATTACTTCACCTATGCTACGAACACATAATCCTCCCTCCTTCTGTATGCAAGTACACACATATAAACGAACTTAGCATGTGCTATGTTAACAGTGCCTCTTCTCCCCTCCTGCAAATATTCTTTGCTGCTTACAAATTTCAGATGTGTGTAAATTCTCCCAATCATTTTCTGAAAATGCTTCACAAAAAAGTCGAAACCTATCAGCAAAAAGAAACATGAGGAGGGTCCCCAATTAAAAACTGACAGCAGCAAGGGTGTCCTGCATCACTGTCGCTATCCCTTAGAGCCTCTTTCATGTTTGCTGTGACATTGAACACAGTACATCCCCCTGAACTGGAGCACAGGGCTTGTTTTAAAGGTTAGGTCATCCCATTTAGCTCCCACATAAAGGCTCCAACATAAAACCCTACCCTGATTATTTATAGCATAAATCAAGACACTGTCCAGAGAGACCAAAGTGTCCCTTATCAATAGCTTGTTGTCTTGCCTTATGCCAGGCCTATCTTCACTGCAATAATCATGCAAATCAACAGCAAGTCATGCATATATATCTGTAATTTATGTGCTTAGGGTTAACCCAGCACCTTTGGTGAAGCCATGGAAGAACTCTGGCAAAGCAGAACCTAATCAAAGGACATCCACAGTGAAACAGTGAAACACTGCACGAAATGCTGTAAAGGAATACTTGCAGGAGCACATTTTTTAAATACTCATTTATCAGTAAATGGATAAAGTTTTATGTCATGTGTCTCATCATTTCAACTATTTATATCACCCATTTTTGTAATTTAAGTCTTTTGCAAGGAGTTAAGATATCTTCCTCTACAATTTAACAGCAACTCTATATTTTTATGAAGAAAGATACACATTTGTCATTTATATTAGTGTCTGTCACAGACTCTATTCATGTTTGAGAATATCTAAGAGAGAAGAATCTGGTGTTGTTAAAGGGCTGGCTGGAGAACATGATACAATGCTTAAGCTGGGCACAGCTTTTAACTGTAAGCCATTTGTTGGAATATAATGAAGACTCATCATCACATAAATATTTCATGAATTTGTATCACATTTGCTGAATTGTTAGCTTCAGACAAAAGAAATCAGTGAAAAATGGAAAGTCTTCATTTTGACGTTTTGAAAATGAAAGGTTTTGATTTTCTCATTTGAAGTTACTTCCTCATACAAATTTCCGTTATTTCTTAGAATATTTGAATTGGTTGGAAACCAAAATAAAACCTTTAATTTCATGTCAAACAAAAATGTTTCACTCAACCCAAAGCATTCTGCAGGCTGTGGGGAGCGGTGGTGTCTCATTCACCCTCAGTCTGACAGCAAACTAACCTTTTTGTTTTCCTCAGAGACACTTTACTCCATCCTATACTCAGTGGCTATTTTTTCATATCCAGAATATGATATTCTGTGAAATGGTTTTAATACAAGGAAGTCTACTCAGCACTTTAAATACTTTTTACTGACAAGTAAAGAGCCAGTGTAATAGCAACAGAAATACCCAGAACCTGGTTAATTATGCTTTCTTCCAATTTATAACAGCTTCTTTATAAACCCCTATTCTAAGCCCTAGGAACTCAGCCTCTAGGTTTTATTTCAAGAGTGACAATGGGATTCAATGAGCCCTTAAAATCACTCAACTTCACATTTGCAGCAGCTGTGGCCTCATCATACTAGGTGACCTTTCAGCATCATTCAGGCTCTAAAGACCAGACGTATCTCATCCACCCCTGAAAAGTAGGCATCTGGCTTTTATGGCAATGCAGGGGCTGCCTCTCTAGGCAATGGAAAGAAACAGGCAGTTCAACAAGGTAATTAATCTTATTTTGTGAGAGGTGTCTCAAACCAGGAGGACTACAGACCTCTGTAGGTTCTACCACTAGCAAGTGACTATAGGGAATATTTGCCCACTGTAGATGTCTGGTTTTAAAATGAGTCTGACCCTGGCAGCCAGCACAAGCTCCGAATCTCTCATAGACCTTAACTGAGAAACACTGGCTGCATATGTGCTGCTGTACTGTGCAAGCTCTGTGCACCATCCCCAAATCCTCATGAAGAAGCAGTCACCATGATATCATGGTCAAGTGAGCGTCACCATGGAAATGCTGATCTCCTGCAGCTTCTGTCCCTGGGTCCATCATGAACATCAGAAGCATTCAGACAAGGAAATCTGCATTTATTTCTGCATATCTGAGTCCAAATGCCTCAGACCCTGTAGCAGGTCCATTTTGAAGCTCAGCACAATCTGCAGCTATCAAGCTTACTGTGCTCCATCTCTAGTTACTGTTTGAGGAGTAGGCGTTCACACAGCTACTGTTCATTTTTCTTAGTCACCTTTCACAATGAATTTAGAAGCTGTGCAATGAACTCTGTTGTCATTAAAAGTCACTTTGCCTGTCCTGTACCCATTATGTTCCCGACGTGTCTGCTGACCAGCCCTCTTTCCTTCCCTACCAAAACCTGAGCAAGAAATCTCAATAAACTTCCCCACCACCACTGTCTTCATGGGGGAGAGCAGAAGCAAGCACACAGTTTCCCAAGGGTGCCAGCCACTGCTGCTGCTGCTCCCTGCGTGGGCCAGCCTGCCTACCTCCTGCCCTGCCTGCATGCACCAAATCACAGCAAAATGTTTTTGCACCTTCCTGGCAGCCTTCACAGTGCTCTTGTGCCCATGGTGTGGCAGCCCACGTCAGTGTTTGCCAACAGTTAGCATCTCTTCCATTCCTTCATCAAGCCAGGGGAGAAGAAACACCACCATGCCAGAACTGGGCAAGGAGGTGCCATATTCCCAGTTATCGTCATTTTCTCCACCATCACTCAAGAACAGTTTTGCCACTAAGTGATGATTATTGCTGTTTTCTTTTTCCCTGCTGCTTTCTCTTTAGATGTTCCTGTGAGTTAAATCTTGGAGTAAAGCAGAATAGTACCACCCAGCTCAACTGCAGTACACATAAGTCAAAAATTTGACTATGTTACCTACTACTTTCTCACTGAGAGTGCATCTGGGCACATTTCCATTTACTAGAAGAAAAAACAGAGAAAATTGTCCGGGTGCCAAAGACAAGAAACAAATCTGTTCTTTTGTAAATAAAAATCCTCCTAATACATCATTTAGAGAGGAATTTTAGTTTGTGGGAAACTCAAATAAAAAAGTGTTACTAAGCAATAAGATACATTTTACATGTTTTCTGTTATTTTCAGTACTATTATTGTGTATTATTTGTGTCTAACTGTTATTTCTTCTTGTCTGTTGTTACTTTAACACAGAGCATACTCGGAATTCTGGATAACATTGTATTGGATCCAGTGCTCTGCAAGGAAATTTTCTTGTCTCTCAACCAATGCAATGACTACTCCTTAAAACAAAGCAAGAAAAATAACTAAAATGTAGGCATAAGGAAAGACGTCATCCAAGTGCTGTCTCCTACTAGTAAACAAATACCCTGTGTCATGTAAGCATGGCATACTCTAAAAGTTTTTATGGTGTTTGAATTTCCTTTTAGGAAAGTACACTGACATGCAGGTTTTCCTTTTATTAAACAGATGTATAATTTGCTGAGAAAATTCAAATCATTCTATGTTCTGCACTTTACATACATTACGGGTAGAGTGCCAAACAGGATGAGCTGTAGAAATCAGAATGATCTCTTTCAGGACTAATTGGCAGGTAGCAAAATTCTGATGATTATTACAGAAGCTATTCTCCTTACTCATTTGTCTAAGTATGAATCAGATCTAAAATGTTAGTTCCTAATTTAGTCTGAATCCCTATTCTGTCTCTGCTGATGATACGGGTGATTTACCAGTTTTAAAATACACTTGCCAGATAATGCACTGGCAGAGCTCTAGTGCCTTTCTCAAGCTCAGTTAATTTTCCACATGTTTGAATTCCAGCCATTAAATCACCTTTTAGTGGAGTTCACAATATCATATAATATTAAAGAAAGAAAAAACACCACAAAAGATTTATAATTCACGTCTAACTGTAATTGCATGGGTATGAAATTAGCAGGAGTAAAAGCAGAGTCGTTCTGACTTGTCAGTCAACAGGTAATGCTTGTCATATTTCAGTTCACAGATACCAGCTCTGTGTCCATTTTCTCTGCAGGTGCAGAGAAACATTTGCGCTGGTGGGTGGTGCAGAGGAATGGCACGTGCCTGTCCATGTCTCCTAAGAGTCATCCACAGCTGCTACACTGACATTTCATGACTGCCCTCATTACTATCACTGCATGAAGCGCAAATGAGAGAGCTCCATGTGAAACTCTATCCATTCCTGAGAGCTTGAGACTCGTCAAGACAATACCCACTGTTAAAAGAAATAAAATGCCTTGAAAACGCATAAAGAGAAATCACATGTGGAGGGGAATTGCTGAAATAACAATGTCAACATGTGAAATACTCTTCTAGCCCACCCATCTGTACAATTCGAAAGCTACTCATTCAGAGTAGCCTCTGAATGTGTTCATTCACATGAGCCTCTGAATGTGTTAAGGGTGGCGATTCTTTTGATAATTACTTTAGCAATTGCATGTAAATGGCATTACAATTGAATATTGCTCAGAAAATCCTTCTGCGTATTGGCAGAACATGGATTTATATGAGAAATGTCTGGATGTGGTTCTAAGCAATTTGATCTAGTTCAAGATGTCCCTGTTCATTGCAGGAAGGTTGGACTAGATGACCTTCAAAGGTCACTCCCAAACCAAACCATTCTATGATTCTTTGATTCTATGAAGCCAAGTTATGAAAAACACACCCCAACAATTCAGGCTAGATGCATTTATAATGCGGGATATCAGGTTAATGAGAGCTACCTGACGTAACCACTTTAAATACCTACTTTAAATGTAAAAAACACTAATTACGGAAAATACTATATAAATTAATTTCTAGAAGCAGTGACTAAACATCAGAGCTTCAGAACATGATGTAATTGTACCCTAATGACTCCAAACCAGAAGACCATTACAAAAAAATCAAATTGCAAGATGTTAAAACAAATCTTACTGTCATGGTGTCTTGACTCCAGAGCTCAAGGGTCAACCTGAGTTCAAAAGGGTGAAGCTAGCAACAGCGCAAGCCCCAGGAAAGCAGACATTCAATATACAGTGTCCTTCTGAAATAATGGCCTGCTGGGAACAGACAGATCCAGAAGAGAAAGCCCCAAGGTTTTGGTGCTTGCAAGGCAGCATCAGAAAGAAGGAGGAGCTGGGTTGCCAGCACTGGCCCTGCACGATTTGCTGCAGTCTATGAAGAGACCCAGCTAATGACCAATTTTCTTCTCACAAAATAATTCTTCTAACAGGGAAGCCCCAGGAGGGACAGAAACTATAAATATTCCTAGCTGTTAAATTACCTCAGCCATTAGCAGGTTTTTATTTTTGTCCTGACATTATTTAATACAAAACACAACAAATTCTGTTCAGGTTTTCGTGCCACCTTCATGACCAGGACAGAGAATTTCATTCTGTGCTATGGCATCAATATCTCTGTGGTGAAGTACAGATGATAAGCAGAAAGTTGAAGCGATTTGTCACTGAAACGGGATTCTTGCCCATAGTTTTCATCTCCGTTACCACTGCTTCAGTTCCCTGAGTGTTTTCAAAACAAGAGCATTGGTTCTGAGCAGGTGTTTGGAAGCATTCTGAAATATATTCACTGTTGAAATGGCTGTTCCTATGAAAATCAAATGGTAGCAAAGTAAGACAAAAGCTGAGCCCTTCTGAAAATGCCATCTCAAATCTTTTTGCCGTCTTACTCTTCACATAACTTCTCAGTATAATCTGGTCCCTTAACTATATTAATGTGGCCATGCGTAAGTCCCCCATATCCAGAGTCAAATCCATTTCCAGCTCTACTTGTATAATTCAGCCAAGGTAAGGCTGTCAATGGCTGTGTTTCTTAAGTCTGGTCCTCACTTACAGTTACTGTCGATTTTTCAATACAATAGGACCTTCAAGAAGATACAAACACAATAAGCATAAAAATTGATATAGAGTCTGCGAGTTGATCCTTTCCTGAGTGTCTTGCAGTCTACTAACTATAAGCCCCTTAGAACCTCTAAAATATCATAACATCCTAGAACCCTGTCCACATAGGAAGGTAAGGCCTCTGCTTACTGCCTTCATTTACACAGTTTCTTTTTATTAGAAGGCATTACTAATGATTCCTGAGTGGATCAGTTTAGCAAGCCATGTTCTGTAAGTCTACCCTAACCTAGCAGACGCATAATGCTCTCTTTTGTCACCACTGAGCTGGAAAGTACTTTACCACCATCATTCATACACGATTCATACCTGATTCATACACATAGCCTTGCTTTTTTTCCCAGAAAACAGACAGAACAGAAATGTTTATTGATGGTTACTCTTTTCTGCACCATTAACAACTTTGTCATCTCCACCAAGTAATGCCTGATACTGTTGCTAGGATATCTTTTCTTTCCAAGATACTTAAATAATCTTTACTGTCCCAAGCTCTGCTAACCATTGATTTTTCCCTGATGTCTTTAGCTTCCTTCATCAATTTTCTACACTTCGTAACTTCTAACTTATATTGATTACCATCTCTTACTCTTTTTTTTCCCATATTGCTATAATAATGCTTCTTGATTTCTAATTGCTGCCTTCCTCATAATCTTGAAACAGCTTTCAGCTGATAGTGTCCCACTCTGTAAGACAATCTATATCTGCTCATCCAATAAAATCCCCTTTTAAAACTGCATTTTTATAGCAAAAAATATTCTCACAGTTTATTTTACTACTAGTTTTCCTTAGCTTTGTGTATTGACCCCTCTGAGGAATAAAGCATATATATTACTTGTTCTTTTATGCCATGTACCTGTGTGCCCACATTGAAGGTAATCAGGCTGTGATCAAATTCTCCACCAGCCACTAGGGTAGAAATCAGTTCCTGAAGTAAGATATTCTTATATATCTTTTATTCAAAGTTTAATAACTTGTTAGCACTGTCTTCATGAGGCAGCATGTCTCCCACTGTGATGCCCTGCATCACTGCCATTCTTCCTTCCAACCATCACAGACAGAAATCCAAGCAGCACCTAACAGATTTTGCTCTTTGATTTAATGTGGTGAGCAGCCTGAGGACCACCATACTCTTTACCAAGGCTTTCCTGATTAATATTGATCCACACACTTTCAAGATCCCAAAGTTCTGGGATATTGAAATTGTATGAATATCCCATATTCATACAACATGCATATTGAATTTGTATGAATATCCCATATTCATACAGCATGCAGCACTGGCTTTATGCAGACTGCATAGACTCTCCCTAGTCTTTTACCACCTTTCTCGCCCTCTCTGTCTTTCATAAACAAGATTAAAGTCAATGATCTGAATATTTCAGTGCTAGGAACTAACCTATCAGATTTTAGAAATGGCATTTATACCATAACTGTACCTTTTCTTCTGGGATAATGTTGCATTCCTATGGCTCGTCTGAACTACTAACAGTTTCCAAGGACTAAGATTATCATTTTATCTGACATTCTATACCACATTGACTCTATTTGTTTGTAAAAAAATCGAAGTTTGAACTCTACTGCTCCCTCTTTTGTTTTCAGTTTTATATCTCCCTTGATGCAGTATCTAGTTTCCAAGAGTGAAAACTACCCCCTTTTCCTCCTGCTTTGTATGTACAGGACTCTTTGATCTGGGTGGGAAGTGACATATAATTTTCCATAGAACTCAACTTCCAGTTTCACCTCAGTGTTGCAGCCAACTATCCAAACCCTGTGTCTCCTACTTTCTGTATTTTTTCACTCATTTGCTTGATATGATATCTAAGAAAATCACACTGGTTTTTCTCCATGTCCTTGCCTGACATCTTCTACAATCTGCATAATTCTACATTTGCCCAAATAATTTTCTCTATTGTTGATAACCACTGGTGGAAACTTGCCAGCCTTACAGTTTCATTTCATGTTTTTATGCTAGGGAGACAGCTGACAGATTTCTTGCTGAATTCTCTTTTCATTTAACTAAACATAGCATTGCTGGTGATAGCTGAATTTTAGGATGACTGAAGAGCCTTGTAGCAGCAGACTGCTTTCTCGCTCCACAAGCTGTAACCCTTTAAGTATCTCTCCAGTGCCTCTTTCTTCTGCTCTGCCAGGGGAAGTTTCTCCCATACTTTTTTTAGTGGGTATCTGAAAAGGTGTTCATATTTATAGCTCGGTTGCATGTTTTCTGGTTTGCTCCCATCATCCGATCACATTTCTTTAATTTCCAATTTTTCCTTTTCACACATTCCTCTCCTGAGGACCTCAAAAGCATCTGGCTGTCCTAAGCTGCACGGTGGTGGGATCCAAGCTTCTAATATCATGTACGTTCTCCTTCACTCTGATGATTAGCTTGCCTTCATGTACTGGAAATTTCATGTCTTATCATGAAAAGTCAGTTCAAACTTGACTTATGAAAAGTCAGCTACAGACTCTGGGTCTGACCAAAAAGGCACTGGTACCTTGCTGCACAAACATACAGATGTTTTCAAGAAGCTTACAAGAGCCTTGCCTTGCCAGTTGGATGGGAAACAGTGAGCCCCATCCCATAGAGACAACTGAACAAAGAATAAAACACAAATTACAGATGCTTGGCAAGACACTGGACAGGCTTTCCTGCCTCTTTGCCCCAAAAGCAGCCTACAATTCCTGTCTTTCCTGGGTGAGCTCTCCTTAGCACAGACACTGCCACATCCCTGTCTATACTTTAGGAAGTATTTAACCATTCTCCAGCTGTATCACTCTGGGAGACTATGACTAGTTCATTTAGAATTGCTGGAGAATAAATGACACTTCAGTTAGTTTATTACCTGAAGATTTACACAGATTAGCATAGATATGTCATTGTAATATGTGCCTGGATTTGTATAAATTCAGCAGTCAAAAGGGAAAAAGCCAGGAGGCATATAGGTATGGCTATGCATATGGGCTTAGAGTCATCCCTCCTGACTTTAGAAACCTACTTGAGTCCCACAGATTAGATGCGCAGCCACCCTTGCCTCTGTATTTCGTCAATGAAGAGTGATAGATGGATTTTCTCTTGAGAAGAGCCTGAAATCAAACTGCCTTCTGGAAAGTGCTTATTCCTCTCCTCTGGCTGTATGAATGGGGCCTCTGTGAAACAAATTAGGTGGGCTGCCCCCTCATAAAGGTTAGCAGCTACCAAATACCAGAGAAAATGCTCAGTTGATGTTCACCTCCTTTGAATTACAGTATTTTCCCAAAATAGACTGGTCAGCTTCCTCCCAAAGAGAGCTATTTTAGTTGTACACTTTTCTAACAGGCAGTTCTTGTGATCCTGTTCAGACACAACCAGTGATTTGGTGCGTTAATAACATCTCAGTACTAAGGTAACCTAAGAATATAAAATGCTGAGTATGTGTGGTGTTCCAGTCTTAATGTGCTTTTCCTGAGGAGTTCTGCAATGAGGCCAGTTGTTAAGTGTTGTTATGACACACTCCTGGGCTTTCACTTTGACTTCTTTTCACATCTTGTTGAGTTTTCCAACATCTGAAAAGGTCATTTCAATGTGCTGAGGTCATATGTTAAAAAGCTGAAAGCAGGGGCCCTCACTAATGGTGCTCTGAAAGCAATTGTTTGGCAGAAGTTCATCACATAAATCCCTCTATACTTTTTTAGGATTGTAAAGGGAAAAAATATACTTTGTCCTCTAAGGAGGGGATGTAAAGATGATGTCCAAGAGACATTGTTCAGCCACTAAGAGCTGGAATGGTGACTAGAACAAGTGGGTGGGGAGAAAAAAGGCCACTAGCACCCGTGAGAAGCCAGAAGAGCACTGGCAGGAGAGAGGAGGGGAAAAGAGAATCAGGGAAGTTGTAAATAAGAACCAGAAGAAACAAGAATATTCTTAAATACTGGTAGAGAGACAGGCAAGTCCCTCATTCGTAAAGCTAACATCAGACTTTTGTTATATGGTCAAGTTCTAACATTTAAACTTGACACAGATTTTCATAACTTTAAAATTCATGTTAATTCCTCTTTGCAAATGGGCATTTTGTTTTAAGGGTAGTTTATTTCAGTTTAGGTGGAACACAGAGCTCAGCAGTTTTAATCAAGCAAAGCAATGTTAATTAAACCAATGAAGGAGACCTCCCACAGCCTGCTGTGCCACTTGAGGCACTCTGCCTTAAAGACATACTAAAAGTAAACAGATGCAATTTCATTTATGTTTTTTTACCCTTCTGATCTGTCAGGAAAAGGTTTGCTTCAAATGCCCAGGTGTTGGGAACAATGTTTAAGATTGGTTGTGAAGCAGATTGCAGTAAGCGACAACTTTGGTCAGTACAAAAAGGAATCACGTGAATACACAACGTTCCCACTTCAAGCCCTTTCTCCCCAGAATGAAATCAACAGCACCTGGAGAAACAGTCCACAGAACTTTTCTCCCTGTATGTACAGAGTCATCATGCTGAGTTCTCCCAGGAGCAATACTCCTTGGGACTCAGCTGGGGTGTGAAAAGGTGATTTGCAACCTCTGAATCAGAGGCAGCAGCATTTGGCTCTGCTACCAGGACTTGTCCCACCAAAATGGGCTGCGCTTCTCAAGGGAGCAGCTTCACAGGTCAGACATAAAAGACTGGGATCTGAACCAGGCACGACTATGTGATTACAATAATATTTACAGTGCTTAAATACAGAGTAGTCATTTAATACTCATATATTCAAGAATCATATGAAATACAATTTTACGTATGCCTAGTGACACGCTATACAAATATGGCCAGCAAAGCTTGGAGAAAAAATAAAAAGAGTTAAATAAAAAGATAGCCTGTACTTCAAGAGATCAGATATGGTTGGAACACAAAAGGAAACCATGAGGAAAGTTGCACTAAAATTTACAGAAAAACCTCAAGCAATTTGTTTGTTTTCACAATCATCATAGGCAAGATAGAAATGCTTGCATCAGTAAGAGAGAGCAAACAAGAGTTTTGGGCAGCAGGGCCATTTCATTTGTGTTCTGTTTGGTTTCCAGCCTCCCATCTCTATTTTATTTGCTTATATTGCAGACTGAGGCTTGCAGAAAGGTTAGAAAATCGAGACCCATGAAGTCTGGGCTTTTTGATGTATGTGAGCCTGATATTGTACACAGTAGTGCCACTGACAGCAGAACCAGTTGGAAGGCAATGGGAAACACCATGAAGTTTTTCCAGGACCAGCAACTTGACAAGCAAAATCTCTGCCAGTTCATGACATCTGACACTTGGTGTGTCCTGTATTGTACCCTTAATTAGAGTCTGAGTAGAGTACAATTGCCCCTAAATTAGGGTATGAATTATTTTCATACACATGGGTATTCATCTGTGCATCAATTGTAAAATATTTTAATGCCCTGTTGCAGTTGAAGATGACATCAGACCTTCTGAAATGTATACTAAACCTCTGGATCACAATTCAAAGCATATGTTCTGCCTGGTCTGCTGAGGACATAATGGTACAAAACCAGGATGCCTTTAATGAATAAAACACTAGTCACTGATACCATATGCATTATACATACTTTCCACTTCACAGGCAAAGCAGTTATGGCTTTCACTGCCTGAAGCCATACTACATTGGACCGTGACTGTATCACATCTGAGAACATAAGCACATTGAGGTGGTGCAGTCTTTGAACGGGAAACATTGAAATGAAAGCAAAGGTGCTGCCCAAAGTGCTGTTGGCAATCCCACACCTGGCATCTCTGCTTCTGAGTCAGCAGCAAACCCACAGCACAGCCTAGGGTCACTGTATAGCTCTGCCTAGAGAACCAAACCATGTCAACCACTGCCTCTACTCAAGAGATGCCACTCAATTTGTCTGGTTGCCTGGCCAGATTTCAGTGTAAACAGTCATACTCTGCCTACCTCTATTTCTCAGCAGTTTCAACAGCGTATTATAACCTCATTGTTTTTTTCTGCCCTAAACTATCATTTCATGTCCCTCTGCACTGCTAAAATAACTACTGTAGTTCATGCCAAAAGTGCATTCCAGCAATACTCAAAATCACATTAAGGCTTTATACTAAGCTTACATTCAGCAGGCTGAATTTAAAGTACCTCAGCATAAGCTGCACATGAAGACCCCTGCAGCCCATTAGTAGTGAGTGTGAGATCTACCTGGTTTCCATCTGGCAATGAGTGTCCCTTTGCTAATCCAGAAATGCTAAGGAAAAACAAGCTGGAAATGTATGAGAAATTAGCCCAAATGCTGTCAACTGTAAGAGAATAATACTTCATCAATACTTGCATTGATTTAACCATATTTATTCCAGATAGGTTTTAGAGCAAATTTAATGCAATTTTGAAGCAGGGTTTATTATTGTGCAGTATCATCAGGGAGAATGGTGGCTTTGTGATGGTGTTGACGTTTGGGTTTTTTTCCAGGATCCAGCTAAGCCAAAATAAATAAACTCCTCAAGTAAAATCTGCAAGTTAGTAGATAGACCTATGATGACCTAGATAAATCAGTATCTTAACCTCATGTACAAGTCTTTCAGCTTCCTTCATTCATGATGTCCTTTGCACTGATGTGTCTCTATGTGTCCATTGCATAGAACCATGTTCTATGCAAGGCTCTATTATGCTGGCACTTGCCTAATAGCATGAGCCAAGAGGAGGTAGGGTACACTAGTGATGGGGGTCCAAGGACAGCCCACATCCCACCAGTGGGTCCTTCTCTCACTGTACGAGATACACCTCACCAGCCCATCACAGTTCAAACCAGTCAGCAATAGCGGGACACCAATGGAGTGGATGGGAGCTGAAAACATCCCTTTTCTGCAACTTCTGATTCTCTTAGTGCATTCACAAATAGCGCATGAGCTGTGTGCTGGATTTCGTATAAATTCACTGAGGCTTTTCTCAGTTCCGCACACTTTTATTCCAAATTGAGAATGCCCATAAACGACTTTTGCACAAAAGTAAGTTGGTTAGGTTTCCATTTTTGCTATTTTGGTGTAAAAGTGCTTGAAGTTCACTCCCAATTGCATACAGATGAATATGACAGTCGCTCATGCATTCTTCCCAGCAACGGTGGCATATGTTTAAGAAGACAGAGTATGAATGGTTCTGCTCTGACTTGCATCTGTTCAAACCAGCAAATAATCTAATTAATTAACTAAATGTAGCTGCACCAATAAAAAGTTTGAACACCTTGTTTAAAATTATTTTGACAAAATATAGCAATTAGATTTGACCTCACGGAAATTTTAACTTTTTATGGAAAAAAAGAGTACATTGATTTCCAGTTTTTCACTTAAACATTTCTTTTTCTTATCACACCTTTCCAGCCAAGCAAATATTTTTCAATTAGGCCTAGTAACCAGTGTTTCCTAAGAGAACTATGATGAAGACTATTTCCAAAGTATTCAGCTTTCCATTTCCTGATTCTGACATTTCATTCACTTTCGGGTAAATGTAGCTAGTCAGGAAAGGCCCCCTTTTTTTTCTTTTTCACAGAGTATTCATAATCCAGGTCCTTTTTCCTGGACATAGCACATCCTACTTTACTTACTTTCTAAGGTAGAACTTGTACAAATTCAACGCAGATTGCCTCTTCCTTTCCTGTTCTGCGGCCTATTCTTAGTTATCCATACAAGTCTCGATACATTCAGAAAAGCTGTCTTTTGCTTTTTGGCTTTGGGAAGTGGGAATTATCTCTGAAGAAATTTATAAATATTTGCTCTGAATGCCTGAACAAATGAGTTATTTCCTGTGACTTGCCTCTTGATACCTTAAATCTGTTAACATTTTGGCATCAGATCCTCCGTTCCCTCAGTGTCTCAGATCACAGCATGAATTGATGGCTTATGAAAAAAGGACAAAGTAATCTCTGGAAACACTGAGAACCAAGAAAAGATAATTAAATAAAAATAGAAAGGAGAACAGCTTAGGCTCATCTGGAAGCAGAGGCTGCACTGAAGAAACATTAGCAGTTTCTGGTGGCTTTATTATGCTGGTGGTTTTACTGTTGTCCTTCCCACATCTCCAAATGGCAGATTTAGACAGATTTCATGTCAGCAGGTCCCTCCCGGCTCTCAGGCTGCTGTTCGGGATTTACGAGAGCCGTTCTGCAGAGAGGTCAAAACACACCCAGGAGGAGAGCACAGAATCTGGTGCATTTACGGCCACTTCTGCACCCTCCAGCTGGGGTTTTGCTCCAGCTTCACTCCCTTCACTCTGGCGAGATGCAGGACCAGCCTGTGTGCCTGTTAGCCTGCACGTCTCCCAGCTGGATGTGAAAAATACATCTATTAGACACTGAAAATTTGCAGTAGGTGCATTTACTGTGCTCAGGAGCCAGGCTTGGAGGATGTCTGCTATCCGGTGCTGGGGCTGGGGAGAGACATTATTGAAAGCATTATCCTCTAACATGAGGACTGAGTTCCCCTTCAAAACCAGATCCACAGTTTCCAACAATTCAGCGGTAACTCTGAATTGTAGGGACTGGACATCCCTCAGACAAGAAGAGTGCATGCAGTTCCTAATTCCTGCATGCACTGCTCAGAAGCACCACAACTGCCCAGCACAAGATCACTAGAAAGAGAGAAAATATTATCTACATCAGCCAGTTTCAGTCTTTCCTAAAATGACTGCACTCCAGAAGCACTAACAAAGAAGCAGATGTAAGATCTTTTTTGTGACTTATCTCCAAGGCAATTATTTATAAATCTCCTTGATTCATTACGTGCCAAGCCTAAATTAATCCCCTGGTTTAACAAAAGAAATGTATATGCAGCCTCGCACATTGCAACCAATAGCGCATGCTAAGCAATTTACTTGATAGATTATTTTTGATAGCATGAAGCGATTTTGTCCTTTTTGAATATTTTAGGCAGCTAAATAATTTTCTCAAAGAAAAGACCTTGGCTAGAGACAGTTCCTGCTGCATGGTCTTTTATCTAGCTGCCTCTGAAGGCTTGTGAGGCATCACGGAAAGCCAGCACCAAATGTGGTTGAGAAGTGCACAGAAAAAGCACACACCCAGATACACATGTGCGCGCACACAAGCACATTACACAGAGTAATGTAGAAAACTGCAAAGTATGGTCTTTGTCCCTCTCTCCTCCCTTATTAATTTTAATAAAATAAAATTAAATGGCATGAGTCCCTAAAGACTAACATTCCTCAGGCTTAGCTATTTTGCTCATCCAAAAGACATCTTACTCCTAGTTGCCAGAGGCAGTACAAACCCGGAACAACAGGGCAGCCGGCATGCTATGGTGTAGTTTTGTCTGTGCTGTAATCTCTGCTGCATCAGCTACAGATATGAAGAAGGGGTGATGCTATTTATGCCGTGTATGTCACAACTTCTTGCTCGAAGCACCGGAAAGTTCAGGTTTGGAGGCTGATACTTTTTTCTCCTCCCCTCCACCCAATCAGTAATTGTTATTACTTTTTTAATGAAAGTCAGCAAAGTATAGGATTTTAATTTAAGCTGTCAGTCAAAAGTAGTGGAAAAGCTAGAGAAGGCCTGAGACTGCTTCTTTTCTGTGTGCTGAGTAAAGCTACATTGGCAGCATGTTTGAACACAAATGAGGAAGGAAGGATCAGGGCCAGAATAATCAGCAACCAGGCCTTACCTAGGATAAATATTATGCGAGAATAAGGCCAAGAAAATGTGCAGCTTATTTACTGATGCTAGAGCAGATGTGTCTGCTTTTCACAGGAATTAAAAGATAACCAAGGCAATAGAAATTGTGTTCTGTGTTGTTAGAGTATCTGATGGAAACTCTGCTCTCGCCAAGGGCAGGAAACTTAAAACAGGAGGTGTCAAATAAATGTCCACGATTGTACACAGCATGGTGCTGGCTGTAGCCAAACAACTGAACAGAGCAATGCAAAGCTGTGAGTACTCCTCACCTGGAGGCCAGCCTTGAAAACCATCCACATGTCCAGGCAGAGGATGCCACCTGCAGCACTTGGTCACTTGGGGCAGTAGGTTCTCCCCCTTCAGGTCCCTAGGGCTCACACATCCAAACCGAGCTCTAGAACAGCCCACTGCAGTGGAGTAGACAAGTGAAGGTAAACAAGGCAAATCCATCTTTGTCCCTGTATGGGAACCCACTGAAGATGGGAAGAGGAAGTTCTGGCTCAAGACGTGACGGCAGGTCCTGGGGCTTGGACTGTCCCTAGCTGCAGGGACCCTAATGTGGAGGTGCTTTGTGTGTGCATGAAAGGGAGGGGAGACTGCCTCATGCCTTTTCTATTCCTTATCACACTATTCTTCATAGAATCATAGAACCAGTTAGGTTGGAAAAGATCTTTAAGGTCATTAAGCCCAGTCATCGACCTTAACAATGCAAGCCCACCACTTAACCATGCCCCTAAGCATATCTAAATATTTTTTAAATAGTTCCAGGGGTGGTGAATCCACCACTTTCCTGGGCAGCCTTTTCCAGAGCTTGTCAATGCCTTTCAGTGAGAACACTTTTCCTAATATCCAATCTAAACTTCCCCTGGCACAACTTGAGGCCATTTCCTCTTGTCCTTGTTACTTGGGGGAGTGACTGATACCCACCTTGTTGCTGCCTCCACTCATGTAGCTATCAAGAGCAATAGGGCCTCCCCTGAGCCTCCTCTTCTGCAGGTTGAACAACCCTAAATCCCTCAGCTGCCCCTCACAGGACTTGTTCTCCAGATCCTTCATTGCTCTTTGGACCCGTTCCAGCACCTCAATGTCTTTCTTGCAGTGAGGTGCCCAGAACTAAACACAGTAAACACAGTATCTGAGGTGCAGCCTCACCACTGCCAAGTACAGGGGGATGGATCTTAAACTCATTCTCAGATGAGACACAATGCAATCCCTGATTAAATTGCTACATTAGTTATGTTTGACATGCTATAACCTTGAATACTAAGAAACTAGAAATAAAAAAATAGAGAGCTATATGCAAATAGGAAGGATGTACCAGGCAGCATTAGGCTTCAATCATTTTGTCTGACATGTTCAATTTGACTCCTTCGGTTACTTTGTCAAAGGGCCACAAGTCCAACTTGATTTTACTTCCTGCATTCTGGGACTTGTTATTTGCCATTCACACTGTTATTAATTCTGGCTGCCTGAACATTTTCATTATGAGAGGGAAGGGAGGAAACCAAAGATAACTTAGTGAGCATTATTCCCGTTTAGGTGCTCCTCTGAGATTTCCTTTTGACTAGAATGCATTTCATTAATTCGGGGGACATTCTGGCATGGATGTCTAATTAGATCTGCTTAATGGATTTCTTGTCACAGAGGCATGTAGATCTTTCTATGAAAGACAAGGCTTATATTGAGAGATAATATCTTCTATTAGACTTTCAGATAGAATTGAAAGGAATGGACACAATTTTCAGTTTCTCCAGAAAAAAAACCCAAACCCTGTAATATTCTGCAACAACCTTTTCCTCTCTTGCTTCTTCAGACATTCTCAAGTCACTTCAGGACACATCATAGCCTCTTGTGTTAACAGTCACTTGTTTTTCACTAAGAGCTTTTGCCACATCTGTATTTTTTATTTTCTTCCAGTATTTCAGTCTTCTGACATTTACCTGCTTTTTACAAGCCACTGCTTGTTATATCCTATGAATATTTATATCCAATTTTACTTATTCAGAGGGGGAAGGGATCCCAGATGGGGTTTCCTTCCAAGTTTCTATGCCCAGACATCACCAGCTCTCAGAGATTACAAAATACTAAAGTCAATGTGATTTTTGTTTTATTGCCTACATGACTTGAATGCATATTCAGCAGCTGCATACATTGTCAATATGTACACCAAATACCACCTAAAGGTGGCATATAATCTTATAATCTTTAATAGAGTTCTAAAATCTTTAGAGAAAGAGGAGTTGCTGGGCCTAGCTTGTTTGTTGGCTTGAATGTTCTCATGACTGCAGCTCATAATATGCACTCACAGGAGCTGAGCTTTATTTTTCTGATGCTGAAGGTATTTAAAGTAACTTACAAAACAGATTCTACCTAATATTATCAGACACTGCATAGGAATCTACTTCATGTAGCTGATTCATATTTTTTTATGCCACATACTAATATATTCTGCAAACCATGCAAAATATATTACTACAATTTGAAAAACTTCAGTTCTTGTAATAACTAGTTTATTATTATATTCCTTGAGTCTCAGGATGCCTATTCCAACAAGAATTGCAGATCTTTTTTTGGCAGTGTCCTGGTTTTGGCTGAGGTAGAGTTAATTTTCTTCCTAACAGCTGGTGCAGTGCTGTGTTTTGGCTTTAGTCTGAGAACAGTGCTGATAACATACCGGTGTTTTAGTTGTTGCTAAGTAATGCTTACTCTGATCAAGGACTTTTCAGTCTCTCATGCTCTGCCAGTGAGGAGGGGCACAGGAAGCTGGGAGGAAGCAGAGACAGGACACCTGACGTAAACTAGCCAAAGGGGTATTCCATACCACAGCACGTCATGCATAGTATAGAAACTGGGGGGAGTCACCTGGAAGAGACCGATCACTGCTCAGGTTGGGCTGGGTATTGATCGGTGAGTGGTGATCAGTTGCACTGTGCATCAGCGTTGGTTTGGGGTTTTTGTTTGTTTATCTCTCATTTTATTTCCCTTTCATTATTATTATTATTACTAGTATTAGAAATATTTTGTACTTTATTTTAATTATGAAACTGTTCTTATCCTGAGCTATGGGCTTGACTTTTTTTTCTGATTCTCCTCCCTATGTCATTTGTGTGTGTGTGTCGGGGGGGGGGTGGAAGGGATCAAGCAGCTGCGTGGTACTTAGTTGCCCGTTGAGTTTAAACCACAACACGCAGATATTACAAGAATTCTGGATCGATCTTGCAAACTTTCTCATAAACTTCCAACCCCTATTTCAATGCTGCTAAATACACAGTTTCAACTAGATCCCATAGCAAGTTTCATGGGTTTGCCCTCTGTGGCACCAAATCCTGTATCACAACTCACTTGCATATGACTCTACCTTCACAAAGACCTGTGTGTGCCCTTGTATGTCATAAAAAAATCACCTATTCTATTTGCAAAAAGAACAGTATTGTGATATACTCTTAGAAATAAATGGGTTTCTGTTGTGAAAAACTTTCTTAGCTGTAGAGAGTAGAAATTAATTATCTCACATATAGTTTCTTTTCCAAAGAACATGGGGAAGCATAAATCAACTCCTGCCCTTCTCAAAAGACAGCTTTATTTTTTAAGCACATTCAGGTATGTGTCAAATATGGTTTTAAAAAGCCTCCATTTTAGGATAACTCAATGCTTATTTTCAAAGGTTAGGTAATAAGAAGCCTCTAAAAATCAGTCTGTTTGAGATGTTTGGAATTTGGCACCTGAAAACAGAAGCTGCAGAAGTATTTTTCTTATGAACAAAATAATCTGAGTTTTGATTAGTTCAAGCTTATTAAAACTTAAAATTAAGGACACCTGATACCTAATACAGTCACACCTTAAAATAATATAGCCTTTCTATTTTGCAAAATTCCATCTTTCCCCAAGTCCAAACAAGGAAATAAACCTCCCTAGTGCATATCATGTAAAGTCATTTGCAATATTGATGACAGTTATCAGGATATCTTAAAAAGGATATATTTTCTTGATGCCCAGCAACCACTCTGGAGCAGACCTGCAAAAAGCAAGCACATGCTGATAAAGCAAAATAGTTCAATTTGGTAAGCTGGAAACTGGTTGCCACGCTTATCTATTATCCCCAGACACAAAGCCCATAAAGGGTTCAACTTCAGCCTACATCAGTAATGACTGAAAGCCATTAGCGTATGTAATGGCTGCTTGGTGGCCTATAAGGAATGAATGGATTGTCTCAGTTCATGCAGGCAGCCACATCACAGGAACCACAAAGCATTGCACAGGGAGGGCGACTGAGTTGCCCTCTCCCCCCGAGAAACCCCTTCCTCCAAGTGCCAGTGGAAAACCAGGTGTTTTCCACTATCAATTAGCTCCTTCTCTCAACCACGACACTCACTTTTAGGAAGGAAGAAGAAAAAAGTCTGAAGCCTCATGATAAGCCCTGGGGATTAATAAAGGCAGTTTGGTTTACAGGATAAAGTAGAGCCTTCATCACCTGACGTTCAATCTACCAACTTAAAAAAAACCCCATGAAATCACAGGCCTGGCTTCAACACCACATGAAATAAAAAGCTAAAATAAAGACTGTATTTGGGGAAGTATTTCTAAAAGATAAAGGAAGAAGGATACCCAAGACTGAAGGTCATGCTAGCTATTTTTCCCACCCTGTAAAGGTTACAGTACTGAATGTAGTGTTGTAGTAACAGAGAGCATAACAGTAGCCAGAGATTTTCTTTAAGAACATAGATGACGGAGAGGGATGGGTCCAGGAGAGAATCTCAGCTTCGCAGAAGTGAAGGGAGTTACAATCTTTCAAATTATCTTCTTTTTCCCTGCTGCTTTGGACACTTCAATTTTGTCTTAAAACTCAGAGTCTCCTTTTAAGCTCCTGGTTCCTTCAGGGTACAATTTATCACAATCCTATATTATTTTCAAATGCAGTAAAGCATCAAGGCAAAAAGAGAAGATGAACTCTGTTTAATCCCTCTGTTGCACTGCAGTAAGAGCATGCAAGCAGGGAGGTGTTAAGTTTACGAGGAAGGCAGGAGAAGAAATGGGAACAGAGTAATCTCCTTGCAACTAGGTTTGGAGAAAAGGCAGTAATAAGCTTTCAGAGCACAGCTGTTTGGTCGTAGAGCAGAAAAGCACTTTCAACCTCAAACTGACATCATTCGGCACCTCCATAACTGGCAGGGAGAAGAACACGCTGGCTTTTTTACACAGCTGTGAAGTACATGCCACAAGGTACTTTAGCTGCAGTGAGGGCCATGTACAGACATCAAAGGCTAGCACTGGATGCAAAGGAATGTGAAATGCATTTTATTTCTCAAAATGAGAAACGAGGCTTAACGCTTTATGAAACCCTAACTTCTAATAGGAATTACATAACTCTCCTCTCTGCTGCCTTCCAAATAGCCATCAAATATTAAACAGACAAGCAAGAGCTCTGAAAGGAGGTTGTCTGGTCACAGCGATGCAGGCTTAACATGCACGTGTGTGTTCACGTGCCTCCTTGTATATGAGCAAGAGAGTCTTCATAGTAGGGTGGATCCTGCAGGCCAGTGAATAAACCTGTAATGCTTCCCACTGTGTTTCATTCCCACCATTCCCAATTGCCCCAGGAGGCAGGTGTCCCAGAGAGACCAAGCAGGAAAGGAAGGAATTGGGTCAGATGCTGCCTGCAGCCACTCTGACAGTGAAGTTAATGAGCTGACAGGGATGGGCTCTTATCAGCCCAAGCCCTGAAGTCCCACAAGAAACGCGATCCGTTAGAGATAGCAGTGGTGCCAATCCTCCCAGTTGTGGGAACTTTCTGAGATCCAGTGATGGAATAACATGAAAATCTTAGCTTTTCCCTAAAGATTCTCTAGTTGCTTGCTGGCCCCTGTGATTAAAGTAAATCTTGCAGTTTTTCCTAGAGAGAAGGAAGAGAAAAAAAGGCTGTCTCTTAGATTCTTGATACTTGGAGTTGGCAGTACTGGGATTGTGCCTAGAACCACCAAATCAAGAACTGGGAAGAAGATGAAACACGGGGGAAAAACTCAGTTGGGCATCTTCAAGACTAACCTTCAGTTTAAATATACTTCCTTGCAGTGCTGAGTTAGCAAAGGGAGGTAAGCCCTCCTTGACAGTGAAAGAGGCTTTTCAAGTGGATCAAAGACCTGGAAGGCAAAGAGGAGTGGGATGTTTCCACTGACTTCCAGGTGGTTTTGTAATAAGATGAAGTATAATTTGATTCTTTTTGTACTCTCTGCTGACATAGCTGTTTTCACAGAGGGAATAAAAACAACTTCAGGACTTGTGGGTAGCAAGACAGAACTGCTGACAGCTTGATTTCAAGTAGTTCACCAATCATTACAGCCTAGTGAAAAGCACACTGGACAAGTATATAAAGAAATATACTACAGACAGCTATACATTTAAATTTTTTGATCCTGAAGAAAAGGAAAAGAAAAGAAATATGAGGGGAGGAGGGGAAAGTGAAGCTGAAGAGTATAAAAATGTTTCTCCAATATAAACAATGTAAGATATATTTTTAAACGATTTATATATCTTTATAAACATAAATATAAATATAAAGATTTATATATTTTTAAAGATTTTTAAAGATTTATTTAAAAATTTAATCAATTAGAATTAAATTCAGATCAGCACTTGAACCATATCGCTGTCAGATAAGTTGAGATCTGAGTGTGAACTGTAAGGCACTCACTCCAGAATTCAGGATATTTACACCTGCGGTTACTGTACTCTGGGTGGAATTAAAGAGAGCAGGAAGGATTTATTACAAAACTTACATTTAAATAGTACCTTCTTTGACAAAATACAGACACCTATTGAATAACCCAGGTTTTGGTGCATTTTTTGTAAAAGTTGATAACATTATTATGGAATAACCTTATTTTGTTTATGTACTGTGTATATATACATGTGTGTACGTGAAGTTTCTTAATTTATTCATCCCTGGCGGTGTTGAAAGCCAGGTTGGACAGGGCCTTGCGTGACATGGTTTAGTGTGAGGTGTCCCTGCCCAAGGCAGGGGGGTTGGAACTTGATGATCTGAAGGTCCTTTCCAACCTGAACTATTCTATGATTCTATGATTCAGAAGCCTTTTCAACAAGCAAAGTTGCTAGTGAATTCCTTACTCCACCTAGTAAAAATATCTTCAATTACTATCAAAAGAAAGATATTAACCTGTTAGTGGTTAAAGTCACCATCAACATGGTGAGGAGTGCTGCATGAAAAGGAAGGTAGTCTTGTATTCACATTTTAAAGATAATTAAAAATCAGATCTAAATCAGCCGTTTACATGACTCCCAAGAACCGTAACAGAAGGCAAAGAAAAAAGCCAGTGAGAAAACATATGCTAATGAATCCTCCCCTGGAAGGTAACTGATGATTAAACAAAAAACAGTCAATTGAAGGCAGCGATGTTTCTGGTAACAGGCAAAATTATCCCATGAGTCTCCTCAACATGCCATGCGTAGTTTTGGCCATTTTGATGAAGCTTCTCATTAACTTCCCATTTTGCCATTTTACACATAAAACCCAAAAGCAGACATTGAAAATTGCCCATCTTATGGTCTGCCTTTGAGGAAGCCAGGTCCCAGAATGCAGTCTCCTTTCTGAAAAATGAGTTTCTTCCCAGATCTTTTTTATCACACACATACAACACAACCTACCAAGAGGCACCTCAATCCAGACTGCCTGGATGAGGGGACCTGGCACCGCAGATGACAGAGAGCAGCAAGGCCCACGGTGAAGTCATGACGGATCCCACTTTCACAGCTTTCTCCTTGCAGAGATACACCTGATTCCAGCTGATGCCCAGCAATCACTCTGGAGCAAAACAAGCAGTTCGTGGAGCAATATGTTCATAAACTCACCTCTTCAGTGTATGAGTTCAACCTATATTAAACTAACACTCTGAAGACGTAAGTTCAAGGATTAATGCTATATTTACGTAAACAATGACAAGCCTTTTGCAGTAAGTGGAAGCCCACACCTAGGTTTAACATAGCAGTGCCTGCCATGAATAAATGCACTTTAATGCTAACTGCTGGCATCACAGCTAAGCTCACTAATTTTTATAATTTAGCCAGCATTAGTCCTTTCATCAATCCGTTTGGTATTCTAACGCTTTTTTCCCTCTCAGAAATCATCTGTGCCTTTGGGATTTCTTTTGATCGGTTTTCAATAGAAATAAGCCACTGCTATGAATGGGGTATTAAAGGACAGACTGGTGACAGAGTGAACTTTCCCTTATAGGTTTATGGTCAAGAGGCACCAATAAAAAGAGTGCAAAGAAAAGTGGTCTTTTTAGCTACCACTTAAAAGCACCAATTATTCCTTGAAGCTCAGGACTAGACTTAAATGACCCAAATAAAAAGAAAACTGAAATGATAACAGCACAGTGATTGACAGCAGGCAACTCCACATTAAATGACATACTGAGTCTCTGATTTTCTCCAAAGGTCTGCATAAGACTCCCACACAGCTTTACCCTTCATGTGTTCAAGAGTACCCTGCTCAACAGCAAGAGGTAATATTGCTGTGGTTTCTCATGCCTCCCTGGAATATGATCAGAGACCCAACAAGTACTTTTTGTAGTCCCACACAGTCACAGTCTGAATATCAACTTTTCTTTCAAGCACAACTATTTGTACTTGATTGTTTTCGACAGTGCTTTCAAAGCCAGCTGGGGCAGGAAGGAAGGATAGTGCAGAGAACATGCATATTTTTTACTCGAGACATGTTAAACCCACAGGCCTATTATGACTAGCACTTCAGAGACATTAAGTAAACCTTTTCTGAACATTTATCTTGAAAACTGCCAGTTATGCTTCATTTGTACTGTCCCTCTTTAATTCCATGAGGTAAGGTATGGCTTTTCCTGTAATAACGTTGCAAAAAATTAACGGATCCTGTAATTACTCAACGTGGCTACAGTGTGCGGAGCACGGGTCAGGATGCAGCACCAGTGGCCACCATCCAGCTGCTTTCCTGTCATCGGTGCTCTAACTGTCCCCATTCCCTTCCTCTCTTTTTCATTTTCTTTTTCTCTAAAATATGTATTTTTTTGCCTAACTCATTGCTTCTCCTCTGCCCAAACACAGATACTGTATGAACTTGTGCTGCTATCTGGGTTTAATTAACCATACTTGTATAATGTAGCAATACAATTTCGATATGACTGCTATGTTAGGAATAGTGGAGTAATATAATGGTCTACTGAAGCGTAGCATTGTCTGTTAAATTGAAGGTGCTGCATCTCCTAAAACACAGCAAGCAAAGCCACCCACATACTTCATGTACTATTAAAACATCCTTATTCAATTTCACTCTCAAATAGACTTCTGAAAGGGAAAACGGTATCTTGTAAAAACATAAGGTGGCCTGAAACTAAATGCATATTGGTTCATGATGAAAAAATACCCTCCTGTCACCAGCTGGAAACATTATCCACTCAGCACAGAAAATGTATTGGGAGAATGGACTGAAGCAAGGAAATCCATGTCATGAGATTGGTGTGAGAAATGTTGCAGCTCATGCATATGGTCACCTATTGTCTGATGCCTCTGGATACTTTCTCATATTCTTTATTTTCATGATCTCAAATGTGCTGCATGCACACACTCACATACACAAGGGAAAAAATGCTGCAGATGGCCTAACTATTGCGTGATGATCAACACGTTTCAAGACATTTCTCTGTCCAAGTCCACAGGTAACATTTTTACTGCCATAGCCAAGAGAAAAGTCACACCACTAAAGCTACCTGTGTAGATGAAGTCAGGATGATAAAGGAGGGATTATGTTTAGGCAAATTTTGTTTACACATAGTTAGGTATGTTTAAAATCGTCAGGGATCTGAGTGCTGGAGCCAATTTGGAAACAAATGTTCCTGCCTTTGCTTGCAGTAAGATCAGTGCAGTGCTATTAGGAATACTCTGCCTCTGTGAAAACAGGCAATATCCACCTTTTTGCCTACACTGTTCTAAAGCAAAACTGAGGGATTCAGTGTTTTCCACAACAGCTCAGTAGTTAGGGTGTTCAGTCAGAGCAGAAATAGCCAGGCACAGCTGCTTGCTCTTCCCAATTCAACTCAGGCATTTCAGTATTAGTCTCTCAGGTCTGAAAGAAGGGTCCTAGACATAATCCCCTGCCAGCAATTTTCCAAACCAGTTCTGTCCAAACCATTCAGCTTTCTATGAAGCATGACATTGGCTGTGCCAAAGTAAGTCCGGCGTTGCAGTGTGGAAACAGGGCCCACACAGGAGCTTGGGAGACCAAGGCTCACAGTCCAGGCCAGGAGAATACAATACCCTTCAGAGAGATGTGGGAGAGCTGCAGCTGTGGACACTGATGGGCACCCAAACAGGAAGAACATGTTGATCATAGGAGGTGGGTGAGAGAATGCCCCATCCCTGGAAGTATGCAAGGCCAGGTTGGATGGGGCTTTGAGAAAGCTGGTCTAGTGGAAGGTGTCCCTGCCTGCGGAAGGTGGCTTGGAACCGGATGATCTCTAAAGTCCCTTCCAATCCAAATGATGTTATGGACACAGATGTGAGCACGATAATCCTACATGGTCTTCCGATCCCCTTAACCATTTTCTCAGAATAGTCAAATATGTTGTCACTTTTAACCACACTGTTACATCAGTGTAATGACGACCCTATCAGCCAGCAATGGTCATTATGCAGCACTGCGGGTCTGGGGGAAAACGTTCTGCTTTTCCCTTGCTGATCTGTATGATGGCGATGACAGCATATACATCATTTAAGTCAGTTTGGTCAGATGGACCAAACTGGATTAGAGAATATCACAGTATGCACCTGGATGGCATGAGTCCAGGTATTCTGATGCAGGTCATGAAGTACTTTGTGCAGTGCTTAACAAGGAGGAGGGCTGCAGTGCAGCTGGGCTGACACTCACTCTTTTAATATTGAACAACCCAAAAATGCCCTTTTGTATCCAAAGTATCTAAACTCAGGGGTGTCTGGGCTTGCTGCTGTTATGTTTTATGGCCCATTAGCAGGTGTGCCACAGAATCCCGTGCAACAGAGCCTGAGAGAGAGAGGCTGCACTGGCAATGTTGGCTGGCAGCACATCCTTCCTTTGTAAAGCTGGACTTCTTCCAGTGACAGGATCATGAAGCAAGGACAAGACAGGAGCATTCACACAGTATACTCAACCAAAAAGCACTTAATACAGCCTAAGATCTATCCAAATACAGCCTGCAGCAGTTTTGCCACTTTAAAGTCAACTTTCAACGGCAAAACCTCTCTGATCAGAGGACTCTCCACATTGCCAATGAACCTCCAGTTAGTTTCATTAGGGCATCTGGCAGCCAGGATGAGACTTGCCAAGCCACCAACCTGCAGTTAGCAATGCAGCTTTATCTGTTTAGGATATTGGCACCTTTGCTCTGGGATGTTACCAGAATATGATGGAAGAGCAAAACCTAGCATTGAAGTACCTCTGGACTTCTCCTGTCACTGGAAAACTGTGCCTGCAAACCAGTTTCCCTTTTCTGTCCAGCACAGGTGCTAGGGAGGCTTTAGAAAGACATGATCAAAGCCTTTTGTCAGCCTTGTTTTTCTAATTTGAGGTTTTGTCCACCAAGCAAAATTCCTACTATTAGAATATGTGCTCCTCTATTCTACTTCTCCACAAGCTATTACATAGCAGCCTTTATTACAGATAATAGGCCAGTCCATGACTAGGGTTGAACTGGCATAAGTACAGAGCGGATTAATTCCACTCCAGCAAATGATGCTTGCCTGCATTTACAGTGATGCAGAAGATGCTCTCGCCTGTTTCTGCTCTTCCACTGTGAGACTTAGAGAAGCATGACTGTTAGGTGCCTTAGGAAAAAAATATATGTTAGCACCCCATTCAGAAATAGTCATCATCATTGCAATATGGCTCAATAAAAAAGTAATTTGGGGAACATAAGACACTCCATTTTGTATTTTGTGGACAATAACACCCAGTTTTCACCTTCTGATTTATGGGTTTACTTCGAGGTATTCACTGTTAGCTCTACAACCCAGTTAAACATGATTTGTGCTGTTCTGGAAGCCCAGAAAGGATTCAAAATAGACAACTGAGGATTCTTTTCACACCAGGAAATTCTCATTTGGCACAGGACCAACACGGCCAGCTGTACGCAGTGTATGGGACCTGTCAGGGATACTGCTGAGCGAAAAAGGCATGATCAGACTGCAAATTACAGCAACCAAGTTGTTTTGAAGGTTCCTGCCTCCATCCCAAATATCTTTTGGTCTTGCACTACCCAGTGCTGGTGATGTCTATTACAGCTGCCTTGGAAGGGAGTGTGATGAAGGAGGCAACCACAGCCCGTGATTTGATGTGATAAATTAGGTACCGCAGAACATTCTCTGCAGCAGCAGGTGAAAAGCTGGGCGCAGAAGGTGCCACTCTACCAAATTAATGAGCTTCTCCCTGGGATGTGGTCAGCATGGAATGCCTTTGTGCCAGGTGAGTTTCCTCCAACAGCAGCTTTGGCAGTGTGGCTGCTGGCAAAGCCCTGCCAGCCACAAATCATATCTTGCCATGGCTCAGCTCAACAAAGTTATGCTGGCAAGAAGTCCCAAGGTAGATGGAGCCAAGTCTCGTTAGCCAAGTCTAACAGGCTGTGCTATTGGACTGTACACCTCGGGGGGTTAAAGTCACTAAAACTTGTGAGCTGAGTTGAACTTGAGGACTGAAAGCACTGAAATACACTTCATGTCATTGTTGCCACCTGATTGTAAAACTTAGCCTGTCCCTGAGAGAATTGTAAACCTGCACATCATGGCAGAGTTATGCCACCTTTCGGGAAACACAGACCCACCGGGAATACACCTCACCAAGGGGCTGGGGACATGCACTCAAACTACTGCTGCTCTGAAGCACCATGCAACGGCTTCAGAGCAACAGACTCCAATTTTCTGGTATTTCTATCTTCATTTTACTGTGCAAGCAGATGCTTTCCACACAAATGCTTTGGCCAAAATCCCAATTTTTCATAAAAATTGCCTTGAAGGCAATTTTTCTGCCTTTTTCATTAAGCGCACACATTTAACTTGCAACAAAAGACTGGAAAGCAATGCCCAACTGTCAATCATGTGTTTCCTTAGATTAGAGATCATTTTGACCAGAGAGAAAAGTAAAAGAAATAGCCTGGTTAGCTCAGAAATTTTGACCAGACACATGGATAAAAGAAACCTAAATTAAACTAACCCGTCACTCATTTACTCCAACCTTTCCACTACCTGAGCATATCAGATATCAATTATCCTCTGTCCTTGCACTCTCCCACTGCTTTCTCTGCAGTGAGCGGATCTTCTGTATGTTTGCTTTGCTGTGATTCAGCACCACTTGGCTATATTTTTAAATAAAAGCAGGCCAGGAAGTAAGGCAAGCACTGACTCTTGACGGCTGACCCCCCCTTTGCTGTTTGCCCACTTCCTGCTCTGTTTTGGCCTCCTCAAGATCAAGACAGTCTCTGGACATGGTCCTTTAGCTGCATTCATTAAAGTTGGCGTGGCAAAGACTGTCCCAGATTTGTCTGTGTCCTCCTTACAGCATTCCTCCTCTAATGTTATATCAGCACATCATTGTGAGTGTCCTCAAATGCTACATGTGCTCTCCTGTCACGGTCTCATGGCATTGAACACAGGTGCTCCATTTCATGTTACCAAAACACCACTCTGGTGCTTCCAGAAACCTGAAACTGAAAAGATGCACAATAATTGTGTCATAGGGCCAGCAAAGACCACACGGGACTCAGAGGAGATTCAGGGCTACGTGGTGTGGATGTGGCCAGTCTGCTCCTGAAGAGCCTCTCATGTTCAGGGCTGGTGGAGAGAGAGCAGCAAACACTGTCTAAAATGGAGGCATTTAGCTTATACAGATGTTGCTGCTGGTCCATAGTGCTGAGCATCCCCAAGTCACTGCCTCACCTGCCTGAACGCTTCTGTACGGGCAGACTTGAAAACCCACACATCTGGCAGTATTTATGTATTGGAGATGGCTCTCCTGTAAGAACAGAGATGTCACGGTTTGAGAACACACCTTGGCTTGTGTGTAAATCCTTCCAAAAACCTACTCTTGCATATCCGCATTTGCTTTTCCAAGCATGGGTTTTTAAACATATTAAAGACTACATTATTGCTAGAAATCATGTGTGAAAGGCAGCATGTAGTATCAAGAACAAATAATTATATGTTTAGAAATTTTATCAGCCCTAATTCAAAAAGGTTCTGTAGATAATCGTGTGTGTTCAACAAATGTAATAACTTCATATACAAGTTACATTCTCAGAAGCAGGACTGCATTAAGTAACTTAAGAAGAACTGCTCTACAGGAAATATATAGTTAGTCTCTGCCATCTCCTAATTTTATTTTCAAAACAACCTTCTTTTTTTAACAAACATGTTTAATTTTAATCTTTTGCTGTTGTTAGAGTTGTCTACTATTCCCATAGCAATAAAAAACAACCGCAACCACTGCATGTGTGTGTTAAAAATAACCAACTACTTCAGCAAGTTATTCTTGTTTCAGCTTTTCCAAGTGCCTGCATTCATGTCCATTAAGATACCAACTAGCTCAAACAGATTGATATGGTCAAGAAATGTCCTTAAAATTAAGTTTCTTATCGATCTCCAATTTAATTTGAAAAAGCTGTATGTTAATGGATGGCAGATTAAAAGACTACTTAATACCCATATGTCTTTATTTTTGTGCATGACTGAGGAATGAAAAAGACAATGAAGGCTCAGTATTTTTCTCTCCAAAACTAAAAACAATGTCTCTTAGATAATCTTCACATTTTGTCAAATCAGAGGATTCAGCTATTCAAAGCCAACAGCTCAGCTAAGGGGTTGCCCAGATATAACGTATTTTGAATGCAGATATTTTTAAGTTGTTACTTTCTTAAAGCATTTGATAGGAGGGGATTCAAAAAACTTTAAGCAGTCAAATTAATGCACTCTATTTAAAAAGCCCATCTATGGTAAATAAGCTTCAGTATGGACACTGGGACACTGGACTTTCTGAAGACTTGCAGAAAATTTGTTATTTGTTCTATTTGCTTATATCCATATATATATCCACTTATATTTATTTATATCCAGCTTTAAGCTTTATTAATGTGACCTCAGTTTTCACAAAGTGTGAAAATGAACTTCCAAAGTGAAATCTATTTGGCACTTCAGCCTTTCAGCTGCAATACTACTAATGAACAAAGAATGTAAAATGCTCCTCCATTTTCATTTTCCTAATGATCAGTGTGCAGCTGAAGTACTTCTAGCTTATTATTTCATATCCATTAATACACATTCCGCATAAATACCGGAATGCATTACTGTTTTTTTCCCATGTCATGCAGAGGCAGGTTGAAATCTTCTGATGAAACCTGGATTCAGAATGCCTCCACAGAGGAGGTTACATACACAGATTGTGCCTGAAGACACCAGCATGAGTGAAAGATACTCTGTGGGCTCTTGCCTTCCTTTAGCACTTACACCTCTATGAAAGAAGTTAAATAAAAAGGTAAGAAGGAGAAAAGTGGAGGTCAACAGCAGTTGACCCCAGTCCCAACTGCTGGGAACCAAGAGCCAAAACCTATCTGGGGATGAGACTAGCAACCACAGAGGATTCTGCAGGAGAGGAGACAGTAAAGAGGGAAGGATATGGGCCTCTGCCACATGGCTCAAAGCCACGGGAGCTTCACTGACTTCAGAAGGTTGCAAGCCAGCTCCTTGTGAGGAAACAGGGAGGACTGGCATGGCAGTGCTAAAAGAAAGCACAACCTGTTATTACAAAAGCAGTTGTCCCTGAGAAAGGGTCACATTCAGCGGCTGGAGATGCACTGCGGCATCTCATGCATCACACTGCACTGTTCTCTCCATTCTGGCAAACAAAGTGTCCACCAAAGTGTGCTTCCAGAGCAGAGTCCTCCCAGAAAACAGTTTTAATTGTGTGCATTCAGATAAGTAATTATACTTCAGTCTATTATGTCAGTCATCCAAAACCAATATAAATAGTCATCTTGCTGACAGATAAAACACACGGTGCCAAACTTCTTATAACAACAGGTCAGGCTATTAATTCCATTTAGTTCTGATGATATAATGCCATGGAATATATTTCTGTCCACATTACTGACAATTAATGCAGGCTGCACACTGAGAACGAAAGCTTTGTGTTCAAGGGGAGTAAAATTTCCATGTAAATGTGGGACAAGGTTCCAAATGGATGGCAAGCCTGAAAAGGAAAGATTTACTACTCAACATACATCTTGCCAAAGCGATTTTTTTAAAATAGTAATAATAGCAGAGAAATGTCCTGCCTGTTAACTAATTGGATTTGTGCAATTCAGACACCCTAATTTATACTGAAATGGTTTGCCTGCCTTCCCTTTTTTCAGCCTGGCAGATGGACTAGGCAAAAATGTGAAATTCATGCAGTCATTGCTACTCATGGCCCACTTAATTCACAGGCCTTTGTCAAAATTTCTTTAGTCAAGATTAAAAGAGAGGGTACCATATCCATCATAACCATCTGGACTGAAATTTGCCAATCTGGACTGATTGGACAGAAGCCTAAGCTGTACTAAAGAGCAAAACCCTGCTTGGGCTCAGTGGAAGGAATTCAAGCACAATGGTGACAAGGTGCTCCAGGAGCTGGTCATATCAAGCCCAGCTCTCCCCTCCTCAGCTCCTCTGCCACTTGCACAACTAGAGATGGGCAAGTGAAAAATGCTAATCAAGATGTTAGCATTTTATATCCCTTTTTATTTTTTGACAACTGGCAGCATTTATACAAAGCGTGAAAGAATTAAGAACATAGCCTGCAGGCTTTTCATTTAAAAGTGAGAAATCGATTAGGTGAATCTATCAAAGCGTCACACTTCCAGCTAAGAAAATTCCTTCTAATGAAAATGTACTGCCGGTTGCTGAGCACAGTTAGAGTACTGACTATGTATTGAGGACTCATCAAAGCTCTGATGTGTTTAAACTCCCTCTAGGCCAGGGTAGAGGATCCACTCCGGAGAGCTGAGGGGCAGGAGAGGAGCTGAGGTTGGCCATGTGTAAGTTTACCTCTGATTTGATCTGCTGTTAAGCAGCAACATTTCAGAGAGCATTTGTTAACATCTGTATTTGCAAAAAGCAGCAAAGGCTTTTTTTCATCTTCATGATCTTCATACTTCTTGATGGCTATCCCCAGCTTTTTAACCTCCAGAGTGAATTTCCACGGCAGTCTCCACGCAAAGTGGTGCTCACATGCTGTCTGTGAATGGAACCCTCTGAAATGAGTCTTATACAACATCGATAGCAAAGAGGAGGGCAATGATCACAAAACTGTTAGAACATTAACTTCTAGGTTTTTTTCTACAGAGTTTTCCACTTGTAGCCAAGTTGTGAGGAAGGCAATAGGGCTTATCTCATTTCTTAGTGAGCGAAATTCTTTCAGGTGCAACACATTCAGGTTTGTCTCAGTGTCACCCTTCAATGTCAAACCAAATACTGAGCATAAAGGTCTTCTCCTGTCTAAGAGCCAGGCTTTGAGAAGCGAGCAGTTTGATGGAAAAGCAGCACAGGAACTGCTTTTATACACCAGAGTTGTATTTATGAAAATCCATTCTTCCAGCAAATAAATTTTAGTACAAAACGTGATTTACACTATGCGGATGTCTAACATACGCACTTGTGAAAAACGGGGCTGTATATCTCATCAGATATGCAGGGTCAAATCTGTAGTTAGCTCCATCGGCTTAAAGTTTCTGAAGGCCTTAACTCTGATTTTGACAGATTTTACTTTAAATGCAGTTCACTTAGAGAAGACTGACTGTTAAAACTAAAATGTTTTCATTCACTGAGCAGAACCGATAATTACAATTATCAGTGGTGCATTTATTTTTCACTCATCTGACTTGATTCCATTATCAAACTCTTTTTAAAGATATCATTGTATATAGTTTGGATTGCAGTAAACAACATTTTTGCTTTGGTACCAAGTCTTTGTTTCTATTGGTTTCAAAGGGACAGAAAGAAAAAGTTGTATATTTAAGGAATGCCTTTTTTTTCCCCTATTACTTTTTAATAGCGTTTTTTTTTTCAATACCACCAAGATAGCGATGACAAATCAGAGGACAAACTCCCTGGACGTGTAGATAAAACTGATAGCATTATAAAAAACAAAAACATCCTTGTAGTATTTGCATGTAAATATTTTATTTTGGCTTATTTATCTTAGTTAAAATGTTTACAAACCTTGCATGCGCTTTATCTATAAATGAGATAGCAACCATTGTCTTTTTCTAGAGGGATTACAAATCTCATATAAACACAAAGCTACAAAGCAACTCTGTGTGTTAAGTACATATAAAAGAAAACATTACAAACTATTTTTACTGGCATAACATCTCCAACTCCAAAGGAGGAGTTAAGTTCCTTTTAGCTACTTTCCCTTGCTTAGGGACAGAAGCAAGATTAAAATGTGTCAAATAAAGTAGTAGGCAAACGTAGAGAGATGGGGACAACGATAAGGCGAAATGAGGTACCCATATAGAGTTGCAGTCCCAGGAGCCAGAAGTGACCACCTCTCCAGAAGGAGAGGCCAGCAATAACGATTCGCAGCTCTCACTCACATGGAGGACATACAAGGTAATAAGATTCTGTCTTTCACAGTTGGGTTGTTTTTTTTTTTTTTGTTTTCCCCATGTTAAAGGGATTGCATAGATGGAAAGGTTTAAGTATTTATGGGAAAAGCAGACAAGCAGTTATTAAGAGCAATGGAAAGATAAGGTTAGACTTGGACAACATAACGTGTTGATAAAGATGGGGGAGATGTCTCCTACCCAGAGTGTTTTAAAGCCCTCGATCACTGTTGCAATACTAACCAGTTCATTAGAGTTGGGACACATGCAGAAATTTACTAGGAAATGCAGTTTCGGGGTGACTTAAAGGGAAATGACAAAACTCCCCAGGTTTTCACAGCACCGTTTCCAGAATGCTTTGATGTCTAGGTATATTTAATAAAAATGAAGAAACCAAAGATATAAATTCCTGAAATATTGTGGGAAAAGGGCAGAGAATGAAATGTAATTCCTGCACAACAGCTGGGCCTCTCAGCTGTGACACCCAATTTCATACCTCTGAGTGGGGACATAGTTGGGACCTGCCATAGCACAGCTGAAGTCCCCACGGCAACATGAGCCTAGGCTAGGCAGGGACCTGACTTCAGCCTCCTCCATCTGCTGAGCCTGAAGCACACAACCACAGCATACCTGCCCCTCTCATCAGGAAGCTGGGTGAATGAATACACAGCCACCGCCCTCACAGCATCCTTGACAGTAATAATGTGGTCATGCATTACAGATCCTGAACTATCTCATAGGAAACAGAGAAGTCTGCAGGCACAAGGAAGTGTATTGCCTCCGGTCCCCAAAGTGGAACAGCTCAGGGTCTGGGCAATCCTGTAGCCCCTGTGTGATAGTGATGGCTGCTTAGCAGCGGGCTGATGAACTGAGGACCACGAGCTCCTTAGGCACTGATCTAGATCCGGCTCCACTGCAGAACACTAGCTTTTTTTCCTCATTTAATGAATATTTAAGTAAGCTGTGTGAAGTGGGAACACCATTGGCAAAGCAAAAAAGGTATTCTGGGATCAGCCGCTCCCATTCACATTTATAGGAACTGTTCCTGGAAATCGGTTCAAGTCCCCCCAGGCAGTAAAGGGAATTGAGCCTCTTACATCTTGGGTTAGTGGTATAATTATCTACAACTGAGTAAAAAGGCAATGGGCTCACCCTTCCTCTTTGGTTTTCTAACCTGGGCTTTTATCTCATTTGCTTTTATTGCAGAGCTTGAAGATGAAATGTGACACAGAGAAAGAAAAACCACTGGAACAAGATGCACGGCTTTTTTTTTTTTTCTTTCTTTCTTTCTGGGCAAGAAAGAATTGCTTTGGGTTGATTTAAACCAATTTTTTTCCCCAATTGCTTGCTCTTGGTCAGAGAACTAAAGAATGAATAAGTGCACTATTAATTGCAGTTGGGATTTTATACCCAGTTCTCCTTGCTTTTTCCTTCAAAACAAGCAATACGCACACACACACAACCTTTACAACATTAACAAATGAATGCCACATAAAAGAATTAGGTTCTTTAAACGCACAAGTTAGAAATCCTCAATATCTTCTTTTTAATGTCACTGTTTTTAAAGGAGAATACCTATATATCCAGTTATCACAGCTGAAATAGTGTTTAAGGGTACTACACTCCTCTTGGGGAAAAATGAAGAGTTGTAGACGACCTTAAGTTGTTTTCGAAATTTGTTTAAGGCAGAGCACAAAGGGAAAAAGAATCCCTAAGAAAGAAATTTCCGCTTCTCCTTGGGCACATTTCTCTCTTGCAAAGCAGTATTTGGCAAATGTCATTAAAGACAGTTAATACAGCCTTATCTGTCTCAGTGAGACCTGGCAAACTCCACTATCAGAAAGCTGAAAGCGCTGCTTCTAATTTGCCTTTGTATTACAGTCACGTTGCTGGTCCTGGCTAGTTACCCCAGACTATTGAAATAAAGTAGCAGATAGGAAAGAGGAAGAATTGAAAACAAGAAAGGAGAGAAAAGAAAAAGGGGGAGAGGAAAGAAAAAGAGGAAGAGAAAGTGGAGGACAGGGACAGTTGTGGCAGCCACCTGACAGGCAGAAAGGGAAGAGAGTGGCCTGCATGGCCCCGTAACTGCCTGCAAAAGTAAAATCACCCTTCAACCTCCAGGAAATCTTTCCTTGAGAAAAAGGGGACTAAAACAAATGGCTGTGAAAAAATTTGGCAACTGACAACATTTTTACTATTCGGTTGTCCAAATATGGAAATGGTTTGATGATGATTAAATGTGTTACAAATGAGCAGTTCTCTGGTGTATTTGACCCAGATTAACAGGCTTTGTCTTGCTAACACTGTCGTGAAGGTCAAACAGCAGTAATAGTAGGATAACAGCTTCAGGGAAAAGGTTTCTACAGACAGAGCCTGGGATAGCTGTGAAGGAACAAGGTACCTTGCACATAGGGCAAGTCTGCCCACACACATATCAGTCATTTCAAAGTCTGAAATTGCTAATTCTCACTACCTCTCCCATAATCAGTGAGGAAATGAGAGATGTTCATCAAGGTCTAAAACTGATCTCTCTCTCTAACCCTTCGCTCTGGGGACAACAGCATGCAAAAACATTGGCAGGAAAATACTTTTGCCTTGATTAGTAATAGCAGTATCTTGGCTTTATGCTTACCGGTACTGCAAAACATGTAAATGCCCCAAACTTCCCATCCTGTTAATTAACTTTGTCAGAGGAAAATGAAATCATACTTCATAGGTCAGGCTATTGTCATTATTCATTTAAAAGAACTGTTCCCATACAGCTGATGGCTGGAATAACACAGGATGGACAACACGCAGCAGATTACTTTGTACTGTGTGGAGTCTGACTTCCTTGTGTATTTCAGTGTTACTTCCCAAAGTACATGTCTGTAGTACCTTCAAAATCACTATACAAGTATGGCTGAGAACTGCTTATTTCTAAAAACAGTGCTCATTTTGCAGATAGTCCATAATCTGAGAACTTAAAAATTGTGGGACACAAATGTCACATCAGCTCTGTAAAGCAAGCATTTAATGTGCTCTGCAGAGGGGTAAATTTTGGAACAGATAAACCCATATCAGACAGTAAATCACTTGACAGAAGTTCCTGATCCTCCAGTACTAATAGTTACCCAAAAAGGCAAGGTACTGATGTTGTAGTGCATTTCCACCTACTTAAATGTTTCCTCCTAACTCCTCCCATACATGCCCTGCTCAACATCCTAAAGAGAAGAGGAGCTCAGTCCGGAGACTCAGCAAGGTGTCTTGAAAGAGACTTTTTTTCACTATTATATAGTGCTAGCATTGAACCCTGTGTTGTCATGGAAATGCTCTTCTTTCTCCCAGATGCCTTTCCTCAGTTTTCATGAATGACAGCTTAACTACCACAGCCACCACTTATCCACAGATGGGTTTGGCAGTTTAGGGAGTATTTCTCATACTTTTTAATTTAAGCTGGGAATAAAGGTCAAGGCATTCCTCTCTAATCGCTGGCCTTCTTTCCCCTCAATTTGTTTTCTATGCCAGGTGGTATAAAATAATTAGTGCTATCGATTCATTGATATCCAGATGAAAAGGTATCAGTTTGAAATCACCCACCATTTAAAATCACATGAAAGTCTGCATTTAAAACTCTTCCTGGTGAAAGAGAGGGAGGAAGAAGAGAATCATCACTATGTAAAGAGTATTAACAGCTTCTTCATCAATACTGGTATTAAAAAAAATCACTGTATTTGCAGAAAACACAAAAAACGCTGAAATAACTTTGAAAAACACCATGTTAGTAAGTGGGAGAAACTATCCTTAACACTAAAATGATCTTCTCTTCAGAGTATCCACTAAGACAGACAGCAATGCAGATGACACTGCATTACTCTTTTGGGAATACCTCCATCAGTATTGTCCAAGATGAAATACCTTGAAATTCTGCCTGGAATCATGGACTAGTCATACTATTTTAAGAGGAATCATTATTTTTCTGTGCTCTTAATATTTAAAAATGAGATCTGCTCAGGAAGATTTTCTATTGACACAAATCTACCTCATGGTCTCTTTATTTTTGAATGAGAGGAAGTAACCTACACAGAAACTCGTGTCACCATACTCGCTGTTTCCCTCTTTTGCAGAAGCAAAGGAGAAACAGGACAAGCAAACTAGTCAGTTCACATAAAATCCTTCCTACTTTTCTGTGCTATTTGTGCATACCACCATACGAAAACCCAACGGTGTCCCTAAGGTACCGCAAAATGCTTCCAGCAAGCATCACCAAGGAGAACACTTCCTCAGGGAGACAGGCTTTGCAAGAGGGCATGCAGCCATGTGCTAAGCAAAACAAAACCGTAGAGCTCAGCAAGGGAAGAAGTAGAGCTGGCAGAAATACTTCTGTACAGCTGAAATGAGTGCTGCTCCCACTCATACCAGAGCTACGTTTCTCACATCACAAGTCTCTTCCCTCTGTTTCTGGGTCATGTTAAGAAACGAGGGAGAAACTCTGCACAGAGACTGAGTCTCAGCAGCACTGGCTGTAAGAAAATGCTGGTGCCTCGCTGTCACTTAACTTTATTAGTGCTGGCATGAGACATGCTGCCCAAACACATCCTCCCCAGTCCTCCATCTTAAGCCAGAAGCTTTGACAGAAACTCATTGTGAGCATACAGCACTCAAAAAAAATAGCTTTAAGGTTCTTTTGAATGACCAAGTGACCTTCCCAAAAGTCAGGCTTCATCCCAGGCACAAAGCACCACACTGCCATCAGTTTCGTTTCACTGCTCTGAGAGAGCTAAATCACAGCATTCAAGTCCCAGGCTGGTGGAGCACTTTGCTACCTTAAGTTCAGTGAAAATGTGCAGCTATTTAATTTCTTCATTATTCAGGTACTTTGCTGTCATCAGAATTTGAGCTGTCAGTCTTCTCTGCTAAACGTCACTGACTGCCCCTGATATGCTTGTTCCTGCGCAGCCTGTTTACCAAAGCAGTCCACTCAAACTCAGGGGTAGAAGGGTGGCCACCACCTTAATGCACCCACAGCTTTCTTTGTCAAATCCTCTGTTCTTCAAGCTCTGTGCGTACAAACTTGGGACAGTTCAAATAAAGACTTGTTCTTTTTATTGTGTTCTACTGTCAAGTCACAAAACCACCAATTCAACCTGCTGCAATATCCTTGATTCTTTTTGTCCAAGGAGTTACTCCTTCAGGTTGAAATACATGGCAGTGGACTTAATAAAGCTACAGAAATGTCAACTGTCTAAATATTTGCTGTGCTAGAAAAAAATAAGTAAACAAATTAGCTGACATGAGGGTGATGTAAGTTGTCTCATGACACAGAAGAGGTCCATTCTCGCCAGGTCCTCACCCATCCTCTAATCTCCAGCAGATGCCAATAACAATGTCTGCAGGCTGCTTGATGTGAAAATCCCAAATTGCTGGGCATGAATGAGGAGGGGTCTCAAGTCTGATCTAACAGCTGGACTGTGCGACCTCTTGGCTTGCAAGGGTCCCAGTGAGTTCAGTGCACCACGTACAACAACTTTCTGATGAGACTGAAGCCTTTAGAAGCCCTGGATCTGGTAGCTGGCAATGATTTTGTTTCTTCAGCTTTTCTCCTCTGCACATGAATAAAAGACTTTCTGTAGTGCTCTGACTAGATCACAGAACTTGGATAGTGAGGTAAAAGTAAGGGCAATGAACGACTTCCCTCTGCTGCTGAGTCCCATATCCATCATATCTATGGCTAATTTTTGCCTTTGCTAGGATCAGAATAACAACGCCTCCTTTACCAGTAGGGAATGTCAGGAAAGTACTTCCAAATCAATGGATGAAAACTGACACAGAAATGCACTTTATTAGTCTGTTAAACAGAATATGCCATTGGTAACTATGTAACTAGACAAAGAAATGGAAATAATAAATGTCTCAATAAAATAAAATGGTCTGGAGCAGAGCTCCTTATCACCATGTAAATTTTGTTTTCATTCATACAGCATAAATAAGGTAACAAAATGGAAATGGTAAAGAATGGAATGGCATCCTCGATTGTTTATGAATTATAACACTAACAAAAAAAAAGTACAAACAAGTGTGTTGGAAAACAACTGTTGAGTACATCATACATCAAAACCAATTTTACTTCTTGGTTCTCTGAATGGAGTGTTTCAATTTTGACACTCTAAAACAAACCATATGAGAGCTTTAGATGCTCCAGATGGGACGTCTTTTGTTAAAGCTTTTGAAATCAGCGCTATAGTTGTGTTTCATGGATGAATTTTGTTTGGTGTGTTATTGCAATCAGTAATGCTAAAACAGTCTGTCAAGCTCTCTAGTAGAGAGAAGACAGAAGAGAGAACTAAGGAGAAAGAACACACACAAACACCCTTTTAAAACCCATAACATGTCAGGTCATTTATCTTTTTCTGAGGAATGAATTAAGAAATAAAGAAAAGGCAGACACTCAGGAATGGCTTGTCCGGTAAATCACAGTTCATCATTCCAAATACTTCTGAATTTACAGATGAAAGCTTGTGGGAAACAAATAAATAGCATTTCCTATATATTATAAACTGCAAGCTGGACTCAGGATCCTAAGTATTATGTAAAACAAATTAAATAGGTTCCCCTTAATTTCTAAACACAGCGGTCTAGGCTAGACTCTTAATGGAAAGATGATAGCATAATTAACTCCAATCAACATGGTTTTACAAGAAATAGGTCTGATCAAGCAAACTTGCTGCTGTTTTCTGACAGAACCATGTGTCTGACTGGTAGAAACCATCTACAGTGCCAGGACAGATCTCTGTATGGCACCTAGACACACGCAGCTAGCAACCCTGACTTTTTAAAAAGCATTTACACAAAATGAATGCAACCAATGCTACATCTATTCAAATGGAGCTGACAGTGAGTTTCACACACAAATGAAACCCTTCTAATCATAAATGGGATTCATCATCTGACAATAGCTTTTTTTAGAGATCCTATAGGGACCTGGTTTCTGACACAAAACTGCTCTGAAGCTTCATCAGTGATCTGCAAGAAAACATCAATCAATTTTTGGTAACAGCTGGAGAAGGACAAAAATTGGAGGGAGGGGGATAAACACAACTGTGGATGTGTCAATTGCGTAAGCCATCTTGAGTCATCTGATAAGGAGGGTTCTTCTGAATTACATTAAACCCACTCTGACAGCTGAAAAAACTCAGGTGTACCTGCAAAGACTAAGTGAAAAAGGATGAGGATCTTCAGCAGAGGTAAAGCTGTTGGGAAGCACAGTGCCCCTTCCCAACAACTGCCTGTCCATCAGGGAGACATACTGGTAGAGTGGAGCAGGACTGGATTCAAGAAAATGCTACAAAATTTATCTGAGAGCAAGGAAATGAAACAATACTAAAAGACTTTCTGATTTACTCAAGAGAGCACAGAGGTGGCTCATTAGCAACATTCAGGTTGCTACAGAAAACAGTGGTTTCTAGTCATAAAATGTGCTTTAACCTAACTGGAAAAGACACAGAAGTATCTAACGGTAAGTCTAAATTGAGACTGAAAATCAGAATTCAACATTAAAAAGCTGTATTTAACATATCCAGACCCCAGACCTTTTCCTCTGTAAAAGAGTTTCTGGTTTGCTTTGCTGTTTTCAATAAAAACGAGGGGTTGCACCAATGCACAGGCTCGTATCTGTTAGATGTGAAAACGACTGACTTTAAAATTAAAAAAAATCCACAACCTCTTCTGTTTTACAGGCATAAAAAACTTCTTCGGGGCTTTATTGAAGAGGCAATGATGACTGAGCCATCACGCTGGAAGATCTACTTCCTAAGAAAAAGCATGCACCCTATGATAAGACTTTGAAGGGTGCAGCAGAGATAAATAATGCATAGGGGAGGACTCCCCAGCTGCTCCCTCAGGTCCCCACCACGCCGAGCCTTCTGTCGCTGCTGGGAAATCTCATCAGGATTAAGTACTTATTATTTTTTTGAGTAGTAGCACCTCTGTTGCAGCCATGACTGTCTAAGGATATGGGACAGGCAGGATTCGTGGGGAGGTGCATTAATGTTTACTAGTGCCTCTGGATAAAAAGCATGCACACTTTTGGGTGCACAGCCCCCTTCTCCAGGTGCAAGGTAAGGTGAGGAGCAGAGTGGGGCAGTAGCCAGAGGAATGATGATGAAAAAGCAGGTGGTGGTGGTGAGGAAACAGTGAGGGATATTGGGAAACAGTCCTCGCTGACCTCCCCATGCCCCATAACCTGTAATGTCAACACCAGCTCCCCTTGGCTTCCCACACACTGAGGCCAGCACCACGGCTGCAAGGCTCTCTGCAGCATTAGAGCTTAGTAGCTGCTTTAATAAGTAACTGCAGTTAATTCATTAATTCTCCAAGATTAGCAGAAAACGTGCACAGCAGCCAAGACCAACAGAACCAAATAAATCTGGAGTTTTCAGGCCAAGTCACACAGGTATGACAAGTCTTTTTCTTTAATGAAGAAAACATCCACTGAGTACTTCTCAGACCTTTGGAAAACCCTTCATAGGCTCTCCTTCCAACAAGGCTGCTCCTAGAGCAAGTGGTGACACAAAACTTCATGAAGACTTTACATTTTGATGACGTTATTTTTAAGCACATTAGAAAAGTGTATTCACAGCAGAAGGTCCGGTTCAAACACACCTATGAAAAAGGGCAGGATATATCTGAAGCAGAGCACTGCAAAAAGCCACCAGGCCTAATGAAAAACTGTCAGGGTGGGTACGGGTAAAAAAGAGATTCTCCAGGAAAACAGCTCAGCGAGAGCAAGGCCATTTCTGCTGCCTTTGGTACTAACTAACTAACTGCCCTGGTCTGGGGAACAGGGCCTTCTTGCACGTGGCACTGTACACATCCAAAAATGCCACGCCAGTAAGCACTTGCAAGCCAACGACCTCTTTACATCCATTAACATTATACTCACAGCAACAGTGTTCCATTATACTGTGAGTCCGAACAAATACAGCCCTGTGGTAATGACTTCATGCTCACTTAACTTGACTGCCAGGCATCAGGCAGGTCTGGAGCCTTCCAAGTTTCCACGTATGCACTTCACATTAACGTGCCACTGCCCGAGGAAATAATAAGTTAGAGAGTTTCTGTGCTGCTAGTCTGGCCTTAAGATATGTACGTACATAAAGCCTTGAGGAGATGGCACACACACAGATTGTAGAACTTGCAAAAAGATACCATCCATTTGAAGCAAGAGGAGGTGGCCGACAGGGTCCTTTCCCTCGGGGTCCCCCTTCCCCTCCATCTGCATTCACCAAGTTGGTTCACGAGCTCATCCCAGCTCCTTGCCCCACCAGTCACCAGGTAAACCTGTCCTCATTTCAGTAGACAGTGGGGTCTCAGTGAGGCTTCCACTGTCCCCATGCACCCCAGGAGGTCATCTACCAGGGATGGGGCCAGCACTCAGTCAAAACTGACGAGTGCGTTGAGGGGGACCCCACATCTCAGAGTGCTAGGTCCAGGCACACATTTCAGGCCTACCACCTATGTGCATAGCATCCCTGATGCTAAACCAGAAAGTCCTGCACCTTTTGACTGGAATAGAATAACAAACCCCAAGAACTCTGTAACTGTTCATTAAGGAACTCCCCCAAAAGTCTGTGCTTTGGAAGCAACACCATTTACATATTATTTAGCCAGAGAAATATTATTAGTTACATACCAAATATATGCTAACATAGGGTTTGTATGAAATTTGTAATGCGCTCCTATACCTGAGCTCAGACATTAGGATGCCAAAACTTTGTTCAAATAAAAAGGAAGAGGTTTGGAAGCTGACAGCAATCTCATCTTTTAAATACTCAAGGTCCACTGGGAACTTTAAAACTCAAGAACTACTGTGCATTATTTCACAAAAATGTAAGAAAAAGCAGGTTTTCTTATAAAAGGTGACACATACGTAGTAAAGTGTAATTCACGCAGTATAAGAACATAAAAGCATGAATAATAACCTAGTATTAAGTATATATAGAATTTTTATTAGAGGAAATTGCAGATTTTCTTTTCATTATGAATTTGAAAAATTCTAATAAGAATTTGAAAAGTGACAGGACTTTATTCATAAAAATTTCTCCCTAGCAGAGCTTCTTTTAAAAAACCTTGAGAATAAAAGTTTATTCACATTTCCTGCTGCTCCAATAAGTTTTGGAAGACAGGTCGTGTCTAGCAATGCTTGGCAAGGTGGGCTAGGATGGTGCCAGCCTTCTGTGGGTGGCTGCAACTCGTAGAATCATAGAATAGTTAGGGTTGGAAAGGACCTCAAGATCATCTAGTTCCAACCCCCCTGCCATGGGCAGGGACACCTCACACTAAACCATCCCACACAAGGCTTCATCCAACCTCTGCTTCGTCACCCCAGTTCTCAGTGTAATGTCTTAATAACAAACCTACCTCCTGAGACAGTTTTACCTAACATGCTGGGATAGAGGTGCGTAAAGCCAGTGTAAACCAGTGCTCCTGCTGAAGAGGATGCTCTGGGCTTCCCCACCACCTGCAGCTGTATTTCCCTCTCATGTCTCCCTCCTCCTACCAGCATGAATATTTGGATGTTGTGAACTGGATGAGGGAACTAATCCAGCTGAAAACCAACCCAACATGAAATACACTTCGTTTCCCTTTAGTTTTGCACCCTTGTGCAGCTGGATGAACCCCAGTGGTGGCAGAAAAAGGAGAAAAAGCAGTGAGGGCAACATGTAGTGGGATGATCCGGACCACATGCCTAGCAGATGCCTGGCAGTGCAAGAACAGACATGTTTAAGCCTCTGAGGCAGAACAAAGTTCAGACACTATGCCTCTAAATCCTTAAGTGGAAAAAAAATCAGGTAGGAAATTCATATTTTACACCACTGCCCCAAACCCAGCAAAAACAACTTCTCAGAAGTGGGAGAATGGGAGGAGGAAGACTGGTGGTGAGTGGTACCAGACCAGCCATCCCTGTGGGTCTGACTAGCGCCCGCTGGCACAGAGGGCACAGCAGCATACCACCATGGCACAGAAGAGAGCCAGCAGCACGTGAGAACACACAGAGGGACCCCAGAAGTTCAGCTGTGGCTCTTCATCCAAAATGCTCAGCCCGCACCTGCTACACGTTGCTTGGGTAATGCTGAATTCATTTCAAGACAGCCCATCCTGTAACAAGGACTGCCAAAACCTGAATGCCACCACTGGGTATAAGTACCCCAGCACATCGCATATCAAACTTTTGTCTTCTCTCTCCTTTGCTTTTCAGTGACTTTCCACAATGCACCTTTTCCAACCATGTCCCTTGTGACAACACGATGTTTTCATTTGTTAGCTTTTAGGTGTCAAGGTATATTGACGCTTTGGCTAACCAGACACTACTGCAAGCTGACAAGCATGACTTCCCCTCAGAAATTACAGCTCTGCACCCTCTGCAACCTAGGGCTAACATATGACTCTGAAAGCAAACTTTACAGCAAGCCTTGAAAACCAAATCCTTCAATTTATGCTACTTCTTAAAACAAGTGGAGACCATTCGCTAGACTTCAGGAATACATATATTAAAATCACCATCTATCCCTTTGTTGTTGCTCAAAACTATTATTCCTTGTTTCTTAAAACCTCTGCATATAAACTCTCTAATGTTTGTAAATCCATAAAGAAAGGGTAATGACAAAGCACAGATACATTTGGGATAGAATTACAGGGAGGTGGATTTTTAGAACTAATTATCAGAGAATACAGCCCACTGAGTTGTGTTTGCCACTGAGATACACAAGCTGCTGCAGGTGTGTAGACTGATGAGGATTACAGCATTGGAGTGGAGGCTCATTATAAACATGCTAATTGTACCATGAAGGTGGTAAATGCAGTATTTCAGACAATGTGGCTACTAGGTCACACAAGTCAGAGAGTTGCTACTTTAGAGCCTATAATTAATAACATTGCCTATGATGGCCAAACCAGTGAAGTATAAAAAAGATTGAATTTTTTCACTGGATCACTGAACACTTGAAGGAAAGATTGCACTAAAATCCAGGCAGTTAAGTTTTCTAATTCACAGCCATGAAGTCTGACCCTAGCTCAGAAACCAGTATGATATTAAAACAGCAGCATTGTATCAAACAGGCTATTTCATATTCAAAAAGCCCTTTCACTAACAGAAGTGTTTTCCTAAAACTCACTAACTCCTTTTCCCCCTTTCCACAGTAATTTAGAGTCACTCTAATGAGAGCAGGTTGGGATGCAAACCCAGAAAAATCTGCACCTCAGGAACTGGCTACAAAACAGTGAATATCTACATTAGTCCAGAAACATTTTCTAATGTCTCTAGCATTCAAATAAGCCTTTCCTGTACTGTTTTCTCCTACAGCAGAAATGATTCTATAAGAAAAAAAGTTTGACTCTGGAGGGTCAAATTTTGTGTGAGATAATAAACAGTCTCTCAGTTTGGAGACTGTAAATTTGCGCAAAATCAGTTTTCATGATATCTTTTAAATTGCCATGTTTACGTAAAATAATTGAAAAATGCCTCGCATCAACATCAAGCCACAAAATAAGATTATGTCTTCAGTTTGATATTGGATCTAAAAAGCAAGGAAATCACTCTTCTTTAACCTACTTTCGGTCTAGTCTACAATGTAATACAGGTAAAGAATGGTAAGATTGTACGCAGAGGCCCCCGTGCAAATAGGGAGGCAAAATCTAATCTGAAGCCAAGGTGAAATTCAGAGAATCGAGAATATCTTCTGCTTTCAGCTACAATTATCTATTCTACCTTTACAATGACGACTGTGGAGAATTTGGCCTCTATTTTCTAAGAGAAATTTGTGCTGTCAATAAAATGCAATTTTAGATTTCATTCAATCTCTTCGAGCAGCCCAATAGTTTTGAGATAAAAATACTACAGATGAACCCCCTCCTGCCTGTATCAATGAAAATCCCTTAGGGAACTACAGTGCATTAACCTGCCTGATAACTGCATTAACCTTTCCCTAAAGGACTTTTTCTCTGAAATTGTGAAAACCTGACACTGTATCAGAATATGGTTTGCTCTTCTGTTGTAAAATGGCAGTAATGACCATAAAACAACAGTTTAAGGCAGAGAAAACAGTACTGATGATTTAATCAGGGAATTTCCTCATGGGCTGTCCAAGTAAAAAGGCCTTATAAGCATTGCTACCCAGAGCCTTTTCAAAGTCAGGAATAACAAATATTAATTATCTTCGCGGACTACCTTCATGGCTGCCTCTGTAAACTGACATTCAGGAACCTTGAGGATTAATTACAAGTAATGAAGCTCACTTCTGCACTGCACAGTTAAACACGACTCCCTGCAAATGAGTTTGACCTTTCCTGCACCGCGTGGTCTGGAATTTCTTACCCAGAAGTGGATTACCTGCAGCCAGCATCTTCACATGAGAGCCAGTGTCGTGAATGAGCCATGATAAGAGCCTGGCTTAATATTCAGCCTTCAAAAATGAAATAGATATTTGACAGCAGTGTTTTAGTGGATGACACTGTGTGAGTCGCTGACAATTAAACACGCTTGCTGTGGAAAATACTTGATGACTCTCGTGCAGAACACATGTGGAGGGTATATCTGCATTAACACACAGCTCAGTACGGAGAGGCCTGGGCTGTGAAGCTTGAAGCTACCCCAAAATCAGTGTTACAAGGTCATGATTGTTGTGAAACTGAGCTAAAGAGCTGATACATTAGTGACAAACTATTCAGTCTTAGCAGCACACTGACAATCATTCCCATGTTCTCAAGCGATGCTATTAAATAGGTAATAGGATTAAATTTTATCATGCATTCCACACTGAGATTTTTTTGGAAAAGAAGCAAGATAGTAGGATTACAATGGCAAGGTTTTGCAAAATGAACATGAAAACCGGTATCTAATGTAATTATTAGTTTGAAGAGGCAGGACTTCTGCTAACCGAGCATGTCAACATACACCCTCTGCACTTCTGCTCGCATCTCAGATGCTAGAGCCAGGAGCTCAGGAGTTATGGACACACAGAAGACAAAAGAAAGCATTCATCAAAAGGTCTCATTAGCTTCAAACATGTTATTTTGTGCCATCATTTGGAAAAAAAAAATAGTAGTGGTATGAAAGAAAACTAGAAAAAAACTCATTCTTCAGAGATTCTCCACAGACATGCAGATTTAGTAAGGCAGGTTTTAAAAGTCACATCTCACATCAGAATTTAACAACCCTGATGGACTCGATCCTCGCAAGTAAAAGATACATCCTTGTCCTAGGGAAAGTGGACTACCTCCTCCCTTACTGTGCTCACTTGTAAGGCTGGGAACTGCTTGATTGCTGACAAGTATTTGCAGGTCAGTTTGCATTTTTGTAGACTTTAGTTGCTGCCTTCAGTCATTGCTCCCGGTAGAGAAGAAACAGTTTTGAAATGCCACAAAATTGACAATCTCCACTCTTGCAGAGGAAAGCCACTAAATCCAACATCACTTCTCATCACCTACACTTCATAGGTTGGACATGTCCAACTGCAAGTTAAGATTAAAAATGGCTTGCTACTAATCTTAGCAGCAAACATTAGTGCCGCTCTAATACACTGTGCTGTGCGGTGGGCTGGGAGATGAAATGATCAGCTATCTGGCAGCCTCTAACCTTGGCTTTGAAGTACCTGGGGGTGGGGGCAACATTAAAAATGTGTTTAATGATATCTGCCCATCTGGGTCAAGTTTAGTAATAATAAAAAGTAAACACCAGTAGTTCTGCCTCAAGATCCTTCGGAAGATGCTGACAACAACTTTGACTTATGCTATTCTAAGTCAAATAAACACCACTTAGTATCTCTCAAAACTGCAGTGTCTCCTGCTTTATCTTGCAGCTGCTAGCATGAGTTGGGACTCAATGCTCACAGCAGCTTTAACAATTTTTAATGAATAATTACACCAGTCTATTTTCCATATGATTTCAACTTCATCAGTTTGGTATATCTTTGGAGATACTCATGTAGAGAACCCACTGGAGCATTCCAAGCAGGGCCAAGGATAACATGTTTGGATCTATAAATTCAACATGCAACTGTTTCTGGTGATTTCCCTAAGGATCTGTTCCCTGGGTGCATTATATTTTTTTCTTTTTTTTAACAAAAACATCGCTCCATCACAAATAAGAAGCAAGATGAAAGCAGCTTTTTCCTTCTGTGCATCTAAATGAGTCTAGATGTCTGCAAATTATTAAGATTTCTTGGAAAATCAGTGACCGTGACAAGAACGTTCTGTGCCCCTCAATGAACAAAAAACCCATCACTGAGTTGCCAACCAAATTTACAGAGCAGAAATACTTGTCGACTTCATCTGGGGAAAAAGGTCTGAGGTGTAAGAAAAGCCTGGAGATAATGATTTACATCATCTGGAGCCTTTCAACCCTGTTCTTTTTTAATTATCTTCATCACTACAGAGACAATAGGGGTTTTGTTTTGTTCTCTCAGCTTCTTGGAGTACTGTTGCCCTATTAACCACAGTACTGCAAACAACAGCAGAGGGATAACTAGCCTTACAGAGAATTAGCTCATCTCACAATTTCTCTACTTAAAGCACCGAAACCTAACCCTCCTGCTAAACCGCCCATTGATAACAAAACATGGCAAGCCATATTAGTGTGAAAAGAAAAAGGTCTGACGTGTTACCACCATCCCAAACAAACACAGCAGAGCTACTGGCTGCTCCTTGCTGCTGATGCTGCAAGGGAAAATGCTGCTGGGAGTCAGCTGAAGGTCGGCGGCTGCTGCTGTTTCTTCTTCCTCTTAAAATGCACAGCTAGCTTAAGGACAGATGTGATTAGAAAAACCTGCACAGATGGTTTTTACCAGAGACTCTCCAATAAGTTACATTTATATTCACTTAAGCTTGGAGTAAAACAGCAACATTATCGTTAAAATTAATGAATTCTTGCTTTCGTTTGCTGTAGTTGTAGATTGACTTCTGTGCGGTCTAGCAGACAACAGAAGGTAAATTTTCACCATCCAAGTAATTCTCTGTTATGTAAAATTCTTCACCAAATCAGGATGTTTATTACCAGGAAGCAGCTATGGTTAAAATAAAACAAACAGTTTTCTGGGAGAAAGATGGCCAAAGTTTGAAGCATGAGCAGAGCTTTAACCCTAGTAACACTGTGTTTCAAATCAGTGACTCTAACTTTCACATGAACAAAACAGCCTAATGCCATGCTTGTAGCCAATGCAGGACTGGTAATTTAAATAATTTTGATACTGTGCTTCAGGTAACCTAGAGCTCAGTTTGGCATGGAGAACATGACTAGCTCCTGCCTGAAGTACTTCAGCTGAAAAAACAAAAGGTTAATTTTCTAGAGAGAGGCACACCGAAGGTATCAGGCTCAGCCATGTGCCATTTGTCTTCTGCTTCCCAGAGGTGGCAGGTGACAAAGATAGCAGGTAAGAGACTTTTCCTGGTCCCCAGGCCTGGCTGCCTGGGACCGCCACCCTGCACCAGTCAGCACCCACTGTAAGCTGGGGGGACTGCAGCCTGGAAAGCTTCATGGACCACTTTCCCTTCCTTTGTTAAACCATGCTGTCAGTTTACAAGAGGGGCCAGGAGAGTGTTAATCACTTCCAGTAACACCAGCCACAATGCTGTACACTCATGTGGCTGCCCCTTCCCCTCAACCCCTTGGCCTTCTGTTTGGACAGTATTAATCCCTAAACCTTTATGTAGCTAAGTTATCTGGGGATTTTTCCTTGAATATTTCTTGAATATTTTATATTCCTTGAGCACCATTAACAGCAATTGAATAATCCAATAATTCTCAGCATCAACATACAGCTTAGTCTCTTTCTAACGTGAGCATGATGATGCCTCATAAATGAATTGGGGCAAGCCAAAAAGTAAAGGTGTTTCAGGCAGTAATGAAAGCTAAAATTCTTGCCTGCATCAATTTATTAATGTCACTACAGAGCAAAAAAGCAATACAGCATCAAAATGAAACATGCTCCATCAGCGGCTTGCCTATCTTCTATCACTCACCCGCACCCGCACATAACACTAATTAAAGACTGCAAGGCTGCAGTACAGGTTTCTCTTTATTGAGCCTTTCTGCATTATTTCATGTATAACTCAGACTAAGATGCTCTGATAAAAGCTCGGTAGAAAAATGTCCGAGCAGCCTGCCAAGAACCACACAGACCTGGCCTGTGGACAAAACACAAATCCACAACTGTGGAAAGGAAAACAAAAACGAGGACAGAAAATCAACTTCTCTTTTATTTTGGGATACAGAAAATAGAAGCATGTTTTTCAGCAGCTGACTGCTTACATGAAATATTAAAAACCTGCTTTCTGCAGCACACCCAGTTGTTGTTTAGAACCAGAACTACACTAGAGGTCACAGGGCTCCCGTCTGCCAGCATTGCTTGAGCAGAGAAAAGGCTATGAGAACCTCCAAGGTTGCCCCAGTATAACTATTAACCGCTGGGGAGCAAAACCTTTCTTAGGGAAAAGCCTCTGAGAGGTTGTCACAGACTTGTGCTACACCTGTTTGATCTCCTACTACAAAAGAGCAGGAAGTTATTTTGACACTGAGCCAGATTTTTGAGAAAGTTGCATATAAAGTACCTCTCTGCACAGCAAAATACCAGATCTCCATGTCTGAGGGCTAGATATTTGGGAACAAATATTTTTCTGATAACATACTCTGCAGACAGCTCTTTCCTCAGTTTAACGCAATGTCCCTACTCCAGTTTGTACAGTCCTGAAGAACTTTCATGGCCCTTTACAGCACTCCACTGTTACAGTACAGTGTTTTCCAGGGACTCCTATACATTTATCTAAAGCTAGAGTTATACAAGAGCATTTCATGTTGTTCAGCTGACAGTACTATGCATGCGTGAGCAACAGAATGTCCCAATTTTGACATTAGTATTATTTGAGAAGTGTTATTTCAAACGAGAGAGAAAAGTTGGGAGACAGGCAGAGTGAGATCACTAGCCCTTCCCTTAAAAATACTGAATCACAAGAACAGAATTAGGCTGACATATTTCAATACAGGGTATTTGTATACATCCATGTGTCCAGGTAGACATATTACCCAGCCTTCTCCTTAAAGACTGGAAAACACTGGGAAAACAATTCAAAGTGAGCTAAACACAGCTTTAGTGACTAGCTGCCCTCTCTCCTGGGATTCATCTCTCCTGTTTCCTGAAATACCCTTTTTCACCACCCTCTTCTCCATGGTAGATTGTTGCTGTGACTTCCCAGAGAACACATCAGCCACAAAATCTCTAATCCCAGCTGTTAACAAAGGTAATACAGCTTCTTCTGTATCCTAATTGAAGGTACAAAACTCATCTCATAACAGGACTGAAAAATAATTATACCATACCTTACTGCACACAGAGTTCATGCACCTTGTATCATGATCCAACAGGCATTTATCCTATCATTGAGGTTCATTAAAATACTAAACAGGCAGTGAATAGTTAAAAAGCTGACACACTGAAATAAAGTAGCTTTCCTACTCCTCATCACTGTAATGCCTGATACTGTCAATTGCAGACCAAGAGCCAGAAACCTCATGCAAGGAACCACAAGAAAATGAGACTTTTTATAGTTGACTGTCAAAAAATAACAAAACCAAACCATGGAAAAGTAGGTCTGTCGTATGAGGACAGCCAGGATGAATCATAAAGCTATTTGAATAATTAGTATGTATTTTACTAGTAGATTCTCTTTTGTTCTTAAATGGAATTACAAAGGTGGCAGGCTACCTGCTCAGTCTCCAAAACCCCCAGAAAAGGGTCAATTAGGAGGGTAGAAACCACTCAAGTAAGATACATAAAGCAGAATAATAACAACACTCTTAAACTTAGAAAATCACCGCCAGCCAAAAAGGTATCATATGGCCCACAGTAAACATAATAACAAGCACAAGTTGTGCCCTGAAATTCAGTTATCTGGAGTCAAAAGTTCAGAAGAAGGTCAGAGCAAAGCACAGGCTTTGTTCATAACTGTACAGCCCAGTGGCTGCAAGGTCTGGAGCACTGAGTGCTTCAACTTTAACAAAAGGTCCCAACTAGAAGCTCAAAATTAATGGCCTCATTTAATGTCAAAAATGTACACAAACTCTGCCAGCACCATTCCGGTTTAAAAGAGATGCTGCCCAAAAGACAGGGTCCACTCCTCCCTTCTTTTTGTAACCAGCAGAATTTAAAGAGCAAATACAGAAAACACCTTAAAGCCAGAACAGACTACCAGTTTCTTCACTGATGTTTGATGCAAGTGTTGTGCCTCTCATGCCAAATGCCCCTTTCAACCCCGTGCGACAATGAGAAGTCTGGTGCCATATACATACACCCTCCAGAGAGAAGATTTTGCAACTTATAAGTGCAAAATCACAAGGTTATCTATAAAATTCTCCAAGCTCTCACCCTCTTTTCTCCTGTCTTCCTTCACTTCTCCTTCTTTTCCTTCATATTATTCCCCTTATATGAATTGCCCCCATTTTCCAGGCCCTATCCCACTTTTCTGTATTCTGGCAAAACAATTTAGCATTACTGGTGTGTTTGTGATCACCCCATTCAGTACCTTCTGTCAGAGTAGCGATGTGTGGTCTACTTTCAGATTGCCTCTGTGTCTTCCACCAAAATGTGCCTAACATCAAACGTTGTTGTAATCCCAGTCACCTCTCTTACCGCCCATATGCTGCCATTTCTATTCACTATTTATGGTGTTTCAGTAAATTTCCTACCCATGTAATAAGAGTCATGCCCATCCCACACAAATATCTTTTCATGTGAGATTTCAGGAAACATTATGTCAAATGTCCAGCCACTTAACCAGGTGAAGATCTGTTATTTGTAAAGGGCTGTTCAGTAATGAAATTTAAAAGAGCCTCCAGCAATATAAATGTATATGCAAAATGACCAGTCATCTTTACTGCAACAGCTGCTGAGGAAACACAGGATTTCCTTGACTTAAAATAACTGAAGTGTTTCCATCAGGTGGAAAACAGTTGCTGAAAAAGCTCTCTATTTTGTTCTGTTTCACTGCATTAACCCCAACGGGGTGAACAGAACCAGGAACAGTTCTGGGTTTTGTTTTTCATCTCTGTTCATGCTGTGAATGAAAAACCAACCAATTGCTCCTGGCCACACAGCCACTACATCCACCACAATCCTCTGTTCCCATCAAAACAGCATCAGGGCTGTGGCATGTCTTAAGGAAACAGAGCTTCAGCAGCACGCTGCTATCACTTTCATGAGTTTTGCCAGGCTCAGAAAAACCTGGGGAGCTGCTGAGGCCAGGCATCTGAACCCTGCTGCTTGCAAATCACCTCCAGGCTCTGCCAGCACCTCTGCTTTCTGTGACAGCAAAAATCAGCACAGCTAAAAGCATCACAAATACAGCATGCCAGGTGGTTCAACCATGACAAGTGCAAGGTCCTACACCTGGGTCAGAGCAATCCCAGGCACAGCTACAGGTTGGGCAGAGAAGAGATTCAGAGCAGCCCTGCAGAGAAGGACTTGGGGGTGCTGGTCGATGAGAAAATGAACATGAGCTGGCTTCAGTGTGCGCTCGCAGCCCAGAAAGCCAACCGTATCCTGGGCTGCATCAAAAGGAGTGTGACCAGCAGGTAGAAAGAGGTGATCCTGCCCCTCTGCTCTGCTCTTGTGAGACCTCACCTGGAGTATTGTGTGCAGTTCTGGTGTCCTCAACATAAAAAGGACATGGAACTGCTGGAACAAGTCCAGAGGAGGGCCACGAGGATGATCAGGGGACTGGAGCACCTCCCGTATGAAGACAGGCTGAGGAAGTTGGGGCTGTTCAGCCTGGAGAAGAGAAGGCTGTGTGGGGACCTAATAGCAGCCTTCCAGTATCTGAAGGGGGCCTATAGGGATGCTGGGGAGGGACTCTTCATCAGGGACTGTAGTGACAGGACAAGGGGTAACGGGTTAAAACTTAAACAGGGGAAGTTTAGATTGGATATAAGGAGGAAATTCTTTCCTGTTAGGGTGGTGAGACACTGGAATCGGTTGCCCAGAGAGGCTGTGAAAGCTCCATCCCTGGCAGTGTTCAAGGCCAGGTTGGATGAAGCCTTGTGTGGAATAGTTTAGTGTGAGGTGTCCCTGCCCATGGCAGGGGGGTTGGAACTAGATGATCTTGAGGTCCTTTCCAACCCTAACTATTCTATGATTCTATGATTCTATGAAATGCAGTCCATAGGCTGTTGGCTGCTTGTAAAGTGTGAGTTTTCCTTGCTGTTTCCAGATATTAAGATGAAAAATAAAGAACTCAACACTTTTTCATTCCAAGACTACCTTCCCAGGTAAGTGGGGCATCCCTCAGGGCAGCTCCAACTATTAATATGAAATCAGAAGAAGTAACACCTGAAATTGTCACTTCACACTCTCAGCGATCTCCTGTGATCACACATGGAGTCCCAGCAAAAGTATTCCATGCTCTGCTCCTTCCCTGGTCAATCAACAAGCCACCAAGAGCACACCCAGTCTGTAAACAGCAAATCTCAAAGCTTTGCTGGAATCAAACGCTGCGGCCTGGTGCAGCTGAGGTTCACCTGGCAAAGACTTCTTCCAGGTATGTTCTGAAGAAGGGAAAACAAATTTGCATTGTTTCATCCTACTGTATTTTATTCCCGGGCTGGTCTGGCTGCCCACCCGATCCAGCACCAGGAGGTTGGGTAGGCCTGTGTATGAGGCCATTTGCATCTTCAGACTACCCTCACTGCTCATTCAGGGCTCAGGGCTTGTGGGTGTTTCAGGGAATCCCATAACCATGGTACAACTTTTGCCTGCCTAGAACAACCATTGTGCAGATTGACATTTTATTTTCTTTCTGATTATTATTACAAAAGGGAAAAAAACCCACAAAACCTGAACTATATAGGGATCCCCTCCTAGCTGTCTGTGTGGTCACAGCCCAGCTTTCGTGTTATTGTTTAATAATGGTATAATCTCTTCCACAGAGAGATGATACAGTACCACCAACAACTCAAAGACACATGGTGAGAACATCTTAAATGAAGCAAACAATGCACTCCAGGTGGAGAAACATTCATCACATACTAAGTCACCCATCGTCTTTTTATACCCATTGGCTTGCTGCGATTGTCACATTATTGTAGTGTACTGGCCACACAAAGAAAATTGACGAAATGTTTCAGCAACTATTTTTAGAGTATCATTTATCATCCTTCTGTTAACTCCTAACTCACTGTTTCAAACTGCATTGACATGGATAAACCTGCTTCCTCTGACATGATTTAAATGCAATCTAAGGGTTGCATGATTGAAAATAATTGCATAGTTCCATTAATTTCTATGTAGCAACTCAGCTTATTGAGCTGCCAAATAATGACAGGACACAGTGGAACAAGAAAAGGGCTGAGAAGGAGGACAGGCTGGGACTTGGAGAGCCTTCCACGTGAGAAGACAACTAACAGACTCAGCCTGGGCAGCATAAAGAAAGAGAACTAAGGAGGTAGGTAAAATCATGCACTGCAAAAAGCTGATTATCTCCTGAGTATTCAGAGTTTCTTATTTCACAAAAACTATGGTCCATTTAGTGAAAAATTAGCAATCGACAGCCCTGAAATAAATCAGAGGATTATCATTTCACAGAAAACATAATTATAGTTGTGAATCCGACTGCTATAGGATGTGGTAGAGGCCAAAAAATATATGTGGGCTCAGAAAGAGAAGTTAAAAAGTTTCTCACAGAGAAATCCACTATTGAACATCAAACTATGCATGACACCCAGATCGGGAAACTCCCAGAATATACCACTGGGAAAGACTGCTTTAAAAACATCCTCCATTTTAGACTTTTTCCCAGAGCATCCTACACAGGTCACCATTAGAAACAAGACACTCAGTGAAATGCATTTATGCAGGGAAACCCCTGTAGTTTCGCATTACACTCAAAAACTGAACTACTCTCAAGGCAATGATGCCAGAAGAAAAGCAACACAGAGCCTGGTGTATGTATCTATAGCACATTTGCATTCTAAAAGCAGTACGCTTGCCACATCTGAAATACTCCTATTTCCCTCAAGTAATTCAGGATTGCCTTTGAGAAAAGTGGCAGGCAAAGAGGTGGAAGAAGAAAAAACACAAACGGGCTTAACACGTGGGCATCTTGGCAAGGTCTAGGTGGCAGAGCATACCTCCGTCCCTGCCCCTGATGATGCAGAATCAGCTCTTTCCCATCATGTTCAGGACATTGACTGGACCTTGTACTTCACCTCTTCCCAGCTCCTGAAGGATATAACAAAAGTCTGGTGGACTGCATGGAGGACACAGCCTCTAGACACCTCAAGAGAACTACCTCCACCCCACACCTCCACCAGAAACACAGGCTCTCCCACCCATCCATCCCTCCACCCCTGCAGCTGATCTGCCGGTTCAGGTACCCTTCAGGAAGCATAACACCTCCAATAAGGAAAACGTGCTTAGTTTTGCATTCTTATCTGTAAAATACAATGCATGGAGAAGAGCTTCACCTGATCCCCTTCTGGCCTGGGAAGAGCCAGGCCACAGCATCCTGCTCAGGGCAGCAGGTCTGCAGGTGCTACCAGCACCTTTGCTTGTTATATTGAGCCAGTCCCAAGCAGGGAAACACCAACTTCGTTCCTGAGGGGGAGTGCATAGGTGTCGGTGCCAAATCCACAAGTTAATTAAAAATTGTATTTTCCATGGGAAAGCAACACGGCCAGCATAATAGAGCTATAATTATAGCCAGGTTTCCACTGGCAACTTGTTAATTGATTCTTATTCTGTTTCTGAAAGGAGAGCTGGGCTGCTGTCACGCCCTCTTTCCTTCCCACTGCTGCAATTTCTCCAGCAATATTCCTACCAAAACGTCAATATGCTTGTGTCCCTTTCTAAAAGGGACTCAGCATAATGTTGTGTGACATGCAGCAACCTGAAAAGAAGCTGCTCTATCGCATGGCAAATCACTACATGTGTAATTACTTACATCATTTTACAGAGAGCATCAAAGATGAAAATATGACAAGTCTGGTCTCTCCTCAGCCTTGCTCTGTCGCCATGGCAACCGGACACTTTTTCTCTACACCCCCCCCCCCCCCCTTTTTCCCCAAGGGACAAAGAAAACCGCTGGAGACTTCACAAATCGGCATAGATTAAGCACAAGTAGTTTGCCAAATGCATTTGTTCACTGACATCTCTTACTTCAGTAACTGCATGCATTGTGCTTGCTAGAAGTGAGTGGCTGTAAACAGGGCCGCTTGCTTTCTGCCCAACACCATCCCTGCAAAACATCAGCCACCTCCTTCCCTGCACCTCCACCCCTCTCAACATGCCCAGGCGAACTCCTCAAGCCAGGTTGTTAGTCTTTCTGTTCTGCTTGGCCCCTGTTTTCCTGTTTATATGCACGTGGATGAACAGAGGTGAGCTCAGTTTGAATCCACCCGTACTGCAGGGTCCTAAACTACTCTGACGAGCAACAGGTTGAAGCAAACACCTACATCCTGTAGACAGCCCTTTCAAATGTGGCACATGAGAGATGAGGTCTGGGTTTTGTGTCCCAGGCAAGCAGAAACATTCACAGCAGGGCTACATGTCTTGCAAGCACCGCCTCGGCTGCAGGAGCTGGCACAAGAGAGGCGCCGGGTGCTGCCTCCCACCCGCTTTCAGTTGCTTACGGCTTTGCTAGACTTTAACTGGTTGGGCTTCAGTGCCTCGTGCTGGGTGTTTGGCTTACCCCAACAGAGTGGTTTGCTTTGTTTTTGTTAGAGATGCTTGTTAAAATGATTCTTCTACTCCTGAAAGCAAGGCTGGGGAAAATGTGGTCTTTCTGGGTGCTAAATCCAAGATCTTCCTAATTTTTGTATGTTCCAGGGTTGGAAGCAGGAGGAGAGGAGCATATATGCTTGCATGAGAAAGACGTACCTCCTTCTGTTCTTGTGAACTTTCCACAGAGTTCTGGTCCTCGAATCCCCCCAAACCCCACCATCCACATGTGATGAAGAGCAATACCCATATTGGTGGAAGTTCCCACCTCCATCACGTCAGTGACACCGGGAGGAAGCCCCAGGAAAAGGGGTCTCGACCACCTGCTGCACTCACCTCTTCCAAAGCTAGGTGTTATGTGGCCATGTGCATGTGCCCCTGCCACAGACAGCCATGGAGCCCCTGGCCTCGAGCACAGAAACAAGACCCTTGTCCCACAGGCAGCATGCGGGGGACACAACCGGCCACCCGTGAAAATGCCCTCCTCCAAATGAATGAGGCTTCTCACTGCTTTCAGCGCAGATGAAGACAAAGTGCTACAAAGGCGATGCTGACCTCTCGTGCCAGCTGTCAGGAGCCAATGTGGGACGTGACATCAAGGACAAAGACTTACTGGCACCCTGCACAAGCGATGTTCACTTGCCCCAGCAGTCACTAGGCATTGTTCTCACAGATGTACCAGGTGCTCTCCCATTTCAGGTCACAATGAGCTGCAGATGTGACAGGCATTTCAGACTCTGAGTCTGCAGCAATGAAACACTACATAGATGCTTCTGACTCATTTTCACTTGCTAATTTTTAATAATGACAATTTAACTTCATTGTGTGCTTCATATACTGTAACGGCCAATTCAGGAATCACCCTGAAGGGCTCTAATTGCTTAACAAATCTTGCAAATAGCTTTCCAACATTTTTTTATAAAGCCTGTATTCTGAAATTTCAGTGTCACTTTGATAGTTCTCTGGAGAGAAGTACTAAATAATTAGGAAGCACCGTACTTTGGAGATACAGAAACCAGTGCTTCAATTAGAAGCATCCCCATCTCACTTTTAAAGGACTTCAAAATCAGCATGAAAAAAAAAGCTGCTGTTATACGGAATATATTTACACACATCAAAGAACAAGTCCCAGGCAAAAGCTTAATTAAACTGAAATTCGGGTTGATCAATTAATTCAGATATTTCAGAAGGGAAAAATACCTTATATAATTCCAAGAAACTATGACAAATGTTGGAAAGCCTAAACTTTCCAAAATGAGGCTGAAATCAAATCCCCTCAATGCAGGTTTTACTCCATCAGAGACCTTCATGCTTTTCCTGTAACCCTTTCATGTGGTGATGTAATTAACTCCAATTTTTTGGTTGCTTTTGACACAGGGCAAACCTATGTACATGATCCTGTGGTACCAGCTCCTACTGTGGTTAAGAGTACAGTGAATGCTGTACTAGAAACAACCTGAAGTTGCCAACAGAGCTACAGCTCCTCCCTACCAATCTCCAGAGATGGCTCTAAAAGCTGCTTTCCAGCACAGTTTATTTAACATCAACCATGAATATATATACAGTCTTAAATGCTCCTCATTTCAGAGGGGGGCTGCAATAATAGAAGCTCTGCAGTTGCCTGCAACACACAGAGCAAGATTCTTGCAAGTTATGTCTGGACATCATTGCCTCTCAGCATTCATGTAGGCAGATATATTTTCCAAAGCATGTGTTGAAATGCTGTAGAGGAACATTTTTTGGTTCACAGAACCAAGAAGTTACATTAAATGACACCAAATTCTACCTTAATCTGCTCTAAGTAACCTGCAACCCAATTTTACATTGTTTTACCTGTTTACCAGTGAAAGTAATCACCCTGAGGAAAGGTTTGCAGTAACATACTCCAGTTAATGAAGGTAAGCTCTTTAACAGATGTGCACATTGTATTCACAAACGGAACATGTACACATTTATTTTGGGTGCATTCTGATACTTTACATATTCATGCCTTAAACACTTACATATCAATTACATGCATGTTCTGCAAGTGTATGTAAATGGCTTCTGCCCACTAGGAATATCTGGAGAGAAGATATTTGGATTTTTCAGTGAATCTGCACTTAATATCCACATATATATGTATGTATATATATATATATGAAATGCAAGCAAACATTTCTGAAAACCAAAATATTTTTAACTTAAGTACCTCTTCCCATTCCATACAATTTGGTACAGAAAAAATTCGTTCTGCATTATGAAAAATAACAGTGTGCGAATTCTCATGTTAATTAGTTTGTTTTGGTGCCTTTAAGCAGAAAGAAGGGTAGAGACACGCACAATGCAGAAAATGAGTTCTGGCTTCAGATTTGGAAGGACAAGCATTCCTCCATAACGCAGATCATCACAGCACATTTCCAGGAATAACTAAAACAAATCAAAACCAAAGGGGGAGGGGGTGGTAGAGCCTAAAATCTAGGTCAGAGGAAGAAACCAGAAACGTATGAAGCATCCTTCCTCGTGAGCCTCACAGCTGATTGTGTGAAGGTCTCATCTCCTGCAGCACTTCTGCATATGTGACACTAACAGCCTCCACAGCTGAGGGAGTGACAGGTATGTTAAACACAGGGGGCTCAAGTGGCACCTTTGGTGAAGCATGAGAGGTCACATCAGGGTAATTACATAGCTGGCTATACTAAAGAGAGCTCATTTCAGGGAGAATTCACACACGGCACAGCCTGCAAAGTCTTCTTTTCTCAGTAAAAAGACTGGCCAAAGACCAGAAGGGTATCTCCAGGAATACTGTGTGCAAGGTAAAGCCTACAAATATAGAAACCATTTACTGCATCTTTTCATAAACAGACCAGATGTACAAGTGGTTCTCACACCCCAAATTCTTATGATCTTCTATTTGCAATCTTCATTCTGCTGCTCAGCCACCTGGTCTTACATTTACAGATGGCTTTGAGATCACAGTTTGTTATCTTACTCAAACGTAATTAACAAACACATTTCACCCTCTTGCATAAACAGAGATTTGACTCTCCATGACAGAACAACAAAAATGGAAAACTTCAGCAGATGTAGCCAGTTATTGCTTTTTGTCACCTCTTAGAGATGTCTTCAGTACCTCTTCTTGCTGCCTCCAGAGTAAGTCCTTTCCTATTGTACCAGGGACACAACTCCTACTTAAAGTCACTATCATTTTTCTTGTCTTTGAATAGAAAAGCAAATTAACTGATGAATGCATCTGTTATTTCCTGTTGTGTTCAATTAACCACTATCATTCTGAGTGACAAAAACTGCCTCTTACCATCTGCCCACTAGAAATCTGCTTTAAGAACATTTATCATCATTTATTAATCCCTATAAATCAACATTATTCTCCTTTTATTTTAAAAATAAAAGAAATTTTTGCTTTTCTTCTGCTTTTTTGCTCTCCTGCTGGCTCTACCATGAAGTTCACAGCACTCTATGTGAATAACAAGAATGGACATTATTGGATATTGTACCTTCGCATTGCATTGTACCCAGAGCAAGTGCAAATTTGAGAGCTGCATGGAAATGTGCAAGTAACTGGCATTCCATCAGGAATGTTATTTCTAACATCTTGCACTTCTTTATCCTTGAAGACTAACTTAGGTCCCGTGACAATCAGGAGGGCAGCAAGGCAAGATGCCTGTGTGCAGGCCTCAGCACTTGCCCACCTAGGGGCGTTTTCCATGCTGCCTGGAAGCAGCCCACCAGGATAATTCCTGTCAGGCACACAACAGCTTTCTAGCCATTCCTTTCTCAAAGTACATATAAGTGCAGGCAGAGGGTGAGGCAGAGGCACGTGCTGGTGGTATGGGCTGACCCGTGCCTCCCATCCGCACCTCCAAGGCCCCCTCTTGCACCTACTTGCTGTCTGTCCAAGGTGCACGTGCCCACATGTGTTTTCACAGGTTTCAAGCTGGCAGCTGTAATAAGCCCTTGGCTGATGGCAGCCCCACTCTTCCCCTACAAAACTAGGTGGGGCTCCGCTCTGAGGCTCGAGGCAGGGGCTGGCAAGGTGCTGTGGTGGGAGGGTATCACTCCCTGTTCATATCAGACTCTTCCAGCCCAACACTGAGTGACCCCAAACTCCACAGATGAGGAACGTTTCTTTGCCTCTTCTGTGAATACAAAAGCAAATTAACTGCTGAAGACATCTTTCCTTCTTGCATATGTTCAATTACTATCTATTCCCCCTCTTTCTGGTTACACCTAGACTGTGGTCAAACAGGAGAGCCTTGATCATCTCCAGCACTTAATTCTTGCTCCGTCTGGTTCTGGCTTGGTTTGCTCCAGCCAGCTCTCTCTGAGCCAGTGCCTCAGCACCCTCCTGGGGATAACTCATTCCCCAGAGCACTCCCTAAAGTATGGATAAGACAACAGGTATGGCTGCCTCCATCCTGCACAACTTTTTAACATTATCCCAATGGGTTTTGTATGCTCAGTTTGGGTCTTACAGCTTCATGCCATGCCCCAGCTTGTGTAACATTTTCAGCTTCATGAAATAAAACCACCCCATCAACAGATGGTGAAAAAAACTGAAGAGAAAAACTGATAAAAGCCCTCAGGGCTATTGGAGCACCATATGGGTCCCAGAGGAGATTCAGGGGTAAGCACATCGTGGGGTGGATGCACCTAATTTGTTCTGGACAGAGGTCACCACAAGCAGTGTGAGTACAAACCAATCCATGCCACTTGGCCTCAGGGCTAAGGCTTAGTTTCCAGTTTTCTTTTATGTTAGTCCAGTGGGTCCAGGAGATAAAAGACTCCATGTAATCTGCCAGTGAGACAGACATTGAGTATTTCAAGATGCATTTTCCAGCTAATAACTCCTAGCATGCTTTTTCATACTTCTAGGTAAGTGCTGCTCTTTACTGCTTATCAGGAGTCCCACAGCGACTCTGGACTTGTAAAAAAGTCTTTCTCCAGATTTCTTGTAGTCCCTCTTTAGGTATTGAAAGGCTGCTAGAAGGTTTTCCTTGGAGATCTCAGTCCCAGGATTGCCTTGACATATGTGCAGGACCTTGCACTTGGCCTCATGGAACTTCATGAGGTTTGCAGTGGCCCATCTCTCAAGCCTGCCAAGGTCCCTCTGGATGGCATCCCTTCCCTCCAGCGTGTCGACCGCACCACACAGCTTGGTGTCATTGGTGAAACAACCCCGAATAACTATTCTGTTATTTATACTTCCTTACTTGCAAAGATTTTGATGATGAAAACATCTGTATCTCTTCCTTTTTTATATATTATGGTCAGAGCCCCTTTGGCACTTGTATCAAAATACAACACAACTTTGTGAGCCCGACTTTACACACTCCCAGAGCTGTCACAATGTAATTCAATGTCAGTCTTCAGTCCGTCCAGCTGCAAAGTGGATAATCTTATGTCCACAACTGTGAGGGAAGAATTAAGGCTGGTAAACTAGCTCAGTAGTCCTGAATAAGAATCACAGAATCACAGAATCCCAAGGGTTGGAAGGGACCTAAAAAGATCATCTAGTCCAACTCCCCTGCAAGAGCAGGGTAACCTACAGTACATCACACAGGAACTTGTCCAGGCGGGCCTTGAATATCTCCAGTGTAGGAGACTCCACAACCCCCCTGGGCAACCTGTTCCAGTGCTCTGTCACTCTTACAGTAAAGAAGTTCTTCCTGATGTTAACGTGGAACTTCCTATGCTCCAGTTTACACCCATTGCCCCTTGTCCTATCACTGGATATCACTGAAAAAAGCCTAGCTCCATCATCCTGACACCTACCCTTTACATATTTGTAAACATTGATGAGGTCACCCTTCAGTCTCCTCTTCTCCAAGCTAAAGAGACCCAGCTCCCTCAGCCTCTCCTCATAAGGGAGATGTTCCACTCCCTTAATCATCTTTGTGGCTCTGCGCTGGACTCCTTCAAGCAATTCCCTGTCCTTCTTGAACAGAGGGGCCCAGAACTGGACGCAATATTCCAGATGCGGCCTCACCAAGGCTGAGTAGAGGGGGAGGAGAACCTCTCTTGACCTACTAACCACTCCCTTTCTAATGCACCCTAAGATGCCATTTGCCTTCTTGGCCACAAGAGCACATTGCTGGCTCATGGTCATCCTCCTATCCACCAGGACCCCCAGGTCCCTTTCCCCTTCGCTACTTTCCAGCAGGTCAACCCCCAACCTGTACTGGTACATGGGGTTGTTCTTCCCCAGATGCAAGACTCTACACTTGCCCTTGTTAAATTTCATCAAGTTTCTCCCTGCCCAACTCTCCAGCCTGTCCAGGTCTCGCTGAATGGCAGCACAGTCCTCTGGTGTGTCAGCCACTCCTCCCAGTTTTGTGTCATCAGCGAACTTGCTGAGGGTGCACTCAGTTCCCTCATCCAGGTCATTGATGAAAATATTAAACAGCACCGGTCCCAGCACCGACCCCTGAGGAACTCCACTAGTCACAGACCTCCAGCTAGATTCTGCGCCATTGACCACAACTCTCTGCCTTCTTCCTTTCAACCAGTTCTCGATCCACCTCACTACTTGATCGTCAAGCCCACACTTCCTTAGCTTATCTATGAGGATGCTGTGGGAGACAGTATCAAATGCCTTACTGAAATCAAGAAAAACTACATCTACCGCTCTACCATCATCCCTCCACCTAGTCACTTCCTCATAGAAGGCTATAAGGTTGGTCATACATGACTTCCCCCTCATAAAACCATGTTGGCTGTTCTTAATGAACCCCTCATCCTTGATATGCCTAGTGATGGAGTCAAGAATAAGGAAGTTTGTGCCAAGACGGTGAGGAACCATTAATAACCTCAGCTGTATTACTTTCTCAAATATTTCCACGAGCCTCTGCATGATTTTTATTCAAATTATGTAAGAAAAGAGTTCTGCATTATTTCTACAGAGAATAAGACTCCTTTCACTTTTTTATCAGTTATTTTTTTTCAATTGGTACCAGAAGAATGAAACACCTACAATGCCCAGGATTTGTCTAGGTTTCTTGTTTTCAGATAAGCTTTTCTTATCTTTGAAGAAACTCTGTCATCTATTTTCTCAAACTGCAAGAGATTTACAATAGCTAGGGATTACAGCAAGGCTGGGCAGCTCTTAATTTCTTTGCATCAACCTCTGGTGTCTTTTCCAGAATCCTTAAATCTTGTCCTTCTGTAGTTGGGAAATTATCGACTGTTTTATTATTCCTTTTCCTGTTTTATCGACTGTTATATTTATTATTCTTTTTCCTGTTTGTGCCACTTACGCCATTTTTTTTCATTTCTTTTATAAAAATCTATAAAAGGACACAATATGTGGAGGAGAGATAACTATGCAATGTATCCCAGAGAAGACTTATCTATAATTTAGTAAGTTTATTTCAATATCACAGAATTTGGATCAGTTTTGTTTCCATCTTGTATAGCAGTTATCATCAAAATATTACTTCCTTCTTGCAAGGGAAAGCTGTTACCATGGGAATGTCACGGCATTCCCATTATTCCTAACAGACAGACTGGGGGAAAATTTTTAAGCTCCCTAGAAAATTCCCTTACTTCCAACACAAAGGACAGCAGGGGTAGTTGCAACAGGACTTGCACCTGCTTTGCAGCTTGAGAGCAAAGGGAGACTGGTCAGTGGCTAGCAGCAGTTTCTGCAGCTGGAGAAACTTTGCATGCAGTTCGGTTTCCATGCGTTTCCTTGAATTACTATAGTGTTTGGGCAAACACCACAAGAATCGTGCTGTGGCGTGGCATGAGGAAAGCTTGCCCATCTCATGTCTGCTTGCACCTCAAATTTCTGAGTGACAAAAAGTGTGGAGAAGCATCTGCAGAAAGAACAACATTAGTAAAAGACGATGGGCTTCTAAAAATGTCATTAATGGACACAATCACATCCAGAGAGATCCCACTCCCTGGAAAAGGCAGTAGTGCCCAAGGACTTGGGTGGCTGACAGCTGGGCTGGTTTGTTTCTTACCTCAAATGCTACAGCAGCAGCAGGGTTACAATACCATAAGGAAGAAAAGCCACAGGAAGCTGGATGACATCGCCAGTTACAGCTCCCAGCTGCCAAACCTGGCTCTGGGAAGTGGAGGGCACTTCTAAGTCAGGGCTTTTCTTGTGGGCACCTTTTGTGGTGGAACCCCTTCAAACCATCTCCTCTTGAGCATCTGAGCCACATCCTCACTTACAGAGGTCTGTCCTGGTTTTCTAGGCATTCTTAACACTGAATGTTTCCTGGAGAAAGTGGAAGCCCCCTCTGCTTAAATGTGCTAGGTGAAAACACAGGCTCTGGTCCAGTCAGTGGCTTAGGTTTTCTTTGATCCTTCCCAGCAGCCCACAGGCTATCCCTGCCCCACATGTTCACCCCAGTAAGGAGCAGTTGTTGTAGCAGCAGCACAACCTCACCAGCGACGCACTGCCATGAGATGCCCCCCAGTGACCATAGCTACAGTGAAGAGCAACATGCTCTTCAAGAGGCTAACCCAACCAGGGAACAAGGAAGGGTGTCTTCCAGCTATAGTAATTTATTTGGAGGTTTAATGAAAAGCTTTGCTTCAGTTTACAACATCTTCTGTTCTTTCTCATATTGAATGAAATTTGGAATGACATTTTCAAAATAAGAAGTTAACTTGGTTTTGTTTCGAAAATGTCAAAAGGAAACATTTCAAACGGTGCAAAATTATGACTTTTGTTTCATATTTAGCCAAAATGATTAAGCAAGCAGATTCACATGCCCTGAAACTGTATTTCTGGAGAATAACAAGCCAGCGGGACAGTAAAATTTTTGCCCAGCTCTAACCTGGATTTGGCTTTGTGCTGCTGTGTCTTTGCCGCAGACTTAACTTGAATTATCTGCACTTACGCTCCCCTCTCAAACTGAGCTGCCACACTGCGAAATGGCAGCAGGCAAGTGACAGGATTAGTGAATGGGATGATTTTGTTAGCACTGCAAACAGACTACAGTGCTAACAGTATGGTCAAGTGAAGTTTTTGGATGAAGTGTTTATTTGTCAAACATGCACTTTCAGGATGATTAGAAGGATTCACAACTTCCACTTGAATTTAGAAAATAATCTGATAAATATTTGATACGTGTTACATTGCAAAATAATACAAAGAGCTCCAAGTGCTCTGGTTTACCACATTTTTTATTTATTTATTTTACACAAAAGGGTTCTCATCTTTCATTTTGATAGACTCTTCTGGAATGGCACTTAGCTCTTGCCAAATGTCTCAAAAAATCCTTTTGCATCAATATTGACAGCATTACCATCTGCTGCTAGTCCCATTGTGCAACCTGGACAAATCTCACAGCCAGAGACTGTTCTCTGGTGTTGGCTGTGGGACGCAGGTACGACCTCCTGCCTGGTGTCACAAGGTGGTGACAAGGGACTAGTGGCTGTTTCCTTGAAGCCAGTTTTTCCCTTCCTTCTTGAGGAGCGTAACTGATCAGCCCCAGCACCTCTGGGGGCAGAAAAAGCTAGATGCATCTGGCAGAACTCCACCAAGAGCCGCTCACTCACTGGCTAGTGAAGCAGAAGACAAATACTCTTGCTTTCTGGCTCTCCCCAGGCTAACCTGCCTCTGAAGCCCATACCAGCAACAGTTGCTGCAAACACACTTTCCTCCTTCCCTCTCCACCCGCTACCTCATCTGCCCAGAAACCAAGCGCGTTCCTAGAGCATAGCATAGAAAGGAGACAAGAGCGCTAGGGCAAACTGTTAGTGTTCATTTTGAAGCAAAGCCTGGAAATATTTCTGTGGCAGGGAGAGCTGGCTGAGCTGCTGGCCTCTGGGGAGGCAGCAAGGAGGGGAAACCAACCCCGAGGGATGGCTGATCTGCTCCTGCTGGTCCCGGACAGCCTCCATGGGCTGCCACAGGCTGCAGCAGTCACCACCGCAAAGCCACGGGCAACGAGCAGTACATTCCTCTACAATGTCTATTGTAAGTCATACTTCAGTGAATCACCATTGCAATCTTCTTCTGTATTACATATTCAACATCTACTCCAAAACACTGCTAAAAATAACTGATTTACTTCCAAGAGGCAGATGGCTATTAAATACTTCTCCATTTTTCTGTATTCCATAAAACTTAGGGTTCTAGCTCTGAGATTTTATATACATATATATATATATATATAAAGATATTAGAACTATTGAAAAAACAGCAGTTAAAAAGCTGATGTAATGAAATACACCCTCTGAAGAAAAGCTCAAAGTTGCTGCTGAAACTATGCCAGAACTGTTACTCAGACATCAATGGACCAGCATCACCCAGAAATTAAACAGACAAGCAAAACTAATTCTTCTTTGGGGCCCCTTCTACAGTTAGCAGTAAAATGGATAAGCCTTTGGGAGACACTCCTGCCTGGATGCTGTACTCCATCTTCGCAGATCCAAGTCCTGTACAGGAGGCTCCAAAATCACAGTAATGTCTGTTTTCCCCCCACTGCATTCTACCAGAAAACACAGGGAGGCTCATCCTGGAGCCAGGCAGAGGGCAGGCTCAGGCAGCCACAGGGAGGAGAAGTGATGGCACAGTGCAGGCAGGATGGAGCCAGACCCCATGAGTACAGCTGCCAGTAGCAACAGCCTTGGGGGTTCATGGTCCCCAGATCATGCTTATCTCTTTTCTCAGAGGGGCCAGATGGGTCACTCAGAAAGGCGGTTTGCCAGATGAACAACAGTACATACGCAGCAGCCGCTATCTCAGGACAGGACTCAGAGCAAACTAGGAAAAGAAGCTATGGAACAGCGCAGGTTCACCCATTTGCTCTATAGAACTAATAAACGTGGATTCTTTTTTCTTGGGGAAGAAACCCTCAGTTTATTTAGGTATGACCCTGTGTATGCAAGAAGAGCCGTCTTCAGGCATTCACCGGTATCATGAAATCCCCAAGAACAACCTACGTTGGTCAGACTTGGCTAGACATTTGCCTTCTGAATTTCTAAACACTTGCTAAGGAAAAAAGCCAGTAAATTCCCAGCCTTCAGTGGAATCCTGGGTTTACAGCTAGCAGCCCATTGCCTGTCTAAACTGTTGCTTGCTCAAACAGCTCCATGCACAGGACTTTCACTACCAGGATAAAAGCATGAAGGTCTTTGAAATCAGTGAAAAACTCTGCTTATAAAGCTGATGGCATGACACTGCCCTCCAGCTTTGCTTCAAAATCAAGGACATGATGGTCTTTAAGCCATGTACAAGGCAAGCATGCCTGCCTGAGCCCCTTGCAGGCTGAGAAACTAATGGCAAGCTCAGATATATCATCCTAAGTGACAATTAATTGACCTCAGAGTTGCAGCAGCTCCAGAGGCTCTGTTGCTGGCTCTATTGTTTTTTAATGTGTCATTCAGAGAAGGTCTGTAGGCTCCTGTAAGAGCCATATGAAGGACGTGCTGAAGCAGATTGCCAGCTTGAGAAACGATTAAATTATGATTCCTCAGACTCCAGTTTTATCTTATGGAGGGTGATTTGTGTGAGGGGCACAAGATAAAGGAACAGCCATCTCAACATTTCTCAAAAGCTTTCCGTTTTCAAGGGACCTACAACAGATCATAAACTGTTTGTAATACGAGAGTAGCAGGTAACAAGATAGCGTCTCGTCCTTGCCAGATAGCTTTCTTAGGCCCTGTTGATGTATTAATGCCACTGAAAAAACAGCTGTAAATCAGAAAGGTAGTTCTCGCAGGATAGCCAAACTGTTAAAGAGCTGCTGAGTTTGGAAATGAAAAGTCCAACACTAATGAAATATTAAATAACTTTGCTCTGAAAACAGAGGTAAAAAAGCAAGGAGATACCCTCCCCCAGTATCCAAATCTTCAAACTCACTTCCAGAGCGCCTGAAGAAAACAAACTATTTGTTTTACCTCATGGCACTAAAAGCTGTAACCACCCCATGCTGGTTTCAGCTGGGACAGTCAATTTTCTTCACAGTAGCTAGTATGGGGCTATGTTTTGGATTTGTGCTGGAAACAGTGTCGGTCACACAGGGATGTTTCAGTTATTGCTGAGCAGTGCTTGCACGGTGTCAGGGCTTCTCACCCCACCAGTGAGCAGGCTGGGGGTGCACAAGAGGTTGGGAGGGGACACAGCCGGGACAGCTGACCCCAACTGACCGGAGGGATATTCCAGACCATAGGGTGTCATGCTCAGCGTCTATAGCTGGGGGAAGAAGAAGGAAAGGGGGGATGTTTGGAGTGATGGCGTTTGTCTTCCCAAGTTACTGTTAAGTGTGGTGGAGCCCTGCTGTCCTGGAGATGGCTGAACCTGCTGCCAGTGGGAAGTGGTGAATGAATTCCTTGTTTTGCTTTGCTCACGTGAATGACTTTTGCTCTACCTATCAAGCTGTCTCTATCTCAACCCATGAATTTTCTCAGTTTTGCTCTTCTGATTCTTTCCTTCCATCAGGTGAGAGAGAGAAAGTGGCTGTGCTGGGCTTAGCTGTCAGCTGGGGTTAAACCACAACGCACCCAAATATCAAAGGCCCAAATTTCCTCTCCCCGTCCACAACTATTACAGTTAAATTATATTGTTTAAAAACAATAACAAAATGTCTGCATCGCATTGAAACTTGAAAACAAAGACATTTGTGTACAACATGTAAAAAACAAAGCCTGCCTCAGTGAGGCTCTTTAAACATCGATTGCACTGTCTTGCAACCAGATGGTCTTTAAGCAGGCTATGAAGAATAACAGGGGCTCACCTATGGTGCATTAACCTTATGCACTAATGTGGTTTGGTTACACTGATGGTGACTACATCCTCCAAAGAGCACACCTTCAAACAAAACCCAGCAATAATCAGTGCTGGCACTGTAGCATCTTGAGGTACTAAACAAAAGAGTGTGAGAGTAATGTAAGCAGCACTCAAGGTGGACATCTTGAGGATATGAGAGGTAGGGTAAATTTGTTTTTCAAGAGGAATGGAACAGCACCTCAACAAAGGAAAAAATACTTTTCCCTTTAGGAAGCTTTCCATCTAAAATGAAAAGCAACAAATCCGAAATGGTTTTTTAAACTACTAAAGCATACAGGTAGGCTAAACGTTCAGCAAGAGTTTGTGTCAAATTTGGCAAATAGTTTCAGGCTGGGTTTTTTGTTTGGTTTTGGTTTTTTTTTTAGTCAAAACTAAACTTTTTAATAAAAATAGTAAGTTTTGCTATCCTGACCCCACATTTCATTTAGTTTTGGGGGTGTTTTTGCTCTTTAAAACAGAAGCTGTGCATAGCTGGTAAATGTTACCTTCTTTCTCCAGTGATTTGAAAAAAGAGAAATCTTCAGTAATAGAATAATAATATATAATAACATATTTAAGAATAATGTTTCTATTACTAATATAATTTATATTAATAATAATATGATAATAATATCTTTACAAAATACTTGTAAGGAATTTCCAGTGACAGAAATGCATTTGCACTCTTGCTACAGGCATACATCTGCTGGATAACCTATGCTTTTTTTTTTTTTTTCATTTCTCCTAGGCATTTTAGCAGCCTACAACTTAAACCTGCAACCCCCTCAGCTACCTGAGATGACAGTGTGGTGGAGGGGATCTGGGTAGGGGGCTATGTCAGCCTGCAGTATTGCCAGCCTCTTTCATTGTTAGTGCCCCTGACAGTACCACCGTCCATTTGAGACAGCTGCTGGTAGGAACTGGAAGGGCCACCAGCTACAGACACCACTGACTGCTCTGGTTACTTTCTTTGGACATTCTGCCATCTGCTTTCATGACTTCTGAGCACTACCTTTTTAATCCATTTATGAGAGTGGCGGAAAATTTAGGATCCCATTCCCCTTCCAGCATCTTCCCTCAGATCTCTTCTTCCAGCATGTAACAGCTTCTTTTAGGTTTAACTATGTAAGTAAGTTCTTATCTCCCTCCCTCCACAGATGTGGTATACCTGTAAATGTGAGGCTGAGAGCTACACAGCCTCAGAAAAGGTGTTCCAAGAAGTGTAATTTCAGAAAAAAACAGCAATTTCAGTTAATGGTGGATGCTACACAGTTTGATGCAGAAGCAATAGTGCCTGAAATTTCAGTCTTTTATTTCTGTGCATGTTTGTTTGTGGCTGTGGGCATAAACCCCATTCTTCATCATTCATGTACTTCACAAGACACCAGCCTAGGCTGATGAAAGTACAACACTGGTGGCTATGCAGTCAAGGCAAATGGGATTTTTGAATCACACTTAACAAAACAGAAATCCTAAGTAATTCCCATAAAGGGCTGAAAATAGCTTTATTCAACTGCTATTGTGTTATGGTGGAAATTGTGAAACATTTTTTTCTCTGGTTATGCAGGCTTTCTTAAAAAGCTATTACCAGCTTTTTTAATGGGAACGTAAAGAAGCTATTTCAGAAAAAAGGAGCGCCGCTTAATATTATCATTAAAGTGCTCACACATAGCCAGGTGGATGAGATTTTCACACTCACACCTGTTCCTGAGAGATGACAGACCTTTTTGGGACATTTTGGGTAACACAAAGAATCATGAGAAAATTTCTGATGCTTTCAGGGAGCAAGGCGATAACTACAGAGCATTTGTAAAGCTGAACAGTGGAGCTGGAAATTAAAGAACAAGCATTGAAATGACAGAAATGAAACCCATTGACTGAATGTGGTCCTTTATTAGGGCTCAGCTACTACGTACATTCTATATGTAAGGTTCAAATGTGTGTAAGAAACATGATTAAACAAGGTGATACTGAAACCCCTCAGGTCAAAAAGAGCTATGGGGACTTCCAGGGTCTCCATCACCCCTTTAAATAGTCCTGCTCCTTTTTATTTACAGCTGGGGTGAAATCCTTACCTCCAATTCAGCACTGAGGGTGGGACCTGCCAAGCTTATGGGCAAAGGGGTCCCTCACTTGCCCAGCACAGCCTGCTGTAAGCACAGCCACCTTGCTACTTCTTGTTCAAATATATCTTAGGAAAGTGATGCTATTTTCTATAGTTGGGCACAAAAAGCAAAATAAAACATGCAGCATAGGAGCTGATCCTTAAATTGGCTGGTTTGATTAAATATACCAAAGGGGAAGGCTACTTCAGAAATACAAACCAAAACCTTATTATAAAACTATGATGAAATCATATTTACTACATCTGATTAAACAAAAGATAGGCAATATCTTGGATAGTACACAAGATCCGGGTTTATTTTGGTTTATTAATAAATCATGATAATTGTGTTCCATTGTTTTGCGAGTAAAAAGTTAGCATCAATATTGTATTTGGTCCTATTAAAATAGTGATTTATAGAGTACTCCTTACATAAAAACCATTACAGAAAGATCAATTTATCAGTAAACTTTAATGGACAAATAAACTGGAGACAACATCTTCTGTTCAAATAAGATTTAGCCTATTACTTGGTTTCAGACTAAGGACACAGAAAATTGAACTTTTGAGTATTTGTATACTAAACAAAACTGTAAGCAAATGCAGCTTACCACTTTGTTAGCTAGATTTCCATAAGCAGTCATAGCCCTCCACATTGTAAGCCCTTTATTTTACATTGAATTTGAAGCAGGAATACAGCAATATGATGCAACACAGCTATTTTGTATCATTTCCATCTCACCTGCAAGAAAAGGAATCCAGCAGCACCCTGTGTTATGTTTACAGAAAAGGTTTCTTGAAGTTTGACCACACCAGGAGAGCTGCCCAGGCATACCTGGGGCTGCAGGCAGGGCAGCAGGCAGGCAAGGCAGGGCAGCAGGCAGGGCAGCCCATGCTCAGCACCCAGCTCCAGGTTGATTATTGCCACTTTGTGGATGTAAGTTGAAGCAAGTGCTGGCCTTCCTGGGACGGACTCATTGTGGAGATGCTGGGAAGGATGTGGGGATGACAGGAGGTCCAGCACCAGGGGCAGAGTCATCCTGATCCCCCATATGGAAGAGGAGAGCAAAGCGAGCCAGGCTACTGCCATCACAGAAAGGCTAACATATACCCAGCTTGTTTCAGTAGGAAGGAACAGCAATTTCTCTCAGATCCTTTGTGAGCTGGTGAGTGGTGCTCAGTGTGTCAGAAACCACCAGGGCAGAGCTGGTCTGCAGTGAGAGGGCTTGGCCATTGGAAGCAAGATGCAACCATGCAGCTCCTCTGCACTCTGCTCCTTACACTCAGCAGGAATCAATGTCAACTGCAGGAAGTATCTGTATATACTTAATGTAATTTTTATCAGCCTTTAAATACCTCTATTCTCCTTTTTTTCTAAATGTAAGGGCAAACAGCAGTTCCTGTCGACTTCTTGGTTTATCTTGGTATTACTTTTAAAGGCATCACAGAAGTATTCGCAGTGAACTAATTTACAACTTGGTCTGAGGGATTTTTAGGTGCCTGTTACAGAGTAACTACTGAAAAACTGCACCATAAATACATGGATACAGTATCTCACTAGACAGGAAGACAGGAAGCTTTGGTTCTCACTGAGAATACGCTGTGTTTTCCCATATGCTAACATATTAATAGCAGGCTAATAACAACGACACATCACTGGGGAAACTCACAAAGTATAAAGGAAGCACATGCCTTGTTATTTAATAAAGCCAGGTTTGCAAATAGCAATTCAGTCAAGGTCATTGCCATACCGTAGTTCTCAGCAAATGTAAGTTGGGCAGTCTTAAACCACAGCAGCATAATGAGCCAAAGGACATGTGATTTGGCCACCTGACCTGAAAAATACTTATATCAGCTATAGCCATACAATGTCTACTTCTGCATCAAAATTACTATTAAACAATGCATTACTAACACCAATGTTTGTAAAAAATTCACTTACCCTCATTGTGATGAAGTTTCAAGCAGTTTACTCTTTTACTGCTTGTTTCTAACCAGTCTAAATAGGGCATTGGCAATAATGAACTAATTTCAGTCCAAGGGTTTGAAAAGCGATTGAGACATCTGCCTTGGCCCTGGGGCTAGGCACTTGCATCCTGCCCAGGATGTGCTCCACAACTGACAAAGCTGTACATCCAAATGAATGCTCCCTCAAGCTAGGCATAACACAGATCACCACAGCAGACTACTGAGAGACAAGATGGCTAAACAAAATCTGGACACTTTCAGTACTTATTTTTTAAACTAAAATAGCCAAAAAAGGAGAAAAACATAGTGAGTAAAATAGTAGCTCTGCAGGAAAAGGGTGGTTAAGAAACATTTAAGTACAGCATAGGCTTTTGTAGCTATTTTAGATATGAATGTCTACAAGAAATATCTATCCTAGAAAGAAGATTTAAGTGATAGGTGGTCTAAGTTCTACCCTAAATTCAAAACCACAGCCATGTATTTGGGATTCTGTATACCTGCTTCACATGTGTGCAGCAGTTCTGCCATGCACTGCACATGTCAGATTTAACCTTGCAGGTCAGGAGCCACTCACCCTGAAGATGCAGTGAGCATGATGTGACCAGAGCCCATCAGACCAGCAGCCAGTGCCCAGCAGCTGTTTGCTCTAGGCTGTTGGAGTTTGAGACGTCCAGTCCTCGATACTGCTCACCCTATTAGCTGGGCAGCCAGAAATGTGGAAGGTAACAAAAAAGAACCACAGCAGTAATCAATGGATAAAGCAACCATCTACCAGGACTACAATAAGCATTAAAGCTGGCAGGCATGAGACTGTTTTGCCTACGTCTTCCTACTAGATAGGTGCAATTGAAATAAAAACTGTGAAATGAAAGATGTCAAAAAGCAAGAAAGAAGAAATCAGTCAAATTCCATTAATATGAGTGAAAATTAGATGCCTAGCTGCTGTATTTGCCTTTGAAAATCTCTGACCTAAATTAAGAGAGAAATGTCCTTTGCAGAACACACAGAATGCCAAATATATATTTTGGATTCATCTATGAAAATAAAACAGATTATGTTACTATCAGGGAGAGTACAGTGAAGCATCAACCCTCCCATAAACCAAGTTACATACATACATACATACACAAATGAATCTCTGACCTGCCAAATTTCCTTAGCTGATGTAAACTGTTTTTTAAGGTACTTCTATTACACGAGTAAACATCACTTGCCACATTTTTTGTCAACTGAGTATAAGGATTTAAAGAAGACAAATCAAGTTTATTTTCAATTCCCTGAGGAAAACCAAACACATCTGTCCTTACTGCTTCCCTACTGTTTTACAGTGTTCACTCTCAGTTATTTCTACAAACACCTACATTTATCCTTATCTGCAGGGGGAACATTTATCTCACAAATATTCCTGTCAAATCGCTCTAAAATGCCAGAGAAGGGGAGAAAAAAAATAAAAATAAGTTGATCCCCATAGAAATGAAATTTATAACATAGCAAAGGACTCAAGATGAGCTCTAATGTGGTGAGCCTAAAGGTGATCTCTTGACACAGCTCACACAGCGTGACAGCCTGCACAGGAACAGACAGTAGGGGCTGAGAAACGTGTAAGGGGCAAAAGAGAAGTGTGATTCCTGTTTTGCTACATAATGCCAGGCTTGTTATTACAACAGCACCTCTGTAATAGCTCTCCAGTTGAAGACAAGACAGCTGCTTCCTCTTTTCTTTTCCCCCTCAGGGTTGGCGTATGTAAAAGCTGAAGACCAGTACTACCAGTAACAGAGGTGTGGTCCCAGTGTGGCAAGTCCCCAGCACTCAAAGACTTCTCTTGACTGTCACCAGCACAGAAGTAACTCTTGAAGGCCCAGCCTTACAGCCCCACAGCCCTGGAGAAAGCCTCAGCCAAACTCCTTTGGAAGTTGTTTTTGTAGGCACCCTCTCCCAGGGTCTTTGTCAATCACAAGGCAAACCTGCGGAGACACCAGCAGCATTAAAGGTGGAGGGAAGGATCTCAATGTGGACAGTACCTTAAGTGGCCACCACAGGATCACCTCCTGTGGTCCTTTTTGCAAGAAATGCTCCACTAAATCTGAGGAAATCTTACAAAAACTGCAATATCAAATCACTGCAGCTTAAGCTGATGGGAAGCCCTGGTTACTGAACCTCAAAATACACCTCTAGAGGATGCTTCTCTTAAGAGTTCTGTGGCAGTGTGATTTTAGCTCTCTGTAACTGTCATACAGAACAGTACAAGAAGATGTACATAGGGGAAGTGTTTCCAAGCCCTTGCTATAGGAGCAGGGACTTGACCCAACGTCTACAAATGATCGCATACTGTGAACTTCCACTGACAAAATAATATAATGCACTGCCATAACAGTGCCTTTACACAGTTATTTCCAGGACAGCAGTAGTTTATGATAGGATTTCTGTGCTGCTTGTGCCTTACATCATGGGTCCTCAGTTTTCCTCCCGTTCATTCCCACTGACAGTGTCGCTGTTCACACCAGATGCCAATGTGCGAGCGCAGCAAATTACCATCCCGATAAGAAAGTTAGGACAGCAGCAGTAAAGCTGGCAATTTTATTTCTCATAAGCTGCTGACCGTGTGCCTCTCCTTTGCAGCATGCAAGCCTCTGAGGCACATCTCTTTTAACACATGCTTCCACACCAGTGGATTTGGTGAATATCTCAAGACAGTTTTGTTTAATGTAGCACTGAGCTGTGCTGTTTGATTAGTCTCAATGACAATATCTCAACTTACCTGAGCTGCAGATTTACATTTCTCTGCATTGACAGTTTGAATACAATTTAGCTTGTGTTCAGGATAATCACAAACCCCATCTGTCTTTGCCTCAAGAAAGATGAGAGCCCTTCTGAGGAGGATCCCGTACTGTTTAGTCTGCTAAAACTCAGTCTTGTGGCACCAGTTCAAGATAGACGAGACACAGGAAGGCAGATGGGCCAGGCATGGAGCCCCATACTATTCCTATACCACCCACCATGCTCCCACTTGTGCCTTCCCATTGAGTGGGAACAGGGATGAGAGACAAGGCTGGCATCAAGTCCCCTTCCACAGGGGCTCACACCCAGCAGTGTAGACACAACTGCAGACCTCATGCTGTTCCCCATGTCTTTCCAGTAAGTAAACTGTCTGGTCAAGGCTGCTTTGGCATAGCACAGCTGGGAGGCTGTCAGTGGAAATCTCTACTAAACAGTGTGAATGCACTGGCACGTTGTGTGCTGGGGAAAGAAAACCCAGGCATGCAAGTCAAGGGTGGCGAAGAGAAGAAATGCACACCAAAGTAGGGGATATCACGAAATAAAGACTATGTAGGAAAAGCTAAGACTTTTTCAATAGTCTAAAGAAGACCAAGCTGTTTGGAAGAACTGTTCTCATTACTTGTAACATCTCACCTACAGGAGCTGGTGGACAGTTGAGGTGCATTTAAACTCTGCTCCTGCGATTCATTTAATTCTACCTGAAGAAAAAGTTTTCAATGAGCCTTGAATGTATCATAAATTTCATAGGTATTCCTGTTATAAAGTCTACTCTAGCTGGAAAAGAAAAATAAGTTTAACTACAGTTGCTTGTAACTTTGCTTCCTACTTGGCATTATTCAAAAATCACAGTAGTCTTTGCAATATGATTTCTGAAAACAAAGATATATAAATTGTTTACTTGATTCTTTCTTTCATTTGCTTTGATTTATTTGAAAACAAAAACATGCAACATCCTTAACATTCTCACCATAAGCAAACACAGACAAACAGCTTGCCTCAAACTTGAATTAAGTCCTATTTAAAGCACACCACAAGGCTAATTTCTAGTGCTGGCAGCACAGTGATACTGATAACCACATTATGACACTAAGCCCAACTGGGGCTTACAGAGAAAACAAAACAGATGAAGAAAAAAGCATCTACTTCTGAATAGAAGTATTCACACTATTCCTTTCACTTATTTAATGTGCATCACAGTATACATGTGCTTGCAGATGTATATGTTGTTGACATCAGCATTATCCTCTCTATAGGAATGGATCACCATAATCTTTTCCTCTGAAAAGATGAACGCTACAACACTACCTTGCACCAAAAATGCCTTCTACATTAAACACACAAAATTTTTAACAAATTTCATTTGCTTTACTTTATTCTTCCATACTTCTTGCATCCTGCAAGACCACAGCACAATTCCATCTAACCTACTCAAAGGATTTTTAGCTGTCATGTAACATTGCAAGGTAATGAGTAACTTTTCAGTAAATTTCTACAGTCTGCAGTGCACAAAAGCCTGGCCAATCTGCCCTATAAGTCACCAGTGCAAGTTTCCAGGACCAAGATAACACCTTGTCCTTGTTTGCTCCTGCTAACATGGCCATCCCTCACCCACTCCATTCCCAGTCTGTAATTGCTGAAGCAGTTTGAATGTACATTTCATTAAGAATCTAATATCTTATTCCTTCAAGTTTCAAAAATACATTGGAAATGGAAGGTACCTCAATGCACACTAAATTAAACCTTTTCAAAGCTCGAGGTCCACAGCAGCAGTGGACCAGATAGCCAACCAAATACAATGCAACCTGCCAATAGCAGAGAGTTACTTTCACATATGTGGCACAGTTGCTACAAATCTCCACTGACAACATGAAAAAACCCTTGTGCACCTTTGACCTGGAATTAAAATCGTGGCTTCATTAACCTTGATCAGTAAAAAGAATGGTCACACATCTCTTTGCTGATACACCTCCTCCATGCTTAAAATGTCTGTTAAAATGAATGACATCTTATATATGCTTTTTTGTTGAACCTGAACCTCAGGATTAACTAAGGCCATGACACAGAACAAAACCATGCTGTGGTGCTTCCAGATCTGGCAGGACAGCAAACAGAAACCAAGGTGTTTAACGCTGCAAAGTAATTGAAAGGAGTGGTTTCCAGTACATGGCTCAAGTCACAGTCACTGCTTGGGCAGGAAGGAACAGGCATCAGTGCTAAGGAACCAGAAGCCAGGTCCCAGAGATACGAAGCCTCTTTCCTGAGTGTCTCTCATTGTAGCATGCCCAATCCCACGGAGAGAGGTCACGGGAATGATGGAGCTGAGCAGAGATGCGCTGCGGCCAGATCGCACCACCAAACACTGCTGCACACCAGCACCCAACAACACAGCTGTTTGTGGCAATCATACACAGAAGCCTGTTGTTTCTGACCACAGCCTGGTAACATGCTGAGCACTGAGCTCCCCTGTACAGCTAATTTCAGCACACCAGGTTCCCTGAGCGTTAGTAACACTGTGTGTTTTCCCTCGGTGACAAGAGGATTTAGCTCCAGTAAGATAAATTCAGCATACCCCTAAAAGCACTGCTCCCATTACTAAATCAGGAAAATCAGGTACTAAAACCCACAAACAGGGTGGATGTGTTTGTGTTACTCAGGGGAAATGCTGAAGGTAATGCCCCAAGAGTTACCTGTCACAGTGCCAACTATTTTGGTAAATTTAACAATAGAAAACTGCCCTGACTTTTGCTTTTCAGTAGCAATAAATACTGATATGTGATAAGGGTTTAATCATTTCCCATCTCCATCTCTGTCATTTATATGTCACGGTGAACACATAACTGCAGTGGTGAGCATTTACAGTAGATAGCAAAAAAACACCTTTCAAGCTCTAATTCAAGCTCCACCAATTCCCAGACCCAAAGTTACCAGAAACTGTGTTAAAGTATCAGAGTAACAAAAGAGGGCTAGAGAACAAGGTGCAAAAACAAGCGTAAGACTTGGCAGTATTCAGTGCAGTTCCACTTCTCTCATCTTTTTTAAGGCTGTAGGAACTAAACAATATGCCATGGCTGGAAGAATAAAATCTTACCTTACAAACTTAAGAATTAGCATTTGAAAAATCATGTTTTCTATCTACTGATGTAATGTTGTTGATATATGCTTGTAAAACACCTTATCCCTTTAACCTCAGGCACACCTGCAGCCATGTGTTGCATTCATATGATGACAATTCCATTAGCGTTACCCAAAAGTATCATCAATTTGCTACAAAACTCCGGCTGCTGAAGTGCACTGCAAACAGAGCAAGCAGGCCTTCTCCCTTGAGACTGTACTCATCTGTGTATTTTCAGTGACATGTCTAACTTCACACCAGAATCTGTAACTACCCCCAGGGAATCCAGCACAGCCTGTGGACAACACACATGGCAACAGAGGTGAAGATCTGAAGTCTTCACTGCATCCTATGACAGAGTTCTGGAAAGCAGCAGTTGCATAAATAAAAAGAAAAACCATGTCTGCCATTTCCCTGCTCTTTGAGCCTATTTCTGAAAGGCAAATTTGCCTAGAGTCAGAGGGAGAGACTACTGCAGGGAAGCTCACTTTGAACCTTATACACATCTATTTTTTACAGTTTTCCCTGTACTTCACTTCTCAGTAGACCAATCCACAAGCAGCAAGACCATGGAAAAGTGCTATGCTGAAAGCTGCACACATGAAGGAATCTTCAGAGAATCTCCTCTTGAGGAGAAAGTAAAGTAACATTAACTTCACAGCCAGAGAACCTGAGACAAGGAGAAGCTGACTGGGTGACCTGGAACAGCTAGGAAATGGCATAGCTTCAGACTGCATTACACCTCATCATTGTTGCTAGCAATGCTTTTCTACAGAATAGCCTATTAACAGGGGACCTTGCAGATAAAATCAGGATCCTGGCTTTCACGAGTTCATGGTCTAAATTACATGAAAAAATGGCAGTGATAATGCGCATATGTATGCTGTAAACACTGTGAAGCAGGCGAGCAGAGCCAGCGGTACAGCCAGCAGAAGATACACTGTCATAGCTCTGGAGAACCATCATTAGGTATATTTCTCAGTCATTCAAATGGGCCACTTTTAACCTTTTCTCAGAAATACACTTCACATAACTGAAATACTCCTTATTTGTTTTTCTTGAGAGAATCCAAATGAGGCCACAAATGGCAACTTTCAGAAACAGCACGGAAGACAACACAATTTTGAGTGAGGATGCATCTCTCTTACTTCTGACCAAAGATCTTCCAGAGAAAACAGAACATATTGTATGGAACCATAGAACATTCAGGGCTTCTCAAAGGTGAAGAAAGGCTGTTGATATTTTCTTTTTCCCAGCCTAAGCAGAAGCTGGAGAAGAGAAACAACAGAAGGCAGCTGCACCGGGTGACTTTGGAGTCCTTGCTCCCCCAGGTCTCTTCTCACTCCTCCCTTCCCTTTGGACAGCCTGCTCCCTTCCCACGTTGAATCCCCTGTCTGAAGCTGAAGGCCTCCACTTTTGTTTTAAAAACTGCCATTGTCAAGGTATGAATATTTAGAAATAAAATCATTCAGTCAGTGCTTCTTTTGGACCCCCAGGCTAGTACGATCTGGTCAAGTATTAGTTAAACATACATATAAAAGGATCTGTTAAGACACTTCGACCTTCACTTAATTCTACAGATTTGGGGTCTACTGCAAACCTAATGGAAACTCCCTTCCACAAAATATATTGCTTTTTTTTTATGTGGCATTTTGAAAATGCGCCTCAAGTGTGATTACCGTGTTAAGCCACAGAAATGTGTACAGAATGGTTCATACGGTATCATTTACAATGAGTTCCACATTTCATAGCCATCCTGTTAATGTGAACAGTATGACAAATAAGAACACCTTTATTTTCGAAAAAATATAATGGCCATCAGATTTCCACTATTCACCATATTCACCATTCTTCCTCTATTACTGAATTAAGAGCACATTCTGAACTGAATTAAACCCAGAGCTCTTATACAAATTAATTTGAAACCCGAGAATGGAATTGGCTTTTGCTATCCATTAGCAGGCTTCTGTTCCATGTGAAAAATACTCTCCACATTTCCATTAAGGAACTTGAGAATTTATCCTCTGTGCAGGGGCTGAAATGCAGCACACCTATAACTGCAGACAAGTGGAAGCCCATTAGTGGTTACTTTCATCATCCATGAGATCAGCTGTGGGGAGATCACAAAAGAGCAGGGAGAAAAGCCACACAAAGGAGAAAAATATAATCGGTTGTAAAATATTCCCTTTTATGTCCTACTATGCCCACTAAATAATTAATTACAAATACATCAGCCACTGTTAAAGGGGAAAAAAAAAAAAGAACTGGAGGGGGTGTGGGAGAATCAATGAAAAGCTCACAAATGTAGCTAATAAAAAAGTACAAGAAGAACTGCTGTTCAAAACCACCCAGGTTAAATGCTGAAGAAAGCACTGCCAGCAGCAATCGCCTGCAGGCATCCCGTGCGTGATTAGTGACTGGTGCCACAGAAACCGCTATGTTGAAGAAACCCTCTGACCCGAAGATCTTGACACCAGGAGCTAATTGCAAACCGTGTAATTGCCTGTTCCAGATGGCTCTGTAGCGCAAAGCCACACTGCCTGCGCCCAGTTTTCCACTGCAATAGCACCACACAGGTCAGAAGCAGTCTGCACTGATTACTCCCCGTTGTCAGCTTCACCTAAAATTCCTAATTGTTTTTGGATTCTGTCTGTAAATAAAAATTTCCATTAAAATGCCTCAGAGGAAACACCTTTCCCCTAGTTAAAGATGTGCATTACAGATAAATACCCTGCCTGTTAACATGATCTTATGTGAATACAAAATGAGGTTTTCAAAAACTACTGCACGTAAAATATGGATGTCTTTATTCTGGGAGAAAAAATATCATTGCTGTGGAAAAGTCAGTCTCCCTTACCCCCTCCCCAGCTGCAGCAGGGACAGGCAATACATGTTTTTGAGATTTCACATTGCCACAGATTGATCTCTTTCACATTACGTGCGAGACAGCTGATAACTTGCTACCTGAAAGGCGACTATACGGGCAGAAAACCACCCCGAAAAGGGGAAATGGCTCAGACAAGAGAGTTCACAGTGGTTAACCTCCTGGAACACATTAGCTACACCAACTCCCAGTTGCCCAGACTAAACAACCCTGAAAACCTCTTGATTTTATTCACTAACAGGAAATGATTCAGATACAGTTCTGCAAAGGCAGTCAACAAGAGGTAAGTTACACACACTCACTGTACTACATTCTACTATGAAACAATCGGGCATAAAAATTATTCGGCTCTGCTGTAATTTTTGTTTCCTTCCTTCTTTTTAGTGCTTTGCCCTCGGTTGACACCTCTAAAATGTAAAACGTGATGTTTTTATCTTAGAGCCCAATACACATCACTTAATTTTTTAATATACACATATCCTACAGACTCCTGACAGCAATGCATTGCCAGATGTGAGAGAGAGACAGAGACCGGGATCTCTTAGAGAATGGTTCCTGCATATAAATAATAATAAAAACCAAAGTGCTGTTAGGTCTGGGGCTATGAACAGAGACTTTCTTTTCCTTTTAAAGCTTGCTTTTCCTAAGAGAGATTTACTTACCAACATAAATGATACACACACCACTGAAACAGCACATAAAAGGATCAAAATATTTTCTGGTGCCACAACTCATCCCAACTGCTCTACAAAGTAGTGTTATTGTCACAAACTCAAACCCCCCTTACCCCTTGTCAAACCGCGTAGTACCATCAGCAGTAGAGCAGTCCCGTTACCTGAAAACAAAGTCAGCCCCCCTCCTCCTGCATCTGCAGGTATCCATACTAATAAAACAGCCAGACTTCAGGCTGAACTTTCACGATAAGGCAGAGAGTTCCTACATTTTCCAAAACTTTAACTGTATGAGCCCTATATGTTCACATATATATTTACAGACACACAGAGCAGGCAGAGGAATGATATTTGGGATAAGCCAGCAGCATTCTTTTACATTTTGCTGGTCTATAAACACCAGCAAGGCCCTTCCTGCTCTTTCTGTTATCTTTGAGTTTTGGTCTTACATTTCTAAAAACAAAGTGACTTGTAGCTTCTACTGAATCAGACCATGGGAGGCAGACGGCTCATGGATCTTTCCAGAATGACCTCTTTTTGCAGTTGTCTCCCATAAGAGTGGGCTAAAGGCAATGACCACATGGTCCCATCTATGTATATAGCATTGGGAAACATAGGCCAAGAGGGCTCTACTGCCTTACCTAACTTTTAAGAGCGAGAGTCATGTGAATTAGCAGGAGGCACAGAAGTGACCAGGGCCCTGCCACCCCTGAGGAAGGAGCAGGGGTGAGACCATCCAATGTGTCACATGCATGAAGGCACTCACTGGCAAGATTGCAGCAGCCTCTACACACTGGATTACTACACACTGGGCATCCTGCAAGGAAATTTCTGAATAAGTCATCTGGTTCTAGCAAGGCTTAAGTTTGGGACCTTTTCCTGAAAATGACCATGACTTGGCTCAAAATACCATACAAGAAGGCCAAAAGGCATGCATGCTTAATGTGTGCTAAATGTGTCTGCGAATGAGGGCAGCTGCAGTGAACACCGTAATTGGGCAGAGAGGAGGAAGCACCACAGGGTCGCGTACAGTGTAGGCAGTCTCAGGGAGAGACACATTAGCAACCTGCAAACAGGGCAGCAGTGGCTCAGGCAAACGTTGGCGTGTCTGAACAGCTGGTGTGGGCTTGTGCTGTGAAGAAGTAGTTTTGGGCTTGCACACGAGAAATGAAATTCAATAAAAGGCACTCCCCAGAAATGGGGGCACTAGGATGATGCTGCACATGGTTGGTTCACCAAGAGAACATCACCTTCCTTCCTTTTCACCGTCCCTGCGTGATAGCAAGTGGCTGGGACCAGGACACACACCGAGCCGGTGACAGGCTCAAGTGTGCAGAAATGAAGTGTGCCTGCCCATGGTGGGGATACTACCAGACTGCATCTTAGTTATGTTATTAAAACAGCAGACCCTTTAAGTCCTATCATCTGCATCTTGCCTTTCTCCTGAGCATCCAGAACAATCCTGTTCATCATCCTCCACCTCTGGCCAGCTGTAAAACTTTAGTGTTCCTGTGTCTAACACAACCTTAACGTAAGCGCAGACAATAAAAAACACAGTGCTAAACCCAGTTCCTCTATTTTTACATTTGTTTCAGACTGGAATTCACACAATTTGCTAACCATATGCTTTACAAGACTCACCAGTCCTGCAAGGCTCACAGGACTCATCAAAACTCAAACTGAAGAGTATACTTGCTTCTGAATTCTGTAACACTTACATTGTCCTATATATCACTGTCTCCACTCGCCGGCTGCTCATCAGGAGCCAGGATTTTTTCACACCTGAAGCACTTAGGACTTGAAGACATACCTCCAGCAATCACTATTGCAGGATGGTTTAGCAAGGCAAAGAAGATGCATGGCTGAAAGAACAGCTTTGACATTTTTTTTTCTGCAGGCTCAGCAATCCAGTCACTTTGCTAGATGGAGAAACTGGTAGGGGAAATCACCTTGTTGATATTTAACGATAACCTTTATACCTTCCAATCAGAAGTTTCACTTCATATCTCCATTTCTTATGACTACTTCAGGCAGTAGGCCATATATACCTAAAGACACCTGTAATGTTTTTAATGCTCAGCTTCCCTGCAACAAGAGACTGAGAGCCTAGATAAAAGAAGGCTCAAGGGAGACATTTTCACAGTCTTCCAGTACCTAAAGGGGGACAACAAGAAATCTGGAAGGGGCATTTTACAAGAGCATTTAGTGACAGGACAAGGGGGAATGGCTTTAAACTGAAAGAGAGGAGATTTAGGTTAGACATTAGGAAGAAATTCTTCACTATGAAGATGGTGAGGCACTGGCACAGGTTGTCCAGAGAAGCTGTGGCTGCCCCATCCCTGTCAGTGTTCAAGGCTAGGCTGGATGGGGCTTTGAGCAACCTGGACTAGTGGAAGGTGTCCCTGTCCATAGCAGGGGGGTTGGAACAACACAAGCTTTAAGGTCCCTTCCAACCTGAACCATTCTATGATTCTATGATTCAATAGCTGACAAAAAGCATTTTCCCAACTCCTTCAGCTCCTCCCTTGTGAATCAGCCAAGTGGGAGACTTCAGCCATGTTCTTCAACAATTTCTGATAGGAGGATGCAAGCCACTGCAGCCCTCATTGCCTCATGCTAAATAGGTACAGACAGGTACTACCCAAACAGAGTTCAGTAGCTACTCAGAGAAAATTACCTCTAACCTCAAGTCAGCCCTTCATTCCTGCAGAGGACACACCAGACACATGTTAATTGAGAACACGCTGCTGTAGCTAACCACAGGCAAAACTGCTGTAATAGAGATTAACACAAGTATGCATTTAAAGCCTCTGCTGAATTGGGGCCTTAAGTGAGTACCTCACTTGGGAACAGGAAATTATCATCAGAATACCTGCATCTGTAATAGACCGCTGGGAAGTGCTTTCAAAATTGCATCTGAAATACTCTGTTTTCAACATCCTATTACCAAGTCTGCATGGGAAGCAATGGATTTAATTTAGCAAAACAGTTCAGCAAAACAGATGGGCTGTGTGTCACTTCTGGGCTCCTTCAAGACCTGTTTCCTTCCCGCATTTTGAGAAAACTCTCCATTAATGAAGGGAACAATAGTTATGAACCCCATATGCTTTGAATACATAAAACACCTATATTTGAGTCCTAAAGCTGTTTGGCAAGCCCTTCTTACTTCTGCTTCTGAGTGAAACTAGGCTGTAAGACTTTGTGACCTCTTTGTTTACCATATTCATCCATTCAACACTACTGACAAAGTAACTGCTTTCTTTGATGGCCTGTGATAAGCCTTGCCAAGTTAAACAAAGGGCTCCCTGCTGTTAATCTGCTCTGCTGATGTCTCTTATTTGGCTGAACCTGTTTGTCAAACAACTATAATAGCTATAAATACTCCAGATTAACTCACAGTAGCCCCAAAGCAAAGACAAGCTATAAATTTTCAGGACAGGTAACAATTTCCAAATTCTGAAGGAAAAGAAAGACTCTCATAGCTAAGCGGCTAAAGCAACGGTTGCACTTTCCAGCTGTGCTTCCAGTTGCTGATAGCACAGATAAGAACATTAAAAAGCACATCCTATCAAGAACTAGCCAAAAACATCCTGTAAAGCTTAACAAAGAGGGGTGCAACTCCTAACAATGCAAGAGCAATGGGTTTACAATTTTAAGGGCCGCTTACTTCTGAAGCCACTGTCTTCACTGCCATGGCCTAGCATGGCCTCTGTCATATGTTGTTCAGTATCTCTGTTCACGTTCCTGGGGAACCAGTGGCCCTGCTGGAGCAGGCGGTTGGACCAGATGACCTCCAGAGGTCCCTGCCAACCTCAACCAGTCAGTGATTCTGTGACCTACCAGCAATGTAAGGGGTCACACGCTTCATGTTCTGACCCAGGTCCTCCTATGCAGCCCAGGGGGCAGTTCAGCTGTTTTTCCAGAGCTTTCTCAGTACTTCTTTCCATGTCCCTGTTAAAGCCCCTTTTGGCTTCTTCCATCCTACCGAGCGTCTATGTTCCTCAATGCTCCCAGGAGTGCTGGTTCCCTAGCACACAACCTGGCTGGGCTGAAAACCCAGGACATGTCACCTCCCTCTACTCATCCTTCATACAAAAGCACCTGGTAAGAAGTATTGAATGTAGGCAACCCTATCATTTATTCTTAACTCATTTAGAATGCTTTACTGCATTAAACAATTTTATAGTAGAAGAGGATTTTAGAAATTTTAATAATACACACTTCAGCTTCGCAAAGGTATGTGTAGAAGTTACAGTCTGTGTATGCCCAGCTTGGCTTTAATCACTTCAGTAGGAAACAAAACAATCCAAATATGATTCAGAAGAAAGAAATGAGACAGGGCCTTTCCACTGGCAAATACTAAAAAAACCCAGATTGATCACAGACAGCCAAAAGAGAGATCTGCGTGCCTTGTGCAGAAGGAGCAATAGACCGTTCATATTAGCTACAGATGAATTTGTTTGTCTTAGCAGACAAACAATTTCCTATCAGTACCACTGGTTAAAGTTAAAACAGCAATGTTTTATAATGAAATAAAATAACAAAACAAAGGTTTCCTTCTGAGGCACTGAGCTGAAGTGAGAGCAATGTTCCCTTCTTAATAGGATGGCCAATTGCTATCAATCTTCAAAGGAAAATACAACTCTTGAAGCAAAACACTTATATTCTTCTTCATTAGCTTTCCTTCTTGTTACGGGAGCTGCTTTGCCAGATGGTGGTTAGCAGATGAGCAGTTTCCAATTATGTGGCTCCTTTGGACCTCTACTGCTGAGGTGCATGATATTTAAGGGCTACTGGACTTCTGGGTGGCAAATCCTAAGCCTTTCAGAGGGGGAGGTGACAACCCCACCAAAGGAAACCTGAGAGAGCTGCAGCAGCATAGGGATTTATTCCCTCCTGACTTTCCTGAGTGGGTTTCAACAGGAGAGGGCGGTGCAGGCACAAGTGAACGTCCTAACCACAGGTTTCAAGAAAGTACCTTGGCGTCCCTTCTTGTGGGCTCTGTGAAGGATTGCATACTCCATGGGTGGAGTTTACAATCTGGACAAGTATTGATTTACACCAAAGTTACATTTCTAGAGTAAAGAAACTGACTATTTTCTTTTTAAGGGTTTCTCTTTTGTCCATTCAAATACATGGGGACAAGTGTTCAGGGAAACTTGTAGGACCCTACAGGAAAGAGATGAAGCTCTGACACAAACTTTTATCTTGCTTTCTTCCCCCTACCCCCCGTTTATTCTTAGTTCTCTAACAATGACAACAATCTCCTATACCATGGATAAATCAAATGGTTAACATTTTGTGCACAAAACATGTCCTATTTTACCACGGCAGATGTATCTAAGAGCATCAGTTTCCCATATTGGACGTACATAAGGAGAACTCCTACGTATCTCATCTGCTGCAGTAGGTAGTAGGTACCAGAAAGGGGGATCCTGTTCCAAGTCCTCAGACCTTCCTAAGGAAAACAACATGATTTCTTTCTCAAGCCTTTCATGAGGGCCAGGTGAGAAACGGTTAAAAAAATAAAAGATAATATTAAGGGCAGCAGTGGCAGTATCATGATTTCCGTGTTTTCCATCTTCTCCAGGTCTGGAATGATTTCTTCTAACAATACAGAACAAAGTGCTATTTAGCAAGAGAAGTAAATTGAGGCTGTGCTTCGTCTTTTTCCTTTGCCAGCACAATGGAGCTGTCAGTAATACAACCTTAAATGTGTTCATTTTCACACATTAACCCTTTGAGTCCTGTAAATTTAAGCAGTCTTTTTGTCTTACAGGGGAGAAAGTGCATCTTAAACTCCTGAAACAATGGAGAACAGAAATTTTAATTGAAGTTTTCCTTGCACACCTGCACAGATAACCCTCCCTTTAGAAAAGAAAAGCCCCTTTTAAAATTAAAATTATACTGAAATTATTAACATAACTCCTGGGAAAATGCATAATCTTTACATATCAAATGCCAAAATAGCTAAGTGAACTATCTTTAATAAATGTTACATTTCTATTTGAGTTCATACACTCAGTTAATCATGCACTGATGGGTGAAAAATATTTGTAAAGCTCAAAGTATTGCAACTTAAGCATTTTAAATTTGATTGGTGTCTTGGTCTTTGTGGGTCCCTCAAGGTCTCAAATCTTCCCTCCTCAGGACATGAGCCAGCAGGAATAACTTGGAAAAGACTTGGACTCTCTGATCAACAGTGCCTTTCTGCAGCTGCCAAGTTGCATGCCTTCCTGCTGCTCTTGGGTGAATTGCTGAGCACCTCCAGATGCACCGCCACGGGGCAGGCATGACTGCGCTGCTGCCTGCATTGCTGTCTGCAGGTCACTTAATACTCATCTTTGCTCTGTTTTGGGACAGTGATGGTATTTTTAGTGGGTGCCTGGGCAGGCTGTGTGTTCACACTATGTAATTCCCACTGAACCAACACCCATCATTTGACCCCAGAGCCTGGCACAGGGCTGATTCCTCATTTCAGGGTATTGATATTTTGGCATGCAGGGGAGAGAATTTACTATCTCTGTATTTTTGAGGCACACCTTTCAGTTTATCAGGCTCACTTAAAATCACATTTCAGTCTCTCTCAATACTTCAAAAGGTGCAGCAAAACATGTTAACATCATTATTTGTTTTGTGCACTTAACAAGGAGATTTAAATGTCATTCAAAAAAAACCCACCCTTGACCACAGTTACCATGGGTGCATACGTGAAGGGAAAAAACAAAAATAAGGGCAACAGGACTTTATTGAGTCTCCTATATTTATCACTACTCCTCCACCCTGGAATCAGCTACATCCAGCCCTTGGTTCACAATACACAGTCAAAGGATGCAAAGCCCTTCAGCCCAATTAGGGGTATGTTGATCCACCTGTCTCCAACATCTCCTTCCAAAATTCAAGGTGCACTTACATCCCAGCTGCAATGGTCATCTGCCATAACTACAGTTCCTCTATGAGGTTTTACCTTTGAAGACTGGTCCTGGTCTAGCCAGTCAACTTAATAGGCATATTTAATCTTTAAATAATAATAATAATAAAACCAAGTTATAAATACAGTTTTACCATTTAGCAGCTAAGTATATAGCAGCTGTATTTAGAAGTAGCCACCACCATCCAGTGAAAGCAGATTAATTATTTAGATATATTTATAGGATTTATAGGGCAACTGAAGCTAAAGCTAGTTAATTGAAACCCTGATAACAGGCTGAAGTCCATGATAGATCCTATACTGTGAAATGTAAAGTCTTTATTAAATCAAGCCATTAAGGAGGATGATAATCCCTGTGGCCTTAAATATGAATAAGGTGCAATGTAAATAATAAAAGGCAAAAATCCAATTTTCATGCAGTGAACTTTCAAATACTCCGCGGTTTCCATTAAATTACCTTTTATTCAACACATTGTAATGGCACTAAGGGCACATCAGGCTTCCCTGTAATACAATTATTGTTCAACATAAAAACTGGTTTTTAACTTGAAACAGAAATGTGAAATATTTTATCTGGCTTCTCTCATACATCAAATGACAAGAAAATTGAGAATAAAAGCTTCATAGATGCAATAAAAGAAAAAATAAACAAAGGAAAAATAAACACATACAAACAAAAAAGACCCAGAATGTGAAGACAAAAGAAAAAAACAGGGTACATAATAGTAGCTTTCCAGTTAATTTTGCAGCAATTTAATACTAGGAAATAGAACAGGAAAACAATTTCAGTAACTGAAGTAACTAAACTTGGATATAGGCCAAATGGAGCTGTAGCACACAGTGAAGGAGGTGAAACTCAACAAAGCTCTTAAACCAGAAGAAAATGGGGTGTGAAATGTCTGTTGTGCTCCTTCCAAACATGAGGAAGATGACAAGAGCCTGGGCACATCAAGTGCCACAACTCGAGCACAGTGCTCAAGTCTGGAGGCGTGCGATTGCTCCTTGGCTCTGCCATGCTGGTAAACGGTCACTTTGGACGTGCTTTAACTTCTCATCTACAAAGGCAGCACTGATACTTATTATTTTCTAAAAAGCAATCTGTGGAGTTAAGAAACATTAACTAAAGAGACCCCTGTTTATTAAAGAACTGGAAACTGTAACATAAGGTCAGAAATCTACCGTTGTTCAGAAACAGACTATCCCTATAGCGAAATGTAATCGACCCATTAAAAATGAGACTATACTTGCTGTGGATGTCAAACAATTTATCCACTATAAACCTTTCTGCAAATCAAAATAATTCCTCCAGCAAAGTTGTGATGGAATAAAGAGAAGGGAATGCCTCTGTATTTGTTCAATTCTGTTTTCAATTTGGAAACATTATACCCAAAGAAACCCTTCAGGACAAAAATGCAATTTTCCCTATAGTGTCTTCACTGCGTCAAGATGATTGAGGAATCAACAGTAGAGATCTGCATTACTGTAACCTCCCAAAACATATAAACATTCATTTAACAATATTTATTTGTCACTGTCTGTAGCTATGTATGATGTCCTATTTTCTGTGCCCATTCTCTGGTCATAGAGACAGAATCACAGAATGGTTTGGGTTGGAAGGCATGTTAAAGATCATCTCATTCCAACCCACACGCCTCGGGCAGGGGCACCTTCCACTAGACCAGGTTGCTCCAAGCCCCATCCGGCCTGGCCTTGAACACTGCCAGGAATGGGGCAGCCACAGCTTCTCTGGGCAACCTGTGCCAGTGCCTCACTACCCTCACAGTGAAGATTTTCTTCCTTACATCTAATCTAAATCTACCCTCTTTCAGTTTAAAACAGTTACTCATTGTTCTATCACGATAAGCCCTCGTAAAAAGATAAAATAAAAAAATCTGTATATATCTTTCATATAAGCGCCATTTAAGTACTAAAAGGCTGTCATGAGGTCTCCTCAGAGCCTTGTTTTCTCCAGGATGAAAAACCAAAACTCTCTCAGCATGTCTGCATAGGAGAGGTGCTCCAGCCCTCGGAGTATCTTCGTGGCCCTCCTCTGGTCCTGGCCTAACAAGTCAACATTTGTCTTGCACAGGGGACTCCAGAGCTGGACACAGTACTCCAGGTGGGGTCTCATAGAGCACAGAACCACCTCCCTTGACCTGCTTGGGCATTTGATGCAGCCGAAGATACAGTTGGCTTTCTGGGCTGCAAGAACACATTGCTGATTCATGTCCAAATTTTCATCCACCAGTACCCCCAAGTTCTTCTCCACAAGGCTGCTCTCAGCCCATTTTTAACCCAGTTTGCACTGATAGTGGTGGTTCCCCCACAGTAGGACCTTGCACTCGGCCTAGTTGAACTTCATGAGGTTTGCATGAGCTCACTCCTCAAAGTGGTCACGGTCCCTCTGGATGGCATCCCTTCCCTCCAGCATATCAACGACAACACACAGTTTGAGGTGTCTTCCGCAAATTTGCTGAGGGTGCACTCAGTCCCACTGTCTATACCATTAATAAAAATACTGAACAGTACCAGCCCCAACACAGACCCCTGAGGAACACCACATGTAACCCATCTCCATTTGGACATTGACCATTTATTCGGTTCACCTCTGCTCCAATAGTTAAAAATGGGTAGGGAGCACCTGGGGTTGCTCAGAAATAGCTCTGTACCACAGGCACTCAGCTTCTGGAGCCAAAGGGTGATGGTGATGGGGCAGAGAGAAAATGTCAAGTAGTCACAGGGGCTATGGCAATGGGGCTGGCTGAACTACTGCTGCCCAGGTGCTGTGAGCAGCAAAGGGTACAGGGCAGCATGGGACCAGAGTGAGCCATGAGGGTTTCTGAGCTGTCACCTCACATCAAGCCTGATTAAAACATAATGCATCCCCCACACTCCAAAGGAGAATCAGCAAAAACCCTCCATGGCTTGAGCCCATCAGGAAACACAGTGGCCAGGACGCAGCTTCTGTGCAAGACCTTTTGTTACTGGCAAAATTGTTTCTCTTTGCTTCTTGTGTGTGAAAAGAAAGCAAATACATGAAGAAAGAGGGGAAAGGTAAATCTATTCATGGCATGCAGAGAAGAAAATAGTCATACCTGACAGACCTAAAGTGAAGTAATATAGCAACTCCATCAGCGCAAACCATTATACTGAACAATATTTGCACCAGGTCAATGAAGCAAAGCTATTTGAATGATGTTTCTCGAGTTCTTCCTAGGAAGGAGACAATTCCCTTCTAGCAACACTCTCAAAAACAGTTCTGCTGAGGTGCTACGATACTGCTACTTACTACACTAGTGATTTCTCACACCTCCCACCAAAACTGAGTCACAGTCCTAAAGAGCAGATCTGCCAAGTAGCACATTACTCACTTTCTTTCCTTCATTAATTACTGGGGAAAAAAATAAAAGCTACAAAACCCAAAACTGTGTTTGTTTGAAGTTCATTCAGACAAAGCTACTGAACAGGTAGGATACTGAACACTATGATGGTCAGGATCTTCCCATACAATTACTTTCTTGGGGCTACATGACTTCAAAAAATCAAATGCTGCTATCAAGTCACCTTTTAAAGCACTTCATCTGCCAAAGAAACCCTCTCAGGGTGGGATGAGACACAATAAAAAACCAAAAAGTAACCTTTACCATTATGCCTGACATTCACTCTGGTCTTTATCTGCCCGTTGCCCATCGCTCTGGGTTTACACACTAATGAGACAGCTTGAGGTTCACCACAGTCTTTGCTCTGTGTTTGGCTCCAATTTATTTCACCAGCACTGGAAAGGAAACTCTGAGTCAGGGAGTCAGCATCACTATCCAAAACCTCTAAGTCATGAGTTGACTCATCAAAGAAGCACATGTTCATCAAAAGCATCAGAGCAGCTGAGGAACCACAACTCTATCCAGTTTCTCATGATCTCTCTTTTTAAATGTGAATTGATTCATTTCACCCTTATCCTGAACCAATAAAAAGTTTCCCTCTGATAGCTATGGAGAGGATTAAATGAAAATGCTTCTTCTACATCTAAGATCCTAAAAAAGCCCCACTTTCATCACAATTTTCATAACCAGAGGAATTCATTCTCAAGTGATCAAACAGGAAAGGGCCCCTCTGACAGGGCAGCATCCTAGTGCAGAAACTATAAGCACTACATGATTCGTATTGCTGAGGGAATTTAAACTTCTATTTTGTATAAAGTCTAACTAGAATAACAAAAATCCAAAACACATTAAAGAGGCTGGAGAAATTGGAATAACTCCCAGAATTTTTAAATCTCATTTGATGAAAAATTAAGAACTAGAAAGAGTTGAAAAACATCATCCACTGGGAACATACCCTCTGCTGCCCCAGACTGTGCCCCTTTTATTGTCACCTTGGTGCACTCTGAATCCTCCTCCTGTGTTCATGGGCAGGACACAGCTGCCACAGGACACTGCTGCTGCTTAGCAAACAGGAGGTGGCGTACATTAAGAGTGGTCAAAGCAGAGTTAGTTTAAAGTGTTTTAATTTGACAACAAATACACCACAGCACAAGCCCCACTTCATCTGCAGCACCACGGTGGTGCTCGTCAGCAACAGTTGGCCACATCCATGGTGTAGCAGAAGTTCCCAAGCTGTGAGAGGGTGGAACAGAGACCCAAAAAAGAGAGTTCAGTGTGCTCTCCATATCTTCTTTAGTCTTATTACTGACTGCACTCCCAACCTACAACGCTGTCAGGGCAAATTCTCCCTAAACACTCCTCTCATATTTTTAAGATTAAGCTATCGCACAAGCCCTACTCCCACAGGAAACCAAACATCCAAAATAATCCTCTCCCATCTTCTGCACAGCCCTGTGCTGCCTTTCAGTATGATTAAGCACAGTACCGTCATCCCATTCTTAGCTACCTCTGAGCACACCCCTCTCCCAGTGTCCCTGACCACTAGCATCACCAGTGACTTGGGAAGCATTTCATCATCCATGTGGAAGGAGGTCATCTCCCTCACCCTTCTCTGCACCCACCACACAGAAGAGTGATGATGCCTGAAAGCCAGGTTCTGCAACATAGGTTAGAAAGGATGTGTTAACGTAGGAGGCTAATGATTCAATAGCCGCAAGTGCCTGTGCCTCCACTCCTGACACTGGCAGACGCCCTGGCCCACTGAAGAGCAAAGATGCATATGGAGAAGGAAGAAGGACAGGAGAGCCATAGCCTACCCCCTAGATGGGCTGTTCCTGCCTGTTCCTGCCTGCTCCTGCCTGCTGAATGCCTTCATCCAGCGACAAAGTGCTGCAGAAATGACACAGATCCTTTCCTGGATCTTGTGTTATCACTAATAACAAAACAGTTTGCCTCAGAGGTTCTCACTTTTAGTAACTTTTTAAAGGTGGGCAAAACATCTGGGAGGAGGGATGCATTAAAGGACATGACAAACTCCCCTGAGTCTCCCAGAGAAGCGCAGCGAATTGATGCGCCAAACCCATTTCCCACTCTTGTTTGAGAGCAGGCAGGGCTCACCTCAGCTCTACACACTGCAGAAGGCAGCAAGTTTGATGATTTTATTTTATGAAGGATAGAATAGGCAAAACAAATTCTTAGCAACAGAGATTTTGACAGCATAAAATTCATATGAAACAAACTTTAAAAGCAGAGAAACTGGAATACAAAAACCCTGTGGCTCTCTACACCTCTGCACCTCTTTCAGTGTGTTGCTGGCAAGACAAAGGGAGGAAGACACCAATCTTCCCCTTAGCTATTTGCTTGCTTGTTTTTGAGACCTGGGATGAGTGGGAGATGGCCATTCAACTCTGGCTGTTGAGTTTTTGTTTGCTAATAAGCACAAAATGACCTCTGCCTGGATGAATAGTATTATTATAGATGCTGAAGACTACACAGCCCCTTCTTTAGAATGTACTAAATTACTTTTAACAGCAATGATATAAATACATACTCAGATACATGCAAGACTGACTGCATATAAAAGGAAGTCCTGTGTTTATCAGAAGAACTCAAGCTAGGAAAAAATAAAGTTTCCTTTCTGCAATATAGATCGAAACTACCACCCTTTCCTTTCAGAATATAATTTACCAATTTTTCATTATTAAAAAAGTATGATTGGTTCAGATTTTACATTGCTGCACGACTGTGAAACATAAATACTCATATGCTTTCCACTATGATCTAATACCACAATTACCTACACAGCAGAAGAGAATAAGCAAAAAAAAATATTCACCTCATGGCTGTCAACTATTACTTTACTGTATTTTATGATGTGCATGTATGACTGTATTCTCTAAGGGCTCTTTTATGGCTTGTTTCAGAAAGGAAGTATGCAAAAGAACGAGACTCTTCACACAAAAACTCTTGGCTGAAACGCAAGATGCTCTGGACTGAAGACGAAGCTGTCCACGCCTGCCTCTTCCACGGCACTGTGCCCTCCCCCCGTAGAACTGGTGAGCAGCAGCAGCCCCAGCACTGATGAATCCTGCCCACTCAACGTGCTGCAGCTCACGCTTCTGCCAGGAAAGCCTGTGCTATTTCTGTCTCTTATCTCTTGACATTTTAGCACAGAATTACAAGGAGGCTTGGCCATGAGGAACGGAAGAGTCTGTTATGATGGGCTGCAACATCCTCAAGGGACAGGCACCTTGCAGCAGGCTGGTACCTATTCCTACGTGTCCCCTCCAGCCAACCCCCTGCTGAACATCCCTCCTCCCTCATCTGACAAGCAGATCTGTATTTTTGGGATGCAAGAGAAGGCTGCATATGTGCACACCTATCATCCCTCGAACAGGCATGCCCTGTCCCAGAGGGTCACCATGGGCAGAGATGTCGCAGGACCAGCCACTGCACCATGATACAATATACACCCATGCCTAACCCACGGTGACAATACTGCAAAATTTACTGAATTGGATATGGGCTCAAAAACAATGCTTGAAGCAGGCTTTTCTGACAAAAACTATATGATATGGGAGATCACAGAACCATGGAACAGCTTGGGTTGGAAGGGACCTTAAAGATCACGTAGTTCCAACCCTCTGCCATGGGCAAGCATGCCTTCCACTAGACCAGGTTGTTCAAAACCCCATGCAACCTAGCCTTGAAGATACATACATATATATATATTACACACAAACATACATACGTGTATTTGTGTGTGCGTCTTATTTACAGATAAATAAATGTTAATGGAAGTCAATCTAAACACAATCAATCAAAATCCTTCTACTTTACTGCTTTAAAATAATTAAAAAATCATAAAAGTATTACTCTTACTGGAAAGGAAAACATATTGATTTACTTATAGAGATGACAATACAGCAAACCTGATACAAGCTGCAATAAATGCCTTGCAAAACATGTAAGAAGGCAGCCAAGAAAAAAGCAGCCTGCTAAAAGCTGTTTCAAAATTAAATTAGAAATCAAAAAGTAAATTCATAAAGTCATGTCTTTTTATAGCAACTCACAGAGGAGCTTTTGATTGAAATTAACCTGAAATTAATCCGCAAATAAACATGTTCAATAATATTTACTGAAAGGATCGTTTAGTAAAGTAAATACCATAGTGCTTGTATTTGGCTGACTTCTTGGCTGTCACTCAGAAGGCAATCAGGAGGCAGCACACCAAACATAGCAGGGTCCCCTTCATTTGGTAAAGATACCGCAGTATCTTTACCCAAAGTACATCCAGACCTGCACAATCAACATTTTAGATCTCTCTTTCCCTCTACCCATTTTGCACCTAAACCCCTCTAATGATATATCAACTGCAGCAATTAATGAACTTTTGTCCAGAAGGGGAAAGACTTTAACAGCTTAATTAGACAGTAATACATATTAAAATCAAATATTATTCAGATGATGTGTCTATTCTAGTCCTCCCTCTGAAAATAATCGTGACTGTAGGAGAACTGATCATTAGCATTTAGATAACAATCTTGCCAGCCTTCTGTTGAAATATTTTCTCTTTAAACTAAAACTGGGATTTGTTATCTCATGCCAGCAGACCGTTCTAAAATTAGCAATGGCCAGCTCGCATTGGTTTGGATCAGACTCTTAAAAAACCTGGAAAAAAAGTTAATGTCAACTTGCCTGAATAATCAGACTCATGCCTGTTGCTGCAGCAGCAGAAAGACACTCTAAGTACTGACTAAGAAGCAACCTCTTCCCATAAATACCATTTTTGTGCGCAAAAGGCACTCTTTAACCATATAGAGCATTAGTTTCACTTGTCTGATAAATTATATTCCAGATGACAGCCAACACAAGGGACAAACTTCTCACTATCACAAATCCTTGAGGTATCTTCAAAACAAAACATGCCTCAATGCTGCAGAGCAGGAAAGGGCTTTGTACCTTTGTTGCATTGCCTTTGAGAGCAGACAAAAATTCCTCAGCATCCCTGAGTCAGGCTAAGTTATGTGATCACCATGGCGAAAGAAAACAGTCTCATCTCTCTCTTTTATTAATTAGTGAATCCCACAGCCTTCCCCCTTCTGGCACCTATGTGTAAACCGGACAGCAAAGCCTTCCAGTTTCTAAAATGGGACAAGACACAGACCTGCTGCAGAAACAGCTTTTTACAGCGTTCGTAAGGATGTGCGTCCCTCAGAAACCCCTGCCCTCAGTTCAACCACACACAAACAGACTGCTCACACCAAAAATCCCAACTGCTTCCAACAGGACAAGAAGCCAAACTTCAGCAGGGGCCAACCCACGCTTTGAAAGTGCCAGAAACGAGTTGTGAGACAAACCCGACCGCAGGTTTTGCTATTTAACCCCTTGATAACTGGCCTGCAGATGTGATGGACCAAACCTGATGCCAGGCTCCAGGTCCTCCTGATGACCTTCAGAAGAGGGGCAAAGGAGGCCCCATCAGCTCCTTTGGGCAGGCATCATTGCCTGAGCCCACAGGTGACTCCAGCTAACAGTGGCTAGCACACAGCAAGTTCTGTGCAGACAAGGGAAGAAGTTACGCTTAAAAGACTGTGCAGAAAGCGCTCTTATTTCCAGATGTTTCATATTTTTCTCTCTACTTTTGAAAATAGAATGTCTTTTTAATACGAAAAGTAATATTCCCTCCATCTGTCCTTCCCTTCTGAACTGAGAGACATCACATGTACATGCATCGTTAAATTAATGTTTGTTCTTGCTAACCAAATAAAGAAGCTCAAATTACATGCAAAGACAATCACATTAAATTGTTGGGCACACGCTGCGGGTTTGGTTTTTTGTTAAGCTATTCAAACAATTTTAAAGGTTTTCAGCAACGCTCCAGCAACATAAGCAAAACTTCCCGCAAAGCGGAGGTAACGAGTTTAGCATTACTGCTGAGGAAGACGGTAACAGAGCCAAGCAAGTAAAACCAGCATATCAGCAACCCCACCACCACCCCGAACTGTCAGGAAAAGGCACGGCTCAAGCTGTAGGAGGAATCTGAACTGGCAGGAGAAAGAGGATCTGGGCCTGGTAAATGGGGAGAACCTGTCCCCAGGCCCATCTGCATGATGCACTAGAAAGAAATTTTTCTCACTTTTTTCACCCTTATTTTTTGGTTTGGGGCTGGGGCTTTTATTTTCTTTTTTTTTTTTTTTTTTTTTTTTTTTTTGCATAATGGTCAGGACAGCAACTTCCCAGCCGAAGTACTGGTCTGTTCCAAGCAAGAGGCTTCTGTAATCAGGAGCAGCTTGGGTTGGTGCAAGGCTAGGGATAAACAGGTAGCTTTCAGCTGGCACTGCGTCTCCCTGTTGCTCCCTCCCCAGCTGTAGAAGCACAGCTGTTGTGAGAGCTGGGGCAATGCCAAGGTCACGCAGCTTTCTCAAATCCCATAGTTTATCTTTGTCCAGGCTCTCATGTCCTATTAGAACTAATGTTGGGTTCTTCCCATGACAGTTTACCCCAGACTGGGAAAGCCTGTTGTAAAATACCAGATTTTAACAAGACTGCATTGAAAAAGATTCAGCTTGATATGTGATGAGTGAGTGCCGGAAAGCTGAAACCACATGCGCCCTGAACAGTTTTGATCCGTACTCCCTGAAATCTGAATGAATCCAGCGCAGCAGAGGTCAGCAATTACAATGTTGCAATTCTTAAAGACATTAATCAAAGTGAAATATTAGTTACAAGTGGCCTTCTGAAGCTTAAGGAAAGGCTTCTAAAGAGGAGCGACTTACGACTTGAGAAGAAAGTGGCATCCCATAGTTACAGATATTACAGGTGGGTTACTGAAGTGCAAGAGAGAATTATGGTTTTTATCTGAACTCTAAGCAGTGCTTCTTAAAAGAAACAGCATGAAATGTTGAACAGAGTAGTAAAATTAGAGGGGACATTCTAAATACGACAGTGGAATACCCATACAGACTTTGCAAGTTGGAAGTGTAACAGGATTATTAACCTAAAATTATGAGACGGCAAACAAAAAATAACTCTAGACTACAAGAAAAAAACTTCCCAGAGCATAAAATCCTCCATGGCATAAATAAAATATTGATGCAGCATTTTATGTGGCAGCATATTGACCACATGGACAAAGCTTTGTCTAGAAAGAGCACACGTAGCCTCCCCCTGACCTGCAAGCACAGGCACACAGCATTAACAACAGTCTGACCTGTTGGGCAACCAGCCAGCCCCAGGAGTCTGCCTGAACATGAACTGATAAGATTAGAAACAAGGAATACAGTGTACTGTTACAGCCCATACACAGCACTCATTGCTGCATCCCTGCATCGATGATCCCTGCAAATCAAGTGCAGCATCTCTGCCAAACCCTATTCAACAGCAGAAAATAAACTGTCCTAGCTCCAGTGTATACCACCAGTGCTTTTTATCTCCCCAGATCCCAGCCTCCCTAATAATAACTCTGTGTTTGTAAGGCATCTTCCCTCTGAAGATCACGAAGCACATGAGGGTGGGTGAGTGCTACTGGGGCAGGTTTTCAGCGGGGAGACATACAGCTCAGAAAGTTCATGCAGCTCACCAGAGGTCAATGGCCACACTCGGCATAGAACCACACTCTCTCTTCCTTCTGTGCCTTAAAACCACAGTAGCACTGTCTCCCCGAGCAGCAAACAGCAGAGGTTTAGGGGAGGTGGGTAAAAACCCCCAGAATTAAAACGTGCACAGGTTCTTAGGGCTGAGCCGAGCAAGTCTATCCATCTCTCTGAGTAACCAGCTACAGAACACTGTCATATGCTAAGCGTTACCAGCGTTTGTCATGAATCATTCAGAGGGATGACGTGCAGGGATTAAACTTAGCATTCACATTTGTCAGCAAGAGGAGTCCCAACAGAGGCATGTAACACTGACACAAACTAACAGGAAAGATCTAGGGCTAACAGCACAAAGTCCTCCCCATAGCCCCACAACCCTTCCAGGTGTGACTGAGCTGGCCATCCCAATCCAGAAGGAAAAGTTCAATGTCAGCACTGGCACCTTTTGGTCACATCGGGCCCATCATGTTTTTTTTTCTTTCTTCAAGTAAAAGTTAACAGCATCATCCAAATATGGGCAAAACTACTCCACTTATGGAAAATGCAATGAACATGAAATGTGCAAATGGCAGGTTTTCTGAAAAGCATCGAATGATGAATTTCCCTGACTCAGCCCCTCAGCAATCGCCTCTCCTATGCTCACTCAATTCTGTGAGGACAGCTGTAATTGCTGTGATTTTAGATACTCCTGGCTACATTTTTCACAGTCCCCTTTGGTGTGATTGTTAATCTCCTGCACTGAAACACATTTTTAGCCATCTGCCAGACAAAAAAAAAAATCGTCAAGATCAGAGACTTTAACATGAGGAGCATCAGTCCTATTTGGATGGCTTTACACCAAAGTTCAGGCACTGGCCAGCCAAACTGCAGTATCAGAAGCAACTAAGTCAGAGAGAAAAAACAAAAGTTAGGTAAGTCCATGGGCCTATGCATACCATGTGCTGCTGACAAGAAAGGCACTCCTATCTGTGCAAACCTGATCATTAAAAAGTCAAGATGAAGAGTCTCCTCTGCTCAAGACAGAGCATGCCCCCATACAACCCACTGCTTCTTGTGAGGGATATAAATGTTTGTAAATGCCAGATTTCATCTGCTTCTTCCTGCAGAACCCAGGGTGGCATCTTCACCTGATAAGCAATGTATTCAAAAAGGAAATGCAGCAGCGGAAAATCACTGCAAGGTCTGCTTCATGTTTAACCTACTGTAACCAGTGTAGGATGAGGCAAGACTCACAAAAAGTAATGACTCAATGTCTCTTTTGGGGAATTTCTACAAACAGAGCAACTGAAAAGCCTAGATAACAAATTAGCGCTGCTCCCTCTGCTTTGCAATCTCATGTGAAGCCAAGGGTAGTAACCTTTCCCTTGGGCTAGCAAATGGCAGCCTTGCACCCGAAACAGCAAAATAGCCCTGCAAAGCTGATACATCGGAGAAGCATCTAGTGCAATACAGGGGAGCGCAGCCTATCCGTCACTTCACTCAAGGATGCTGACATATCATTTTCCTTGTGCGCACATCTTACTGTCTACCATTACCTATACCCCATCCTGGTAATGTGCCACATGCCTGTCTGTCACTTTGGCCATGTTCGTTGTTCTGGGAAAAACCAGAGACATGTTTTGTTTTTCTAGGTTGCTTCTTTTTCATGCAAATGTTGTTCTCAGTTTGTATTGCAAGCAAGCAAGCAAGAAGCCCCACACCTGGCGTGGGATATGCCTGGTTTGGGATGAAATTACTAAAGACTTGAATGCATTTAACTGGCTATTAGATCTTGAGAATTACTGAAAAAAACCCAAAATTCTCAGTGAGAAACTGCAATAATTCTTAAAAAAAAAAAAAAAAATACAAAAAACCCCCAAACCCCACACTCAGTAAAGAAGGCAGATTTACCATAATGCCTCAACAATCTAAGGGAGCCATTTACTTTGACAGAACCTAAATTCCCCAAGCGGTTTGACAGTGGTAATGGAAACAGAGGAGCCAATAAATTATAACCTTGTGGGTAATGCGCCTACCATTATAAACCACTCTTAGCCTTCTGCTTTATCCCCTGGGAGGGGGACGCTCCAGCAGTTTCTAGATTTCCTCTCCCCCCTTCTTCCAGTGTACTCTTTCAGCAGTCAGACCCTTTTATAATGTCTAATACCATACTCTGCATATACATAGCGTCTTTAATGCGAACATCACAAGATATGTTACACCATTTAGAAACAAGACTATTGGCTTTGTTTTTTTACAGGGTGAAATAGAGGCACTGGGAGACGAACTGGCTTACTAAAAGTCACATACCACTCTGTACCCATAGAATCCCAAATATTTTCCAAGCAGGTATTAGTAGATAAACACCACTTTGAGATCTTTCATACTGAAGGTGCATACCAGATAACTTAAAACACCAAAGTACTTTGGAAGCATTTCTGCAGACAACTTTAGGACCAGCTGCAGTGTCAGCTCATCCTCAGCCCAGCCCTTCTCACACTGGGCTTCAGCACCCTGGATAGACCGAATCTGCCATAAGCTATGGGAAAAGAAGGACCAAAGACCAGATAGGGAAATAAAAAACCCCGAGAGTGTTGCCAAAGTCATAAACAGCATTTGTTGATTTTACAAAATACTGTCTATACGAAGAAGACTTCCCTAAAGTATAAGGTGTAGAAGCAAAACACAGGTGTAACAGCAACACAAAAGCTGGCCCTGCTCCGTCTTCGAAGGTTAATTAAAATTCTCATAGAAACAGATCCCTGGTGTGATTCTAACATATCGGTCTGAGAATCTGGGCAAGTCTGAAGTCTGATGGAAGTGACCTTGGCTCTCTGCCATTACATTTCATAATTAGCAGTTTCCTTCCCACCCAAAAAGCCCATGATGGTATGCCCCATTTTATATACCGCACTACCTAAAATGAAAGGTATTAATTAGTAAAACAATGTAATTTGCATTTAAGCCCCAGGCAGCAAATCTACGGCAATTTCTGAAATTAAAATATATATATCTCATAAAGAATCACTTTTAAGGGAGCTAAGCTGTCAAAGACCAACATAAGACTAAAAGGGACTCAATTCTGCTCCTCAGTATCAGCCTCAAAAAGCCTAATTCTAGGCTGGTTTGTACCCCATCTATTGTTTAGTACAGAGAGAGGTTCTGTACTTGTCTCCAGGATAGCTCAGCAATCAGCTGTATCAGCAGCTCCAAGGAGGATTATTCTCCCCTGATGCTTTTACAAAAGCAGATTAGTTCAGACTTTCTTTCACTGTAATGAACCTTGTAAGGATCAAGAACATTGCATCGATTTCCAGGAAAATATTGTGTCATTGGTCAAAAGGCCAAACAAACAGTTTTACAGACTCACTCTGCCCTAGCAAACCCACTGCCCCAGAATCACCCATGAGCCCCAGCAAGGGTTAAAACCTGCAGCTGTTAACCATAAAAGTCAAAATGTGATTCTCAGGTCATGTGCAACTTTGCTTCCTATAAAATTCAGATGGGTAACGCCACACACAGAAACAGACAAAAGAGTTGAAGATGCTCACCGAAGCGCTAATCAATCAAAGCCAGATAATGATAGAACGTGATGTGTTTTTATTTACCATATGATAATCTGCAATAATGGCTAGGGAAGTGACTTCTTAAAAGCCTGCCAATTTAAGGTGAAATCATGAACATTCAACTTCTCTAAAAATTTGCATAAACACCTAAAATTACTCTCAAGTAACTTTCTCCATCAAGCATTTCCTTACATGCACACCTCCCTGCAACATCCTAACTTGACTACGATTTAAAGATATGCAAACCAGAGATTGTCTTCTGCTGGATGGTCACAAAAGCTTGGTCAGGGGGCAAGACCCTGCCTCTACAACACAAATCCTGCAGGCGTAGTAAGCCTTCCACGCAGACCCTACCTCCTGTGACAGAAGACTATGTGGACGCCAAACCAGACTGTGAGGATACTGTATTTTAAACTACCTAATGAATGCAAACTTCTATTTTTGTAATGCTGAAACTCAAGATGACAGGAGTTGTCTGCTACAACAAAGCCGCAACACTAAGTTTAGTTGAAGGACAAACAAGTAAAGAAGAAGAGGGCAGAATCTCACTGCCTGTTTCCTTCTTTAAATTACAAAACAAATTGTTATTAAATACCCGAAGATCATTGAGGACTACAGCTCAGTAACAAAGGATCTACTCCTCCAGAAATACTGCCGAGCATATTTCACTTCAGATTCCAAAACTGAATGTTACGGAACAATGTATGGCATTTGCCATCATTTCCTGTAGGCAAAACTTCAAAACGCCAGTACAGGTCTGTCTGTTTTTCTCAGAAAAAAAAAAAAACCAAACCTGGAAATTAATTAATTGAAACATTTATATAAGGATACAACTTCACAAGCAATCCCTGCACTGACCTTTCAACATCAAAAGCCTGTACACGAAACTACAGCTCAAGCAGATTTCATGACAGATCAAAGACAAATTAAATATATCCATCATATATATGACATTACAAATATGAAGTTCACAATCTTCCATTCCAGTCTCCTAAAGAGGTCCTATAGTAAATTGTATCATATCAAATTAGACAATAATTCCAAACACTGTAAGGAATTGATCTCGTCCCCTTTGAGTCAATGAAAACCTTGCTATGGATTTTAAAGGGAGCAAGATCGGGCACTCGATTGCAGTTTTAAAATAAATAAATGCAGATGCTGCAGTACTCGCGTTCAATAAATCACACACCTTATACATAAAAATGAAATTACGCTCCCTTGGGAGGGGAAACTTCAGCTTCAAGTCCCACTCAGTTCTGGCTGGCAGAAGGACTCTCTGTGGCTGCAACCACACACGCAGAGCCCGGGAGAGGAGAACTCGGGGCGATTAATAAGAGGGGAGATGAAAGCGCCGGTGCCGGACCGGCCGAGTGTCCCCGCAGGCAGCACGGAGGCGAGAGCCAGCTCCTGCCTGCACCTGACAGGCACCTGGCAGAGGCCGACACGCCGAATGAAAGCGCTTTCGAGGCACTTTGCAGTTCTTAACTCAGGGAGCCACGTCCAGCTCCGTTCACCCCGCGCTGCCCCGGGACCCGTCGGTGCGGTCGCTACCAGCCAGCCAGTGCGAGTCCCCGCGGAGGGTCCCGGGGCGCCCCCGGCCCCTCCCGCCACCCCGAGTACTTTGAGGACAGCCCTGGCCGAGCCTCCCCGAGCCTCCCATCTTTACATCACGGGGGGACACAACCGCAGCTACCGACCGCAGCTGCGGGGAACTGCCCACACCGCACTGCCCCGCGGGGCACTGCCCGCTGGACGTCCCGCCGGCGAACGGGGACCGCACACACGCCCGACCGCTCCCCCCGGTCCCGGCACCCACCTTTCCCAGCAGGGCGCTGCGGCTGGCGGCCGCCAGCTCCCGCAGGCTGGCGGCGGCCGAGGCGGCGGCGGCGGCGACGGCGCTGGGGGCGGCGGCGGCGGCGGCGGGCTGGGGGTACGAGGGGGCCGCTGCGCTGGGGCTGCCGCTGGCGCCCCCGGCGGCGCGGGGCCGCTGTCGGATGCCGTCCAGGAGGCGGACGAGGAGGATGTTGGCGGGCAGCTCGTCCACGCCGCAGCCCACCAGGATGCGGCACTCGGGGCAGCGCAGCTCGTGGCGGGAGCTGACGATGCTCTCCAGGCAGCGGCGGCAGAAGGTGTGCTGGCACGGCAGCACCTTGGCCGTGGTGTCCAGCCGCTCCAGGCACACGGAGCACTCCAGCAGGTCCAGCAGCGACGACTCGTCCATCGCCGCCGCCGGCTCCCGCTCCGCCGCCGCTCCGCCGCCGCTCCGCCGCCCCCTCGCCTCCGCCTCCGCCCCCGCCCCGCCGCCGCCGCCGCCGCCTCCGCCTCCCCTCCGCGGGGCAGCGCAGGGCCCCGACGCCCCTAGGGCCGCCACGGCCGCCGGCGGCGGGGGGGGGCCGGCAGCGGCGCGGCGGGGGCCATCGGCGCGGCGGGGGTGAGCGAGGAGGCGGCGGCGGGGCTGCCCCCGGCGGCGGACCGCGGTGACCTCGGGGGCCGCCTGGGCGGCGCTGCCCACCGCCGTGCGGCGCAGCGGCGATGCCAGCGGCGCGGTGCGGGAGGAGGGCACCTGCCCGCCCGCGCCTCCTCCCGCCGCCCGGCGCGGCGAGGCTCAGCGGCTGCGGCGGGGCCCGGCTCGGCCCGGCGAGCTGCCCGCCGCGCCTCCGCGCGGGGCGGGGAGCCCCGGGGGGGGGGGGGGGGGGGGCGCCCGCGGCACGGCGGCCGCCCCGCAGGCGGTCCCCGCCCGCCCCACCGCCTCTCCATGGCTCCCTGTAACCCGACTCAGCAGGGATCTCCGCCCGCCTGCCTCCGCCGCGGCTGCCACCTCCTCCTCCTGCTCCAGGCGCAGGCTGCCGGGACAAGCGGAGGAGAACCCCTCGGGGAAGCTGAGGACACCCGGGAGGGAACCGGGGGGAGCCCCCGCAGCCCTGACCGAGTCGGGCTCTGCAGTGGTCGCGCGGTCGCGGCGGCCGCCAGCCTGGAACGTGTCCTTGGGCACAATCTCCCCCTCGGGGGAACAGCGCCGGTGTCCCGGGCCGGGAGCTGGGCCGGGGCAGAGCCGGCGTCCTGCCCTGCCATCGCTGGCGGTGCGGCTCCCCCTGGCGGGCTCGGTAGGGCGCAGCACGGAGCTCCCGGTGCATCCTCACGGGCGCGTCAGCGCGTCCCCGGTTAATGGTGCTTTAGTCGTTACTGTATCGTGCCCAACACATGCGGTGCTGGGAAGGTGAAAATCAGAAGGGAGGTCGAGCCTCTTCTTCCTAGCGGCTGTCCTGTGCTCAGCCCGCGCCTGCCCCCGTGCTTTCGGTCTGCGCCCGGTACCCGCGTCCCGGGTGAACTCTTTCTCAGGCCCTGCTGGAAGGGGCGAGACCCTGGCATTTTGGACTTACACATCCGTGGTGGCTAGTAAGCACAGGAGATACAAAAAGATAGGGTGCAGCCACTTGTACCTGTGGAAGATGGATGGAACTTCTCAGAGAAGCTGCAGACAAAGCCCCATGCTTCAGACAAATGTTTCTTTCGAAAAATCTTTTTGGTTTTTTAGCTCTTTTGACTGTTTGCATGATTGAGGGCTCTGCTTAAGCCAGAAACTACAACTGAAATATGTCGCCACCTTGCCAAAGAGAATTTTCATTTATGGTCCAAGCTTTCTTCCATACCTGCGCCTGAGATGTAACAGAGCACTTTTAGCTTTCAGGAATGCAATCCAAGGGCTTGCAGAAGCTCTCCTATTCCTCTCTCAAGTGACACTTTCAAAATTGACTTCTTCTGAGAGCTGTCTCAGGAAGGCTGTACAAAATCTTCCTGTCAGCATTAGGCCTCTATAGTTAACTTCTGATGCTATAGAGCAAGATGACCCTGTTGTGCTAAAGGTAATCTAGACATCGTATATTTAAATTGACTAAATTTCCGTGTGCAAAAAGCCATGAATCTTGCTGCTGTTGTGTTACTGTAGAAGAGAAGGGGTAAGTGCAAAGCTAAAGAAAAGCTCCTGATGCAGAGCTGAGATCAGTATTTGTTGCTGAGTAATGTCCAGTAATCTAACCTATGTCCTTGCAGAAAGAAATACCAAACTCAACAGTTTTAAACTATAAATAATACTGATGCCAGGAGAAATGTGAAATACAGTATCAAGGACTTGGGCTTTCTCTGGACTGCAACTGTTAATTTAAGAAAAAAGAGTAATGGAGAGCCTTTAAGGATAAAAGGCATCGCTTCAGCAAGGAGAGGGGAATACTGGAAAATCTGTAAGGAAATACATAATCATTCCAGCACCTCAGATTCCTTCCTTCAGAGGTGAAAACTTAAATATTGCTGTCAAAACAGAAGAGCCCAAAGTGTTCTGTTACACACCAGTGTATCTCTAGTGATTAGAAGGGTGCTTTTCCTCCCTCCTTCCTTCTGGTTTCTCCAGGGCTTGCAGCCAAACCAACCTGCCACTGGGTCACCCAGAGTTGCTGGTTTACATATTCCCAAAGCAGGAATAACACTCTGGAGAACCAGCATCCAAAGACGATGAGAGGGTCTCTTGGTATCAGGTCAGTTTTAAAAAGGTATGGATGTGCAAAACATTTATTATTCAATAGAAGAAATCACTGGTACTTACAATGAGAGTCTGGTGTAGACTATTTGTAAACACCCTCTTGAACATGAGCTGGTTGTCATTGCAAAGAAACAGAAGCTAAACCAGAGGGAGAGGAGGTGAGGGAGCTCTCAAACCACCCTTGAGGGGGGATGTAGCTGAGAGACACCGAGGAGGAGGGAGGAAATGGGAAACCAGAGGAGGACAGGGAAAAGGGCACAAGAGAAGGAGAAGAGGTGAGGGAAAAGGAAGGGTGGCAAGGATTAAAAGAGGGGAGGATTTATACACAAACTACACAAGGGACTGGAGACAAGAAAAAGCCCACTTCTATAAAAAGGAGGGAGAGATTTGCCAGTTGGGCTCCAACTAGTAAAAACACCTCCTGAGTGTTTGAAGAGCCTTTGATGTCAGAAGAAGCATTTTCACACTTAAGAGTTCAGTGTGTGTTTGTGTGCTTCCCTGTGCCTGGGCCTAAATGAGACTTAGGCCAGGCCTGAAGGAAATTGAAGGAAAAAGAAAGTCATCATACATACTTTCTCTTCTTGCTGGAGAGACCATGGGAAATACTACATTAAATATTCAGAAATTAAATACTCAGATTATTAATTTTAGAAACAGAAAAAAAAAAGATTAAACGCTCAGAAGCCTGAGATAAAACACATAGAAAGGAATGGAAAGAGATGTAAAAGTAAACCGGAACAGGTTTAGGTTTACTTTAAAGAAATGTGGATTTTATATTTCCCTTCCTCAGCTGCCAAAACATCTAGATGCAGATTATAAGCGTGAAGTGATTACTTGGGAATTAATTAAGTAATGTGATTAACACGGTTCTTAAGCAGAGGTGCTGTTTTACACACAGGGATGGAGCTGCACATTTTGTTGCGCATCCTTTGGTGGGTGTGTTTGAGGAGCTGGCTGATAAGCAACTTGTGTTTCAGGCTGTGGAAGTGGCTTCAGTCTCATGGTGGCTGAAACAAATCCTTCTTGATGCATTAACTTTGACGAGTACCTGGAGACAAGAAGAGACTCCAAAAAGCAGAATACTGCTGCCAAAGAGTAAAGTGATATTGAAGCATTCCAAGACTTCATGTGTAACTGTCCTTAAGTTATAATAACTTACTAGGTGTTGCTTAGTGTCTCAATTAAAAACAAAACAAAACAAACAAAAAAAAAAAGCCTGCTCTCCTTTCCTGTTTTTCTTCTCTGCATGATCCTTCTTGCTATTCAATTCAGAACAGGAGAGACTGACGGTTTTTGCTCTCCATGGCTATATCTGTGTTGGTTTCAAAGGCATTTTTCTGGGGAAAACATGTGGATGTTGCACCTTCAGCTTTGTTTTCGTATATTTGCATGCTGCTCTTGAAAATGGCTGTTTTGCAGTCTTCTATTAAATGAGGTATGATTATATCGAAATTATTCTCAATCTATGCTTGTATGCTTGCTCTGCTTGTAAAGGTCTACAGTGCAATAACTGTTCAGTTTGCACAGCTAGGGAACACTTGCCTACTAAATAACAATGAGTAGCTCTTATTTGTATGATCCTTTCCAAACCTAGAAAACGTTATAAGAATGGGAGGCATTATTATTTTAGAATGTCAGTGTAATTAAACTTGCAGTGGAATGCACAGCAGTCCATTTTTACTGTTGCTTTTTCTCTATATGTTTAAATGATCACACAGTTATGCTTACATTACTTGATTTATTTACATTTAGATTCAAAGAATTCAGGCATTCTTGGACTTCTGAAGTGAATGATATTAATACTAAGCAGAGGGAAGTAGGGGAACTTGTCAGCTCTGTCTTTTTTTTTTCCTTTTATTGGACATAAACTATCTGGTATAGCTAGCAAAAAATACCAAAGTGATTTCAGACCATGGACAAGTTTGATGATGGGATCTTCTGTCTGCTCCTTTGGCTGGAGATGAGATTTTTGATTGAGATCTATCTATCTATCTATCTATCTATCTATCTATCTATCTATCTATCTATCTATCTATTATTTATCTATCATCTATCTATCTGTCTCCCCCTCTGTTGTAAAGCCTAGCAATAGCTCTGCAGAAAGGCTTTTCTTACATATGGGGAGGATAACCTCTCCTGTCAAAAGACAGATTTTACATAATCAGTGGCTGAAAATCCTTATGGAAGCTCCAGCAGGAGCACTGCCCCCAAAGTACATTGGCTGTTACCTGTCCTGGGAATGTATATGTGGCAGCCTACCCTTATATCAAGGTCTGGAGAGAGTATCTGAGATCCCCCACATAAGAAAGTCATAGGAAATCCATTCAATTGGACTCTGAAATTTTTAAATGTTCTAAAATTCACAAAAATTTAGATGCTAAAGCTCTATCCGTTAGGCAAACACATCGTCTTGTGGCTGATTTCTTCCCACTAATTCACATGTAAAATTACCATAATTGTTGGGGATATCTGACAAAGTCTCTGTACTCAGTTTGTGTGGCCAGGTTTTGGTAGGGGGGGATGGCTACAGGGTAGCTTCTGTGAGAATCTTCCCCTATGTCCAGTGGAGCTAATTCCAGCTGGCTCCAAGCTGGACTTTCTGCTGGCCAAGGCTGAGCCCATCAGCAACAGTGGTATCACTTTTGGGAATAACATGTTTAAGAAGACAAAAAAGTTCCAGTGGAGGAGCAACTGCAGCCAGAGAGAGAAGTGAGAATGTGAGAGCAACAGCCCTGCAGACACCAATGTCAGTGCAGAGGGAGGTCAGGAGGTGCTCCAGGTGCTGGAGCAGAGATTCGCCTGCAGACCATGGTGACGCAGGCTGTGCCCCTGCAGCACATGGAGGTCCACAGTGGGGTGGATACCCACCTGCAGCCCACGGAGTCCCATGGTGGAGCACGTCTGCTGGCAGAAGCTGTGACCAACAGCTGTGAGTCTGTTGCTGAAGGGCTGCACCCATGGAAGAGACCCACGCTGAAGCAGTCTGTTCTTGAAGGGCTGCAGCCCATGGAAGAGACCGCTCTGGAGCAGTGCATGGAGAATTGCAGCTTGTGGGAAGGACTCATGTTGGAGCAGTTCATGGAGGACTGTCTCCCATGGAAGGGACCCCACACTGGAGCAGGGGAGGAGCGTGAGGAGTCCTACCCCTGAGGAGGAAGGAGCAGCAGAGACAACGTGTGATGAACTGACCACAAACCCCACTACCCTTGTGCTGCTGGGGGGAGGAGGTAGAGAATTTGGGAGTGCAGTTGTGCCTGGGAAGGAGGGAGGAGTGGGAGAGGTGTTTGAAGATTTTATTTTATCTTCTCATTATCTTACTCAGATTTGATTGGTCATAAATTAAACTAATTTTCCCGAGTGGAGTCTATTTTTGCCTGTGATGGTAACTGGTGAGTGATTCCTCCCTATCCTTATCTTGACCTATGAGCCCTTTGTTATATTTTCTCTCCCCTGCCAAGCTAAGGAGGGGAATGATAAAGTATCTTTGCAGCATCAAGTGGCATCAGTTACTTGTCTGTTAGGATTTACTTGTCACTACTGTGAGAGGACAAACTGTTTAATCACTGTCTTACCACCAACACCTATCCTGTTGTTCTCGAGAAATCTGTTACAGGGAACAAGAAGAGATCCCTTTGGTTAATCTATACGTTTCTAATTGTGAGTTTTTAAGAGTTCAAAATTAGCTGTTGAGCCTTCTTGTGTTGCAGTTGTTCTTAAAGGCCCAGTCACCAGTAAACTTACACTTGACATCTGAATTTCTTGATTTGTGTGCCCACATAGGGACCGGACTGTGTTCAGCTGGGGATGGTTAATATTCCCAGTTCTAGTCAGGTTTACTCAATTACAGCAGCCAGCCAAGGAAACTGATCTGCCTGGAGCCCTGTTTTTTTCTGGAGGTCCATCTTGACCACATCAGCCCAGTGCTGTACAAGCACAGCAGTTGCATTTGTGTCCCTGGGGCAGTGGTGGTGCCTGGGTGGTTGGTTCTCACCTCTGCAGGGGAAAACTCCAGGTCTCCCCTCCCCAGCAGGGCCTGAACCATCATGTTATCAGTGTTTTCCTCCAACTTTTTCAGCAGAAACTGCTGCTGCACTATGAGTTAGTCAGTGCATGATCAGTCAGTGCATGATCAAGTTACAAGCCATCTGCAGCTAAAACATGAAAAAACACTGTGCACTCTAAAATTCTTCATTTCTGTATCATGCTTTTGACTTTTTTGACTTTTTTAAAAAAGGAGAATTAGCTTTTCTTTTCTTGCATGTGGTTCAGGAATAACTTTGACTTTTATTTGCAAAAGTAAGTTTGGAAAAATAAGGATTAATTACCATATGTAAGAGAGAACACGTGTTCTTTCAATCAGCATTTACTTCTTTAGATCGAAGAGGGAAAACAGCAACCAACAATGCTGCCAAAATAAATGTTTAATGGAGCACAAGGTTGTAATTTTCTCCATAATGAGGCGTACCATCTCTAGGAACAAAATGGGTACTATCTCTGCAGACAGGCATGTACTTAGAAACATAAAGATGCAATACGCAGAGAAGTCTTCACAGTTTAAAGCTACAGACAATACAGGCAGGGAATAACTCAATAGACTTTATTAATATTCAAACAAGCAGCTGTCAACACTTCATTCCAGAAGAAGCTGGAACTCCTTACATAGTTTTTACTACCATAATAGTTGGGTTCATTTGCAGTAGATTGGAAAACATGCAATACTAATGAACCCTCCCTGCTTCTCCTGGCCTGCCATTAAATCCTTCCTAAAGTGAAAAACATTTACTACATATGCAATACCACGTTCCCAAGAGGCTTCAGGTTCAAAAGAGACATTTCAATTTTGTTTCTTAGCAACATACATCCAATAAAAGTGAAACACTATACAAAGTGTAATGTGTTTGTGTTGTTTTAATCTGTAATGCAGTATTTTGCCAGAGCTAAGGAAGCACATTGCTACAAGATCTTCACAATGCCTCTTGTAATTAGACATACACAGTTTTTGTTTTTCCCATACTAGATCACCTGCTGCAGAATATACACTATAATGTATTCATGAACAATAAATAAAGAGGTTAGTTCTGCTCTAATAAGGGCACATTCTCCAAGATTATAGTATATTCTGTTACATAGGAAGATATCTTTTGATGTTTCATTCATAGACAGCATTTGGGCATCTTGCGAGGACTTGATTTCTAGAATGAGCACCAGCCAGCCTCCGATCTGGAGCTAAAGGATTTGTACAGCACTTATTTCCTGGAAATATAGTAGGCATGGCTTAATATTTTGTTCTCCCACCCTGCATTGGCTGACCTGATCTGACCAAAAGCAGTTTTGTGGTTTCTTTAATGTCACGTCAAGGAAGAGAAGGAGCCAGCCGGGTCTCCAAAGGCACATAGAGAAATATGCCCTACAGAGGAGCTTCCAAAATTTCACTCACTGCAGCTATAGCTCTTCCTCTCCATCATTTGGAATAATTACTTCCACACTGCCTGCAAAGAGGAATAGGAAACACATGGTATTCAGCTTCTTCTTATGCTTTTCATCCTTCTCCTGTATATATTTATCTTTAAAATTCAGAGATTACTCATCTCTAGAAAAACTGTAGCACTTGTACACTGTAAGTAAGTGCCTGGTAATAGCAGTTTCAGCACATGAACACTGTGCTTTCAATAGGCAAATATTAGAGAGGTGGAAATGACAAAATTCATTATATAAAGAAGTTCTATCTTATTATTTAATGAAGTATGTGAAATTAAAGAAAAATAGCATAAATTCCGTCCTGTCTTCCATCAGGTTGGACATACCCAGTTCTAGAAGTGCTGCAACGTTTCTAGTTCATGCCATGATTCACCTTGCTGCGGAACCTTGTGCCTCCATCCTCTTCATGCAGATCTTACACATCATGTTCCCTGCATTAGGCACTTCTACAGACTAACTCATGTTTTCTAGCAGTGTGAGCTGAAAAAATAAGTCTGCAATAGTCAGAGAAAACTGGCTTAAGAGGGGGCCCATAACTGTTTAGCGCTGTATATATAACTTAAGAATTTTTTAGCGTTAAAGGTAGCTAGGGAAAACAATACCACATAGGAACACCAGGTGGAACTAGGAGGAGAGGAAAGAAGGGAAGAAAGAAAGAAAAAATTCCTCTTGATAGTTTGCCAAGTTTCCCGAAGAAATACTTTTTCTAAATGCAGTCCTGATAGCGAAATAGTGAAATAAGTGCAATAAGTAAATGAGTAATTTTCTATCAGCTTCTCTGGATGCATACAAAATTTAATAGGCTGATTGGCTCCTTAAAGCAAAGAAGCAAATAACCTACTCAGAAATAATGAATATGATAATTCAACCTAATATGATAAACCAGCTTGACACCTCTCTTTGCTTGCAAAATTCAGTGGCAAGAACATAAAGTGTCCTCATACTGTGCTTTAATTGTCTGATTTCTTTTTAGACTAGCTGAACACTTAGTAGCTCTTGCTGAGGTTAACTGAAAGCTGTGGTTGCTGCCTGCTTTTGTAAATGAGGTTATAAAAGTCAACAAGCTTTGTCAAAATAGCAGAGGAAATGAATCGCATGGTGAAAAGATACAGTTTCTCTTGCGGAAATAGTTAATTCAGCTGACTTGAACAATCCCAGTAACATGAAAGACGGCGGGTTTTTTTCCTAGTAGAGACCAGTGCAATGCAAGTCCCTGTGGATCAATAGCTAACCCCCTAATTTGCACTTAAGCCCTGAATAGGAAATCACCCTCAGCTGTAGTGAAATGCTGCCTAAACATTTTGCAGAGGGCAAGGAGCCAAAGATAATCCTGAAGTGAAGTCTTGGAGCAGCCTCCGCTTCTTGCCTCATGGAGAGCTGTGAGAAGAGGAAGTGCTTTGTGGTGGCAGCTCCAAATCATCTCTGTCTGCAGTAAATAAGAAAGGTGCACATCCCTCTCTGTACAGAGAAATTGCATTAGGAAGTACTTCAGATTTTGTATCTTTAGCTTTTGCTTCTATAGGAAACACAAGTGCAAGATCCTGAGATTCAGCAAAATGGGTGATTAAGATTTCCACTGCTGTTTATATGCTCTGTGCCTATTTTTACAAGTTTACATTAGTTTTTATACGTATTTAGATATTACTGTTAAGGTGCAAGTGACCCCCCATGTTGAAATAGTCAAATATTTTACCATAAAACAATCCAGGATACATTTGAAAGGCTGGGGTTTAGTGTATGTCAGCGCTTTACGCTCACAAAGGCACTAACAGCAAAACCTTAAAAATTCAGTTTCTGCTTAACACAAATATTTCCTGGAGAAAATTTAATCAAGTACTCAGTACCAGCATTCAAGGTGATTTTCTTTCCTGCGATGTTTACATGAAGGCATCCCTGGAAATGTTCAAGGCCGGGTTGGACAGGGCTTTGAGCAACCTGGTCTAGTGGAAGGTGTCTCTGACCATGGCAAAGGATTGGAACTAGCTTATCTTTAAGATCCTTTCCAGCCCAAACCATTCTGTGATTCTGAGATTCATGCTGTCTGGATAGAGAAGAGTGATCATTTGTACTGCATTTCCTGTGTTAGTAAGCCTTCACAAATCAGCATTCACTCTCCATATGCTTCTCTGGGATCTCCCTTCCTCATGAGCATTACAATCAGAGCACTTATTTGCTAGATAATTTACAGAAAGAAACACAAAAAGCTCTTGAATACAATTAAAACACATTTTCTTTCATTTGCAGAAATGCTCACTATGTACCCAGCTTTCCATCTACAGAAACAAACAAAAAAAGTGTTTCTTTCTACTATGTTAATTTTCCCTTCTTTATTTCCCACCTGAGAAGCCAAATTATAACAGCTTATAACCGGAAGGCCAGTTCATACTGTCTTACCCCTTCTGTAATAATTCACCCTAGTGCAAAAAATGTTAATGTGGCCCAGCAGAGCAGCATTTATACCTCTTTTGCAGAGCATAAATTATATAGTCCAGGGTATTGCACATTAGGTTTTCCACTCCATAATTTAAAACTGAACATAATCAATAAAATTACAGACTCTACAAAGTTGCCTTTCCAGACCACATCTGCCTTTTGCCAGTGCTACTGTGTGTTGTAAAAATCTGCACACTGAGGAAATGCTGGAGCAAGAAGACAATAAATTTGAGAGATGAACTTCTTTCTTCCAGCAAAACCATATCATAAACTGTTTCCTCAAAAAGTTTGGCTGGGAACTCACCTCTGCTGAGCTAATGCAGAACATAATAGCGCTTTTTGTTACCAAACTCTAGTTTACAATAGGTATGCAAGTAATAGCGTTTAATAAATATTACTAGAAAATTATACAGTTTGGTCAAAAGTTAGGCTGATAATCGGGAGCAACACCATCACATGCTTTTTTTAGGAAGCCACACAACAAAAAAGTACGAATGGCAATGTAATGTGGCCTCTGTGACAGCGGGGCTGAGACTGATTTAATCACTTCATGCTGCCTGTTTATGCAAATGGATCAGCTAAGCCCTGTAATATTAACACTCTGGGCCAAACTACTATAAATATTTCTGACAATATGAGCTGGGAAAAGAGATAAGGCTTTGCTGCTTCCTGCTTTTACTTCGACTTCAATATGCTAACAAATGTTAATAATATGCTAAAATGCGAAGCTTGGAATATAAAGGTGTCCCCTCAGCTGTCTAACAGAGGAGAGAAAGAGAGTTTCCCATCAAAGGCTGTGACTCTTTAAGTTGCACTGCCCAGGTGTATATATATACATATATATAAAGATGCTGATGTTCTCCAGGCATATGTGGGAAGATGCAAAGGGGCAATCACATTCTTCACCACTGCAGAGTCTGGATGGTGTAGGCATTGGCTAAACAAGATCTCAGGAGCTCTGGCACAAACCTTTAGAGGTATGGATAAAAAAGAGACAATTTGAGCATGCGGCTCTTCCAGTCTTGTTTATGCTCACACAGAAATCAGTATACATCTCTGAAGGGTTGACTGGGCACAAGAGAAAGGCATTTTTCCCAAAGAAGACACCTGAACATGAAGTCTCAGTTGCAGACAAATGTTGAATAACAGCATGGGCTGCTGCTCCCATCAATACCTCAGAAGCGTCTGAAATACACTGTGCTGTCAGTCCTTTTTGATGGACTCTGGCAAAGCAACTTCCACCTATCTTAGGAGAAAAGGCCTAAACAGCTGGACTTCCTGGCAAAGGAAGAACGAGGTCTAGCACCTCCAGGGTGGGCCATGATGAGTGGGGTTCAGTCCAGGTCTTTCTACTACCTAGTTTAATTTCAGATGGCTGGCAGCTTTAAATCTGAAGGAATCATTGATCTCTGCTTCCACAGATGGGGGAGGAGGGGCAGAAAGGCAGCAGGGGGAGATTAAGCTATTTTGTGTGGCAAAAGTGTAGCAAAGAAAAGGTATTAGAGGCACTCATATGCCAAGAAAAATCAAAGAGAACTAAGGAATTAAGGCCAGCAGCAGTTCAATCTGCTTTGGCTAAATCAACACTTGGGCAACGCTGTCTAATACTCCTTTGGCGGTATACTCCTGCCAAAGATGCTATGGATACCTATGCAACTAGTTCCCACAGCAATGAAAAAGGGGCATATTTCACAATATGCTCTCAGCAGCTTGAATAAATGCCCAGCTATGGAGGAGGTGGTCCATCATTCAGCACGCTTGTGTATCCCTGTAAGCAGCTGGTACTCTGCCTGGTACTGGCAGAAGCAGCTGCTGGCTCTGGGACAGACTTCCCCCACAACACACACACAGACACACGCACATTTACACCCACTGTCAGGTATTTCTCTATTTCCCTCCTAATACACCCTTAACCTTTCAGACTACCTGCATGGCCTCACCTGCCTCAGGTACTACAGCCGTCACCTACCATAAGCATTTGCTCCAAAAATAACTCACCATAGCTGTCCCGTAATAGCATCTGCTCTATAAGCACCAACCCATGGGCTGATCTGTAGAAACCATTTGCAAGGTGGTTTCGTGCACATCAGCCCCTCCACCTCGTTAGCACTGCAGACCTATGCCACATGAGTGGCTGAGAGAAAAGCACATTTTCAGTGCTTATTCCTGCATTTTCATAATATCAAACGAAGTAGCACGTAAAGATTATGCAATAGAACGTCTGAAAAAACCCATCATATATTCACCCTGGTATTTTTTTAAATCAAAATCAGCTGCATTGTGCCTCAGAAAACAAGTAGGAGGCTTTTGCTGTCTTGTTGCTTGCTGAAAGGAAGATCAGTAAGGTTTTAGGATAAACCACCCTGTTCAAAAAGAGAAGTGAGGTTTTTTTAAAACCTTGCATAAGAAAAAACTTCCATCACAGGGAGAGGCTGAAGCAGCTTTATTATTTGACTGCTTAAAGCAAAATTTGCCAAGAGTTTAAAATGGCAGACAAAAGGAGAGGAGCATCTGTCAGGGAGGAGAAGAGCACAGCACAGCCCAGGTGGGATCTCTTTCCATAGCCAAAATAAAACAGTCAGAGGCATGGTTAGTGTTATGACTTTGTCAAAAGCAATTATTCACTAGTAAGCCTCCTTGAAAAGATGGGGATGGACAGGCTGAGATGCACCATAACCCAGGAAAACACAGGATGCAACAACCATCAGTGAAAAAACCAGCAGGCAACAGAGCTGTGACTTAGGTGTCCTATGTACACCTGGATTTCAGGGTCTGGTCACTCCTATGAAGGGGAAATTGCATTTGTCAGCACAACACAGGCCTATATGCATGCAGGGTTATATCCCTATCAGCAAACTCCCATATGGTGAGGGCCAAGTTCCCCAGAAAGCTGAAAGTTTCCTTTAAGAGCAGGTTAGACAAACATCCGCCAGGAATGACGTAAGTGCGGGTCATCCTGCCTGGCAGAGTGATGAACTAGGTCACCTGACAAGGCCTAGTCTGCTCTTATTTTCTGTGGTTTCTGTGTTAATACCCGGCTAAATAATGAAGCGGTGGAATTTGGAAAATGTATAATATCCACAGTTCTGAGGAGAATACAAGCAAAACAGATAGGGGTTTTACAAAGGAATGTTTCCTAGAGAAATACTGTGGAAACAAGGGTGGGTTTTGCTTTATTAGGAAAAAAAAAACAAACAAAAACAAACCAACAAATGGAAAGAAGACAATGTTCTGCCATTGTATTACATTTAAATGTAGTACCTTTAACAGAGACCTGTTTGTCACACAAGGTAATGGAGGGGATGGTCTGCTCTAGATAAGAAGAGCTGGTTCCTAGTCAGACTGTGTTGTGCGTGCCCAGCAGGCAACTTGGTACCACACAGACACTTGCTCACTCCCCTTCCCCCAGGGGGATGGGGAGGAGAATTGGAGAAAAAAGTTAAAACCCATAGGTTGAGATAAGAACAGCTTAATAGCTGAAACAAAGTAAAAAGATAAAAAGAAGAGAGAACGAGAAAGTGAAAGGAGTAACTCACACACCCCCCCCCCCAACAAAAACCCAAGCAATGAACCATACTATTGCTCACCACCCACCAGTCAACACCCAGCCTGACCCGAGCAGTGATCTGGACCTTCCAGGTGACTCCCCCTAGTTTCTATACTGGGCATGACGTGCTGTGGTATGGAACACCCTTTTGGCTACTCTGGGTCTGGTGTCCTGTCTCTGCTTCCTCCCAGCTTCTCGTGCCTCTTCTCACTGGCAGAGCATGAGAGACTGAAAAGTCCTTGATCAGAGTAAGCACTACTTAGCAACAATTAAAAACACTGGTGTGTTATCAGCACTGTTCTCAGCCAGCAGTCTCTGAGCAGGGCTGCACACAGGGCAAACTGGGTGGCTGCTGAGCCAGCCAGGCACTTCTGGGGATGCTCAGAGCATGGCCGGGTACTGCCGTGGCTCATGAGGACATCCCATAACTGTCTGGGTCCTTCATAGTTGGAAACGGTTTGAGAAACATCTGTAATGCACTGTAATTTTTATCCTTCAAAGGAACAGAAAAAATACATTTTTGTGAATTAGTGCATTTACTGCAAAGTCAGATAACTACAGAAGGTCTTAGAAAGTTTCTAGCTGCATTATGTTGTCACTTAATGTGTTAAACATCAATGTGTTTTGTTCTATTGTGTAAAGATACAACTGTGCTTTGATGGGGAAATAAGGCTTTTATGAAAGGAAGACAGAAATGAAGCAATTACAGGTGATGGAACCAGGACTTTCTTACCAACATTTGAAAAGTGTGGGGGAAAAGCCATTTCAAAACACCAGCAAATGCTACTTGCTTTGGGCATCATTTTGAGTCAGGGCAGTTAAATTCTAGAAGTATCTTTTCTGGTGAAAAATAAAGTCTCCTTCTGATCATACGACGCTGTTGAGGCTGAAGACAGGCATTTTCGCTTGGGTAGCAACCCAGCAGCACTGAGTCAGAGTGACTTTTGTTACAGACTCTCAGACAAAATCCGCAGAAATTACTCTGGAAATTGCAAAGCTCCAAGCTTGTCAACGTCCAGAACACATGAGAGATGGACACAGCCTGTGCCTGAAGACCAGATTCCTTACAATGCCAGCAAAGCAGTGTTTAGGCCAGAAGTATCTGCTTTCTAAGGTAACTGAAGACCATATGAGTAAGCTTGTGAAAAAGGGGACTGAATTAAGTGGGAGCCCAACCCCCTGCATCAATATCGGTTCTTGATCTATGTCCCTGGCACCAAAGGTTTTTCCTTCCACTCCTCTCTGACATTCACACAGGTGGAGGAGCACAGGGCTGGAGGGGATCTGCTGGATCACTCAATCCAGTTGCCACTGACTACAGCAGAAGCTTCCATCAAAGAGCCATTTCCCATGACTTGCACACACAAATGTCCTGCTGCAAGCTTGAGACCTGTAGGAAAGGACCAATCACGATACCTTTAACGCAGCAGAGTTAAAATTATGAGAAATTGAGCACATTTCCGGTTCCTGCAGTCACAGGTTATCTGATGGATGCTTAAAGGTAGATCATGGCCTGTATTGTGAGTAAGGAGTATGCTCCATGCCTCGCTGCCAAAACATCCAGCAGGATAACACTTTTCTGACCCCAGATCACAAACTTCATTAACTGGAAGTGTTCTAAACTGGACACACTATGTTTGCCTTAGCAAGTAACAAACTTAATAAACATGGATTTGTAGAGCAAAACCATTGGTGCTGACGACCTTTCATTGACATGACACAATTTTGGGGGTATAACTGCTAGCCTGATGCCCAGGACCACATGGGGGCATGTTAGCTGTGCAGCTGAGATACATCTGGTTTAATCTCCTTCGAGGAACCCAAACCTCATTCACACACCCTGCAGCTCTGCCGTGATGCAGTCCACACTGCAGTGAGTGGGGATACCAGGAACACTACTTGAGAATGACATTCTTGGAATGCATTAAAAGGCTGATGTAGATGGACCTGCTAATGGCTTACCTGAGAGCATTACACCACCAAGAGTACCTGCCTGTGCCCTCTCTCCTGTCCCCTCAGAGAAACATGTATGTAGGAAACAGCTGGTCACAAATGGTGCATTTAGAAGATAGAAAGGAATTCCTCTTCGTGCCTTACAGGTGATCAGTGGACACCCAGAAGGAAATAATATTAGGTGAAAGGGTGGTGCAATCAGCAGCAGAATAGCATCAGCTCCTCTTGCAGGTGTTGGCTTATCACAGACATCTTCTGTCTCCAATAATTCCCCTTTTCTTTTTGCAGCTCTTGCTGTGAGAAGTGGCTGGGAGGGACGTGGAGCTCTTTGATGAAGAGCAACCCTGAGAGCTCAGAGTAGTTCAAGAAAGCTGTCACTGCTCATAGGAGCTGAGCCTTGAGAAGCCCCTCTCCCTTCAGACCCAGAGGATGCCTTCAGATGCCGGACTTCAGGGAAACGAACTTGTGCAGGTCTCCTTACTTTTATTTTTAGAGAGAGGCCACACATCTTTCAGAGATGTGCTTAATGTCTGTCACTTACTGAGACCACAGCCTCACAAAGGGAACACGCTTTAGACTGAGGTAACACCCACCCACCCATTGTGGACTGGAGCCTGGAAACTGCAGTGCCCTCTCCACCCTGGCTTTTAGGGAAAAAAAAAAAAAGTAATAAATTCCTGTCACACTTGCTGTGATACAAACAATAGAAAATAATTGACTCTTCCATCTCCTGTTAGGTAGGAATTGGTGCTCAGATTATTCCTTACGTATAAAAATACAGTGGGATTGCACAGTGTCTGGAAATGCAGACACAGAGGATGCTGCTGATGAAAAGCACCACAGAGTTTGCATGAGACCTGTGTTTGTCAGGAGACTTCAGACTGACAGATGTTCAAGGACTTAACATCTAAGATAAAGGACACCATTTGGTCCCCAAACTAGAAAGTAATACCTACATACAGGTTTCAGTGTTGTTGTTTCATCCAGTACTAGAAACCTTGCTTTATCCACTCATTAAAACAGCATGCATTTATCACCACAACTGATTGAAGGCATCCTAATGATAACCTGCACAAAAAGCAATTGAGGGAGAATTAGTGACATTAAGAATATTTCACAATTTAAATTATAGTAATTCTTCTTTCCTGTAAAGTTATTTCTTTCAGTAATCCATTCTTTCTTATCCCCTGAACTAGAATTAGCAACATTAATACGTTTTTTTTTTTACTATTCAAACTATGGCCCACCTTTTTTCCATAGCTGGATATTTCATTTCATAAGGGAGTTTAAATTAGCATCCATACAAGGAATTTATTTAATTGAACAAGACATCTTTCTATGGTTGGATGAGATAATAAAAAAGCTTAATTATTGAAAGTTATGGATAAAGTTCAAAACAAAATCTTATGAAAGTTATGCCTTTTATGAAAATCTGGGAATTCCTGCACTTCCCTGTTCAAAAGTTTGCCAGTCTCCTTTTTTAACATACTTGATATTCTAAAAATCTTAAAGTTCATCAGGCAGAGAAGAATCACATCCTCATCTGAAGAATGCAGAATTTGGACATCTAGCTTCTTATTCTATCATTCACAAGTGAATGAGCAAATTAATAAACACATTAGCCTCTTTTTAAAAAAACAGTGGCTTCAGAAGATTCGGATCTACTAGATTTATGGGAGACAATGAAGATTTATTGAAGGGAACTAATTGCACCTTATTATCTGTAATGAATGTCTTTCCAATTAATATTGTAAGAGCAGAAATTGCAAGGTTCAAAAAAAATCTAATCACAGAAGGAACTGGCTTCTGAGTGGCAGTGCTAGTGTATGGCTACTGCCTCGCAGGCACAGAAGCTCTCTGGAGAGAGGCCCAGGTCCAGCAAATCCTTACTAAGGCTGCCCTTAGGAAATTATACCACTATCTATCTCTCCATATCTGATATATAATGCTAGCATTACAGGAAATATAATGAGACTTGTAATGGATTTCATCTGCCTTTTAATAACACCATGCTCAGGAGAAAATCATTATGAAAGGCAAAATCATTATTATGACTGGTTTACATAGGCAGGAGCTGAAAGGCAGTAATCTAGGTAATACAGCTATTTATTAAAGCAAAAAATGTTAACTTGGAGAAAATGTACTTTTAGAGCTTAATCCTTGAGATTTTTTTCTTTCATCCTATGCAGAATCTACTAGAGTCAAGCTATCGACGATTTACAGAAATAGGTCATTAAGCAGTATTTTATCCAAGCATCACAAAACCAACTTAGATGCTGTTAAAGAATATGATTTGTGTGTTTCCACAGCTCTACTAAAATTAAAAAAAAAAAAACAAAAAAAAAAAAAAACAAAACCAAACAATTAACCCATTTCCTATTTCCTACTCGAAAGCGATAATGAGATCACAAGCAAGTACCAAGCCTATAGTATTTATGGGCCCAAATCCTGCACTTCAGCATGGTCCAGAAACATCGTGCATCATGTGTGCTGCTGGTGAACTTTGCAAAAGCAGATATTTCCTCTCTGGGGCCATAGAAAATGTTCTGATGGGCCACCAAGCTGGTTTACACCTCATTATTGCAAGATGTAACTGCTGCCTTCTTCCAGCATATCTCTTCTCTTTATTTCATTTTGTTAATAAGAATGATGGCCTCAATTATGAGTTTGAGAGCTGGACTAAGATTAAGCTTTCCCATCAGCTAGGACACTGGATTTGAGAGTGGTTTCACTGTTCTTCCCTGGAGCAGTTCCTAACTCCAACACCATCTAGATCAGGATTTTGGACAGCTGATTGAACCAGAAAGCCTGCCCTCACTCCTGTCCCACATCTCTGCCCATTCTGCAGTGCTGTGCATAATGTGTAAGGACAGAGAGCTACTAGAGGTGATCCAGTGCATATATACCACAGAATTTGTCGCTGGTTAACGTAACATAATGCATGACACATCCCCAGCATTGAGCCCTATTTCTTAATACAAACCTTATGCCACATGAACACATTATTCTCTCACTTTTAATTTCTAAACCCACTACATTTTCAGATCTACATCTTAACAAAATGCATATTTGAAGTGGAAAAAACCATATTTTATACTTCCAGAATCCTTAGCCTCTGTAAAGTATGAAATGATGAATTAAACCCAAACCAGCCAAAACCAAAAGCTAGACTACTGAAGCCCTGTATCTAACTTCATATGTCTTGGTTAAAAGGTTGAGAAAATCAAAATAGATTATAGAGCTATAATTACTGCTTTACTTGTGATATGACAGTAAAATGAACTGGTTTACAAATAGTTATTTAATTTGATTTCTAGTTTGAAGATTGATTATGCAGCCTTCATCAGTGATTTATTTATTTTATATTCTTTATCAGTTTTAGCACCAGAGGCAAAACCACTTCTTCTGTGGGCAAATTTCAGTGTAAGACTTGCTGAAGTATTTATAGATTGAAGAATTTACATCATTTCTGGAACATGCGAAAATGTGCTTTCCACAGTGTGGAAAACCAGTAGAAACTCCAAGTGCCTGATTCAATCAAATGAAGTGAACATTTACTTAAGCCATACAGGTAGGCATAGCATATACAGTTGGAGTTACAACAGCTGCATCTGCAGCATACTTACAGATATCACAAACTTCAGGATGAGAATGAAGTGAAAACAACGTTTCCTTAAAAATTGTTTATAATTATAATGCCATACCATGTGCATTTTTGGCCTGTGTTTTTTGCATTTGCTATAAAATTGCCATGCCCTTTCTGGTTTTCTTTGCTAGCTGCTGCTTCCCACTCTGGCCTAGACGTAACTGTGCTTTGCTTAACTACAAAAATAGCTTGTGTTCTCAGAAGGTTATAGGATCTTTTCCTTCAAACACAGAGGTGACAAATGCATCTATGTTTTGCATTTTAATAGCAAAAAAGAGAAGAGGAGGGCTGCTGAATAATAACCTAGAGAAGATCAGAAGTGCCCAAAAGAATGCAAGGATAGTATTTTTTTTAACTGAGAAATCCTTTTTCACCCTAACATTGTCATTGTGTTTTTGTCTCATGTAGAAAATTTACATAAAGTGACAGATTTTAGTATTATTATTTGTCTTGACAGAAGTTTGAGAAGAAAGGAAAAGTCTCGGAGGCAGCAAGAGGAAGACTCTCTACTTCACCTAAGCATAGCTGTGAATTATTTTAACTAGCTTACACAGTTCTGTCACTGCTCATGAGAGGGGAGAGATAAGGGGCAGACTTGCTTTCAGCCAAATGGCTCCTGGGCATGTAGGGAAATTCATGGGGCCTTCGAACATTGATTTGACATGGGCAGGTACAAAATAGACTCTGTGGAATGATTGCACAAGGCCACAGCAGTGCAAGTCAAGGCCCAGCATCCTACCACTTTAAGAAAACTTGCTCCATGTGCTCTGTATGGGTCTGTTATTTGGTCTGGTATTTGATAGCAGAAGAAAATTGATTTTAACGGATCTTGAAAGCACATAGCATGTGCTCTACTGGGAAATGCCACATCCCTGGTGGTGGCACTGTTCCTTGAGGAAGATTTCACACGGGGAAGGAGGAAGAGCTTGTGCCTACAAAAGGTTTCGCTGCATAGGAAACTGGTAATCAGTAACACGCATTTGCTCCATATCCTACTGAGACAACTTCCTATAAGGAAAACACATTTTATAAATACACTTAGACTTTTTGTCTGAAATACAGTTGTAAGGAGAAATCCAGCATAGCTGGAGACACAAAGAAAGATGGGATTTCCCAGCACTGTCCAGAGAAAGCTATTTAACTTGATGTCCTAGCAGGGGAAACACCGTGTACTTAATGTGAACTCTCACTCGCTGCTATTGAAAGCCGTTATTAGCTTGGAGAAAGAAGGTGGTTTGGCTGCATCTTTTGCAGTACAGTAGCTCTGGTCAATTGGATTATTGAAGCAGGCTTTCTCAAAAGTGTATCATTACTTCCTCTTGATTTTTTTGGTGTCTGTACTCATTAACAAAATAAGTTATCAATAAGTACCCTGGGATGAAGAGAGAGGGAGCTGCAACAACAACCATTTGCAGACTGCCACTGTTCCAACATCACTACTACCTTTTTCAAAGTCAATAGAGACATGTCTTTGGATAGAAGCCAAAACTAAAGGTGTGTTACAGGCCGGACCAAAACTTCTGGTATGTTCCAATTGCGGTAGGTATGTCTAAAGTTAATATATAGAGATGTACCTGCTCTAAGCCATACCAGGAGCCAGTTGCCACCACTGTGGAAAGCTGGATCAATCTTGTAAGACCACCCCACTTATCCTCAGGGAGGATGACAATCAGTGTCTCCTCACTGGAATGAGGTACATAAGGCCCAGTGGAGTCCAACTGGTGACAGGTAACTGGATATTATAAGCAGTGCTAGGGCTTCAATGCTGAAATGAAGGCTGCAGTGGTGCCAGTCTCTTGCCTGCCATATGTAGAAAGCTTCCTGAGCCCATCCTGCACAAAGCATATTTAGTCTCTGGAGGCAAATGTTAGCATAAGCAAAGGCTCTAGGCCAAAGAAGACTGATAACACTTCTCCCTGGACTCCCCACCTTCAAAATTGAAAGGGGAAATGAAAAAAGGATTTAGATTGTATTGAAAGAAAAGGCACCAGGGAGCAGATTAAATTTTTAAGTCATCGCAGAAATTCTCTAAAATTCAATTACAGTGATGTAAATCTGACATAGGATGTATTATTATAGTACCCTGGAGAAGGTCAATAAAGTGTATTGTAAGGTCTGCACAAGATTTCATCAGGAAAATAATATAGATAAGTCTCATTATTTTGCATGTTTTGCAGCTGCTCTAACTTAATTTTCAGGCGGGCATTACATAATTATCAAAGATGATTAAATTTTATGGCCCCAGATCTTGCAGGTTATGTCTACAGGGAAAGAGTTCAAACACATTATATAATAGCAAAGCTATAATTAGACTCTGGAGAGTGAATAAATAAATAGCACCAAGCAAAAAAGGGCAACATATCTACCTACAGACCTGCACATTTACAACGGAAGTTAATGTCATGTAATGAGAGGAAAGACCAATTTAAAGTACTGCAAATTTGCAGGTATTTCACAGAAACTTGACTTTTAACCACTTACCAGTGAAATATCTCTATTTCTTTAGATACAAATCCTGTCCACACTGACTGATGTTTTCATCTTCTCTACAAATACAGATGGGCCACAGTGACTTAATATTGCATGTGTGGGGCAGATTTTGCCTGCAGCATTCACCATGGAATTGTAAACGTACAGGATTTATGTATATTTAAATTCACATGAAGTTCACAAGTTAAAAAAGAGAGAGTGGTGGGTTTACTTTGTCTAACCACGGGTGCATACTGCCATCTGACATGCCCTAGATATCTGGGGCATCCGAATGGGCCTGGCAGTTAAGACACAAGATTTGTGATAGAAGTTTGCTCCCTTATGAAGTGGCAGTTGAAGGCAGGGGGTCATGGTGGGACCTAAAATTGCTCTAGATGTCATTAAGTTTTGATGAGTGATTTTTTTTCCTGAGGGATTATTTAGCTGAAGAGTTTGATCCAGTGCCTGCTGAAGGAACCAGGGGGTTTAGTTACTGGGATAGGTCCCAAGACAATTTTAATTATCGGACTGTGTGGGTCAGGGATTTAAGCCAGGACTGTCAATTTATCAGTCTATACTTTTTGTGTGATAAGGGAATAAAATAAGAATTGCTGACTATGGTAACATCATGCTGAAAAACATGGTGGGAATAGTGGCCAAGAGATGATGAGATTGACAAGGAACGTGCGTTTTCTGCAAAGACAGACCCGCTGGTGAGCATGTTTCCATCGATTATGCTAGCTGTCCTTTCTGCCTATTTGAAGGTAAGAGGCCAGCTGATGTCAGACATTATCATGCACTGAAAACTGAGGAAAATACATTGCATTTGGAAATGTTATGCCATAATAATTCTTTAGACCATGTCTGAAGCATCAGGTGTCAGCCATTTCCTAGGCAGGAGAAGTCTTGTCCCTGTGCCAGGTGGCTGTGCCTGCATGTCAGAATCTTACCATGCAGAAGCTGATATACTGCTAGACTGTAGGGTTTGCCATCCCCTTTTGATTGCCTGGCACAGCCCTGGGGGTTAGGAGTACCTTCACAGCGACACAGCCTAACCCAGGTCTTTGGTAGCTCTGAGATCAATATCAGCCTTGCTTTCAGCAAATGCATTTTCTTGGGCAATCCTCTGTTGGTTCATGAACTTCCTCAGAGCAGCTGAGCCTGCTGCATTGGTGGTGTGAGGTGAGGGGAGGATATTTAGAGCTTCTGGGGGGTATTGAGGGAGCCTTATGGAAAAAACACAGCTTTGGTAATGAAGTGTAGGTTTCTTTGTGGGTTTAACAGGGGTACAGCTGGTGCTGCTTGGATGAGGCATTTCTGAGAAAATGACTAATTAATCCTTGCTACTTATACCCAGATTGTTTACATTTCAGCTTCTTGTACTACAGTATGACTCTGATCAAGTAGAGATGTTAAGGGCAGTTCAAAATGTTTGCTCTATAAGCTAGGATTTCTGGGGGTGTTTTATGTCTCTGAACACCACTTTTGCCTCTATAACATGTGGATAAAACCTACACAGCAAAACCCATTCTCCTGTGAACTTTTCAGTGATGCTGGGCCAGCATTACAGTTCCCAGTGCCACCTCAGTTCTCCCTCTTCTGGCACTGCCTGTGGTCATGACTAATTTCACCTCACTACTCTGCAGAGCCCTCTGTACTGCTTCCCGAACTCATACACCTCTTCAGTCCCCCACCACCTCTCACTGCAGTGAGTACCTGCATCTGATGTCTTTCCCCTACACCCTCTCCACTAATATCTCATCCAGTGCCCATCTTTCTTCCCACCTTCCATTCCCGTTCTTGTTACCCAGCTCCCGGTCCCAGTTTCCTTCCCCCTCCTCAGTCACCAATGTTTCTTCACCAGGGTTTTCTCCTAAACTGCTTTGCATGCCCATCCTTTGCCCACTCTGAATTTAAATCATCCTTTTTCTAGGCTTCCCGAGCACTGACAAGGTTGTGGAAACTGAGCAGACTCCACAGACTGGAGTGTGGTCTTCCAGTCTTATTACCTACTTAGAGAACAGGATTTGAAGTGTGGTGCCCTGGAGGGGATGGAAATGCCTACTTTAGTCTAATGCCATAGGGTAGAAAAATGTGCAGGAAGATACAAAAGCCCAAGAGCAAAGACTAAGGTTTTTAGAAGATGAACAGTCTGGGGCTGATTTGTAACTGTATTTAAAAGAGCAGTAATATTCCTACTATTCCAAGAATGGCTTTCCATTAGGAATCTCAAAATATGCTATTCATTAACTAAGCCTAACAGCACTGCTACAGGGAAAGCCTAGGCTCCATCAAGCCAGCAGATCACAAGCTTCAGAGGTAGAATCCAGAGTTCTTATTTCATAGGGTATTCTGAAGGACTATCCCAGAAAAATGAGGGTACAATAGTATTTTTATCCTTGTAAAAGAAGCACAGAAATTTTCCTGCAGTGCTTATCTGGGTATCATTTTGTATGCTCTCTTAGTGTGAAAATAATGTATGGATATGTTTAAATTAAATTATGTCTTTGTGCATGCAAATAAGGTTTCTTACACGTAGGCAGAAGGCTCCTCAGATGTTGTATATGTAGTTTGAGAAACAGCTTTGAACATTTGGCCCTATTTGCCTGAAGGAAAGAAATCCAGTACATTAAGATTACATTCTTCTGTGCCCAACCTTAGCAGTTCATGGAGCATGTTGGGTCACTGTCTCTCCTAAGCATTTAAATTAACTTTTCTTAACAATTACAGTCATTAAGTCTCCCCTAAATTACAAATTAAGATCATCTGGATGCATTATAGAAGCAAAGGTGGTATTAGCAAGAGGGAGGAAACAGAAAGTTTACCGAGTCTTCAATTATTCATAATTTTACAGGCGAGTTTGTGTTTTTGCAGACCAGGGTGTGCTGCTGCTGTAGGTGTGTAAGGTGAGGTGTCTCTGCAGCACGTCTCTTGTATCCATACAATTTGTTGATGTCCTTGTCTACCTCCTTGTCTCTCTGAGCACTTGGCTGACTGGTGAGCAGTTGCCTTGCTCCAGATGTAAGTCATTACATGGACCAGTATACAAAGCACTAAAATAACAGGGCTACTGGGGCTTAAGTACAAGCTTAAGCCTCAAGTGAATATGTAAGTATAGGTAGAGCCATTAAGAAAGCAACTCAATTTTTCTTTGTCCATCATGTACCACAAATAATGTCCAGATACCCTGTGAACTTCTGGAGTAGACCTGCATTATATTTGACCATCAAACAATTAATTTGACCTGTTGGTCTTTGCGGTTAATAGAGTAAAACATGTGGCTAATATTGCTGCAGGAAGGTGAAGATCACAGGGACATCGTAAAAGGAGTGGGTGGAAAGTGAGAAAGGGGTGCATTGCAGTTGAGGAATTTCAGGTCATTAAAAGAAGACAACTGCTTTCTGCCTTTGAAGAATATAAAAACAAGAGAGGCATTTCACACCCTGCAGAAGCTGTACAAATAAAATGTCCCAGGATGACCCTTGGAAGAGGTTAGCCAGTATTTACATAGTCAGAAGTCAGTATGAAGGTAAATCAGCCAGCATGGATGCTGGCGAGTGGCAGAAGGGAGATCTACCAGTCCAGACTATGTTACCATGCACCAGGTATGACCTCATGACCCTCATTCTGTCTTGCCAAGTTTAACATTTTGTGAAAGTGTCTTCAAAGTCAAGACACAGAAGGCCAGATGGGCTCCCGTATCTTTCTGTTCAGGCACAAGATCTTAAGACATCTGTGCAGGCTGCCAGCAGAGATGTTTTCTGCTGTCATTGAATAGTAGTTGCTGGAACAATAGCTCATTGACTTCACAGATACTATTTACACACTCGCTAATGTTACTGAGGAGTCTTGCCTAGAGCAATTAAGACCATGGGGCAGAGAAAGCATAGAAAGATGCATCGGTTTAAAACAAAATCTTTAGCTGCTGCCAATACCTCAATCTAGTTTTTTCTGTCTCCACCCTTAGCTTTAAAGACAAAAAGAAGATGAAAGCCTTCAGCCAGCAAGCAGTGAAAATGCTTGGAAGAGGTCTTGGTGTAATCCCTATTTGATTCAGGCCCTGTGTACCAAGGGAATACTTTGAATACTGCGTTAGCTTTGCTGGAAAGAGAAATAAGCACACATGCCTCTCACACACCTATATACACCTTCTATCCTGAGGATATTTTTCCAGGAATTAGAATTTCTAAATAATCTTGGAAAAAGCTTTGCATTCCTTTTGGGAGCTCAGCTGAGATGCTGTAGGAATTAAGTGCAAGGCAGGGAAGGTGGGTTCTGCTCTGAGAGTGGTAATGATCTGCTTTAGGACAGACAGAACTGGGATCCTACCTCTGAGCAAGCACATGGCTTTACAGTTCATCTTTAAAACTGAAACAGTAAGGGTATTTGGAGAATAGCCTGTCAGTGGGTAGTCAATGGTTCAAACAGGCGTCACCCATGCCTCCTGACTACCTGCTAAACTTAAATCATCTGCACTCATAGGGAAGTATAATAGCAAGGCTGGATCTGGTCTTTTTAACCAGATGACAGTTTGAATTTATTATGTATTTTGAAGGTTAGTAATATATCACAGTCACACACTGCAGGTGATACAATACTCTATTAAAATATTAATCAAATCTGCAAACCATCTACATTCATGAAGGCAAGTAATCTGCCAAAGAAGAAGTCATAAATAAAATGGAAATTCATTGCAGTATCTTTGAAAAATGTGCTACAAGCACATATTTGGAAAAGCATCTTGAACACTTCCTCTAAACACAAACTTCCTAGATTAAAGATGTGTTGCATATATTTAGAGTAATAAAAGAGCAACTGATTGTAAGGGGTGTGAATTTAAACCCTGGTGAAAGACCATGGGCACCAGTTGGGCAATGAATAGAATGGAGTATTATACTAGACCTAGAAATTTGTTAGAGTTTGAGTTTGAACCAATGGATTAAATAGCCACCAATTTTGAAACCTCATTTTAAAATATAAGGTCAAAACCATTCATTCCCTGTTTATTCTTTTTTATTAAATTGAAGTCATGTGATGATCATGTGTTTTATATTAAAAAAATCTACAATGATTAAAATAACAAAAGCTTAAAACACCTCTCCTGTTAGCCCTTCTAAGTGGTTCCTGCAACTCAGATTACTCCAGTGTTTTATTCAACATTTTCATACAGCAAAGAAAAACAAACTCCAAGCTGAGAGCCTACTGGTTTATGCCAAAAGCAAGGCTTTTACAGTCTCAGCTCATGCTTGAAATATATATGCACTTTTTAGGTAGCTAAATGGCCTGAGTATCCTTTAGTTATTTGAAAAGGACAACTGTTAAGTAAAGAACTCCCTCATGTGCCTCCCTGTAAGTCTGACAGTGAATTACATGCTTTAATATGCTGGTCACTACTGCTCTTACTAGGTGGCAGGGCTTGCTGTGGCAGATCAGGTTTGGGATAACTTCTGAGGGATGCAGCCTGATCCATTAACAGTGGAGCTGCCAGGAAGGATGTTGCATCATTCAGGCATTCTCAATGCCTGCTACTTCTTGGCTTTTTTTGTTCAGATTCTGTAAATTCTAGTGATATAAGAAATGCATTTATTTGTGCTCCTTAAAAACACCGGATAAGTGCTCCTCTGCTCATCAAGTGTGAAATATCTGGATTCCTGGGTGTCTTTCAGGTTTCCAATTACCTCTTTGGAAAGGAAAGATTTTGACTCTTGTTGAGGTAATCAGGAGTAAAGTGGTTTTGGATAATTTGGGTCTTCTACTGGTTTATTTTCATGTGCAAACCAAGTCACCAGATGAGTATGAGAGGGCTGGAAACTAACTTTACAAGATAAGATACAAGATAAGGCAGAATTACGCATCTGGAATTGAATTTAAAGAGCTACTCAAATTACTTTGCAAATGTGAACTACAGTGGCCTGCTTAATTACATGTTAATGTACTGTGCTTTTCACTAGACTTTGCCTCCTCCACCTGTAATATCTAAATAAGGGAAACTCATCATCATCGGAGCTGTCAAAGGTAGAAGTAAAGGGATGAAGGAGGAGAAGGAGAATTTTCACACTCCAGGCAGCCAAACGCTGCCCTGGAAACTCTGCCACTGGCACAACCTTGTCTCAAGGGTTCCCTGCCTTGTTATCCTACTTCCCAAGAGATACACAATACATGCTTGACAGACCAATAATCTCTTGTGCTGGCTGTCTCTGAAGTCACTGCAAGCTCCTCCAGAATGCATCAGTTGTGATATAGCCTGAAAAATCAGTCCTGTGGCATTTGAAATCAAACATCTGAAATTATTGGGCATATTAGATCATCATTTCTCCTCTGTCTCCGTCTCTTTTATATTGATCAAGTTAACATCACCCATTTTAGAAAGAAGTTAAAGATACAATCAATATTATTTGTAAAGCTCTGGAATACTAAGTGTTTTACAAGAGACATCCATAGTATCTTGGCAACATCCATAAGAAGGTTAATACATGTGTAGCAGGGCTTTCTATTATGTCATTAATAATGTTCATACTTGCACATTGCATTAGGAAGAAAAAAAGGACTCCTATAAGAGCTGCCTGTTCAATATGGATTGACTGGTGCAGGTACACGTCCAGTGTCTGAGGATGGAAGTTGCAGAGGCAACCTTCTTTGTAGGCATACCATGAGTTCTGGCTTTGACATGTTAATTCTGGTCTTGTACTGTGTCCCCTGTTCCCATCACAGGCATGCATGTGGTGTCCAGTCGTGGACATACATATGGACCCAAGAAGCTTGCAGATTTTAATTTCAGATCTTGAAAGAAAAAAAAAATACCAATCATCCTTTGAAATTATATTGACCTATGGTCATTCCCAGTTTCCTCTCTCCCTCTGCAATTTTTCCCTCATCTTGTTCTTCTTGATAGCTCTCATCACTTTTTCTCCTTTTATGTAAATGCTCCCATCCATCAGCCTGTCATTTTCCCCTTCTCTTCTTTGTTCCCTCCAACATAAGTATTGTCCCCTGTCTTCCTCTCTTCCTTTCTTTCCTTTCTCTCCTCCCTCCACTCGTATTCATGTTTCTTCATAGCTCTTGTATTCTTCCTGTGCACCAGAGATTGGCTATCAAAAGAATAGAGGAAGATTTCTCTTCCTTTCACATTGGCACTACAATGCCAATAACACTAGCAAGAAATAACTGCATGAGAATAGTTTGTTCAGTTTCCAAAGTGTTGAAGCATGTTCACTGCAGGAAGAAAGCTTGGAGAACTGAATAACTCAGTTTTCCTTGTAATGCAATTAACAATATTCAGAGACTCATACTTCTCTCAGATTGTTGTGGGTAGTAGCAAAAAGAAAAAGACAAATTTTCCTTTCACCAAAATTAAATCTTTAAATAAAAATCTGGGTTATGCTAAGGTTTCCTAATTAAAAACTTCGCTAATTATTAGCATATGCAAAATTGTGCCCTTTTTTCTGAGACTAAGGAACCTGTACTGTGACTTTTCAGTTATTGCCTCTGACAGTTTGACACCAAAGACAGATACACTGATATAGTTGGACTGTTTTGAAAAGATAGATAGAGAAAATACAAGGTCAGCTCATATTGTCTTCTTGATTTTGGACAGAACATCAGCATGTGTGTAAGTATGCACAACTTATATTTAATACCTACATACCCTAAGACCTCTCCTAAAGGTAAGGATAGTAAGCTGTCTGACACTTGTGATTGCAGGATGATTTCAGCAGAGAAATTCTGAAACTTGATGAGATAGGCAAGAACACTGAAGTATAGTACTGTAAAAGTTTAGAACGACAAATAGCAAATCTAAAAGCATCATAGATTAATGCTCTTTAACACCCATAGTTCTCTCTCCTCTCCAAATAATAAAACCTCACAAAATGTGACAAAGTTTTAGAATGAATACAGCAATAAAAAGAAACCAACCATTTGACATACATAGTGTTTAGAGAATATGCATCAAAGAATAAAACTAAATGAAACTCTATGGAAAGACTTTGATAAAGCAAGTAATTTTGTATCAGTAAGTACAGAAATTTCAATGCATAGGACAACATATATGCAAAAGTAAAAAGTTACAATGCAAAACAATACATGCAAACAAAGATGCTGCAGAGAATGGAGCTACAAATCCAGCTTGAAATATAGTGTAAAACAGTATATATCCACTGATCCCTGGTTTAAAATTTATATCCAAAGTCTAGCTCAAAGGAGCTTGAGTTACTGACTATCATAGCATCCAATCCTTTTATTAAATCAATAGCAAAACTCCAGTAGATATTCGTAATGCAGGAAGAGTCCTCTTAGGAGTACTTTTAATACAAGCCCCTACAACAGTGTATCTCAAGTGCCCTGTGCTCCATTTGCTCCTGGCCCTTCAGTTTAACTCTTTCTTATCTCCCTCTTTTCTTGGCTTTTTGGACTTTGGAGAAAGGGTTGTACTTGGATCCATCCTCTTGTGTGCTCCAAAACCTGCCTGAGTTTTTGAAAGACTGTGAAGAAAATGTTATACAACATGTAAAGTGTCCTCTCTCAGCAACAAGGGAAAGGATGGTTCCATTTGGTTTTGTCTTAACTACTTTTACAGTAGTTGACGTGAGGTCTTCCTTCTAGGAAGGGAGTCATGATTAATATATTTGTTAATTACATACACTCTAGAAGGCACAGAAATATGTTGTTGACTAATTCAAATACTCATTAAAAGCACAAGAGCATGGTTACTGTTGGTGTTTGAACTAAGCTAATTGCTTTGTAATTTTCAGATGCCTTCCCTGTAGAAAGACGTGATTCTGAAAATTAGAATAATATTTAAATGATCTGTCCTTGAACAGTCTGCCTAGTGATCTGGAGAAAGTTATCCAAATGCTACAGAGGAAGATCTAAACAGGCAAAACTCCTCATACTGGAGTTGCCAAAGGTAGAAGCAAAAGGATGAAGGAGGAGAAGGAGAATTTTCACACTCCAGGCAGCCAAATACTGCCCTGGAAACCCTGCCACTGGCACAACCTTGTCTCAGGGGTTCCCTGCCTTATTATCCGGCTTCGCACGAGAACTTCCCCCTGGTTCCTTCTACTCTGGGTGCTTCCCAGAAGTGTTCCCCTGCTCTGCGCCTCAGCGACCGGCTCCCCATCTCCGAGCCCAACCTGATAAAAATCTTCTTTTCCTCCTGTTCACCAGCAAAATCCGACGCGGGCAGGAGCGGGCCAGGGCTGCGGGGCTTCTCCTCTTCCTGCGGTGCTCCTCTAGGTGGGGTAGGCGAGTTTCACAGCGAGCGGAGCCCGCTCCGTCGCCCGCGGCTTTGCAAAACTTCCTAGCAGAGAGCGAGCGGAGAAGAAGTTGTTGGGAAGCCCCTCCGAGCCTGCAGAGCTGAGGGCTTTGGTGCGTCTGGGCTCCCTGGGTTGGAGCTGGGGACATTCATGACAAGCTCTGTGAGAAGAGGAGGCGAGCGCTGGCTGTGCCTGAGCCTCGGCACCTGTGAGAGCCTAACCGAGAGGTTGTTATCGTGTGCTCTGTACCTGTCCGAGGACCACTTCTCTGGGTTTTGGTGGTGGTGAACCCATCTGCACAAGGTAGGCTTACATCTGCTGCCTCTTCTCTGGTATGGGAGCTGCTCTGTCATGGGGATGTCACTGCAGGCTGTGGCTGGGAATCATATTGTTCTTGGGTTTCGTTTGAGCGAGAACTGAACTACTGTTCAGTGAGTTTCTCCGCTCCCAGCATTGGGCTAAAAAACTGCTTTTTTCCTATGAATGCTCAAAAGTAGCTACAGTTCCTGGTAACATCTTTGCTTAAAATCTAAAGTTTCGTCACATTTAATGTGTTTTAGACTTTCTTATTATTAAAAGTACTGATGTTCTGATCAGTTCACACAGAGGATCCAGCGGGTTTTTTGTTTGACTGGAAGTACATATTTCTCCAGAGGATAGTGGAACTGCTGTTTTGGGTTTTGTGTTAACATTACAGACTAATTTGCCTGTACATTTTAGACTGTTAGTATACTTTTGAAATCACGACCAACGCTGTAAAATATCACAGCATCGGTAGTGTTGCAGCTGACTGAATATACATGTGAATACATGTTTGTAGCATGCCGATTTCAAGATTCCGTGCATCCACAGTCTTACTGTTAAAGGGTGCTGTGGCACTGAGATCCAGAGAGGAAAGTGGGCTGTTCCTCACAGCGAGGAGTGCCTGGGTGGCAGTGGCATCTCATACCTGCTCTGAGCATGGTATTCTGTAGCTGTACATAGTGCCAGAGCAGTTTTGAAATGCCCAGCTTAGCTGCCTCTGAGGAAGCAGAGATCTCAGCTAGGGCTACAACAGTAAAGTGGCGTGCATGAGCCTTGCATGACTATAAAAGACCGTTGTTGGTACTGAGCTATCTGGTTTTAGCTGCTTCTGCTGCCATGACTACAACACTGATACCACATATTGGGAAAAAGTAAAACTAGACATTTTTATGCCTAAGAAAAAAAAAAGTGTTTTCATTTTTACAGCTATTGGAGCTTTAGGCATTACACAAAGGGGCACTGGATAGCACTTTGGATCTGTCCCCCATGGGGTAACAGGTGAGATCCTCATCCACTGTACAGATCCAAGGAGCTTAGTGATCACCGCCTCCTTATGGTGCCACCCAAAACCTCTTTATATGCCTCAAGCTACAAGGAAAACTTTCACACTCACAGCTGCTCTTTGTTGGAAGAGATGAGGCCTATGGCTACTGCTGCCACTCATCTGCAGCAGAGGCAGGAAATGATGTTGTACACTGGAGTTTCAAACCCAGGACAACCTATCATTTGAAACTCGTATTCTCTTGTTATTTTCTCTTATCAATATTATCATTTGTGGTAGCAGTAGTGGTTTGTGTTATACCTTAGTTACTGGGCTGTTCTTATCTCAACCTGTGGGAGTTACATTCTCCTGATTTTCCTCCCCATCCCTCCGGGAGTGGGGAGGGTCGGGGGGGGGGGGGGTGAGTGGACGACCTGTGTGGATTGGTTTAAACCACGACAGTGGTCTTGAAATGTTTTGGATAGCTGGTGGAAAACTCTGGCAGCTCTATAAGAAAAATCATGGGAGATGATAATTTTTAAAAGGAAATTAATATGGCTGTGCAAAGTGGAGTCAAACCCCATGACTAGGATCAGGATTACTCAGTGTGTTGTTCTTCTTCATCAGAAATGCCTAGTATATAGAAAGTAAAAAGGAAATTTAGGCATCCCCTATAGAAGAGTTATACTGGTAAGAAATTAATTCTGAAATTAAATGAAGCAAGAGCAATCAAATGCAGGAAATACCATCAGCAGCCACTTTGGCTTCACACCACTCAGTGGGAACAATTTCATCTCAGGTAGGCTCCTATGAGCCCAGTTTCGCTGGAGTTGTCTGACAAGGGTGAAACTGTGACCAAAGCTTGGCCCAGTTCCTTTGGTTGGTAGGATATAATGTAGTTGTGTTGCCGTTTGCAGTAGCATAGTCTGACAAAGATATCAGATGAGAATGTGCCCAGAAAAAAAAAGGACAGAGTGTTTTTTTGGGGTTTGGTTTTTTTTTTTTTTTTTTTGCTGGGTTGGTTTTTTTTTTAGTAGATAGCTTTTACAGAAAACTGCTGCCATAAACAGGCATTTTTATTCTCTATTACAACTAGATGAAAAACATGTAAGGTTTAAGTTTTCACATCAAATTGTGAGATGGTAATTTTGAAGGGATTGTACTGAATTGCATGCTGTGGAAATCATCTCACTGTAAACGCTGTACTGAATGGAACTGTACCACAGCGGCATTTAGAATTCCTCTGAAAGTGGTTTCACATGAAACATTTCAACTTTACATATTAAAGGTGACATTTCTTAGAGGACTGTAATACTTTGTCAGAGTCTATAGTTTCTAATTGAACCCATATAGCCATGCTAGATAAATGGTCAAAGTCTCAGTTTTCAAAAAATAACAGCATAAGCTTTTGAAGATAAGATAGTATTAAGATAATGTTTTTCTCATGTTGTCATCAGTAGAGGAATTCCCCTCTAATATCCTCAACAGAGTTGTTTCCTTTAACCATGCTAGGATGGAACTGGGTTTCAGATCATTATCTATGCTGCTTCTCTTCTCAGCTAAAGGATAGATAAATTGCAATGTGAGCTACTGCCTATAGCAGAATAAGCATAGAGGTTCCAGCATGACCACACCCTACATGAGTCATTTGTGATGAGCTGGGGGTAGGTCAGCCTTTCCATTCACTCCTGTTGAAAGTATCTCATTTCTCCCTCTGGTTATTCTCTAATCCAGGCCTTTGCTGCCTTCTGGTGCCCTCCTGACCCTCAGGACTCACTATAATTTTTATTATGCATCCAGAAGATAGCAGGTGCCCTTTTTACCCAGCAGCAGCAATTCTTCTTGGGGATATCCCTTCCATCCTAATACGTATAAATGGTCCAGCCAGTGTGTCGTTAGGGCAGGGAGTTGTTTGCAACACCAGATACACATTCTTGCCATGTACATTCCAAGAAGTTGAGACCCTGTAAAGGATTAGATACTACTGAACAAAGATGGTATCATGACATTTATGACATGATAATATATCATTTATGACATGTATATGTGTAATATATATAATATGTATGACATGATATATCATACGATTGTAATATTATTACATATTGTGATATGTTTGACATGACATATTATACATATACATATACATGTTGGCCAGAATAATTGACCTGTGCCAACGGTCACTGTGTGGATAAAGTGCTTGGCATACTTTTCCCATACAGCTAAGAACCTGGCTCCATGCAGCTGAAGACTAGCACTTCTAAATATTATTTGGGGGCCAAGTAACTTACTGTTCTTTTGTTTGATTTATCACTCATACAATTCTATAACAAACAAATAGAGATCACAGGCTCATGGAGTCAGTGTCAGAGCTCACACAAGGGTGGTGTGCCCAGCTCTTGCTGGCTCTGTGGCAACTCTTAGTGACCAACACTGCTTCCTGAACCATGTTAGCCTTGCATTCATTTCTTCTGACTTGACGTATCTCAGATCTTTCAGTTTCTTCTGACCAGGGAAATCAAAACAAAACGAGAGGCTGTTACTTTCAAATTCAGAAGAAGTCCATCAGAAACAAAAGAATAAAAGATAAACAAAGACTATTTCAAAGCTTTGTCTACTATTGTCTTTTGAAGAAGTTAAAGCTTTGCCAGTGGATTTTCAAACTTCTGTGGAGACAGGGGAGTCAGGGCCACATCCTCCTGATCTGGTGGAGTGCTGATTTTGAACTGTCATAAGTGGCATTTTGTGAAGTTAATCCACGATGCTTGAGCTGAATCACCCACCATGAATCTAGCAACAGGTTTTACATTACCACATTACCATAACATCTGACCACCTGCAGCGCAAAATCAGTAGCAAAGTCCCTGGTGGATTTCATAGAGTGTCTGGCATTCTGGCATTTATCCTTTTTCAGACTCAGTTCTGCGGAGCTGAGCTTTTTTTGGATTTGGCGCCATAAGTTCTGCTCATTTCCTTTTTGGACGGAGGGGGTGGGGGGGAGCGGGGTAGGGTTTTATGTGGCGGAAGGGACGGCCAGAGCTGTGTCAGTTTTATAGCAGAAAGGCTTTTTCAGGCGGTTGATGTTGCCCTTTTCTCTGTCCTACAAGAAACATCTCCAGCAGTTGGCCGTGTCTCAGCTGACCCTTGCTCGACTTGCTGTGTACATGAGGCTATGAGGGCCTTGATGTCCAACTATCCAGGGGCCTGCTTTGATTATAAAGATGTGAAGGGTAAACTGTGTTTTGGGAATGTTATTTAGGTACAGCAAATGGCTGCTGAGGATCTGGGGAGTTATAAAGAGTTTATAATGATTAGCTTGACACTCATAGCATCCTGAAATGCTGGTAGACCTGAGATCCTTTTGATCTTAGAGGCCAAGATCAATGTAGTTGCAAATCTGCAGCATCCAAACCTTCCCAACTGATCTTCAGTGCTTCCCTACTGGAGCCTGGCATAGAAAGATATATAAGCTTCAGTTTCTCGCTGGTTTTGCCTCTGCTGTGCAAGTCCTAATGGATGTACACCCCCTGCAGACCATGTTAATGAGCCTCTGGTTCACTAGGCTTTATGGCCAAGACATGGTGCTGTAAAACTTGGCTGAATCCAAGTCCAAGGCAGCTCTTTGGTAAGAAGGAACCCTGGAAAAATTAACTTTTTTTCCCCACCTCCCCTTGAGATTGTGTTGTATATGAAGCTCTGTCAGACCAGCCTTTATGCTCTGTTCAACAGTGTAACAAGCTGGGGACAAAAGCAGAAACATATGGCCAAGTACTGAGAAAGCTTTTACTTCTGACAGTGCATACATCTCTTCCTTTGGATATATCACGAATAAAAACTGCTAAAGTGCCAGTTAAGCTGCATACAATTATTTGCAGACTAAGTGTCAGGATTCTTTTCTTTTTAAGCAAGAACCATTTTAATAGCTCAGGATTAGATATTTACAATTATCCAAGCTGGAAGGATGCATTCCTATGACACGCTCCATTTTTCTCTCACAACTCAATACTCTCGCCATTGCTTGGGAGACGGATCAGAGAGGGAAGGAGATAATAGCTTCAGAGAATCATAGAATGGTTTGGGTCAGAAGGGACCTTAAAGCTCATCCAGTTCCAACCCCCCTGCCATGGGCAGGAACACCTTCCACCAGACCAAGTTGGTCCAAGCCCCATCCAACCTGCCCTTGAACACTTCCAAGGATGGGGAAGCCACAACTTCTTTGGGCAACCTGCTCCAGTGTCTCACTGCCCTCACAGTAAAGAATTTCTTCCTAATATCTAATCTAAATCTATCATCTTTCAGTTTAAAGTCATTCCCTCTTGTCCTGTCACTACATGCTCTTATAAAAGGTCTCTCTCCAGCTTTCTTGTAGACCCTCTTTTTAGGTACTGGAAGGCTGCTATAAGGCCTGTATACTAACAGGTTATAAATAGAGGCTTTGTAGAAATTGGCTTCTGTCACTGAAAAGAAGGAGAAAAAAAAGCCCTGTGCATCCAGATCACACATCTTGGAAGACAATAACTGGGACTGCAAAAATATGAGGAACAGATGAGATCAAGGGCTAAAAATGTCAGAATTTGTTAAAATACCTGTTGCTGTTTTATAGCCTGCTATAGTCAGGAACTATGAAACAGACATCCTCAAACACGGGACGTAGATTTGCCACTTATAACAAAAAGGAATTTGAAATTACCTAAAATTTCTCTTTCCTAAAGTTTTTCTGTTAGGAAACTTTCTTAAAGTTTCTCTTTCTATCAGAGAAAGTAAAATATTTGCAAAGCAACAGAGTTTAGTCAGTGTTGAGCACAGTTTAATACTCTCCCTGAATGGCAGTTGCAAAAAAAACTAACCGAGTCAACAAAAAACTAAAAACCAACCCCCAAACACCAAGAAAAGGCTGGGGATGTGTCCTCCTTTTGTCACTTGAGATCTCACCATTTCTTGTCTTGGTAGGTAGCTGGTGACAGTGGGTCTTCCCACTCAGATGCATCTGTATGTCCAAAAATAGCAGAGAATGATCCGTGAGCTGCCACCTGTGGCCTGTGACGGGGGTGGGGGGGGGGGGGAAGCAATGCAGCACCACCTTCTGCTGGCCACCCCCTTTCTTTCCGAGTCTTTTCCACCTGCACAGCAGACATGGCTCAATTGCTCACGGACTTGCCTTCTAGCCACGGGAGTTTATGGTCTGGCGCACCCGTGTGAGCCAAGGCTGGCATGAAGTCTGGCAGTGTGAAACTGGATTCATGAAGTGTTCAGTTGTGCCAGCTGCAGGAGGGCAGCAATTGCCAAGAGAAGGGCAGAGAACACAGCTCAGGGCAGTAACTATCTCAGCTGTCACCATTTAATTCATCACCAAGTCTGAGTGTCAGCACTCTCCAAGAGAGACAAAAGCAGAACCCTGTATCCAAGCATTGTGGGGCACAGATTTATTCCATTACATTCAAATATTTCCCCATGGTGAGCCTTGTCTCTTTACATTTTCCATAGAGAAAAAGCATGTGCTAACATAGCTGCCAGTTAGAGGGGTATAGTTTTGTGTGCATGTGTAGATCTAGTTGGTTTCCTTAGGATGTAAAATTAAAAGGAAGAAGCCATTGTTCTTTCCTTGCTCTCGATTTTCAATAATTACCAGCTCTCATAAGCAGACCAAAACAGATAACAGATGGCACTGGCTAGCAACAAGGAAACCTAGATGCAAATACAGTACGGTATATGAAGAACATCTCTGATGTGGCCGGGTTATGTTTTCTATCATGGTTTCTAACTAGTTGTGAGAAAAATCCAGCACTAGCAGTTTGTGGTATTTAATTGGATGTGAAAGGTGCAAATGATTCAGCTGGCAACCAAATGACAAATTTACTAATAAATAAATAAATAAATGACCATACAGGGGATCGATCCACTTTCTACTGAAGTTAACAGGACACCCTCCAATAATGTCAGCAGCTAGCTGAATGGGACCTGCATGCCTATTCCGGATTTTTATCCAAGGTCCAGATGCACACAGGCTACACTAACAAAAGAGAAACAGAAGATGCTTGTCCATGAATGCTTTGCTGACCCAAGCAAGGAGCCACTTTTTTTCACAAACATCAAAATTGGGCACCATGCAGGTTCCCTCAGGGTAGGAAGCAAGTCCAGCACGTCAGCCACATGGGTCCCAGGCAGCCCGTGTGCCCTTGCTCCACACAACCTGGAGGTCTTCACGATGAACCAGGAGCCACAGATGAGCTGAACTGCAGGTTTTTGTCTGTAGCTGTGCGGTGCAGGTCTCCCAGAGCTTGTATAAGGTTGTTTTTAATTTAGCTGAGGTGAAAGTCAGACTAAACAAACAAACATAATCTCTGCTGTGAGTATCTCTGTATGGGGAAACACCAGGAGCACTTTGAGGAGGCAGTGAACAGTGCCCTTGGGAGTAAAGCACATGGGTGAGGCACGTCCACATGTAGATGAGACATCTGGCTGCAGTTTGATGAGTGTACACATTTTCCACTCTCATGCCCACAATGTCACCTCTGCCTCAGCTTTTAAATTCCAGCCTTCTGAGCAGGAAAAGACACTAGAAACTAAAATCCCACCAGATTCTCTTTCCACCAAGAGTGGATCTCTCCTTATAGTGAATGGATATCGGATCCATTACCAGGAATGAACAATAGAGGTCTGAACAGCTGGAAGGTTGAGGTCTGATGTCTTGGTTGAGTGAGACTACAATTGCATGCTTTCTTCCTGCAGAAATGGGTGCTTGCCAAATCTCCAGTGTAACACAGAGCGCTTGCTTCTTACGCTGCAGAGCCCTAAGATATCAGGCCTTCTATGTAAAGCAACAGACAGACAAATGCACTCAAAATGACAAAGAGATTTTGAATATTTACTCTCTTTGCTTCTACCTTCAGTGCTTGTACAGGCAGATCCATGGCATTGAGCACAGTTCTTACCTTGTAAGGTAGAAGGATGTGGTTAAATGCTTGCTGCTTTTTCTAGAAAATGAGTGTGTTGATGTGGTGCCAGTCAAATGCTGGCAGAAATTTGAGAGAGCCTGTATAGCTCACTCATTCGTTGATGCTCCACTCGTACGTCGTGTGCCCATCCCTTGCCTTTGTTGTTAAAATACCTCTTCTCTAGCCCTTCTCCCATACAACACCGAGTTCATGCCTATAGAGAGCATCAGAACATCAACAGTTTTCCTCGTCAGATGAGAAATCTATAAATTCAATTTTTCTTTGAAGTAGTTAACACTCCTTTTGCATTCAAGTAAAGCTGTCACTGAGTTCACTGAAATTTGCCCATGCAAGAAGCAGAGGCTCTGTCCCCTTGGGAGTACGCAAGCCATTTTCTAGTAATTTGTCTGCTAAAGTGACAGATTTCCTTATTATAGCACTGAAAACAGGAACTTCACTGTATTCTGACAGAAATGACTTTACATATTTTATGAAGCTGAGCCAAAGGCACTGCTCTTGTTAGCTGTAGTTGGTGGCTGTTTGGTTGGTCTGGACATGAGAATTATCTACTTCCCCTTCCTCTTTTTTGTTTTTGTTAATTAAGGCTTTATACCTGACTAAAATACACAGCTATATTTTCTCCTTCAGGTCATGTTATCGGAAGCTTTGAGTTGGGGGTGGGGATAAAAAAGTTCACTTACTAAGTAAGATTAAAGCAATTAAAGGCTAAGGCTCATATTTAATTTTCCCTCGAAGATGCAATTTTTCATGCAGTGACAGCATCAAAACCTTTTCAAGTTTTATAGCTATTTCACATTTGGCAGAAACAACAGGAAACCATCTGTAGCAAAGCAGGATTATTGTAAGCATAATATTCAGTAATGAAAAAAAGACTAAAAGAAATCACTGTTATCTTTATGTTGTAGCTTTGAAGGTGCAAGGAGCAGGATGCTTGCATTCGCCCATCTATCTACTAGCATCAGGAAAATTTTCTAGATGAGGCAACCACGTAGGAAGTTGATTATTTCAGCAGAAGGAAGACGTCCAATAGGAAATTTGACTTTTGGTTTCTTGTTGTGATAGATAACTGTAAAGATGCTCGTGCAGAGGAGGCTCTATATGACTGGTTTCTGTAAATCATGGCTTACATGGCAGAGCTTGTAAGTGCCCACACAACTTCAAGCAGGAAAGTTGTCCCACAGAAGGCGAATAAGCTGCTCATGTTTTTAAGTTTTAATTTCATGCTTGAAAGTCTTTCTTTGGGCCAGGGAAATAAATATAAGCTGTGGGAATTCAGACGGCTCATACTGCTTTCTGTTCCCTAATGGCAAAGTGTGTTTGTTCTTGCTTTGTTGTGCTTTATGTGCTCTAAAGGAGACATCCAGACTGAAAGAGAGCATACTCAATGGTTGAGAGTGAAAAATACTTTTCACTGAAACTTAGTTTGTTAACTGGGGTGTCACATCCCAAGGCTGCAGTTTCAGGGGTGCTTATGGTAGCCACTGAATACCTCTGAAGACCATGGTCAGTCCTGTAAAGCTGTTACAGTACTATAAGTATGCTTAAATTTCTGGTCATGCCAAAATACTCATCGGTATGTCTGACAGAAGGAAAGCACCATTTTTTCAGGTGTGCTCTAAAATTTAGCCTGGTCTCTTTTCCTCAAAATATGTTGAAATTTTGACTAGTGAATGAGAAGCAAATCAACCCATTTGTAATTTCTTTGTCACTGACAGTGTTTCACATATTAATAATCAGGCCTAGCTTTAAGATAGCATTTCACTGTTCAAAAGTCAAAATATGTCAGGGAACTCAATATATGCTTGTTATTAATGTCTTAAATTATGGCTAGACACCCTGTTTTTCCAGTTTTCAAGACTAGTTACGAAGGCCTTTTTTTTTTCCAGTGCTGAGCTGATGAGACATTAAAGGTTTCTTTTTCAAATAGTTTGGCTGTTGGGTTGCTCCTTTCACTCACACCTGCCCCTTGACTTAGAAATCGTCTCCGCCTCTTCAGCATCAAACACTGAATTTACATAGGCACAAAGAGAGTGTGGAAGGCCAACAGCTTGCACTGTCATTAAGATGGGAATGCAAGAAGAACAAAGCAGCACAATGGTAAGAGAAATATCACAATACCCTACCTTTCTGCAAGGCTGACTAACCAGGGCTTTCCCACAGGAGGGAATGGTGCTGAGGATACCGCAGGATTAGCAGATGCATGTAGGGCTGCTGGCAATGACTAAGCCAGTAACAGCAAGCAAATCGAAGTTCTAGACATGAGTCAGGTTTTGAACTTGTTGTGGTTTGTAGCAGCTCAAAAGGCTTTGTACAGCATCACTGTATGAGTCTGTGACTGCAAAGTGATGGGCTTACAGCTGGTATGGCCACTATCCGCTTTGGAGGAGAATGCTTGCTTCCAGCAAAATGTACTTGAGCTCAACTCCATGCGTTGCTTGCCCACAGCACAGCCTTAGTTGTGCCTCTCACACTATTTTAGTGCCTTTCCAAAGCATTCTGCCTTGTTTATTCAGTGAGTTCTTCCTAATTATACAAGCATCCCTGAAGAATTTCAGAGATGCACATTAAGAAGCGTGGCAAAGTTATTTCTTAAAAAATAACTGACAAAACCAAGAAAAAAATGGTGGAATGATATATATGTTTACCACCTGAAACAAGTAATATTTTGTATGTATGCTTGGCTTTTTCTTCTGGAATTCTAAGACATAGAAGCAAAGAAAATGAAAGGGAAGCATGGTGTCTGGGCTTGTTTTGTTCCTTCAGAATTTTCTGTTCATCCCTTTTAAAAGAAGTTTAGTGGAAAGACTTGAGAGTAAAGACTTGAGATGCTCCCTCAGTCCTGATGTCATGGGTGTTTTTGCTGTTTCTTTTAATAAGCTGATGATGTGCTTTTATTTGCTGTGGCTTGTGTCTGTGATGGAACTTTACAGAAAAGGTACAATTGCTGCAGGAGCTGCCAAAACTGTATTAGTTTAATCAAAATGAATGAAAGAGGCATCTGCTTTTCCCTTGCAAAGCCAAGTGCAAGGGCTGAACAGCTCAGGCTCCACAGAAACACATACAGAAGCAAAGCTGCTATCATCTGTGGTATTTTCCCTATCATTACTGATGCTAGCTGGATTAATTTACCAAGCATCGCACACAGCCCATTGCTTAGCTTCATAGACATGTTCATTTTTGCAGAACAGATGAAAATTCATAATCAGTTCTGTTTAATTTCATCTGGAGTTTTCACCCTTTTTTGTATTTATAGATGAAACACTTCTGTAATCACAGGAGAGCAATTAGTGATGGGTGTGTGAAAAGCACGTAGAATAGCAAGCACTCTCTGAGTCTTTGATTTGGGAGCACTCTGCGGTGAGAAGCAGATATACTTTCTGTTAGATCATCTTTATGGACTTAATCCCACAGAGGAACTCGGATGCTTATCAGACCTGTCACTTCACATGCTCCATCTGAAATTTAGATCTTAAGAAACCTTGCTCGCCTGTCCCTTCACCCCGAGGTATCTACATACCTTAACACCCACGTTTGCATCCACTGAGTTCCTTGCATGCCTGAACGTGTGTTTCTGGACATGCTTTACCTGGCCTGGCCTGTGCTGGGTGAACAGACTAACAGGCCACGCGTAAGTCCTGCCAATGAGAATGGTTGCACTGTCGTGTTTAGCCCGTGCTTTGGGAACTCAGGTGGGACATCTGGATTCGATGTGCTCCTCAGCCTGGGGAGACTTTTGCTGTTTCTCTCACGGCAGTGCCCTCAGCCCCAGCTCTTGTGCATTCTGGAAGAGGTGTCCATCTGTCTGTCCATCCCTCCATTTTTTAACTGTTACATTTTCCTAGGCATAAGTCACTATTTGGAGAGCAAAATCAAAATAATGCCACTGCATGGTGGCTAGGTCACTTGCCAGGGTGTATGGAGATACAGGGTCTGGGGAATACTCAATATAAGATACATGATCTTTTGTCAGAGTAAGAACTAGAGCTTGGTTTCTAAACCCTGCCCAGGTGGTGCCCAATCGCTAGTTTTGGAGTCATGTGCTGAGTGAAAAACAGAAGAAAACTCTCATGCAAAGCAGAAAATCGTCAACAGGAGGGAGCAAGACAGTCTGCAAGGGAGCCCCAGTAGCCATGCTGCCTGGCCAGGGACCTGGGGCTATGCCCTCTCCATGGATCCTGCCCACCCTGCCCCCAGTCACTAGTGGAAGAAAGATTTCCAAAATGATGTTCAGACAAAGGAGGACGCTTTCAGCAGACAGGCAGAGGTGTTCGGCCTTGCATTGCCCCATGGGTGATGGGGTTGTAAGTGCACATGTATGGAGAAGTGGTAGGAGGGGTTCCATAGACTGGATTGTGGGGGGAGCCTGGAGGACTGGTTGGCAAAGCCTTGCCAGGTTCCTAACTAAACCTTGCCAGGGTCATGGCCAAGGCATATGTGCTGGGTTTTGAGGATCTCTGTTTTGAGACGTCTCATTCACCCAAAGCTCTGGCTGTAGCAAGGATGCTGCCACCTCCTGTGTCTTCCACAGAGCACTGAGTCCATTGTGGCACTGCTCCTGTTGTGAATCTGGCCTAATCCCTGCTTCAGCAGGGAGCTTTCTTAGGAAAAGTGTGCTAGAGTTCAGTCCAAACTGGTTTAAATCAGGAATGGCTATGAGGCAAGTAGCTCCCGGAGCACCAGCATGGTTGAAGATTGATTTCTGATGGTTCAGTCTTGTGGCTGATTCCCAGATCCAGCTGAAGCTCTCCTCACTGGGACATTTCCAAAGACCTTACTGCCCTGTGCATTTGTCAGTGGCTCACCGGCAGACTCTTCCTATGGTGATGTGCACCAGGGACGTCTGCTGCCTCCCTGGGGCCAGGGTAAGGGACATCACCAGAAAACTCACTCCTCTGGTACAGCTCTACTATCCTTTATTAGTCTTCCAGATGAGCAATGAGGAAATCTCTTCAAGAAGCCCGAGAGGACTCAAGAAGGATTTCAGGGCCTTGGGGCGACTGGTTCAGGGTTCAAGAGCCCAAGTAGTGTTCTGGTCCCTCCTGTCAGTCACAGTTAATGACAACAGTTACATCAGAAAAATCTTATTAATTCGTGGCTCCGTGGTTTCTTGAGGAAGACCAATGAAGATCTCCATCCTCTAGTGGATACAATGCTGATGAAGGGTCTGGAGCACTCGTGTGATGAGGAATGGCTGAAGGAACTGGGGGGGGTTTAGTTTGGAGAAGAGAAGGCTCAGGGAAGACCTTATTGCAGCCTTACAGTACTTAAAAGGGGCCTATAAGAAAGATGGGTAGAGACTTTTTAGCAGGGCCTGTTGCAATAGGATGAGGGGCAATGGTTTTAAACTAAAAGAAGTGAAAGTCATGGTGGCCATGAGGAAAACATTCTTTACAATGAGGGTGGTAAAACACTGGCACAGATTGCCCAGAGAGGTGGTGGATGCACCATCCCTGGAGACATTCAAGGCCAGGCTGATGTGGTTCTGAGCAACCTGGTCTAGTTGAAGACGTCCCTGCTCATAGCAGGAGGTTGGACTAGATGAGGTTTGAAGGTCCCTTCCAATCTAAACTATTCTGAGATTGTGTGATTTCTCCCTGCGCTGTCCCTGTGGGAAGGACTGCTGGGGAGAGGGGCTAGGGGTGTATGGGTAAGCTGGGGGGTGGGTGAGAAATTGTGTCATAGCCACACAAGCACCATTTGCTTTGGAATCCACTTTAAACAACAGCCCCCCCCCCCCCCCCCCCCGCAAATATCCAATAACCTGGTGGTTTTGGTACTCTCTTGAGAGACAGGAGTTGGAAGTTCAACTCCCTGTTCCAATTTTAACAGAGGGAGTATTTGGTGTTCCATTTACTTAAAGTGTGTCATACTGCTCCACTAATAAACTGACCTGTGGAAACCTCTGAAACTCCTCTGAAATGAGCTAGCCATACCCTGTATTCACCCTTAGTGCTTACTAAGCAGAGTAGCAATGCTTTTTAATCTGTTCAAGAACAACTATTCATAGTGCAAGTAGAGAGTGCAGCAGAGATTTAGAAGTAAGATGTTGCAGTGGAGGGGTGATAGGTGGTATGAATGTGGCCATCTTAGGTTTTCATTTTCAGGCTTTTGAGTGGCATTGAAATAAGAGCACTCTACAGGAACTATAATATTTTCTGAACAGCAAAGGCAGATTTCAAAAGCACACTTTTATTGTAGACTATTTGGGTTTTATGCAGGAGACTGCTAACGGTGGTAATACTCTTTTCTCTTAGTAGGCCTGACCTCAGCTCTGATGCTGCTCCATGAATGGGGGCAGCATGAACTGGTCATTATGTTTTGAAGGCCAAAGTTATTCCCTTTTGGAGGAGTTTGTTTTATTAGGCACATAAATTAGGGAGAAACTTTCCTGTAGCTCTGTGTAGAGCTTTGGATTCTTCTTACAAGAAGAACATATGTGCTAGAGATAAACAGGACCTCAGGGATTCAGGTGAGGAGCTTCATATATAAAACAGTCTGAGCGAGGAAAATACAAAGAACTGGCTCCACACAAATAGGGAAACTCAGCCACTGTTTCCTTAAGGGTTTAAAATTACATCACCTTGAGGTGCCAAGAAGCAGGGTAGTCTTATGGCTATTTTTTCAATGGATTTTTATACCCAGTGTGTCATACATGACAACAAAAAAGAAATGGTTTTAAATCACATATCATGTACGTGGGTTTGGGTCACTTTTCATTATAAGCAACAAACACAGGTTTCTAGCAACAAACAAAAATACTACACTTTCTGTCTCAAAGCTGATGGGTCAAGTTTTGGTGTAATTAAGCATAACATAAAAAAACCTTTTCTGTCAATACCATCATTTATCATGAAAGGACGAGCTCTCTGTAATGCATGGTTTGAATTAACCGTCACTTGCTGTTGAAGTTGAGATGCTGTATACACATCTGGCACCTAGGCACATACAGGTGTTTTATAAAGCAGAGTAAAGTCAGCCAAAAACTGACTCTGAAAGCAACCTGAGCCCACATGTGAACACAAGCACTTGTTTTCCATTGAAAGCTTTTTCCTCTAAACAAATTTCCTGCTTGCATCCTTTTTTGGAGAAGTATTAGCTTTCACTGTTCGCCATTTAAAGCACATCACTAAAACATGCCCCCAGGCCTTTGCACAGTTTGACATTTTAGACAAGCTGTAAAAGAAACGTAGCTTCTCGATTGCTGTTGTGCACTTGATAGTTGTATCATTCAGAAATGTTGTTTCTATAACCCTTTACTTACTTCAAGCAAAAAGTCATGGAAATAAATCATTTTCTATTGTAGAATTTTGCTATAGAATACATTGCTGCAGTTATAAGCGTGATTTTTCCACAGCTTACATAGAGCAATTCCTTTAGTCAGGCTATCTTCTAAAAGTTACCCCGGACCTGGGAGAGGAGTGGGTACGCCAGGAGGCAGGAAGGGGCTCTTGTCAAAGCCCTCACAAGCCACAAACAAGACTGTAAGATGATCTTGACACTACCTACCCCTTTGCAGACAGACTGATGGCACATGATGCCATCGATGGGCCCCGGGCAGGTGAGGGTGAGTTGTCTGGGGTTTCCCTCCAGATGTTTTTCCGATGCAGAGGCAGCAGTTGCCCAGCATGTCTTTGCCACCTTCAGGGAGCTGAACTGCTACAGAGAAAGGCTGCATAAGGGGAGCAGGTAGAGCAGAAGGTCAGGACTGCAGTGCAAGTGAGGGTTGAAGGAAAGGATGCTCAAATCATCTTTGGGCTTCCAGGTGTGTGAAAAGCAGGGGGCACATGAGCAGTGGCTATGACAACATGGTGTGCAAGCAGGGGGAAGGGGTACCTGCTGCTTTCCAGTGTTGTGCTGCTTCAGCTGGAGCAGAGTGAGGAAAGGTGGCGAAAGGGGTATTGCAGAGTTAAAGAGGAGTTATTGGCACCACAAAGAGTTTGTGTTGAAGAAGAAATACAAGGCAAAGGACTAAATGGAGACAGAAATAACGAATGCTTGGAGAACAAGAAGAAAGATGATGTGTTTCTGGGGGCTGGAGAAGGAATTGCTGGGGAATACAGGGCATTTGCTGCCTAATTCATTGCTGGTGGTCTCATTAGGCCAGAAGGGCCTGATAGTGCATGTAACTGCTTCTTTAAAATTGGAACTTATTTCTAACACCCAGGCAGCAATGGAGCAGCTGCCTAGAGCCATGTTTCTGCCTAGAGCACATTTCTGTTTCCCTCTCCTGTGGCTGCCTGTGCGATAGGGCAAGCTGAACTGGCCTTGCTTATGCTTCTTTTCTTCCTTTCTTTTTTTCCAAAGCTGTGTTTTGTTTATTGCATTTGACTTTGGGTTCAAGCAGCATTCTGTAGCGCTGTCAAGATCTGAAATGTTGGAATGAAATACTGAATGCATTTCCTCAGATGCTTGGCACTGGAAATTATGGAGGCTCCAGGCTAAGCGTCCGCAATGGATTCCTGTGATTGCTGTCATGGTGCCATGCTCCATTTTTCAATACATTGGCCATGGGCTGATGTAACTGATTTGTCTGAGAACCTCCTGCTGACACCAGATAGGAGACATCATCCCCCAAGGAAAAAATCCCAAACAAACAACAAACACCCTACAGGAAGAAAAATAAGTATAAATGGTAAATCTTTCAAATGTGAAAATAGAACAGGATACCTGTGGCCAAGCTGAGATTGATGCTGCAGCTTCACAGGCAGTTGTGTCAGTTCAGCTCAAGTGTAGATATGTCTTTGCCCATCCTAGGTGGGTAGATGTTGAACATGTTGTACAGGCTCTCTTCCCACCCTCCCTTTTGCCCTATTTTAAATCTGCTGCAAACTTACACTGCTTTATCCAGATTTGTAACAGCATGAGGTTTATGTGCTAGCTGGGACATGCAAGTACCTGGAGTTCTAGAAATGCTCATAATTTGCATTCTTAATAAAACATAATTTAAAATCCTAAATATAGAAAGTGCTCTATAACTGAAATGGATTCAACCAGCTCCTTTTTCCCAGAGCTCAACATCCCAAACATCCCTGTGAGGCCAGAAATTTTGGAAGAAGCCCCATAAAGGCCTGGCTCTGAACTGCTTGAATAGAGAATCAGAAAACCAAATCTAGAGCTTTCTGTTGGGTTAAATCCAGAACATGCTGATGGGTCCTCCCCGGTGGGAAACCAATCCGTGACGCTAGAACAGCCCTTAAGGATCCTTAGTTTTGTTTCTAATCCAATATGCTTTCTGCTCCCAGGATCAAAGATAGGTGTTATGAATGTTCAAGAAGGGCAAGTTTTTCCAATTTTAAGCTTTATACTAACCACGTGGACTGTAATTTTTCTGCCTTTTTTTCTCTTTCAGTGTAATTTCAGAATAGCTCCTCACAAATGTTTTTGAGTGCCATGGATTAATGCAGCATTATTCCAAATGCTATGGTAATTCTTCACCCTGGAAAATCTTCCTTAACTGGTTCTGCACCATGAAGGGCATCCCCATTACACCCTAAAATTTATTGGGCCTTTGAGCAATATGATGATACAGACAACAAATATCTTTGTAAATTGCCGTGTGTTATTCTTTCCGTATGACACGCATTTTCTGATCGTGTCGTTTCAAAGCATTTGGTAATTAGCACAACACCTGCTAATGGTGGAGTTTCAGCAGCCTGAGTTCTGGGATATTCAGTTGTGTTTCTCTACGTCCTGACACTGTCCTGAGCACTCTCTTCTTTCCCTCTTATCATTTGTTTCCTATATCTCAGTGCTCTATGTTTTTGCCTCCCATCAGATGGGTTCGGTGTAAAATTAAGTGCCTACTACCAAGGGCTTTCTTCCAGAGGGATTTAAGAGGCTGCATGAAAGTGTCTAACCACAGCTTGCTTAGAGAGAGGATGGGTATGACTGAAATGAGGAAACCAGGCTTGTTTCAGAAAACATGGGGATGACACGAGCTGATGCTGCTCATCGTCCTTCTCATCGTCTCCCACCAAGTCAAAAATATCCTTTTGGCCTTTCTCACGCAGCCGACATGCTCCCTCTCCCGTGGCAGTGGCGATGGCTTAGACATCACGCCTGGTGCCTTGTCCCACAGCCCGACTGACAGAGGAGAGGGGAGGCTGTGCCAGAACATGTGCCTGCGCAGGTGATCAACCCCATTTCACACACAACCTCATGCCGCAGACTGTCGTCCGTCACCGGCTCCTTCCCTGGGCACACCCCCATGAGCTCCTTTGAGCCTGTCTGGTTTTCCCTCCACCCAGTACCTGCATCAGGGGGTTGATTTTTATTTTTCTCCTTTTTTTTCCACCTCAAAGTGATAGCAATTCCTGGTGCATTTATCTTGGATGATGTGGCCGTTGTAAGATGAACTACCTGCAGCAGCCAGTCTGCGGTTGATTTGAACACAGGCGAGTCTCAACAATGAGCTTAAAGGAGGGTGTCAGGTATAAATCTTGTCTTCAAACAGCCAGGGTGCATTCCAGACTTCAGAGACACCTCTTTGTGTGGAAGGGTTTCTTTTTTTCATGCCTCCTTTTTCTTTTTCTTGGACCTGGAAGAGGATGAAAGTGGCGGGGTGTGTGCGTTCATTTAGGCTGATAATGAGAGTGGGGCTCACGGGCATGGTAATTTGGCAGCCTCTTCACTTCCTGTAACAGTTTAAGAAAAAAATCATCCAAGGGCTGCTTAAAGACAAACATTTTTTGTTTAACTACTGGTGGTTCATTTTCTGAACAACCCTGCAATTAATCTTATTTGTGTTAAAGAGGCAGGCTGCTTTTTATAAGCTTTTCTGAGCTATAATTAATGAAGATCAAAAATGTTACAAAGACATAATATTTAACTTTTCATAGGTGCGACTACACAACATCTGCAGCAATTAGAGGAACAAAAGAAAAGGACCGTGTTTGTTTTTTTCCCTTCAAAGTGTCTTTGTGAAGCCACTTTTTTGCACACCAGTCTTCAGTGTTTTAGAGGTGAGCATTATGTTTGGTGAGGTGACTAATCGATACTAAACCCACAACAATTTGTCAGTTGCACTGAGAGATAACCATATGGTTCCAAAATGTCACCAGCTAGGTCAGACTTGTGAAGACTGAGCCCATGAAGTTAAGTGCAGCACTACCTGCATTGCATCATTAAGGACCGGAACCAAACAAGGGTGTTCATTCCTTGCAGACTACTTTTTAAGCAAATGCATATGTGTTAGCGTTAAAACTTCAAAAGCATCGCAGCAGATTCATGATGGATGTTTTGCCACCAGGAACTCCATAGCACAGATCGTCTTTTAACTGTGCTGCTTAAAACATAATTGGTTTGTAATAAGTGGTAGCTTATTTATCTTTGGATAATTAAATGAAGAGCCACTGTGGAATGCATCACTTGAAGACATATGACAAGAAGTGTGCATAGTTTTGCCTTGGCACTAGCTGCCTTCCGCTCCACCAACCTTTCAGCTACTCTAGCAAAAGGAAAAATCTGGTTTTCACTGGCCTGTAATCAAACCAGGGATTGCTCCAAGTGTGTCACTCAGATTCGCAAAACAATGGCAAGCTTTGCCTTTACGTACAAACAATGGGTGCATGACTTCATTATGCTGGGGATCACTCAATTTCACATGCATGTGGCGTTTTGCAAATGGTTTGCGAAGAGAAGCTGCAGCCGCATCATTCCTATTGGTGTCAGAACTTTTCTGGCATTGCTGAGACAAAGTTAGCTCTGTCTTCTGTGTGATCTGGGATAGGTCTGATGTCAAACACTGTTTGAGGAACAAGCTAACCTGGTAGAATCCCAAAACCAACAGAGGCACTGTCTGATGTGTGCTAAACCATATTAAAAATGAAAGAGGACTTAATCTTCGTCCTTTGCAAAGAAGCTATGACCCAGGGATGTCCACCACACCATCGCTGTACCCTATTAAAGTTCATGCTACCTGATGGTGAGTCCCTCTGTCTCCAGTAACAATAAACTGTGCTTCTAGAAACATCAAGGCAAATATGAGCAGAGGGTGCAGGGCATCACTGAGCACCCTGCTGTTGTGCCCCAGCAGCCTGTGCCCCAGCTACTCCCTAGGAGGGAACGGTCCAGTGCCTTTGTGACTGGGGGTCCTTGTGTTTAACTCGTGCTTGATGTCTGAAGATAGATAGGTTTGGTTTGAATGAATGTTTGCACAACTGAATCGTGGAAAGTTGCACATTCTGATTACATCATATTTATTTCTGTTCACTTTGTGACTCATAACTTCCTAAGTGTATGCAAAAAAAAAAAAAATCAAACGATTTCTTGTATTTATCTGAAAAGTCATCTGCCATATGCAGTAGACATCTGGTCTCTAAAGCTTTCCCTCTAACACCTATCAAGGTCAAAATCCAGCAAGTTCATGGGACACCAGGGAGCTGTTACGTGAAGGTTTCCCTCAGAGCAGGACCAGGGTTTTGATCAAGAGTGTTTGGCTTTGTGCAGACAGCCGTGGGGGTGTCAGAAGTAGCAGCAATGTGCTACCTAAGTCCTAACAAAACCAGGCACAAGCAAATGTCAACAGCTTCACTTTTTTCTTAACTGCTAAACTTTCATACGTAAAAAAATCACACACTTCCAGTACCAAATTCTGTATGTTCTTTGAATCATTTCCAGGATTTTACGTTTTAACTGAGGTGAACCCCTCCCACAGTCCCCCTAGTTACTCATCTACCCTTCTTTCATCTTCTTATCTTTCAGACTGTAAGATCTTTGAGGAAGAGACAGTCTTTATTTGTGTACTGTACAACACCCGGCATATGTAACACTAAACTCAAATGTTTGCCTACACTGTAAAATAGTTGCCAATTTTAGGTGCGGTGTTGGTCAGTACACAGTTGAGGTTGCCAGTGCAATGACAGTTTTGCTCCTTAGCTGCTTTCTTCCCTGTGCAACTTGCACCTTAATCACTGCCATCATCATGAAAAGGTTTTGATAGGGACATTTTCAGGAAGAGCTGGAGAGGTTCTATGGTCACTGTGCTCACACTTAATAGTCTGTTTGCTCAGGGAAATGAGGCATTTCCACATTTGTCTTCGCCTCTCCACCCCATCCTCTTTTATACTTCAGACCTGCTGTGTGAGGCCCCAGATTTTTTATCTTGTGCTCAAAATGCAGGTCTGCTTTAAAGTTAGAGGAACAGTGTCTTTGATGAGTTTTATTTATTCTACCATATAATCCCTACATATATGTTCAGTTTATAGGTAAATAGCAGCTAGTTTGACTCTGTATGGCACTTTTCCACATGAAAGAAGGGGAAAATGGAAGAACCGGGGAATTACAGACCAGTCAGTCTCACCTCAGTGCCTGGTAAAATCTTGGAGCACATTCTCCTGGAAGGCATGCTAAGGCACATGAAAAACAACAAGGTGCTTGGTGGCAGCCAGCATGGCTTCACTAAGGGGAAATCCTGCCTGACCAATTTGGTGGCCTTCTATGATGGGGCTACAGAAATAATGGGTAAGGGTAAAGCAGTTGATGTCATCTACCTGGACTTGTGCAAAGTGTTTGACACTGTCCCACACGACATCCTTCTCTCTAAATTGGAGAGATATCAATTTGATGGATGGACCACTCAGTGGATAAAGAACTGGCTGGATGGCTGCACTCAAAGAGTTGTGGTCAATGGCTCAACATCCAGCTGGAGACCGGTAACAAGTGGTGTCCCTCAGGGATCGGTGTTGGGACCGGTCTTGTTTAACATCTTCGTCGCTGACATGGACAGTGGGATTGAGTGCGCCCTCAGCAAGTTTGCCGATGACACCAAACTGTGTGGTCCGGTTGATACACTGGAGGGAAGGGATGCCATCCAGAGGGACCTTGACACGCTTGTGAGGTGGGCTGATGCCAGCCTTATGAAGTTCAACCACAACAAGTGCAAGGTCCTACGCCTGGGTCAGAGCAATCCCAGGCACAGCTACAGGTTGGGCAAGGAAGAGATTCAGAGCGGCCCTGCAGAGAAGGACTTGGGGGTGCTGATCGATGAGAAAATGAACATGAGCCAGCTTCAGTGTGCACTCGCAGCCCAGAAAGCCAACCGTATCCTGGGCTGCATCAAAAGCAGCGTGACCAGCAGGTCGAAGGAGGTGATCCTGCCCCTCTGCTCTGCTCTTGTGAGACCTCTCCCTGAGTATTGTGTGCAGTTCTGGTGTCCTCAACATAAAAAGGACATGGAACTGCTGGAACAAGTCCAGAGGAGGGCCACGAGGATGATCAGGGGACTGGAGCACCTCCTGTATGAAGACAGGCTGAGGAAGTTGGGGCTGTTCAGCCTGGAGAAGAGAAGGCTGCATGCAGCCTCATAGCAGCCTTCCAGTACCTGAAGGGGGCCTATAGGGATGCTGGGGAGGGACTCTTCGTCAGGGACTGTAGTGACAGGACAAGGGGTAATGGGTTAAAACTTAAACAGGGGAAGTTTAAATTGGATATAAGGAGGAAATTCTTTCCTATTAGGGTGGTGAGACACTGGAATCGGTTGCCCAGGGAGGTTATGAGTGCTCCATCCCTGGCGGTGTTCAAGGCCAGGTTGGATGAAGCCTTGTGTGGGATGGTTTAGTGTGAGGTGTCCCTGCCCATGGCAGGGGGGTTGGAACCAGATGATCTTGAGGTCCTTTCCAACCCTAACTATTCTATGATTCTGTGATTCTATGAGATACTTTTCTCTGGTGACCTGCAAGAGAATGAAGTCAGAAAAATAGTACTTTCACCCTCAGTTCATGTAGGAATAAGTAATTGTGTGGGCACCAGCTACTGGAAGTTTATACCTGCTTTCTTTCCCTGACTTCCATCACAACCTGAAATCAGAAAATTGCTCTGCATCTTGCTTTTATGTGGTCTTGGGGATGAGATCTTTCAGTGTTGCTTTTTTTTTTCTGCCTCTGATTTTAAATGAGTAAAAGATCTTACTGAAGAGCTGTATTCATTTGCCTGCCTATGTATGGCTACTGCCATTTATGATGTGCTATGTAAGATGCTCACGTGTGGCTGGCCAGTTTGACACAGGACCCAGAGGGGACCTGCAGTCTTTTGGAGAGGGAACCTGAGGCCAGGAAGGGTGCTGTAGGACATCTCAGGTGGCACCAGGCACCTGTGTGTGGGCAGCTGTGTTGAGCCCTTGTAGAGTACAGCAACTAGAAGAATTGCTTAGGTAACAGCTCCAGAAAGCTCCTGATATCTCTCTGGTCATCAGATGACTTCTTTTGCCCCACGTGCATTTCTTCTTTCTTGCTCCCATGGTGGCTCTCAGCTCTCCAAGGAATTGCTACTTCTACGCTTGTTTCTGCATATAGTGGATTCTTAGCTTGAATATTTTATTTTAGTTTATTTTATAGCACCCTTGTAGGGTTTCAAAGTTAAGAAGATACTTTTAATATCGCAAATATGAACCCATCATTGACTCTTTACAAACTTTTGAGAAAATCAGACTGAGAACAGAACAACAAAGTATTGGCTGAGGGGCAAGATCAAAGCAGGGGGTTTTGAGCTCCAGCTCCAAACACTGAGCATAGGAACAGCGAGCTCATTCTATTTTTTTTCTAAATACAAATTTCCTGTGCCTTGTGCAGCTTACCCCCGTGTTTCCAAAGAAGCCTGGAACATGATCAGGCCTGTGACATTACTGAACAAGTAATATGAGATTTACTTCAACATGCACTACAACTGCTAGATGAAGAAAGTGTGCCTAACTGGTAATGCAAAGTGCTTTTTTTTTTTTTGAGCTTGACCTATTGCAGTGTCTAAAGATTTAATCTAAAACTTTGTCCAAGCCTCCAACCCAGTGTTATCATGGAGAGGAAGATCATCAGGAATTTCAGAGAAACTTGACCTCTTCTTTTAGTAAAACCTTGCTTCTCTCTGTACCAATTTCTTCATTGAAAATACATGACAAAGTGAAGTTAAAGTGTATCTGCACCCGAGGCAGCTCACGGATTTGTCTCTTAGAGTGTCTCTTAGTAGGCTGGTGAGGACCAACATACAATATTGCTTGTCAGGACCACATTTAAAAGTCTAGCAGAGAATTACACCTCCTACATGCCTTCATTCCCTTGACCTCAGATTTCCAGTACTTTGTAGTAACCCCCTTTGTTCATATTACGTTAAATCTGGGAAAAACAAATTTGAGTGTGTGGTGGCATTGATCTGTAGTAATGAAGTGTTTGTAAAAAACATTATTTCCTTTACCTTGCACTCAAAGCTAGAGACACAAGACCTGTCTTGAAACAATATTCCTGATGTTGCTGAGCCTTGGAGACCCTATGTTCTTGATAATTAACATCAGAAGGATTTAATGCCTTTTCTAAACAAAAGTTTAGGCCGTCTGGTAGTTCAGAGGAAGTTATAAAAGGGATGTATTCAGGCACATCTGAGGACTGTCTGTACATTGATCTCAGCACCTTAACTGTGTCTTATCAGCTCCATGTTCACCACCACAGAGTTCTCCAAGCCCCTTTTACAGAGTAGTTTGCACCACTGGTAATAAAGGTTACACACAGAAAGGGGCAGTCTTTTCAGCCAGTAATTTGCTCACAAACACACACATGAACTCTGCCAACACTGTCTCTAAGCAACTGAAAACATCATTGACAAATTTAATTCTAATTCAGAAGAGAGTTTTAGACAATAAAACTGGGAAAAGGCTTTGGAAAATACAAACAGATTCAAATGTAGGATTTGCTCAGTGAAACAGTTTATATACTTATTGTACTTTATCTGAGAAAATTGCTTATTTCTTTTAAGTGAAGCTAAAATCTTTCCCAAAAAACATGTCAGGTCTTCTTCATATGAGCCATTTCACCCAACCTGAACTCAGTCTGCAGTTTGACTGATAAAGCTCCCTGGAAGTATCCCCTCTGATTGTGCTGGGAAAACATCACCTGTCGTGGAGGCACAGGCTGCTAGACCTGGAGCAGCACCAGTGAGCTATCCCCATCCCCAAAGCAGTCATGCTTGGTCCAAAGGCTGAGGAAATTTTCCACCCCAGAGGAAAGGAATGCTTGGCTTAATGGTTTCCCCTCCTTCCTAAATGAGAAGTCACTTTCTTTTCTCACAGAGCAAAAAGATAGGTGGAAAGCAGCCTGAATCATGCCACCAGAGCTTTCAGACTTAGAGTGTAGCAATCCCATGTTTGCAGCATGAGACACAGTACAAGACACCTGAAAGCAATGAGGTGTCCCACAAGGTGCCCCTGCTGCAGAGCCCTGTGGGGTGCCGCTGGGGCGGTTCTCCAACCCCCTGAGCTGCCTGTGTTGAGCAGGAGGATGAACTGCAGAGTAGTATTCCAACCTGCTCACTGGCACGTTTGGGATACAGCGCTTGAGGGGAAATATGGGCTTCCTCAGGATTACTGTTCAGTGCCATAATGAATGGCTAATTATAGGTCTTGCAGTGAAAGAAGCAGCCCCACAGAGATCTTAAGCTACTAGAATTTAAGTAGAGCTGTTATTTCTGGGATATTATTCCCACAGGCCAAAGTGCAATTACAGTGGCGTTTTATATTTCCTCACACAAAAAGAAAAAAGTTAAATGAGCAAAGTGTACAGTTTTAGATTAACCTTCTTATCGAGGAGTCACACACTTAGTCACTTAGTGTTTCACCTTCTGCTTCCTCCTTGTAAGGAAGAGTATGAGAAAGCCTCTGGTTTGAATCTTTGCACAGCACAAGGTAAAGGGCCTGAGCAGGTACAGCTTGGCAAATTTGATTGGGCAAGTTTGGGTACCTCCTTTAAAATCAGCAGAAAGCGTGATAGTGTATACCAAACAAACAAGCAAGCCCTGTGCTACCCAGTGCTTCTCCAAAACAGTTAAGGGAAAATAATGGTTTTCTCTCTGTATATGGGAGAACAAGTTCTTGAAACAAGTCAGAGGTCTCTTTTGTTCCTAATGGGAGCCTAGAAATATGGTTAGCTACGCCTAGCCACTTAAAGGTGAGATCTTACAGCACAACTCTTTGCATGCATCCTAATAATGGCCAAAAAAAAAAAAAACCGATTCCACAAGTTGTCTGCAGTTGATCTCTCCCCAAAAGATAAACTGTTTGAAGAAAAGAGTGGGAAAAAATGAGCTATCAGATTTCCAAGTAGGTAAGAAGCCATTTTACCCTCTCTAAAGTATTGTTTCCTTGGGCAAAGTGACAGAAAGATAGATGCAGTTTGAAAGCCTAGAGTTTGCATGGAAACAATCTTATGGTCTTTGCTGAGGAGTGTGCACTTTTCCAACTTGAAAATAAAAATGAGCAGAGTATGACAGGGTTAGAAGCGTTTGCAAGCTATGCCTTGGGAATAGGCAATGGAAGAGAGGAGGAATTAACCCATCGGAACTGAGGACAGTGCCTCTAATTGTTTACTGATGTATCTGCTCTGGGATGTTTTCAAAATCAGGGTGCTGTTTAAAGGGTCCTTTGAGTTTAATCAGGGTGCCATTGAAGTGCAGAAGGCCAAAGTTTGTACGTGTCTGACACATTGTGCTGTACTACTGAGAAACAGCATGCAGGCAGATGTTGAGAGGTAATTAAAAAGAGGGAAGACAATAGATAGGACTGTATTTTCAGCCTTATTCATAAAACAGCTTCAATCCCAAACACATGGAAAAATTTTTAAAAGTACATACAAATTGTACAGAAAACCAGGCTTGTTCATACCAGCATGCCACCGGCTTCATGACACAGGCTAGAAAACAGCACTGTGCTCAGCAATACTTTCCATTTCCCTCAGGAAGGTTTGAGTTTGGAGCATGTGAATGGAAGGGTAATGTTTGAGGTGTTACGGGAAAATATCAGCTGGTGAAATGTAGCTACGTAATGGGCTCTGGACTGCACAACATAAAGGTGACTCAGGTATTTAATCCAGAAAGAGGAGCGGGCTTTGCCTGCATGGCCACTTTGCAGGGAGCAAGGCAGTCCTTTGGGGTCCTGTGCTCCCCAGGCTCTAGATTGACAGCACTCCCTTTCCCAAGCACTAAGGATCCTTCCCTAACCACGGTTTAAATAGGATGCCTGTTTACCAATCTTAAATAGCACTGTCAGCAGCTTGATACTTCAAAGATCTTGCTAGGTTACTGGCTGGGTTCCAGCACCCTGAAGGCAGGGTGCCCACATCACTTGGCACGGCAGCTTGTCTCACCTCCAGTCACAAGTGCCAAACCTGCCCCTTTGGTGAAGCCCAGGATCTTTCCTAACGCCATGCCTGCTGACCACACACCACACACACAATAGCCTTTGTAAACACAGTTAATTGTCTCTGCGATGTACAGCAGCCTGGGGAGTAGCTCCATCTCTAGCAGAGAAACCCTATTCTCTGAGATACAGGTACATGGGAACAAAGAAGAATGGATGTGGACACTTTAATTACCAAGCCAGGTAGACTGTTGCAGAACTATCCCAATCCCCAATTCTCTGACCACATTTAAAGGATGAAAGTTAGTGATTCGTGAGCAAAAAAAGGATCTAGTCACAACCAAACACCCCAGTCCTAGAGTAAGCTGAGTATTGTTCTTAAAGCATGTTGGCCTTCCAAAGATTTCAATTTGTGCGGCAGGATGCTAGATGTACTGCCCAAATGGTCTGTGAAACCTATCAGAGTGACAAGGAAATATTGTGCTCTCCTCCTTCCCTCTGAAATTCCTTGAATACCTGGTGCCAGCAGTTCAGCTGATAATGCAAAGACGGATGAAAGCAGCCAGCCTTGTCTAGAAGAACTGACTTTTCAAATGGGCTGTGACAGGCTCCCTTCATCTTTCTGTAACATGTCATTTTGATGCAAGCAACAGACTACAAATAAGCCCTTTGCTGCAGTGAAGGCTACAGCAGTTTTCGTATCTTTGCTAATCATGAACTATTACTTAACTGTTAATGTGCTAGTGACTGTCTAGTTGCCTGGAATATAAAGAGTGTTACATTTCAGGCTCTGAGCTAGGATTTGGCTGTTTTCAAGAGAATCTTAAGGTTTCTGATCAGCCTTTAAGTACAGGTTTATGTTAGTGTAAGTCTGTGGTCCTTGTAGTGGCATTGTTTTGATAGGGAAATTATATAACTACTTCCTTTGAGTTCAATGAACACACACCGTTTTTATCTACATGATCCCCTTTTATTAGTTCTGTCAACTACCGCATCGAGTGCGCTCTTTGTGTGTCATGGCTCAAATCCAGATGCCGCCAGGAACACTGGGAATTTCACCTCAGACTTCAGTGGGATTTCACCTGCACAGCTGTGCCTGATGCTCCACCTCTGGGAGGAAGTAGTCTTGCTCTCCTCTGAATGTCAGGTTCTTCCTTTGAACCAGGGCTGTTCAGACAACCTGTGTCATCTCAAGTGTCTCAGCCCCTCCTAGTCTAGAGACAGCGGTCTCTACCCCCCACAGGTCTGGAGGCAGGGACCTCAATAACTCCTACCCCATCAGTCACACGGGGAGTGTGGAACAGTATGCGGAGACACAGCCATGTCCCTCCATGCCTCCCAACAAATACTGACAGAAATTACAGGGTTTAGACCTCTAAGACAACAGAAGGACAGGGAAAGAAACCTACCTTGGAAACAAGATGGGGCTGACTGAGTCATTTTTAATTAGGGCAGGCAAGCACCATGTGAGGTGTGACCAGGTGCTACTGCATCACACCATAGAGTTAGCGCAGAGGAAGAAATACATCCATGTTGCAACACTGACTTTAGTATACAGGCTGATGTATGCCTTAGGCTTTGCCTCTGCTGGCTTAGCCCCAGAATATTATATTAAAGTAGCCTGAGGGCTGCTCTAACTTGTATCTGACTAAAAGGGCTCCAGTGGACCACTAAGGTACATGGGCAGGGTATAGGAATGCTTACAGGTTTTCTAAGTTAATTGAAGCATCCATAGCAACTTGTCAGGCTGATCCACAGGAAGATAACTAAAGTCTACTCAGCTGCACATGAGCTCACCTTCTGAGATAGGTCCAAGGCTTTACAAAAGCGAATGTGTTTACATAAGAGCAAATGTTTCCCATATTTACTTCTTCCAAACTGACCTACAGCAGTCAGCCTATCATAGGAATTATTCTTCTGTGTTTCAGGCCCTTTTAAAGCATGCTGCTATTGTGAAACACAACAAACAAATTCTGCTAGGCTACTTATCTGTGCAGGCCATGCCCCAGCCTCTGTTAATGCAGCCTGCTTTCAGGATAACCTCCCTTCCCTGCAAGGTGGTTTAATGGCTAACCTTCACTAGTGTGAGGCCAAGAACAGGAACAGAAGCAGCACTGCACAATGGCATGCTCTGTTGAGCTAACTAAGAATGTGCATCTGAGGTTTGCCTGTGCCTCCTGTAGGTTAGAAAAATAGTATTAGTCCTTTCTGACACTGTAGAGCAATTTCTAATTATACCTATAGACAAATGCTGTCTTTCCCAGTAAGAGGAGATCTCTGTTTTCCAGCTGCAGCAGTCGGTGAGTTTCATATTCATACATTCAGATAGAGCTGAAGATACAGGCGCTGCCAATATGCAGCACTTAAACACAGGATGTCAGCAGCAAGTATGCGAAGCATGAGAGAACACTTACATTTGCTGCCCTCAGACTGCTTTCTTAGCTGCACAGTGATGTAACTCTTTGGCCGTTCCAGGTATTTTTCATTCTGAATGTTAAGTCAGTCAAGTAAGCAGACTGAGAACGCTCTAGCAGCCACGTTCGGAAGAAGCCTTACAGATTTAATATGCTTTAACTTCATAGGTTTAGTTCATTCCCCCACTCCAGTTCCTCTCCCAGACTCCCCCCATGTTTACAAGCCTTTTGTGTTATTTTAGCTTCTCGCTCTTGCATTCATCATAATCTGTGAAAATCGGAGTTGACATGATGACAAAAGTTGTCACATTGAATACATTGTTTACTTGGCTTGAGCAGTTATTTTTATAGTCTCTCCAGAGAAAGTTTCTTATTCAAATTTGCTAGAGATACTCAACAAGTTTAACTAGAAACTTGGCATTTCCTCTTCCAAAAATTCTTCGAATTATATTTCCCAGTAATGAACTAATTGACACCATCTTGCTTCACAGGGGCACACATCCTGCTGCATTAGATTTTCTCCACACATTCACACCTGGAATTTGGGGATTGGCAGGTCGGCACAGCATCACACAGCCAGTAAATGGCTCACCCAGGAGGCACACTGACCAATCCCCAAAACTCAATTTTCTGTAAACAAGGGATACAAATCCTGCCAACTCATGGCAAGAGTGATTCTTCACGCTCAGTCTGAGATTTCTCTAGTGTTCTGTATATTTTACATACTGAATCCTTCACCAATTTAATTTTCCCCAAGGCTTTCATATTGTTCTAAGGGAAACAACAGCTAAGATCTTTTCCAAACCAGTGGAACAAGGCAGCATGTTTGACAGGAAAGGCCTAAAATGTATGTTTTGCTTGCTTCATGCTTAGACTTGAATTTACCAACACAGCTTCTCCAAGAGGGGATAGTCCCTTCTTATTTGTATTCACCAAGCACCACAGTCACCTGTGAGATTCAGGACCATCTGTGTCTGGGTTATTTCCATATTGATGTCTGCAGACATTTTAACCTGCAGGATGGGAAGACAACTTAAAATTTCATTTGTGACCAATAAGGATCACCCATCACCCTGAATATTTTAGCTTAAAAATAATACCTTCTACAAATTTGGGCTAGGTAGATTCACTAGCCCCATAAAATACTTTGTGATATGTATCTTTGTCCTGCAGAAACCATGCACCAGTTTGCAAGATCGCTGCAGCAATCGCCGCAAAACAATATTTCCAGGTATAACCAGCTGGTAAAAACCAATGTGATTTGCTATCTACAGTGCAGTTAAGGTAGAGGGAAGTGAGGAAAAGTGGTAATCTAGTAGCAGCAACTGTGATTTCAGGGTGGTAGAGAGATCTTGCCATAAAAACAGGTGCTGAGTTCTGCATCTGAAAAATATGTTTATTTACATAAAGAAAAATTTAAGGTGAGATCACCACTGACGTATGAACCAGCTCTACAGCAGGCAAAAGAAATGGCTAGAGAAGGTTAGTGGCTGGCTGCCCCACCACCAGGAATAAAGCAAAGCTGTTTATAAAAGAAAAGCTAAAAAAACCCAAACCTTGTCATTCTACAAAGTCACCTATTCTATTTCCAATTCTGTGAAACATTTTAGGCTTTAAGGAGTAAACAATGTGTTTCTGCTTCTACCTCTTCAAGCAGCTATTCAACTTACCTTTCTAGCTCAAAGATGATGGGTTTATTGTGTATCTTGCCTTGATTTCTTCCTCGTCCTGGTGCCTGGACACTGAGATGTGTGCAGGCAGCAGCGTCAGCTTCTCCAGTGTCCCTGCAGTGCCCAGGAACGCTGGAGCACCCAGCGTTACTGTTGTGTCCTATTTGGGCTGTTTACCTTGCTAATCCACCCATGCCCTATCTGTGACACACTTCTCCCCACTGCTATGAATGTCTGTCCCTTCATAGATCATACAGTAGATATGGATATTACTTTTGGATATTAGATATTAGATATTACTTTGCTGGACACAAGGGTTTTTTCCAACTTGCCTTGCAGGAGCAACATATTTTTACCATAAATGTAACTAATTAAAATATATCCAGCTGACCTGGGAAATCGATCTCACAATCTGTACTGCTCAGGATGGAGGTTACCCCGTTAACTAACTCTAAGCAGCATCTCAAGGTTCTCCAGAAAGTATTGAAGGAGGTATTACCAGTGTAAGCTAGCTACGTATGAGCTGATCCAGTTAAAGAGCAAGCTTCCTCTATTTCAGATGAACCCAGCAGACTAGAGCTGGCTTTGACGTACATACTAGCTTTCTGCTCAGAATAAACTCAAAACAATGTGGTCACATCCTGACAGCTAGGATTAAGAATAGCTGACAGATGAGACAAACAGTCTTTCCCTCCCCTTAGTTAACACTGGCTTGCTCATGTGATAGTAGTATAAGTAGAGCTTTGACCTGTTTGTTTGACTCCTTTCAAAGCAGATACTTGACTCCAGCAAGTGCTTTCTCTGGGTGCAAACTCAAGCAAACAATAATACTGCAAGGCACTCCAGTCTACTTTTAATGCACTGTCTTTTGAGGAGACCAAAATAAAAAAAAAAAGCTAAAAAGCTAAACCCGTATATCTTCATCATCCATCTCTTTTCTCCTTCAGACTTGATGTTACTGCAACCTGTAGGATAGGGTCCTTCAAAACTTCACCACCACCCATAGCAACATGGAAATTTCACTCTCTGAATGCCCTTTCTCTTTAGTAAGGGTCACATAGTGTTACAGATAGAAAAAAATTAGGGATTGTATTAAATTGAAGCTTCCCATGTTTCTTCTAAGTTGCTGATCTTCCAAGTACAAAGGTGCTGGCTCTATGGGAGCAGTCACTACTTTATGCAAAACAAAGCTGCTGAAAGGTTCACTGTCTCCATGTGAAAGCCACCCTTCAGTCTTCCACGCATTAAAAAACCACAGTCACCACTAAGCACATGGTATGTATACTCCAAAGATACATACTCCAAGACATAGGCTTCACTGTAGCATCTTCTAGGCTCCACACATTACATATCACTGTTTTGTTTTTATGCTTAGTTCTACAGGCTACTTAAGAAATTAACAACCTTATTTTAACATGGCTGATCAAAAAGCAATTGAATATCTGCAATATGCATTTGCTGAGGACTATACTTCTGTGTTATTTTATTAAAATAGATGTTATCTATTAGGACATCCTCCAGTAGTTTGAGCTCAGGGGTGGCCATCAAGTGATATACAAGATACTCAGAGAAGTTAATGGACGAAGGGGAGCAATTTCTTTGATTAAAGCAGAACTGTTCCTGCCAGCCCTCACAACTGGGTTCTCTCCTGACCACGCAAGTGTGTTTGCTTATAATAAGTTCAGTCCTCAGAAACAAACATTAGAATTTGAGCATGAAAGCAGATTTTTGTAGCGGAAATATTGCAAAGATGTTCTGCCAGAAAGATCTTTTTCAGAAACTGGAGCATCCAACTTAAAATAGCAGCTCATGATGCACGAGTCATTGCTTTCATCCAGTACCACAGTGAAAAGATCTGAGCTGGCATGGCTCAGCAGTCTGCAGGAGATATGATGACAGCTTTCTGAGGGTGCAGATTGCTTTTGTTCTCCAGATGAAAACACTCTTACCATGGCAGTCTCAACATCCCCTTCACCAACCTGGCAAAGCAAGGAGCGTGGAGAATGGGAATATGCTGCTATGGCATCCCTGGCAAAACAACAAATTTGGTAGAGTTTGCTCCAGCAGGGTGGAAAACCCAGGGCAGTTGTTAGGCACAAAAGGAATGTATTTGGTGGGGCAGAAATTGTAACACTGCAAAATTGATAAGTGTCTTATAAATGCAAGATACTTTTTCACGTCTTGGTAGAAATGCCAACATAGATTACAGGGAAGGATGGAGAAGACCAGGTCAAAAAGCTTACCAGCTTCAAACATGTAATAGCTTAGTAGATGACATTTTACAGTCTCTAGTAGATTCCTATCTGACTGAGAGACCTTTATTCTCTCCACAACCTCATCCAGGGATGTGTGAAAAAGAGCTTATAAACTCTTCGATTAAATACTCTACCCAGGATGGCCGAGGCCTTCATAAAACTATTCTGTTTAGTTTCACCTCAAGAAAGAAAAGGTCAAACTGGAGAAAATCGAGGTAGAAATACGAACAGCCAGTGCTCTAGAAATTGAGGCTTAATGGTACAAGACTGGATGAATAAGGACTGTTTTGCATAGAATATGACCAAGCTGAAGTATGAGGTCAGACTCAAATGACTAGGAGACCACTGCAGAGCAGAAGGAAATAATCTGTTCTTCAAATCCTGGTGGGTAAACCAAACAACAGCAGCTTCAAGTGGGCGAAAAGAGATGTAGAAAAGACATTAAGAGAAGCTGCCTGAGACCAAGAACAGCAAAGCACTGTAATAAACAGACAAGGGAAAATTGTGTAATCTCTGTCACTGGAGGATCCTAAGACCCAGTTGGAGGAATAGATAAATGCTTGCTGGGGTGGTGGAGAATGATTTTGTCTTCGTGTGAAACAAAAGGATAAGCTAGATAACTTCTTGAGGTCCCATCCAGGCCTTTTTGGTTTTTTTTTTATAATTAGAATCATAGAATAGTTAGGGTTGGAAAGGACCTTAAGATCATCTGGTTCCAACTCCCCTGCCATGGGCAGGGACACCTCACACTAAACCATCTCACCCAAGACTCCATCCAACCTGGCCTTGAACACCACCAGGGATAGAGCATTCACAACTTTCCTGGGCAACCCATTCCAGTGCCTCACCACCCTTACAGGAAAGAATTTCCTCCTTATATCCAACGTAAACTTCCCCTGTTTAAGTTTTAACCCATAGCCCCTTGTCCTATCATTATAGTCCCTAATGAATAGTCCCTCCCCAGCATCCTTATAAGTCCCCTTCAGATACTGGAAGGCTGCTATGAGGTCTCCATGCATACCTCATAATTGAATTATTTGGTAACTGAGAAGTATATAACAAGCAGAGATCTCAGAATCACCCTTTTTCTTCTGACAGGATGCCTTTTACTGTACTGATGGACTGAATTGGCAAAGGTCAGTATAATTCTGTGTAAAATTTAATGGCTTTACAGTCTGGTTTTGGTGCTAGATGTGCCTTGGAGCTACACAGACTTTTAAAGAAAGTATAGCCCAGAAGATGCAAGAATCTTGTTTTAATTAGGCTAATTTAATATAGCTCTGAGATTTGCTTCAGTATAAGTTTCATTATATTAATGTTACCTCAGCATCAAAATCGCTCCTTCAGAGTCAGACAGATGAAGTACAGGAAAAACATCCATGCTGGCCTTGGAAAAGGAATTTTTATGTTAAAATACTTGGCTACAAATGTTGCCCACATAGACACAAACTAGAAAGCTGTCAGATGTGATAGAAATGAAATATAGGGAGAATTATTTTTTTTCCATGTTTAGTAATAAACTGCATGAAGGCCATAAGATGGAGATGCAATATCCAAACCAGTAAGCATCTATGATCCAAGTTTTCCAATAAAGGTCTATGAAAGCTGAAGAAGTGTTTATAGTATCATCTGAATTGCAGGCAAATTTAATCCAAGGAGAGCCTTCAGCCTCTCATTGCTGCAATTACAGCAAGTTCCTAAGCACTAGGAAAGTAAAAAAAAACCCTTGCATTTACAGCTGTAAGCTATTCTTATTTCTTGTAATCCTGATAACACGAATTATCCATTAATTACCTAAAATTATTTTTAATCTTCTTAGAATTATCTCAGTTAGTTTTAGCCAGCTCTGCTTTCTGCTTTGCACTTCTCTTCTGCCCACAAGCTGAGTGACATACCTCCAACCAGACGTAGCATTTCTCCTCTGTCAGGGATCTAATGCACTGCTTCCCAATAGCGCATCATCCCTATCCAGGGCCCAGCATATACAGCTTCCTACCCCACCCTCCCATGGCCAGTTTATCTGGCATCTTTAGCTGTGTGGGACTTAGATAAGGCCATTTCTTTGGGAGCCTCCTCAGCCTCCTCCTCCTGCTTCAGAAGTCTCTTCCTTATAAAGCCCAGATATTCTCCACCAACCTGTTGCAAAGTAAATCTGCTCTTGGCCATAAGGCTCTTGGACAAAACCATCCGTGACATGTCCAGCCACGAAAACAAAACAAAGCAAAATGAAACAAAACCATAAAGCACAGTGAGAACCTCCTCCTCCACAAGCTCCAAAACCAGGGACTGATGAGTCAGCATGAACTTCCAGCAAATTCTGTCTCTTCTAGCCTAGAGGGATCCTAAGTAGGTCTACACTTACAACCAGTCCTGCTCCGAAACCTGAGGTGTTTGAATGCACCCCACCAGGGACAAGAGTAGCTCCAGTCATCAGATAGGACTATAGTCCTGGTGCGGGTATCAAATATGTACTTTACATTTCCCTACAGCCTGGAACAAGATACAGAAAAGCACCTGTCTCCTCTCAGAGGGTGCAGCCATGTAACTGCAAAAACACCATGAGGGCCCCGGAGAGGGCAAATTAGGGCCCCAGTGAGAAAGGATTTACTCGTGCATGGAGAATGGGTTGCAGATAATGCTCTCACCAAGCACGTGTCCCAGGCAGCCCCGGTCCATCTGCCAGCACAGGGTCCTCTCAGCTAAGCAGTTTCTCCATGTGCACGGCTCAGAGTGAGGGCTTCACTTGGAAAGGCACAGCCTGCCCAAGTGCCTTCTCTGCTGTGGTGCAACTCCTGTGTTTCACCTACAGTAGCTTCTCTGTGTGTATCTATCCCTCAGCTACCCAGCTCCTGGATTCAGGCCAGAATACCTATATGTCTCCCTTTAGGGTGGTGTGTAACCAAGGTTTTGTCCTACCAGCTGGTTCTTCACTCTGATTCTTGTCACTATCCCAAGGCTCTTGGCATGGTGCTGCAGAGCTTTGCCAGGGGACATGCAAAGAACTCTCTCTGTTCTGCCATGGGGCAGACATCCTTGATGTCTGTCAAGCAGTCTTCTCCCAGGCCTTCGAGTAGGAGCCTGAACCTCATCACAAGGATGGTTTAAGGCTCATCTTCTTCTCCTCCCCAACACTCGGCACAGGATGGCTGCAGTTCTGCTTCCCAGAGCCCTGGCAACTCATACCGTTCCCCCACGTTGCAATTGCCTCCAACCCTGGAGGCCCCATGCATTGTGATTGCCTCCAGTGCTGGAGGCCCCATGCTGTTTTCAGCAGCCATGTAACCCAGACCGCACCAGGCACCTGTCTCTACAACTTGCTGTGGAGGCACCAGTGCATGGGAGCCCACCAAAGAAAAACTACAGCCCATGCTTGGCTCTGCTGCTTTCCAGTTACACCATGCTCTCCACTCTTGTCCTCACTCTTCATGCCCTTTCTCCAGGCTAGGGCTCCTGATCTGGAATGCCAGTTGTCCATGCCTCCTCTAGCTCCATGCCTAGACTTTTGCCCTGATTCCTGCTTCTACCTAGCTTCGTCCCTCCTCCCCAGCTGCCCTCCGGTCTTCATTTCTCTTCTAACCAGAGAACAGGGAGCCCCGTCCCACCCAAACCTGGTATATAGGTGTGGCAGCACCTTGTGGGGTTTAATGCTTAGGCAGTGCTCAGAATAATTAAGGGGCCAAACTCATTCCTCGCACAGCTTGGCGGCCCCAAGAGAGCGGGGCTGTGCATACATTACCCCTGCAATCCTGCACACGGCATTCTGACACTGCACAGCTCCTGTTTTCATGTCCTTCCAAGCAGCCTTTGACAGATACAGGTTTGCAGCATGCAGACAGGACTTTTGCCATGTTGAAATGCCTTCAAGCAGCAACCACCCATGTTGGCAGGCTATTAAGTTTCTACAGAATTTTGACAAGCCTCCAGATGAACATCAAACCATCCCAAATCTCCTAAGGGGCTGAGTATTAAAAAAAAAAAAAAAAAGAAAAGAAAAAATAACCCCCAAAAAAGTGATTTCACATGTCATTATTCCCTGCAGCTTTATAGCTAATTTAGAATCTGTTGATCCTGGTGCCAACAAATAGTTTATCTTTGAACTATCTCTGTACTCAGACTTGGTTTCGTTCTCAGGTTAGTGTTGGTTGTTTAGCCAGCAAGCCAGTAATCTAACAGCATATACGGGAGAGATATTTGCTGTATGTATCTGTCCGTGCATATTTGTTCCATTAAGCAGGGCCTCGCATGGTAGCTATGTATTTCTGTGGGGAACTTGCTTTCTCAGGAGAAGGTGAGCGCTGTATTAATATATGTGCTAATGCACTGCCCCCCAGTGGAGTCGGGATCTGGTTTGGGAGATGGAGCTTTGCAAACCTTCACGTGTTCACAGGACATAATTTACATCAAAACATTAAATTAAACATTGGTGGAGCGGTGCTAAATCTGTTCAAAGGTGGCTTACGGAGAGGATAATTCACATCGTATTCTAAAACTGCAGCACAAAAAAGTGCTGTTTCAAAACACCTCCTTTCTCCGCAAGTAATGCAGTCAGAGGGAGCAGAAGGTCTGCAGCTCCTTGTGGATGACACTTCGCTTCTCAGACCTTCTAAAGGGAGCTATAGGAAGTTGCCATTTTAAAAACAGCCAAATCCAAAATGTCTCAGGGCTGACAAGGCGTGACACATAGCTATTAAAGCAGCCAGTAGGAGCTGCATTCGCTCACTACAACATCCCTCATCGTCTGGTAAGAAAATGTGGCACCTTCTGGTTCACAACACAGAAGGCTATGTTTATTTGATCATCTTAAATGTTTTTGGAGATAACTTTAAACCCTCTCACTGGCTCCTTGTCTCCAGACTTCTTAGGACTGCCACTGCTTCCCAGAGGTCCTTTTCCTCTCATCATCTAGTTTTCCCTACAATAACATGGAATATTTGAAAACTGGGGTTTGGGTCACAGTCACAGTCAGCTTGGCATGTCCAAAGAGTCTTTTATCAAAAAACAGTTTTAGATAAATATAAATATTAAAAATGCATGCAACTAAGTATCTAGATGGCAGGAATCAAGACCATAAGACCACGATGTTCACTATGTTTTTAATTCTCTTTTCTCGTAGCTCTCTGACACATTTCCATCACATCACCTCTGTGTCAGGACAGGGTAACGCTTCTGAAACCACATCTCCACTTCTTCTTGTGCTTGTATCACTGGAATGGGATGAGGCAATAGATGTTCATACACACGATAAAAATATCTTTCTCTGTTCACAGCATAGTTGGGTTGTAGAGCCATAAAAGGCATCCGAATCAGCTAAATGACCAGTTAATGGAGGAGGGGTTGTGTGGAGAAGAAATATAAAGCCAGTGTGAAATACAGTTATGTTTGGAAAGAACATGTAGGCTAGGCTTGGCAGAACTCAAGTCAGGAGTAGGCAGCAGCCTGCTTAGGTAACTGCAGGAGGCAGTCATGAACACCCTCATAGTACACTTGGGAAAAGCAGTGTCTGGCATACCACAAGCAGAAGGAGTATAGCTTCCTTTCTGTATATATATTTTCCAAACACCCTGTAAGCTTGCATTCCAGATCATTAATTTGCCAGCCTGAACTGCCCCCTTTGCCTGTGCCTTCTCTGGTGCTTGCTGTTAAGTCAGCAGGTGCAAAGTCTGACCCCTTAGACACTGTGGGGTGTCCAGAAGCGTGTGAAATGCTTTCCAGTTACCCCAGTTCCCAGGATGCAGACATCCAGGCTGAGACAGCAGCATGAGGCAGCTCCATGCCTCTCCTGGCAGGAGACTTGCTGAGCTACCTGCAGCAAGCAGCCCCTGGACACAGCTGGCCCCTTCTCTCAGAATGGGTGCTAGCAACATGCTCCCTCTCTCACTCAGCTTCCACAAGCTCCTCTCCTTCATCAGACTCCTCTCGCAGGTGGAGAGGACTTGGGCCAGTTGAACCCATGGTCATTCATCCTTCCTGTGTCCTGCGTTGCTGCTGGCCTCTCATGGTTTCAGCACTCAACCGTAGGGCTTGTGGGGTGCGAAGTTTGGTTTTGTAACACTTTTGGTTGTGGCACCCTAAGCCTGAACATAGTCTACCCTCCCCATCTACTCTTGGGGTTAATAGCTGCAGTTGTTTAGTTCAGAGGGTTTTGCACAAGAAATGTGACTATGCCTCCTGTAAAATCATAGGAGAAATAGACATTGCACAAATTAGATGTGCAATACAATATGAGGTGGGTAGGTCAAAACCCTAAGTTATCCTTGACAGGAAGCTTTAATTCCTAAAAGAGCAGGTACCATGGGCTGTCTGGACTTCAGTAAAGCATTTCATGCCGATATTAATAAGGAACATGGCATAGGTAAAACAGGTAAAAACACGAGAAGCAAAAAGCTATGGACAGGTCATGCCAGAAGAGCAACTGCTGAACTGAAAGCTCCTGCCTGTTCTCTCAAAACCCGTGTTATTTGAGTATCATGGGCTGCAAGTTGCAATCAGAATTGGCTGAGCATGCCGGGACGGAAGGCTAAAATGGACAGTGTGCAGTCGCAAGGTTGCTGCTTCATGGGAAGGTCAAGTGGTTACTCACACAGGCTTACATCTTGCATAGCACTGCTGGTAGTGGTGTCTCAAAGTTCTCATGATGTTTGTGGTGGTGGTGGCTTGGAAAGAGAAGTGATATCTTTGATTAGACTAGATGATAGACCTAGGAAAAATGAAGTTCTCAGGCCCACTTCCTTCAGCAAGCCCAGAAAGCAACAGTAGAAGCCATGCTAACTGCAAGGTAGAAGCGACCACTCTTGAATCAGTCCAGCTATGCTAATCAATCCCACCACATGAGAGAAAAAGGTGGCAAACACCTGTGGAGCATGGGGGGTGTTACCTGGGAGCAAAGTGATAGGCTGCAAGTTCTTGCAGAGGGGGGAAAAGGAGAGAGGGGGAAGTCAGAAAACAAGATCATTAGCACCTGTGTTATATTTTTAAATACATTATTACATTTCTGGTATTTTGTAATTAACCCAAGTTAATTGCGAGCGCTTGGCTTGCACATTTCCAGCCCAGAGGACAACCAGTTTTTAAAACTAGTTAGCTCCCTTGAAAGGCTCAGCTTGACATAACCTACGAAGGGGTTTATCAGATAAGGTACCACTAAGCTTAATGTGCTCCTTAATTAGGAATGTAAACACCTTCATTAAAAAAAAAGAAATGAGAGCCTCGGAGAAATTATGAAGAGATTTTATGATTATCGACTCAAAAGAGAAAGTATTCCAACCGAGAAAGGCATTTCTTCCTCCTTCCCTAGTAGTGGAGGCAACTCACTTTCTAATTGCAACCCTACACGGCACATTAAGCACAGAGATTTCCCTCCACTGGGATATTATCTGAGATTTGGGATAAACAGGCTGAACAGAGATGTGAGGGACAGTCAACCTCTCCGAGGGCGTGTGGGTATAAATAGATGTGTTTGTGTACACATGCTTGCCTGTAAACATGCAATTTCTACAGGCATGCCCATGTAGTGGGCTGTGACTTCAGCAGCTATTAGCCAAGGCGGTGGTTGTTCCTCCTCTTGCCTGTACGCGTGGCGGTTGGCATAAATAGTAGCCCCAGCAGGTCATAGCTTGCAACTACCCACAGATATGAAGGATTTGGTTGCTGGGGCATGTTCCTCTGTCTGACTTTGGACTGGAAGCTGCTTTCTGGCCTCTACACCCTTGGTGTCCCCCTGGGGGGACCCACGCCTGAAAGATGGGTGGTGAATGGAGAACATGGGAGGGCTGCTCCCAGGTACCACCCTGCATCCCCCTGCTTGGGGCACAGTGGTCCAAAACCCTGGCTGGTGCTTTGGCCACCCCATGCTGTGCCCCCCAGCTGCCTCTCCCCTCGGGCATCCCCCGGCATGGCGCCTGCTCACTGTGTGGCCCCTATTCCCAGCAGAGAACTTCCCCTCCCTGTGTTCCCTCTCCCTGCTCTTCCCAACAATGATGGCCCAGGCAGCTTGCGATGTAGTTTTGAATTTAAATGCGGCCAGCCTTCAGTCTACAAAAATAATAAATCCCCTTCAAACGGAGTTATGTAAAAAGTAGAATAATTAAAAACCTAATGTTTGTTGGCAGCTTATGTATCCCTTTGTCTGCAAGACAGAGGCCTGTTGACAAACAAGAGGCTTTTCCGGGACTCTAAAATCAAGTACCGAAGTATAAATGGCCACCACCTAATACTGACTTCATTACATTTGCCAAACACAGTGAAACTGTGCTCTGTTGCTTAATGCACTTATACAAGGAAAGTCTGTGGCCATGAGCCTCCCAGTGCTGCAGTGGAGTGACCTGCTCAGGGGTATCCTCAAAGGTGCCACCACGCTTTGTGGCAGCCCCCTCCCGCAGCACCCCAGCTGCTATTCACTGTGCCTGTAAAATGCAGTATTTCAGATGTTTTCATGTAAACCGTGGAAAAAGCAGAACTGTGTGTTGACCTCTCTAGCAATTTTCTGGCTTTTAGGCTGAGAAATGCTAATGTGCTGTGGAGCTAAGAACAGACATTATTTATTGATGGTCACCATGGGATTTCTATTCTATTACAATTTCAATATATTCTGTTGATGGTTACTGTAGAATTTCACCTAAATTCCTTCCTGCAAAGTTTTTCTAGATTTCTCCACCTCTGTCCTTTCCTTCAACCATTATTGTATTAAAATGATGTCAGTCTCTGCACAGTGCTAAAACTCCGAAATACTGTGAGATTTGAAGGTACCCACAGCTTCAGACACTTAATAATGGAAGCTAAGACTCAGACTGTTCTTATTAGGTTATCTGTCATCTAGAAAGCATAAAACCTAGTAAAAAGAAAAAAATGTCAAAAAAGCATCATCGTTGATCTGTCATTTGTGTTTTCCTGATAAGCTTTTAATTTTCTGCTCAGAATGGAAAGAATTGTCTTAGGAACTAAGGAGAGCTGCTGAATCTAAAATGAGTTGGTTTAATAACAGCAGTTTTACCTCGCCCCTGGAAGCGAAATGTGAAAAACAAGTTTCTTCTCCCTAAGGTAGGCACAGATGGGGAAACTTCTTAAGAAGCAGTGGTGGAGAAAACACCGAGATGATGCGGCACTGGGATGACCCCATAAATGGTGAAAAACTGTATTGCTGCTCATTAATTCTCGCCTTAGAATTATTAAGCTTGGAAATCTAGCATGCTCATTTGCAGCTTTTCATGATGATGTAAGATTCATCTTCCAGCTATTTCCATGGAAAACTCGAGTGCCCTCCAGCAGCTGCAAGCTGGCAGTGGGGCAAGCTCACCTGAAGGAGCTTGAGGAGCAGGAGCTCTCAAGCAGGAGCTGTCCGGGGGGGGGGAATAGGGCACAGTCCTGACATGCCTCCAGCACACTGCTCCCACCACCAGTGCCAGTGCTTCTTGAAAGAAAGCCCAAACCCTCCTAAAACAAACAAGTAAGCAAGCAAACCAGAAGGAATAACACTCCAGCTGTAGCACTTCCCGACAGACATTAGGAGGGGATGAAAACAACAGGGAAGTCTTCGTGTAAATCACCTTAGAAAAAAATTTGTTTGAGGAGAGATGGAAAGCAAGCCTCTCCTGCTGAGGGAAAATCATTACAGGGACCAGCCAAACAGTCACAACTTTTTTCCCCGTTACAAATATGAGGTTTCTGGGTTTTATTTTTTTTAATCGTGCGTCAGAACAAATCCCAGATTTTGTTTTATTTATTTTTTTAAATTATAGAAAACAAAAGAGATCATGTGGCTTAGCCTAAGAGTCAGGGCAGCCTTTTGACTGGGTGAGGTACAAGTCCCTGCTCACATTTTTGCCCTAATGAGTATCTTCTTGTTTGTATAAAGCAGCACCAACCACAGCAACTTCCATGGCAGGAGGTCATGACTGCCTTTTCCCTTCTGCATCACTTCCCCACCAAATTGCCAGCCTTTCTAGTGGGAACATCACTGAAGTGGATGTGTGGAAATAGAAGGTTTCAGGATCAACAAATTATCATTTTCCCGCTGAAATGCTCACTCCCTTCATACCTCCCCAAGCACTTAGGCAGCAAGGGGGGGAGGTTTGCCTGTGAGCTATGTGCCCTGGAAGGCCTCTGGGTGCAGTGGAGACCACTATGCTCCTCCAACAGCCCTGGCCTGGCAGCACTGGGTTTTGGATACTGCTAACAGATAAGACCAACATCAGCTTATAGGGAGGCCAAATTGGGAATATGCCAGTAACAAGGGGTTGGTGGGCCACTGGGTCAGCTGTGGCCCTGCACCACAGCTGGCTGTGGGTGCAGGGAGACCCCAGGGTTCCCTTGGCCCTTGCATCTCTTTAGTGCCCCATTTATGCAGAAATGCATACCAGACATGCAAAGTGTGTTGGAAAGAACCTATCCTTCTTTCTTGCTTTTGCTTTGTTTCTCTATTGTGACCTCTTTTTCTTTCCCTGAAAACTTCTTCAGAAAGATGATGGCCTGTCTATATGACAGCCAACACACGCCTTTATGTAAAGTGAAAAAACAGGTTCAAATATGGATGTCCAGGTATAGTTTCCAGATAAGCAAGTCTGTAAGAGATGGATAGCATTACATTAAGCTTGATTGCCCCCATGTCCTCAGCACACAGTGCCCCATTAACAAATTAAAGAATCTCTTATGTCCGCTCTTGTCAATGCAACTCCCACTGCAAAGAAATCTTGTTTCTGTGCCCAAGCAATGAATTACTTCTCTGATGGATTGCCAGATCACAGGGGCAATTCCAGTTTTATGTGTCGCTTGAGCTGTTCTCACTTCTGTTTGATGCTTCAGGTAAAGGAAGAATGGAGTGCTATCATTTTTACACTTTTTACATCTCTCTTTGAGGTAATTCTTAAGGTACTTGCAAGGTCAAAGGGATAAAAAACAGATATGGGAAACTGTAGTTCGTGTTGTTCTACAAATATTTTGTGCAATATTTTTTCACAACAATAAAAACTGTAACCAAGGCTACAAAACAGTTTTCTTCATCATCTCTATTTCCATTTGCTTATACTTCTCTAAGTTTAAGCTCTCCCTTGCCACCATTGTCACTCAGTGATGGGCTCGGAGAGCCATCTTTCCTCCTGGAACTAAAACTCAAACAGCATCTTCTTTCACAAAACCAGAGCCAGGCTGAGCTCTGTTGTCAAACTCTGAAACTCGTGAGGTTTTGCAATGAGGATTATATGTTTGTCTTAGTTAAGAAGGGTTTAGCAGCATCAGGAGCATACAGACGTTTTCTACTGAGCCCATGCAAAAATCTGTGATAATCTGTGCAGAAGGTGGTTCATGAGGTTCCTATCCTAAACCTGGGAACCTGGGGCAAGCGCTGGGTTTGTTGGTGGCACCTGTGAAGTACATACAACCTGACCATGTTATTTATGTGAAAGCGTTTGTCTTGCATTCTGCTATTTTTAGTGGTGGAGATCTTGGACGTGGACTCATGATGAAAAAGGCCCCAGGGAGACCTTATTAGAGCCTTTCAGTACTTCAAAGGCGCCTATAAGAATGATGGGGAGAGACTTTTTAGTATGGCTTGTAGCGATAGGACAAGAGTAATGGTTTTAAACTAAAATAGGGGAGATTTAAACTGGATATAAGGAAGAAAATTTTTTACAATGATGGCAGTTGGAACTAGATGATCTTAAGGTCATTTCCAATCCTAACTATTCTATGATTCTACAGTGAAACACTGAAACAGGTTGCCCAGGGAAGTGGTAGATGCTCCATCCCTAGCAGTGCTCAAGGCCAGGCTGGATGTAGTTCTGAGTAAACTGGTCTAGTTGAAGATGTCCCTGCTCACTGCAGGGGGGGTGGACTAGATGACCTTTGAAGGCTCCTTTCCAACATGAACTATTCTATGATTGATTTTATGATATAGAAATATCAAATGGTGAAGTTGTCTGAGACAGCGGTTGTACCTTTCCCTTTTTGCAAAGTCAAGTTTTATGTCCTTGAAGCATATCTACATCAGTAGATATCAAACTCAAGGAAAGCAGAGATACCAAAAAAACCCTGCCTCTCTACAACATTAAGGCACACATATTTCTGTTGTTTTCCTCCTTTTTTTCAAACTTATTTTTAAAAAACAAGAAGTCTATGATAGGAAAATATCTTTTGCACTATGTTAATTACTGAATCCACAGAATTAAAATAATACGTAAGGTAGGTCATTGAAAGTCATGAGCTTTCATGAGCTTTAGCTTAGACCACCAGCTGTGGTAACCTCATTGTTTGCATATTTCCAATATTTACTCCATTTATTCATGGATACTGTAAATACCATGGCAGCATTACCTTATAATCTAAGTAAATTATAAAATCCAAAGGCTGACTACCATGAATTGTGCTTTTTCTCTTTTAGACAGCATGAACTAAACATTTTCTGCTTGGTGATTTATTTATGTATCATAGAATCATAGAATAGTTAGGGTTGGAAAGGACCTCAAGATCATCTAGTTCCAACACCCCTGCCATGGGCAGGGACACCTCACACTAAACCATGTCACCCAAGGCCCTATCCAACCTGGCCCTGAATACCACCAGGGATGGAGCATTCACCACTTCCCTGGGCAACCCATTCCAGTGCCTCACCACCCTTACAGTAAAGAACTTCTTCCTTATATCCAATCTAAAATTCCCCTGTTTAAGTTTTAACCCATTACCCCTTGTCCTATCACTACAGTCCCTAATGAAGAGTCCATCCCCAGCATCCCTATAGCCCCTCTTCAGATACTGGAAGGCTGCTATGAGGTCTCCATGCAGCCTTCTCCAGGCTGAACAGCCCCAACTTCCTCAGCCTGTCTTCATACAGGAGGTACACCAGTCCCCTGATCATCCTCGTGGCCCTCCTCTGGACTTGTTCCAGCAGTTCCATGTCCTTTTTATGTTGAGGACACCAGAACTGCACACAATACTCCAGGTGAGGTCTCATAAGAGGAGTGTAGAGGGGCAGGATCACCTCCTTCGACCTGTTGGTCACGCTCCTTTTGATGCAGCCCAGGATACGGTTGGCTTTCTGTGCTGCGAGCGCACACTGAAGCTGGCTCATGTTCATTTTCTCATCGACCAACACCCCCAAGTCCTTCTCTGCAGGGCTGCTCTGAATCTCTTCACTGCCATTTATATCTGCCAGGTTTTGGTATGAAACCACAAACACTATCTAGAAGGGAGTTTCATCTAGGAGGAGCAATACTGGAGAAATAGGGTCTCAGGCATCTCTTTTTCCATTCCCCCAGGCCAAATTTGTGCCTCTCAGTCTACAAGAGAGAAGATGAGACAAGGATGCTCTAGCATTTCTTGCTGCAGTTGCCACTGGGAAAATAGTCTTCCTTTTCCTGTCAGCTTATGTGTATATTTTTAACAGCTATTAACAAACGTGCCCGAAAGGCAAATATGGCTGTAATTAGCAACCCCCTCTAGTCATGATGAGGCTTGCTCTGTGTTGCACACCTGATCCACAAAGACGTTAGGTCTGTGTTTTACACCTCCTCTCTGGAGACACCCACACAGCCTAAACAAAAACACACATCAGGATCTGTAGATGAGCTGCCGGAGATCCCAAATTGCTTAAGAGTGATCCCGTGGTCCCAGCAAAACCACACATCCAGCTGCTTCCTGCTTACCATTGCATGCCATCACAGGGAGAGTCATTTTCTTTAGTCAGAGCATGGCAGAATACAAAGAAAAAGTGCAGCATCTGTTAATTCATTAAGAACTAATTGCTTTTAATGATTAGGGGCCATAAAAACTGGTCACTCTTTTTCCTGCTTCTTGGCATATGCTCCCTGATTGTCCAAGCTTTGCATGTTTTCACCGATGTCAGCTAGAGACAAAAGTGATCTTAGCACTAGAAGATCCCTTGTTGTGTGAATGGGATTACTGCCTGACAGATAATATAGCACAGGTATAAATTAACATGCCTGAAAATAGACAGCAAGCCCAAGATCTGCCTGGCATATCTTGGTATATAGCTTCAGATATCACCCCTGCTAAGGAGGTATCTATAGCCCTACTGCCAGAAACCTCCTGCATCTGCCTTCCCCACTCTTGTGTTAGAAAATGAGTGTTTTGTTTTTTAACTCCAAAGCAGGAGAGGGGAAAAAAAAAAAGAAGAAGGAAAAAGAAAAACCCAGAAAATAACACTGCCAGTGTATGGCACTGCACTTATTTAGGCGGATGAATAATTACATTTAACTTTTTGGTACTCCAATTTGGGGAAAAAATCCCCCCTAGAGTTCTAATCTGGCCGTATTCAGTAATTAGGACTGGCTTTTTCCAGTTAAAAAAGTATTTCCCATAAGTTTGACATATTGCTGTGTATAATGATGGAATGCAGGGGAAAAAAAGTGTATATTTACATATAAAATATACCCCCACATGCATATTTATATTGAGATGGAAAAATATTTTATGTATATATGTATAACTTGACACTTTCAACATTTTATATAAATAAATGCCAAATGCCAAATGGATGGAGAAGATTGTATTATATATTAATGGGCTACAATTCTTCATTTCCATTTTTCAAATCTGGCTATGATTGCATACAAGTACCTCAAACAGCAAACATCTGCGTGGCTTGAAAGCAACTGAAGCATGTTTTTACCGTAAAACATGTTCTTACTGTAAAGTTTTAGATTCAAGCTTTCCTAGTGAAATTCTTGGTCCTGAGCAGCCTCAGATCTGATTTATAATGAAAACAACAATTTTGCAGTATCAGTGGGGACATGGACATAATTATATTCATATTTAAAGTCTAGCAAGCTCTTTCATAATTAGGGTTCAGTTTAACAGACATATGTGTTAAGACTGTATCTTTGGAACTTTTCCAAGCAACTGCATTGTCACAGACAAAGCCTTTGTCCAACTTACATGTTTGACAGTTTATACAATTGCATTACTATTTTCCATCTCTTACCTCTATATTTGGGACAATTTATCTCTGGTTCTCTTTTGTTTCTAGGTTTCAAACTTTAATTTCCTGCAGAAATTAATATAATTCAGGTTGTCCACCCACCCACCCAGCTACCTGTCTCAGCTAGCCCAGTTGCTGGAAGGAACGTATAAAGCAAGTTCATAGCTTGATGCTGGAGTGATATAATCTTCGCTTAATCTACTTAGTGTTTAAAAATGTAAATGTTAGCAGCTATCGCAAATACTAGAGTGCTGCTCTCATGTAGGTTGTATCCTCAAACGTGGCACAAAGCTGTAATTGTACTCTTCTGGGAGACTAAAAGCCTTGCAGTGTCTGAGACCTGGAAAATTTAAAGAGCAGTTTACATCTGCTAGGACCAAAGTGTTGCAACTGTATCTCAAACATTTGCAATTTGAAGCGGTAAAATCCCTAGGGCGTATTATGTGCTGTAATAATACCATTAAATATGTTGTATCATGCTAACGAAACAATTTGTGCCTCCTTTTCCTGTCTCTTTTTTCCCCTTAGAAAGAAATACAGTACATGAATATGCAACATTAGTTCTTAGTCGAAACGATTCTTTTGAATAAATGAAATAAATTAACACATGTGTTTATAACAGAGATTGCAGCCTTTCTTTTCCCTAACTATTGCAATAGCGTTTCAAATATAAAATTTGGATTCTTCCTGGGGTCTAACCTCTTAAATCTGCAGTTTGCTTATCAAGAACAAAAAGCAGCCTTTGCTTCCTACAGAAAAAGGCAGTTGAGGGTTTTCTTGGTGGATCTGCAGGACCCGACAAGGGAGGTATAGCCCGGCATGCCAACTGCCTGTGCTGCTTGCCGTCGGTTCACTTCCTGGCTCTGTTTGTGGCTTCTCCACCTACATCTTTCCAGACAAATCTCGTCTACTGGGGTTAAGCACTAAGTGGTGTGGACACAAGCCAGGCTACTGATCCCCAGCCCTCTTTCATTTAGCAGTCGAGACACAGCACTCAGTTCCTCTGCGGGAAGATTTCCCAGTCAGCCAAGAAGTGCCAGAGCTCAGAGCTGGTTCCTCATCTTTCACAGACTTTTAGAACTGTTGCAAGACCAGACTCCCTCATGCCATTGGTCTTCTCAAAGAGGGGAAAGAGATGTGCAGTAAGGGTGTGTAGCTCGCCTCTGTGTGTGAGTGCACGTGCACATCTCCCCCTGTCTTTGTTCAGACCTCTGCTCATCGCTGCCATGTAACCTTTGCTCTGCTTATGAGCCCTTCTGTTCTTATTTTGGCAACACACACAAATATTTGCTTATGTTCATAAACAATCACCTATTCTATCTTTCCAGGTGAAGTATCAAGAGAGCATGGCTCACCTAGGTGAACGTAAATGGACTCACATGTTCCCTTTTCTGGTGGTAGGTATTTATGTGCATATATGTCTCCCCAGTGTGCAAAAATACCTGCTTGGGTCTTTGCAAACATCTGTGAATAGTCATGGCACAGCCACAGACAACTTAGGAACTGAACCCTGATGTAGTGGTTGGTTTCCACCCAATAAAACACCTGGGCGTGTGCTGCTTAAACTGAGGCTGCAAGGGAGGAGGGGAAGGAGAAGGACTCAGGATGGAGCAGAAACAGAAGGCCCTGGAAGAGCTGATGAGCCCAGGTGTCACACGAAGTACAGCCATATCATAGTTGAGGCCCAAGGCAGCACATTATCTCATTATCTGCAGTCAGATTTGTGAAGGCTCATTAGAGCTGGGAAGGGTGAGGGTGTAAACTCAGGCATTTGCTGTGCAGAAGAGTGTGAGAATTAATAGATCAGGAATCATGGCCTTCAGTATTTTGAGGAGTGGTTTTGCCAACAAGCACGAACGTCAGTGCTCTGAGAAACTCTTAGAAGGACCAAGTTACTGAAAACTGTATCTGCCTCCATCCCACATAGTGGCACCACTTCTGTTTCTGAGCTTTAGGGTGCTTCACGCTGCAATGCTGATCCTGTTGCCTTCTGAGCCACAGAAGCTGGGCAAGGGAGGGAGGACAAAGCTTGGGAGACAAAGGCAGTGGAAGTGACCAGTGGAAGTGACGGTGCTGTGCGATGCTCTCTGGTGACAGGTCTCCCTGGTGTACTCTGCCAGCGCTGAATACTCCAACTGCGGTGAGAATGAGTACTACAACCAGACCACTGGCATGTGCCACGACTGCCCCAAGTGTGAGCCGGGTGAAGAGCCTTACATGGTAATTTCAGCTTCCGCTGGTAGGGAACACATATCCAGCACCAAATGCAAAAACAAATGCTTTGTTACATGGTGGGAATATATGGATAGGAGAGAAAATGAGTATGGGCAGAGATGCTTAAGCATTACGCCTGCAAGCATGTCATGGGAGCTGGGCACCTTGTGTGCCTATCCCAGGAGCAGCCTGTCAAAAGCAATATTGTAAAAGTTGTAAGGTAAAAGTTTCACACACAGTCTCTGCCAGTCCATTCTCTTCTCAATAGTTATTTGCAATCTGATGCTCTATTCTGGCATGGTGTGATGAATGGGTCAGTCTGCTGTGCTTGCTGGCCCCCCACACTGAGGATTTAATTTTGCTCTCCCGCTAAGATATTTTGGCACTAAAGGAACTTGGATGCTTCTGCAACATTTTAAATTACAGTTCCTAAGTAACCATTTGATTTACAGCAGATAATTGTTGCTTATTAAAAAAAAAAATACTGAAGTCATGTTTGGTTTTAATGGGATAAACATCCTATTTCAAGAATTTCGCACAGTTGGTAGTCCTGAACAAGTACGTTTGAATAATAACCAGTTGGTTTTAGTTTTGTTTAATCTGAGCATAATATTCAGCTGGGACATGTGAGTTCAGAGGTTACGAAATCTCATCTGAACATTGCCTTTTGTGCTGTTCCCTCTGGGCTCTCCTAGCATGAAAGCAAGATTGCTGATATCGCTGCTGTAGCCATGCTTCCCCTGTAATCTTCTCCTCTGCTCTTCAATTTTCAGTTCACTTTCTATCTGAGCAGCAGCTGAAATTCACTTCCATGGCTCACTGGAGTATGATATAAATAGCTATGGGGAGCCACTTTCAAGGAGTACAATGCTCTGGTTCCCCATTTTCCTCTCCAGCACACAGCTTGCTGCATCCTTATATCCTTCTATGGCTTTTTTAGCACAGACATTAAGGTACCAAATGGCACAATTCTTTCCCATGACGTGCCACAAAGCCAATGGGCCAGGCTATGAATGTTTCCTTTTGCTAGAAGCAGGTGTGCAGCACAAGCCTGCCTGTCAGTGACTTTGTGTTGTTGCAGACATGTGGATATGGCACCAAAGACGAGGACTACGGCTGCATCCCCTGCCCTTCAGAGAAGTTCTCCAGAGGAGGTTACCAGATATGCAGGCGGCATAAAGACTGTGAGGGGTTTTTCCGAGCCACAGTCTTGACACCTGGTGATCAGGAGAACGATGCTGAGTGCGGTCCTTGTCTCCCAGGGTAAGGACTTAACCGCGGACCTTTGCTCTACACAAAGCACTGCAAAATACCTTTCTGATGTCAAAATCCCTGACAGCCTCTCTTCATGTCCTAGCTGACTGTAGGTACGATACTGGTGAATTGTTCTTTTTAGTCTCTGTAAAGCAATACATCTAAATGTTTCAAAAGCATCAGTGAATTCAGTAGAAGACAACAGTAACCTTACTGAAATCTCACTGAAAAAACAACTAAAAACAAGAAAAACTGAAACTTCTCCTCTCTAGAAGTGGAAAGGGAACAGCTCATGTACCCTACCAGGTGTGGAGTGCAATTTTAGACACTGTCAGAAATCCAGCTTGGCTTCCTGCTGTGGTTTCAGATGGCCACCTCATAAGTCTTGCATCCTATGAACGACCTCCATGAAGATGCCTTGGATGCCCCGTAGGGTCCATGCTAGCACTATGGTGTGCTTAGGAACATAAAATATCTCTTCTCCAGATGTGACCAGCTGGCAGATTTGTCAGTAGTTGACAGCATTAGCTAACATAGCTATTAGGTGAGATTTACCAAGGCATTTAGTCTCTCGGGGTCCTTTCTAACCAATAGAAAGGGGTCTTAAGAGCTGCTAATGTGGTGTGTGTGCTGCTGTTCAGAATGAAAACAAATTCCAGGGAAGCTTGAATGGGCTTAAAATAGATGTTTTTTTAGTAAGTCCATCTTTTTAATGGTCTCAAGCTCAGTATAATTCTGATGGCAATGGTGAGAAAGCGATATCTACATTGAATATGTTAACAATATATTCCTGACTATATTGCCTTTGAAAGCCTCCAAATCCAGGCATGCATTTGCTTTCTCAACACTTTTTATTTTGTAGGCTGAGTAAATACTCTCAAACACCACCTCACCTTACATACCTTTCCAGTTTCTGCCAGTGTGTCGCTTTGGTTTAGAGAGTAATTCCCACTGACATTTGGCTTTTGTGCAGTTTGCAGATGCTGAATAACCCACACTACTTAAAGAGCAGGAAACCCTGTTAAGGAGGCCCTGCAAGCTTCCAGGTTTATTGTATCAGTGAGCCTGTGTGAAATTTTCACAGTTTACAAACAAAAGGAAGGACTTGTCTAGCTGCCAGCTGAACAGACTGATGATGTGATTTGAAAAGAGCTCCCTCTTGACTTCCCCTCATACATCATAAGGAGCAAGAAAGTTAAACAGTGGCCACAGTCACTGTTTTGCAATTTCTTTTGGGACTAATGGGGTCACCCAGGTGGGAGTGGGGTGCTCACTGAAAATAATCAGCTTGCACAGCTGGTGCTTGGGGAGTAATCTCAAAACATCGTGTTTGCACAGGTGTAACCTGTAGCAGAAACTGGCCTGCCTGAGTCTGGCTGCGTGCCGCTCTCTGTGTGACTCCCAGGTCCTGGGATGGTTTGGCAAAGCCAGCAGTTAAGGAGAAACACCCTCTTACTCTGAGCATGAAGACATGAAATTCTCAGGATGAACTCAATGAGGGCTAAGACAAGCTCTGGAGCTGCCTTGACTCCCCACACAACTTAGGGACCCCAGAGGTTGCTCCTGTGTGATGGTGGGGGAAATCTAGTGTCAGGCCAGAGAGCTGTCAAGTAGTGCTGGCTGCCCAGCAACCCTTCCTCATTGTCCCAGTGGCACAGGGACAGTCGCATGCCTGGGTGAGTGGCAGCTGGCAGAGTGCTCCCTTCCCTGGGCACTAAACCTCAAAGAGCCCCTGAGTCAATGGGAGGGAAAAAATAAGGTTTCCATTTGCAGAGGACAGTGATTCCATAAGGTAGTGCAGACCTTCCCAAGGTAACAGTCCACATGCTGCGGTCTATATTTAGAGGCATCTCATCCCTTTGCTATTTTTCACCAGCTCAGTAAAGCAGCCTGAGGAAAAGATGAGCAAAGACATTCTGACCTTAAGTTTTTAGACAAAACACCACTGAACTGGCAGCCTTTTCCCAATGGCTTAAAGTGCCTTTCTCTGTCATTTGCCTTAAAATAGGTGCTGGATAATTATATATTCTTCCTTCTATTTTTTCACTGTTACTTCTAATCAGTTTAAGGGAAGGAGACCTTTGGTACAAGAGCACAGATCATCCACTGCTTCTCAGTGTACCGGTTCCCTTTCAGATGATATAGGAATAACACTATTTGTCATGCTCACAAGAAGGATGCAAGACTGTAGCCAGGGAAGAATTTAAAGGCTTAGGTGCAAAGCTATGATCCTCAAAAACAAAGTTCAGCTGTCAGTGAACGCTGGAGGTATCTAGAGTACCTAACCTCCTGGGACAGTGCTTCATCCTCTGCTCCTGCCCAGAAGATCTTCCATCATGGTAAATAGGACAGGTCAATAATGTGGAAATCAGGTGCAATTCAGACTATTTCCCTCAATGGGATGATCCATTAGATCAAGAACATCTAATGATGCATGACTGAGATCACAACAAACTAGAAGCAGATACAGCAGGTCAGAGCAAGGGTCCCTCTACACTAGCCATCTGTCCTCAGTAGCAGTCCTAAGTGGAAACACACAGAGGAGTAAGAACAGGCCAAGTGTACATGATACATACCCCTCATGTTGTTCGAGCACATATTTTCAGCTTGGAGCAAGTCTCTGGAATTGCAAAGAGATAATTTTCTTTCAAAATGTATTCAGAGATGCCTCCACTACTGATGCTTCCCCTTTTCAAGAAAGAGTGGAAGAGTAACACCATGAAAATTCATTATTTCATTACTGTGTCACTTCTTCTCTGTAGTTAGTGATGCAAACGGATCGGATATTTCCAACACTGCCTTTAGTATCTGGTGCAGTGCAAAGTAGCCAGAAACACAAATATGTTGCTGGTCTTTCATAGGGGTGAATCATTAATGTCTGCAGCTGCAGAGCTTCCTTCTCATGTGAGTGAACTGTTGCTTGCCACCTCCTCCATCATTCTGCATTGTGGCAAAAACTGAGGAATATTCTACCACCTTGATTTAGTTAACTGTTAGAAGGGTTGTTTGTCTTTCCTAAACCACTGTGACGGTTAGACTGTGGATCCTCCCTGTCCTATCTTTTTCTTTACAGATTTATAAGCATCTTTGGCCTGCCACCCTTTTCTTTTTTCCCTTTTTGTGCTTTGGCAGACATTTCCTGATTATTTATTAACTGCTTCACTGTCTAATGTTCCACAGGCCCCTGTAAGAGAGGAAAGATGAAGTTTTACTCCCGAGAGAAGGGTAGATTGGCAGATGGGGCACAAGAAACAGTTGAAGGGAAGAATGAGGGTGAAACCTTGAATCTTTTAAAACCAGTGAGAAATAAAGGAGGAACCATGCTCAGTTTACTGCCTCTCTGCGGTACCTCCAGCCCCTGTCACCCTCTTATATCTCTGTGTACTCCACTTCCCGGACTTTATCCCTTACTTGTAGGCTGGGGCATTCATTAATGACAAACTGATCTTGATGGACAGTTTCAGCAGTAATTTCCTAACAATGCATACGTTTCCCAGAAAAAACATCCTGCACGTGCATAGACAGGTATGTAAGAGCAGAAAACAGATTCCCCATTGTGTAAAGTGTTTATCATGTTGAGTACTTGTCTGCATAAATGGATTATGAATTTATTCATTCCTTCATTAAAATTTGCAGTGATTTACAAGTGATTTGTAAAGACATATCCGTAACACCATCCATGTATGATTTTAATGTAATTTACTCATTAGCTTTCCTGTGGATCCGATTCTTGCATAACCAATTACTTTATTTCAACACTAACTTTATTAGCAGCCCAAAAGTTCAAACCATGAAAACCTTTCCTTCAATCTTTATTTCCAGTATCAGGAACTAACTTATAAACTATAGCACAAGGAACTAAAATAAACCCAAAAGCTGTAAAACCTAATCTGTCTTTCCCTGTAAGTGTGGTGGGTTTTGCTGTATTTTTTATTCTGATTTGGCTCAGATTTGGTTCTAGCATTAAGGTAATTACTCTTATGGTGATTGTGAAGAAAATTAGCCAACCATATCCAACTGGTGGTCTTGCCTGAAAGATTACTACTTCAAAAAATAGCATTCCCTTGTTTTGAAAAGTCTTATTTCAGGGCATGCTGTAAACTGCAGCTTGAACTCAGCAGGGAGTATAATGTTGGTTTAAGCAATGATACTACTTCTTGTCATGTAGGCTTGATGGTTGATTAATTGCATTTTAGGAGGAAAGGAAGAAGAGAAACACTGTCTCTATTCAGGCAGCTTAAAAAAAGAAAAAGACTCATCTTTGCATCAAATTGCTTATAGAAGTTTTTTTTAATGATTTTATCTCAGTGTAATTGCTTGCTGATGAACCATGCTCTGTTGCAGCATATTAATTTACGCTGTTTTGCCTCATCTTGCCCTCCATTTCAGTTACTACATGCTGGAAAACAGACCTCGCAATATATACGGGATGGTTTGCTACTCGTGCTTGCTGGCGCCTCCTAACACCAAGGAATGTAAGTGTTCTGCAATCTCTATGCATTTCATCTGGTTTTGACTTGGAATCATCTGGATGCTCAATATGAAATCTTTCAGCGATGATTATTCTGTTCAAACAATAATTCCATCTCCAGTAAAGCAATTTCTGCTTCCAACCAGCCTTGCCATTCCCCCCCAAATGCTGAACATTTGGGGAGGAATCAGAGCCTTTGATTTTAGGACCTGCTGTTTTTCAGTTGTGTTCCAGTTTTCATGTGTTAAGCCGTCCCATACAGGACTTATTATGGTTATTTAACCAGTAGGTACAGGAAGTCACAAATCTGTATTTTCATTTTTTTTTAAATTCAGTTTCAGTTTCAGGTCAGCTATGAAAAAGTCATGGGACACTTCATAGATCCTAGTAGAAGTGCATCACACCTTTCATATCATAGAATCACAGAATGGTTTGGGTTGGAAAGGACCTTAAGATCATCAAGTTCCAACCCCCCTGCCATGGCAGGGACATCTCACACTAAACCATCTCACCCAAGCCTCTGTCCAACCTGGCCTTGAATACCACCAAGGATGGAGCATTCACCACTTCCCTGGGCAACCCATTCCAGTGCCTCACCACCCTTACAGTAAAGAGCTTCTTCCTTATATCTAACCTGAATTTCCCATGTTTGAGTTTAAACCCGTTACCCCCTGTCCTATCACTACAGTCCCTAATGAAGAATCTCTCCCCAGCATCTCTGTAGGCCCCCTTCAGATACTGGAAGGCTGCTACGAGGTCTCCACGCAGCTTCTCTTCTGCTTTGGTTTTAAAGTGATGCAAGGATTGATGCTGGTGTGTAGTAGTCAGCACTGATAAGACAGCTAATTCTATAGATTTAATTGACAAAAGAAGCTGTAGTTTGGTAATTGAAAACAATGCATGTATGTGTGTGTGACACCCCAGCATTAGTACCTGTTCATTTGCATGCCACATGTGCAATGGCTTACCCATCACAGAACCATGTAATGCAAGGTTGGAAGGGATCTCAGGGATCATCTGATTCAACCCATCTTGGCAAAGCACTACCTAGTCTAGATGTCCCAGCACGCTGTCCAGCCAAATCTTAAAACAGCTTAGAATCATAGAATGGTTTGGGTTGGAAAGGACCTTAGGATCTAGTTCCACCCCCCTGCCACGGGCAGGGACACCTCACACTAGACCAGGTTGCTGAAGGCACTATCCAACTTGGTCTTGAATACTGACAGGGGTAGAGCATTCACAACTTCTTTGGGCAGCCTATTCCGGTGCCTCCCCACTCTCACAGTAAAGAATTTCTTCCAATCTTAAAAGTGTCCCATGTTAAGGAACATCCTCATGCTACGGAGAAGAGGGACAGCCACACGCCTGCACTGTAATGCAGAGGCAACCCCCCAAAAAAATTCTGTCTCCTTCAGGGGTAAAGAAAGTGAGAAAAAGAAAAGGAAAGATGAGGTTCTCTGTGAATGACCAAATCACTTTGACACCCCCTCAGAGAATCTGGAGCCCATCAGGAGAAAAACTTTAAAAGAAAAACCCAGACAAAAATGGGCAGTCCCCTACAGAAACCTAATGCATCTTAACCCAAAATCCTGCCCGTGTTCTGCTCTTTTAAAGTCTTTATCATGAAAAAGAATTGCAATATTGTGTGGGGTTGATTTGAAAGCAGAGGTTGACACAAAAGTCCCTGGGCATTTATTAGTGTAAGTAAATAGCAATTACTTAGTTCAGACGCTGCTGAACTGTGTCATTGGTGCCCTGTGAGCCACTTCAGAGGAGGATAGGTTGTGAGCAGCTACCACCTTTTCTGAAGCGCAAGAGCTCAGGTGAGCTTGGGGATAATTACCACCTCACAGCCCGGGTGGAGGCATCTCCTTGGACTGTTTGCATGCAAAGTGGCTGCCCATATACAGCTACGCACCTCGCTTGGCTGCAGAAACCCACTGGGTCCTGAGACATACATTTCTTCCTGAGACAGTGGGAATGGGCGAGGGCAGGGTGAGGGCGATTTTGGTGAGATAAAGTCTGTATTAAAAGGTGAGGTAAGGGCATAAAGGAGAACCCAAATGTACAATGTGGGAAGAAGGTGGAGAGGTAAGTGAAAACATGAGGGTAGAAGTCTTGGTGGGGGATGATGGTGTATGGTAAGAGGATGTGGACACCTTCTCCTGTATGCGTGCACAGGCTGGCTGCCCTGTTGGTGGGAATACAACCATGCTTGCTGCTAACCAATAGCCAGAAATGAATCCTTCCTCAGCTCTGACGGTCTGCTTCAAACCCTGCTAAAATAGGGTTCTAGTAGTATCAAACATTGTACCTTACTGTTGCCGCGTACTGTTTTGGTGAGGAACTACCAAAAGATCTTACAGCTATTACTCAATTCAAAAACCAAATCTCTGTCTTCTATAGGATATCTAGCAGATATGATTTATAACATGCTTAGTTCTGTAAGGAAAGTATGAATTGCACAACTGGCTAACCACATGCGATTTTTAACCTGACAAATACAAGAATAAATATATATTATTTTGGGGGGGGTGGGGGGGTGGAATTTAGACAGGTGCATAAACCAAGAAATTGACTGGGTATTAAAGTGGGAGAAATTAGTTTTAGAAAGAGTAAACATTACCATTTTAATCAAGTCTACGAAGCCAACCATTTGATTACAAGTGTTCAAAAAGTGGGAAAGCTTCTTAAAATCCAAATCCCCCAGATCACTAAGCTCAGGTAATTTGGTTTACGATGCCTAAACTTCCAGGCACCATTTGGAATGGCAGCCCCCTAATACGTAGGCAGTAATTTGTACTCCAGATGGAAAATCAGCCTTGCTGCAGGAACCTTTTGAAAAGCTCACTGTTGTTGTGGCAGGCAGCATAAAATCTGCTGGTATTAGCAAGTGAGCTTTATCGCATGTCTCACTGTCATCAGATTTCACCATATGAAGAATAATATCAGCTCTTTGGTAGGAATGGTTCCTCTATGAAGTTTAACTTCTGTTTACTGACCTACTGTCATGGTGGAGGACCCAGAGTAAGGACTCCTAATAGTTCCAGGAATCTTCTGTTCCTTTCTTGAGACATCAAAACAGAGCTGAGAAGCATTCATGAGCCTAAACACCACACTAAAGGGGTGCCTCTCTCCTAAGGCTCCTTTTCTTCAAACACTCCTGCATGTGGCATACCACTGGAGAAAGGTGACCAATGGCTTGCAAGGAAACAAGGATGTCAAATTACTTCAGAGGAGGAAGCTGTGGGTGACAAGCTCTGGGTTTGCACTCCTAGGCAGAAAAAACAAGGGCAGATAAACCCCACTTCAGCCCTTCATTAGGTCTGTGACAGGGTTAGAGGACAGTGGTCCTCGCCTTAGCTGGGGAAGTGCTTGGTCTGCGTGTTACAAAGGGCCAGAAGGAGAGGGAAGTAACGGGGTGTGCTGCTGCTGCATGGAAACCCGCTCAGAGGATTTGCCTGATGATACATTTTATCTGGCAGAAAAATACTTGGCTCTGATCAAAGGGTAAACAAATAGCCTTCAACTCCAAGAGCCTGCTGTGCAACTTTCATCTCCTACACAGTCAATAAACCTTGAAATGGCTGAGGAAAGAAGATGAACACCCCATCTTCCACCATGTGGAAATACTAGTGTAAAAAGTGAGAAGGAAATTCCCTCATGGGCCTGTGTCACCTTTTAAAGAAACAGCACAAAATGGCATGGAAAAGAGGGGGAGGACAGGAAGACATTTCACAGAGGCCAGAGATTTAATTGAGGCAAGCGTATCACCTGGTCTGAAGGATGGGAGCAACAGTGCTCTGCAGTCTGAGAGGAATACCAGGCTTCAGCCGCAGTCAGTGTGCAATGGGCGCATATGGGGAAGGGGTGGTGCATATGCGAGGTTAAGGATGTGTGCTGTGTAGCAGGAAAGCTTTTTCTCACTGTGAAGAGGGTAAACATCACCATAAAGACTGCATTTTTTCATATCTTGTGCACTGTGAAACACCAATTTAAGACTTCTGGCTTCTCAGCATGCAGTTCCCCCCAGTGTACTGTGTGGGAGCCTCAGGACTGGTCTGCTGGAGGAGGGCAATGCCAAAGCATCAAAGATGCGAGACCTTCAGCTGTGTATGAAGCAGAAAACCAGCAGTCAGTACACCTCGCTGACACTAAACTGGGATAAGATACCTCTGTAATAAATAGCAGCTCTGCAAAAAATAGGGGAGGCAAGTTTCCTATGCAAATCAAAGAATGAAGGTAACGAGCATCAAACCTTTAAGATGTGGCTTCCCACAGTTAATGGTGCTGGACTTTCTGTTGACACCTTTGGAACTAGAGTCACTTGAGGCCTCTGACTATTTTATTGGGGTTTGGATTTGGTTTTGGTTTGTTTTTTGGTTTGGTTTGTTTTTCATTTTGATTTGTTTTGGTTTTGTTTTATTCGATGTAAAAGTACACGCAAGACAGAAGATGTAAACCTCCATGGAGTTTCTCTGGCAGAGAGTACAGTTACTGCTGGAAGAGATCTTGTCTTTTAGCAGCTGCAACTCTCTATCAGTTTATGTATATTAACTCCTCTCTTCAAACTTTGATATCTGCCATTCCAGTTCAAAAATTATGGAGGAAAACAAAATCAAACCCTGCTACAAAAACCTAAAGAACATTTACTTTGAAGTTGTATTTACACAATTATATCAAATACATAAATCTTTTTCACTCACAGATTATTGATCTAGAGAAATTTGGCAAGTGATTGAGGGTCTCCTTTCTAATCGACCGTATACATACATCAGAGTGGATGGGCACAAAATACTCTCACCTATTTTCTGGTTGTATATGTGAAAACAGATGCAATAGTCAACCTGTATAAGAGTCTAAAACCTACCAATGAGGGCTTAGGAAAATTAAAACAAAAAAGGAATACCAACAGGTTAAAATATATGTAGTCAAGTTATTTGCCAATTACCAGAGAGCGAACGGCATCTAGAAACAGAAAAGATCATTTTTATTATTGTATCATTATAACTTCAGAACAATTAGAGAGATGAGGTGGAACAATTGACTAAGAGGCTGATGGCTTTGCGTGACGAGCTTAAATCAGGGGGTCCTCTCCATCCCTGTGCACTGAAGACCGAGAACTCAGCCTCCCTAGTTGAAGTGCATAACACAAACAAGCCTAGTGCCAAACCCACTTGTATTAGCGAAAAATAATTATTTCAGAGAATTTTATTTTAACTCTCCATTCTTTGTAATATCACTAATTTTCCTTCCTTGCCAGATTTGTCCTTTTGTTGTATGATCAGCATCAGGACTTTTTTCCCCTTCTGTTTCTAATTACACTTACAAATGAATAGGCTTGTTAGTTGGAGCTAACAAACTTTTCTTTTTGGAGTTGTTTGATCTCCGAACACCCCATCCCTCCTCACATGTGGAATGGAAGAAATGTTGAAGGCAGTGCTTTATTGTTCACTGGTGGTATGGTCTAATTCTCATCCCCTTAGGGTTTATCTATATTAGGAAAGGAACCTGATCTTCTTAGAGCAAAATTGGCCAGCCACAGCCATAAACCTTCAAGGAGAGGGGTCTGAGAAGCAAATATGAGGTTTGCTGTTGTCAACCACTGGGAAAGCTGTGCCTAGGTATGACTCGGGAGGGGATGTGGTCCTCGTGAAGTTCTCCTGAAGAAAACTCCAGCGACTTTGATGTTTTCACCTGTGCTGGAGCTGCAGCTCCCACAGTGAGCACCACCCACCCACCCATGGGAGATGCTGCAGGTTTCTGTAGCTCTGTCCAGGCTCCTGAGCTGAAAAACCTGCAGAGCTGCAGCTTTCTACCACCTCTACAGGCTGGTCACCAAGCACAGGGGAAATGAGCTCCTTGCAGGTCGATTCTCCTCCTTCCAATGCCCTGAAGTCACCGTAGTAAAGTTTAAATGGCAATAACCTCCTTGGTGTTGCACAGTGAAAGAGGTGATAACACTGCATTTCTGGACATAGGCTTAGTTCAGGAAGCATGTTCCTGACTTTCCAGTACTGTGCATTGATTACAGCTCCAAGTGAATCATAGAATCATAAAATGGTTTAGGTTAAAAGTGACCTTAAAGCTCATCCAGTTCCAGCCCACTGCCATGGGCAGGGACACCTTCTACTAAGCCAGACTGCTCAAAGCCCCATCCAACCTGGCCTTGAACACTGCCAGGGATGGGGCAGCCACAGCTTCTCTGGGCAACCTGTGCCAGCGCGTCACCATCCTCACAGGAAAGAGCTTCTTCCCAATGTCTAATCTAAATCTATCCTCTTCCAGTTTAAAGCCATTCCCCCTTGTCCTGTCACTACATGTAAAAAGTCCTTCTCCAAATTGCAAACTGTCGGGCTAAGGCCATGTGGCCCATAATTGTCATCACATCCCTGCCCCTGCAAAATAAAAAGAGAGAGAAATGAAATAATTAAAGGCATTACAGAGGGCACAACAACATAAAATATTTCATTTTACGTGTCTGAACAGTAGTGCTTACTTGCAGTGAGAATGACCAGGTCAAAAATAGAAGTCCAGGGGGAACTTTGACATTACTTTTTTCAGGAGTTTCCGTCTCAGGAACTAATTTACTTCATGCTCTTCCTGGTTTATTAACTACCTACAACAGCTGAAGTATCTACCTGGAAACATTAGGGTAACTTGTCTTATAGTATCTTTTATGCCCCCTGAAAACAAAAGACAGTAAAATATAGAGCAGTCAGGAAATCATCCATTGTCTAGGATATGCTCTGTTATTAGTGATGTGCAATATTTTCAGAGTTGGCTATTGTTTGATTACTGAAGTCATACGTAGACATCTTAGAGAGTGGCTTGACTTTGACTGCTGCTTCAACTTCCATAACTTTTCAGGCACACACGGTTTCCATTCAAAGCGTTGTTTCTTGAAGTTTTAAACCAAACCTTTCATGTGAATACCCAAATACAGATTTACATTAATTTGAAAACTCTGACCTCTGCTTTCTACATATCTAGGTCTTATTTACAGCTAGGTTTAGTTATAATCCAGATTTTTATTACTTTGTCAGCCATAAACTGTCTACCTTTATTGAATTTCAACTCAATATAATTTATTTCTCACCTCATATTCCAGGCTGCTAGTTATTTATTTGTATGTGTGTTTTATCTCACATCTCCCCTGGAAAACAGTCTTAATGATGGTGCTCAAAGCTCGGCTGGCAGTAGCGAGTGTGCCTGAACCATGGCTTTGAGAAGCAGGATGCACTGGGAGAAAGCAAGCTGTACTCAGTGGCAAGAAATAGAAACATATATACACAAAGACATTGTTAAAACACTTCTTACTACAGGATCACTCTGATGATAGTCTGTTGTATACACACTTTGGGTATTTTTGTAATATGTTATTAAGTACTAAATAAACTTAAAAAAAAAGCAGTTGCTAGCTATGAGCAGCAGTCCTTTGCATGGACCAGTAAGCTGACACCCACAGCAGCATATGTCAGGAGCACATATGGTCTCCTACTGCACCAGATTTTATTCACTCACAAACACTTGCAAGGGGGCACATTGGTAAAACCTTCCCTCCCTGCACCCTTCTCCTCTCACATGTCTGGTAGTTTTGTTCGTCACTTCTTATTCTGTCTTGAGATACATGAACAACTATAGTAGTGCTGTTACATAAAACAGAAATGTTCTTTGAAACAAACAACCAAAAGTATTTTATTGACCAGCATTTGTTCAGGATGAGGACAAAAGGCCGGCTGCACGGCAATCGAAGTTAAAGGTACCTTTGGATTTAAAAACCCCCAAACGGTCAAACGTAAATACAAATTCAATTGTTCTTTTAAATAGTAAGTGTGGGTATTTTAAATTAAACCCTATTTAGACTCCAAGAAAGTTATAACTAAATTACAATTTTTTAATAAAAGCATTTATAATGCAAAAGCTGACCAACCTTCAGTAATAAACTTCTTTCCTAATGTCCTTATCACATTGCTACAATATTACTTGCAGATGCCTAGGAATATAAAGCAGTCTTTTGCACAACTGTATTACAGACATCAGTCTTTTTTTTTTACACCTAAAATAGAGTTGTTTCCATATGCTGTGCTGTAGGAGCTTAGGATGTCTCTGCTTAAGCTGTAGCTAAGCCTTTATAGACTATGTAAGTGCCATCTATATTGGAACCAGAATTAATAATGTGATCGGGATGCAAGACTGGATGTGCACAGGAACTGACTGATATTGCAGTCATGGTGTAGTGCTGGGCTGGGAAAAAGCAGCAGCTCCAAGTTCTGTTTCTTTTCACTCACACAAAACCGATATGAACTGAACTTTTGCAGAAGCTGGCATTTTTTGTTCCTCTTGTAGTGCAGGTGTACGAATTGGCACTTTCTTCTAAGCCACATCTAAAGAAAAACCTTGGCTCATAATGAATATGCCAAATTATTAAATTTGATAATGGGCTTAAAATATGCATAATGACTAACTCCCACCTAGGCATATGAAAAAGGCCATGACGTTCTAGCACCAGCCTTGATTTTGCCACAACAGGCTCTACAGAACAAACGAGGTGGCCCCATTCCCATGCGAAGAAAATTCTGCACGTAAGCTCTGAAGCTAAGGGTGCTCACTCTTGTGCACAGCAGAGGTTCATGTGTGCATGCACAGCATGGGCAACATGCTGTTATCCTGATGTGGGGTAGAGCTGGGTGAAGGGTGACAATGATGCTGAATGAAGAATGAGTGACTTTCCTTATTACCAGTCCTATGCTACCCATTGCTGTGAGTCTTCCCACCTTAGAAGGCTCTACTTCCTTTCACAAACAGGTGAATCACAGAATCACAGAATGGTTGAGGCTGGAAGGGACCTTGAAGCTCATCCAGTTCCAACCATGGGCAGGGCAGGGGCAGGCCATGGGCAGGGGCACATTCCACTAGTCCAGGTTGCTCAAAGCCCTGTCCAACCTGGCCTTGGACACTGCCAGGGATGGGGAAATGAAGATACGACAAACGTGAGGTTAATAGTACAAATGATTGAAAGATTGATTAGGCAGAAATCCTTCAATGACTATGTGTTTCAGATGAAGAAAAAGAGAGAGAGGAAAGCTTGATAAAACTTGTTTATGGAGGAGACAAGCTGAAGCTTGTCAGATAAACTCCATGCAGACAAAGCAGCACAGCTTGCTTGTGTTAGCTGAAAGGCAGCATAAAAAAAGCTATTGTGGACTTGTTGCAGCATGCAAGGACAGCACGGAATTACAATTGGCTGTAATTGGATTTGCCAGGGGGATTGCAAGAATAGGCATAAACCTGGTAGCTGTGGACATGAAGGAAAGTATCTGGCTACAGCTTTGGTCATTTACTAATTTTCTTCTGTTGTCCAACTATAATTAGTAGACACAGGGTTAAGACCAGGATGATTCGCTTCAGTTTTGTGAAGAATTGCTAAAATTTAAAACATTACCTGTCTTTAATCTCCACTACATGCAGATGACCTCTACATCTACTGATACATAGATGGTCTACTGCTGTACTGTAGTTTCTGAAGCTCGTAACTAATTCTTAGAAGGAAGTTTGTAACAGAGAAGGGACCAGAGGCAAGACTTACGTCATCTCCCTGTCATTTACATAATATGAAAAGCATCTGAATTAACAAATTTGTGTATTTAAAACTTTATGAAAACACTTCTTCAGCTGGGAAAAAAAAAAAAGAATTCTAATAAGTTAATCCATTTCCTCCCAACAAATGAGGTTTGAAAGAAGTTTTACCATTGTTAAAGAAAATTTCTTTTGAAGACATCTGCAACTCATACTTTGCAGCCACTTCAAGTGGACATTTCTCATTCACTACATGCAGCCATGTTTTATGTTAGGTACTACTTTTCTTTCGGTTTGGTTTTTTTTTAGAAAGCGTTTCTCTTAATTCGAAGAACATGTCCATCGCTTTGTTCTTAACCATGGAACATTTCTCAGACCGTTCCAGACCGCTTAATTTCCTGTCAAGTTTACCTGGTGGGTTTAATTTCTCAGAATATTTACTAGGTCTAAAGAACGGCATGGTTGGTTCTCAGCTACTCTAGTTGCCAAACTGGCTTGTGGAGCTGAGTGCTGTGTGCACCTTACCAGATGACTGGGAAAGTCTTTTGCCCTTAGGTCTGCTGAATTTAATTATCACTGGACTTTTTCCATAGGCAGCTAATACAAAACAGGAGGGATTTTGTACCCTCTCCAAGCCACAAGATGTTTTTCAGTGTCTGTTGATAGTAGCTGTTTGCATTACCTGCTTACCAATGATATTAAAGTTTGTTTAAGAATGAAGAGAATGTTTTCTCCCAACCTTAATGTTTTTTTTCTGTTTTGGAATGCTATACCAACACCATCCTGTCTGAGAGCATTCCTATCAACAGCCTTATTCCCAATAATATGCAGTATTATGTCAGATATGTTAATTTATGACTTGGTTGACTGCTTTGAAGACTTGGTGTATGATACCATCTGAAAAATTAATGTTGACTTTCAAACTTAACTGTAGAGTTTAGATATGGAAACTCACGTTGGGCAATCTCACTCCTCTCCCGACATTAAGCTCTTCATGTTACTGTTTTTGTGGCTTTCCTCCCTCCCCGGAGTATAGATTTGTACTGACAGGGAGAAGAATCATAAGAAAAGTACTGCCTGGCTAGATTGCAGGAAAGTCTAATATGCCCTTTTATGACAGAGCAGCTCCATGGAACAGAAAGGCATTCAGCACTATTATTTGTCACCTCCCCTATATTTTTCTGTGGGCTCATGAGGTTTTGCGCACCATCAGAGCTTCACACTGATCCTGCTAGTGAAGGATGCTTGTGGGAAGCACTAATTTGATGACTCTACCAAATGGGACTTGGGATCTGCTGTTGCAAATAATGGAGTGCGGGTTGTGAACAGTTTGAGTCATCAGCTGGATCCCAGAAAGCTTTCTGCTACCCAGGATATATTTGTAATGTGGGAATCCATGTATGACAGTTGACCCTGCCTGTGTCTGAAGATGCTTGGGTTTCTTCTAAGCTCATGACTGTTCAGGAGCTTTGATTTCTTCCTCTCCCTCTAGATGCTATGCAAAATGTAGTCTGTAACACAATTTTCAGTGTGCCAGAAATGAGTATTGGGATTACTGACAGCTCAAAAAAGTTCATGGGCTCTTTGTTAATGCATGGGAAATGCAATCAAGCTAAGTAAAAGCTCTGTTTACGTGGGCCAAGATGTTCCTTTGACTGGACAAAGTAACCGTAGCAGTTTATGGCATTTCTGTTTATATTGCAGGTGCAGGGGCTACCTCTGGCATTTCAGCCATCTTCCCGAGTACCTCTGGTACAAGCACTTTTTCGCCTTACCAGCATGCTCACAAAGGTAAGAATGCATTCAGAGATTTAATTTAGTAGCTGGTTGTTTTGAAAACGGCATCAACGAAGTGCAGCCAAACTGGAAATATCTACTGTGAATTTCACTGCCACTATTTCCAGTTTTCTAAAACTGCTGCTAAAAATAATTCAGAATGAGTTTTTCTTTCTTGGTTAATCAACACTGCTGTTTTAATCAAGTGGACTTTAAATGGATTTGAACTGTGCTCAGTAATGCCAGCAATAAATTTAGCTCTGTACCCTACAGAAATGGCACTATGCCTCAGCAAAGCTTATCTTAGACTAGTAAAAGCAGTTTAATGCACAAATATGGCCAGTCTGTTACTAAGCTAACCTGAACAGTTCTAAAGCATGGGGTTGGAACTAGATGATCGCAAGGTCCTTTCCAACCCTGACTATTCTATGATTCTATGACTCTATAATTATTATATATAGGTATTTATATATACACTGACAATGCTGATGTTCCTGGTGTTGATTTTGAAACATGATCGTGAGAATCATGTTTTCAGAAAAATTAGTTTTCATGCATCTTAGCATATCTGTCATTTTCTACATCCTTTTGTGGCTTTTCAATTCCAGTCTTTTGCATCCAAATTTTCCTTCTGAATACCTTTTCACATACCTTATGTTACCTTCTAGCTATGCTGCATTTTAAGTCTTTTAAGTTGAAGTTAGAAAAACTTCAGCTCTTCTGCATGTGTTCTCCTTTTTGCTGCAAGCCTTCTGAGGCTGCCATAGTCACCAACAGTTGTTTTAGGTCTCATCCCATTTGTTTATGTACTTTCTATTCTTAGATTCCAATGCTCTTTCCCAGCATACAGTGTAGGAAAGCTGCTACTCTTCCTTATGTATAGCTTCCTATATTATTAGCAGACAATAAAATTTCCTATGCCTTTCTATCTGACGGATCATGCCATCAAATTTTTTTGATGAATACTGTTAACCGGTCAGTGCCGCATAAATGTTTTCAATTTTGAAAACCTCTTTGCCTTTCCAATGTAACAGCAAGTTCTTCAATGCTTAACAAATAAAATGTAAGTGTAGAGCAGACCACAAGCCATTAACTGTTCTCTGATCCTAACAGTTGCTCCTTTATGAAAATATTTATTTCAGGAGATCTTTCAGGACAAGGACATCTGGCTACAGCTCTTATAATTGCAATGTCTACCATCTTCATAATGGCTATTGCCATTGTCCTCATCATCATGTTTTATATTGTGAAAACAAAACCTTCTGCTCAAGGTAATTGTTCAGCACATGAAATTTTAGCTGCAAATGCTATTTTTAGATAGCTTCTGAGAATAATTAGTGTTATATTTTTATATTCTAGCCTGTTGCAAGAGCCATTCGGTAAAAAATGTCGAAGCTCAGGCTAACACACAAGAAGAGAAGAAAGAAGTGCAAGGTACAAGTTACTTTGGTTTTGCTTTTTCTGTTCAAGAGAATATTGGGCTTAAATACTCTTAATGCATTTCTCTGAGTTACAATTCTCCTTTGAATTGTGTAAAATACACATGAGCTTACTAAAGAATTATGTATGACAGTTTTTGTACTTCCAGCATGTCACTTAATCCTCCGATAGCAATTAAAAACATGTCAGAGAGATTCATGTTTGCAGAAAGGTTACCACCAGAACCAGCTCCTGAGACTAAGCACTGGTTTGGAAACTCATTGCCAATTTAAATGTCTCTAATTGTTGATCTACAGATAATGTTGTGATATTCTCTGAGAAAGAAGAGTTTGAGAAACTTACAGCAACTCCAGCTAAGGCTGTTAAAAGGTGGGTAAGACAAATGTGCTTCCAGCTTAACTGAAGTAGGTGAGGGACATAGTCACCATTCATTCTGGTACAGAGGAATACATGAAGAACAAAGTAGATGGGTACGCTGGTAGCTTGCTGCAGCAGAGAAGAGACTAGACACCTTAGTAGATTTTTCTTTCTCTGGTTTCTAGGACAGGACTACAGCTGTTACCAAAGAGAAACCTGTGTCCTCACCACTTCCTCTGTGACCAGTACATCAGCTCTTGGGCCTCCACCTCCTATTTGGTGAGGTGCCTTTGGGACCCAAGTGGTGCTGTCACATATATGCGCTTAGTAAGGTTCCCCTTCACTTTTAGGCAAGAAGACTAAAAATACCTGCTCCAGGCCTTTGGGAAACTCCTTGGCATGGTGTGATAATTTTCCTCATCTATTGTCTGCCTGGCATCCAGCCCTGGCCGGATAACATGATTAAGGTGGACTAAACATGCCCTAGGTTGGAAAACCCCTCTATAAAAGGATTCTTGCAAGCTGTGCGTGATTTGATAGGCATTACACACATACTCTGGGCAGGTGAATGCAGTTACATTCACAGGACAAGAGGAAAGGTGTTTTGAAAAATGGAAGCCACTTCTATTACTTTAAGGTAACAAAAAGGAGATTATTTGAATATAACCTATGAAAGGTTTCACTAATATAACTATAACCTTCATTTTACAGTGAAAATGATGCATCTTCTGAGAATGAACGACTTTTAAGCCGTAGTATGGATAGTGATGAAGAAGCTGCAATTGACAAGCAAGGGACTCCAGAGAGATGCTTGTTATCTTTAGTGCATTTGGCCAGAGATAAGTCTTCTACGAGCAATAAGTCAACTGGGGTAAGTCTGTTTCGAGAATTAAATTTGAGGGAATTTCTCTGTCTTATTTTGGGGCCTTTTTAGGAAAATAATGTGCAAAATATCACCTCTAAAATGTATTATCATGCAGACAAGGCTAATTTCAAGAACTTCTACAGAAAGATTTAGTACAGAATCTCATTTATTTAGTGACATATATGTATATATATAATGCTCAGGGTTGAAAAAAAAACAAATTTCTTACAGAGGTAGTAAATGCTTTTTTTAGTATTATATTTTATAGTCTAAAGGAAGAAAAAACAGATAACAGCAACCCCTCCTGATATAGCTAATGCTAATATAACTAACCCCGATGCTATATTTACCACAGAAAATCCAAGACAGAAAAATAGTGTAGCAGCATGGACAGATTTATACAACAGGGTAGCATCTGAGTGCCTTAACCAAGAAGCATCAGTATTTTCAAGGCATAGACTTTTCAATAATACCCAGTGATGTGCTCAGTTTTTGAGTATTATTTTGAAGAACACACGTGTTTTGAAGGTCATGCCTGTGCTCTGAAGGACACTATAAAGCCGCTGTTTATTTTGCTGTGGAAGGCCTTCACTTCTTCCTGCTGTGTGTGTACTGCTGAGAGCAGTTTATCTCACTTGGAGTATTTCGAGGCAAAGTTAAGGCTACACCTCACACACACACAACTTTTTAGTTTGTATTTAAATGAAACTATCCTTAAAAAGAAGCTGCCTGCTTAGATAATTTTTGTGGGTTTAGTATTTCAAAAATAATTTGTAAATGGTAATAGCTAGGACAAAATCACATCATCAATATCAATCATTAGATATCATTTAAGAATAAGAAAATTTGAAAATGCATATTTTCATGTTTACATCTTTCAAACTGTTGGGTTGGTTCAGCTCAAACTTTCTAAAATAGCTCATTTTTCAGCTAAGACCTGACACAGAAAGTCTCAACAAAAGAGAAATGGTTTTACAGCTCTAGACACTTATGACCATCTGAAAGTAACTTACTGCTCCAATGCTCACCTTTTAAAATTCAGTTTTGTGATATCTTTCAAAATATCCAACTTCATTGTATGTCTGTGTACACTGGCTTGAAACTGGATAATATGAACTATGTAGTCATGAAATCAAAACACTTAATATGAGTGACTTACCTTCTAAAGACCATATATAATAGATATGTTCTCCAGAGTGATTTGGATAGACAGCTTGAAAGACAACTGAAACATGAATTATTTCTTCCAGACCTTCTGTTCTAACATAATTCTCATGGAGTGAAGCCTCCTGACAAGGCTGAAGAAAACCATTCAATGAAAGTGCACATTGCACCAAGATCCTCTGCTCCACACCTAAGATTTCCCTATCAAGCCAGTTGTCAGAAGCTAGAAAAGCAGTAATTTGCTTCAGGCTGGAGATTAAGTAACATTTCTAGTACAAAAAAAGAGTATTAAGGAGCTATTGGATAAGGGTAAAGAAAGTTAAGAGGCTTGCTCTTAACCAAGTCTGCTTCCTCCTAGTTAAAGCAGAAACCATTATACAGTGAGCTACCACAGGGAAGAACATCAGGCTGCTTGCTTTCAGCATAACCTTCTCAAATCCCCCATCTTCTGGTGCTGGTGAAAAAAGCATCCTGAATAATCCTTCATGGGTATGGAATCATTTACCCTCCCTCATTGCCCTAAAAATGAGAAGAAAATGAAAATAACACTTTGCTTAGGAGGAGTTTTAATAAATCCCATTAAAAGAAAATTTCCTGTTTACAAGGTTCTAAACCAGCTAATCCAAGCCTACAATAGCAGGACAACTGATTAAGCAGATGTAAATTATACCAAGAATATGTGAACAACAGTTATTGTCTGCATTGCATTGCCCTGCAATACAACACACTTGTACAGCATCTGCGCCAGCAAGACGGGCTTTGGGTGGAGCAGCCACTCTGTGGTCTCCAGCTGCCAAGTCTATTAAAGCAAGTCATTGATGTGCCTTTAGAGCCCAAATAAAATGAGGAAAAATTTCCACAAAACCAAAAACGGAAAGCAGAGCTTTTTTCTTCTAGCCTGGTGAAAAGTGTCAAATCTGTGGAGATAATGCTAAGGTGCTATCAGAAAGACAGCTTTTCAGAAAGCTCAGTTCTAATGAGAGCTGGCAGAGGGATGACAATTCCAGTCCCTGAGAGCTCATGACATTTTGACATTTGTTTTCACTCCACATGGAATCCAAAGCCAAACCTTCAGCATATTTTTGCTAAATGAAACTGTATCAAAATGTCTGTTTTCAGCTTGGAAAATGTCAGGTTTTCAGTCTAAGTGTCTTTCATGTCAAAAATGACTGGAGCTCCCTGGACCTCTGATTCTCCCTGTCCAAAGCTTCACTGATTTATTTCTTTTCCTAACTGTAAAATGTTTCAGATTTCACCAGGCATTACATCATAGAAGTAAAAACAGTTGATTGGTAATGCACTAAGCAGTTCTACATCAAACAACAGAAAGGAAGATCCCCTTGTCTACAGTCCTTTTAGATTACTGGAAGAAGGCAATTTTAATCTAAATTTAATTCCTTGTGGGCAGTCCTGTCCTGGTTTACCTGGAGAGCCCTACAGTCGTTATCTCTATGTGTGATACTGGCTTTGTCCTCATTGTCAGGAGTTTGCTTCAGTCTGAAAGTGAAGAAAAAACACAAGAAATACATGGAGCAGAAAAGTAATTGCTCTAAAAAGGGGCTAGAAGATGGAAAGAAAGATCTCTAGCAGTGGGAATGGAAACCAGAACGAGGTTTATGCTTCATGGACTAATCGCGTTCTTTCGAGTCTTCAAAAAGCACCCTTGAGAGCGTTATGTGATAGCCCCTAGCACCCTGAAATGAAGAATTTCCACGGGTTTTTCACTGCTGTCTGCTAATTGTTTACTCCCATGACTGAAAAAATAATGAATAAATCTCTTCTTATTTAGATTCAAAGTCGAAGGAAAAAGATACTTGATGTGTACGCTAACGTATGCGACGTTGCAGAAGGTGAGTGGACAAAACTTGCACCTCTACTAACAGCACACAATTAGATTACAAGCGTTTGTTACAAAATAAGAAAGGCTTCTGCCTTCCTATGGAAAGCAGAAAATCCCAATTCAGAGAAGACACTCTGTAGGCAGATTTGTAGTCCCTTGTCATGAAGCGCCGTGGTGCCCTCACCCCAGAGCTATCCAGGCTGGGCTTAGGCTGAAGCACACCACGGCCCCTTTCCAGGCATGTGCATGAAATTCTTTCCTATGGAGAGCAGGAAGGGTAGTGTTGGGTCATGTCAGGACATGCACACACAGACCAAGTAGTGCAATAGCACTCTTGTGTTCCCCATCCAGAGGAAACCTGTTTGATAACAGATAGAAACTAATTCCAAATACAAAACTGTAATTTGGGGAGTGTCAGGACTGAGAGTAAGACACAAGTCTCAACCTACTCTACTTCTCTAAATGCTGTCCCACCTTTCACAACACGAAGTGTGGTTTCCAAGTTTAAAGTGGTTTAACCCACTTTTACCCCTGGACTACCTCAACTGTTTTGGCAGAGAGACGTGAATTAATTTCCCAGAACAGCAGAAATTACTGCATTTACTTCACACACACATTTTGTGTGCACATGTGCATCTGGGTTTTTTGTTGTTCAGGGAGCCATATCTCCCACCAAATTGCTGCTATTGAGTATGAACCAGGAAACTACAGAAGCAAAAGACTGGGTTTGGAAAAACGTTGTAGCTGATTCTCTCCTCTATTCTGTGATCATGAATACATAGAAAATATGCTCAGGTAAAGAATAGCTTTTTTCCCACAGGGTAAATGTTAAATCCTCTCTAGAGATTCAGTGATAGTAAAGACAATCAAGCACTAGCAGGGGCTTTTATGCTTGCAAGCATCTGGCACCATTGCTTCACCTCAATCCTCACACTCCTACAAGGGCAACTTTCAATTACAGATGTGTTATAGCAGCTGCTGGTGACAGACTCAGGGAAGGATTGAAGATGTCTCTTGAGCTCAAACACTGCGCCTGACGTGCAGAGGTGTATTAATAGAGCTACTCACTAGGTATATGACTGCAATGTACTTAGTCTCTAACAGCTAGTAAATTGTTGAAGGAAGGGGAAGTGCTATGAGAATTCATACAACCCATTGAATACTTCTTTCCCAGACAACTTTTTATTCTAATTATTGTACCTTACTGTCCCTAGGAAGAATTAACTTAGTAATACACAGTAATAACTTTGAAGCTAGAAATACCTATCATGGACTTTCACTTCAAGATTTTAGCTGTATTTACAGCTAACAGTATATACTGTAGTACTTAAATAAATGTCTTGGATAGTCTAGACTTGAGCACGGAGCCACCTGACAATAAACACCTCCCGCTGCAGGTCTGAGCCCAACGGAGTTGCCATTTGATTGCCTGGAGAAGACCAGCCGAATGCTCAGCTCAACCTACAACACAGAAAAAGCCATAGTGAAAACATGGCGCCACCTTGCCGAGAGCTTTGGACTGAAAAGAGATGAGATCGGTGGTATGACAGACGGCATGCAGCTCTTTGATCGCATCAGCACAGCAGGTTACAGCATCCCAGAACTGCTAACCAAACTGGTGCAAATAGAGCGGTTGGATGCTGTTGAATCCTTGTGTGCAGATATTCTGGAGTGGGCACAAGCAATGCCTGCTCCTGAGCCAGCAGGGACATCCTGACATGCCTGCCTGGGAGCCGCGCTTCCACATCACCCTCAAGAAGCATGATTCCGGTGAGCACCACATCAAAGACTTTGGACAAGAGACCACTGATGTTTATTCTACATGATCGTTCCAGATAACCAATGGGAAGTGTTCCGTTTGACTTCTAAAAGAAGTGAAGTTACACACCTACTGAAACAAAAGCAGAAATCTCCCAAGAAGCTTGGTATGAAACATGTCAATAAACAGAATGATCATGTTAAACAGTTACTGATAAGTGGACACACAAACACCCATTTTGCAGTCTGTGTATAAGTGCATATAACCCTGCTGATACCCTTCCTGCCTGGCCTTCAAGAGAGGCGTTGAATTGCTCTCTGAAAATATTCCGGTCTCTTAGGACTTTATTCAACAGTTTCATAGTTACAGACAGAAGCAGTACCACAGCTAATGTAATTAATACACATAAGGCACGTACATTTCTATTGGCTCTAACACATTCAATATGTAACCAGTTTAGTTTTCTACACTTACTATGGGTTTGTTGAATGTAGAAGTATGTGCATAGGTGCGTACACACAGTCCTCAGATTAATTTGCTATATGAAAAAAGAGTCTAACATAATTTACAGATTGAAGTGCTTCAAAATGCTGTACATAACGCACATAAATGCATACTTGGTCCATAGTGACATTTCAGAAACCGTAAATTCAATTTGCTGACTTGCTGAGGACAAGCCGGTTACTGGGCAGTAAAAGCTGGAAGTCACTCCTTGTAAGCTGAGAGCAACAAGTTCTCTTCTTCCTTGCCATTATGAAAAAAAGAAGCAACCAAACCAGCTTATCCACTACCGTGAAACCTATATTTTTCCAGTGAATTATATTTCAAGCAGAGGAATTCAGACAACAGCAGTGCACGTTTGACACTAGGAACAAGAAGAGTAGATTTCTCTAGGGACACCTGAAATGCAGAGGTGTTTTTTCAAACTCTATGCTCTTGTAAGCGTAGACCATGAGCACAGAATCCACAGGTAAAAACCAGCTCCTCAGGAAGGCAAAGCATTATTGTGAGTTTGTGTACAGAAAAAGTTGACCTATTTCTTTCGTTTTAACTAATCTCTGATTTTCACCACTGAAAGTTCTCTAAAACTTCTTCAGACCACAAATCAGTAGCTGTTACCAAACCTATTTGCTTAATTTATAGCTAAAATGAGTGATGACGCATTTCAACAAGTGCAACCACTAAATTAAGTCATGTCAGTTACAGAGCAATATTTTAAGACTCCAAGATTCATGACTGAATGAAATGCTATAAAAAATATTAACTATTACCCTGAGGTGAACAACCAGTATTCCATCAGTTAGTAACTAGATTTTGTCTATGATAGTATCGTTATTTTGCAGAACATTTAGTATCACCCTTTAACGTCTATATTTAATATCTTCTTAGCACTTGATTCATATAGCAGAGGAAGTACATACTGCAACATAAAACCTATCCCTCTCATTATTCCTCTTTCACCATTGCTTTTGTATCATAACACACTCTTCATTAATTTGCATATGCCAATTTTGATGAGAATTTTGACTTTTAATGAAGCAGCAAGATGCATTTATTTAAACATTTTAGTAGCCATTTGGTGTTTAATTTATGGGTCAAATTCTTGATGTCTTGAAATCAATGACAAAGTCATATAGATTTCAACGGGCTTCTGTGAGATTCCTAGATCAGCTGACAACTCAACAATCTTCAACAAGATTTTCAAGGCCCTGAATTTGCAGTCGAATACTATTGCTATTAGAAAAACAAAAGGGAAACAACCACCACCACCACCCAAATTGTAAAGATTCTGTTTTTCTTGTGCCAGTGTGTAACTACTGTGTTATTCAGTGGACTGCCTCCTATATTTCTTGTGTCATTTATTAATACACTTCATTTATTCGTTCAGAAGAAGCTACAGGAATCCCCTTTTTAATGTTTATTAGGCCACGAAAAGTTAGGGTCTTGAAACCAATGGTGCCAATGTGAACACAGACTATTTAACATTATTTTATTCAGTATACAGTATTTTTATTGTTACACAAAAGATGTACAGGAATGAAAAATTTTCCTGTAGATCTTGCCAAAGATCACTTTCTAATAATTTTGTTTAATGCTGTATATATAACTTATTATATTGTAAAGTATGAACATAAAATATGCTAATAAAAGAAAGAGGTTGAACATAGTTGCATTAGCCATTTCTTTGATTATATCATATATTGCCTTATAACTCTGTAATTGAATGAGTTTGCCAAGAGCTAGTAGGCACATTCCTGTGGTATGGGAGTGCCTAGGTAACATACATGAAAGAATCTTTGCATTCCTGCAGGATACTGCTTCTCTGCATCATGCTTTGGAATCTTTTGAAGCAGAAACAATTTTGCCAATGTAGTTTTGGTTAAAAATTTGACCTTGTATGTATTATGAAAACACCAAACTCCCTGCAACTCCATGAAGAAACTGTAAGTTATTCTATATGTACTGAGAGCTGGTACAGACTGTGAGACTGGTGAGTAATTTCACAGTAGCAATACTCTCTCATAAATGCGTTTTCATTTTGCATTCCGAAATTAGCAGTACTGCACCACATTATCAGAGATCATAACTGGAAGCTTTCACTGCATGACAGGATAATTATGTTCATCCAATCTCAGGCTGCACCGGTGAGACCGCCAGCAAAACTGCTAGCTGCTACAGAAAACAGAGCGCCAAGCTGCATTTCTCGCAGGCCCTTGTGGCTAAGCTAAGACTTGCACAGTATTTCATAGAGATCAAACACTTTCTAAATGGATGAAACACTGCCCTACTTTAAAAACAGTTTGGGATTTTGTTTATTCAGCTTCATTTGTTGGTTTCAGCATGATGAATGCATTCTTGTTCCGTTAAGGGAACAAGAACGTTAACATTAAAGGAGAGAAAGGCTCCAGAAACCTCAACAGAAGCTTTGAGCTTCACAAATGGTTGGGAGGAACTGATGTTCTGAGTTTCACTTTATTGTCTTTTTACTTCCTGCACTCTATGTGCAGAAGTTAATATATCATGAGCACACTCCAGCAGACATTGCTGCATCTAAGCACATCACTGCCCAAAAGGCTTGAGCATTCTCTGCTTTAATGTGCTTACAGACAGCCACCCAAAGGAGAAACTTCAGCTTCTTAGATTTAACTTGACAAAGCACAAACTCAGATCCACATAAAATACCCATTTCCTTCAACTGTGCAAAATAAAAACACAAAACACAGGAACATAAGAAACCAAACCACCCGAGAGCTTCTGTGAGGATGTCACCCTTGTTCCAATTCTTGCTTCTTTTTGGGTTTATTACTTTTAAGTTTTTTATTCATGTGCAGTGCTTCCAGCACACTGGGATGTACCTGCTGGGAGATTCATCTTGCTCTAAAGTGGACATCTAAAGTAATCAGGATAGGCTGCATCCTCAAACTACAGGCTATAGTGTCTCGAGACCACGCCTGGAGTGACAAGCTTTGATGTATACAGTTATTCTACAGATGTCAAATGTTGGATGAGTTTAGTCTTACCAAGTAACCAATCAAGTTCAGGTGTGTGACTATTTCAGCCCTGAAACAGCTGCAGTAGGAAGCGCAGAATGAAGATGAACCTGAACCCATTACAAATGATGTTAACTGGTGCTCTGTTTTGAGGAATTATTGGATCAGATGAATGCTTACGGTGTACTGAAGGTTAATGTCTCTGGAATTGTGTAATAATGTTCTTAGTATTTACAGCAAATTTGGCCTATGTGGGGTTGAAGTTATGACTGACTGCTGTCCTAGGTACGGTAAGTAGTCTTCAACAAGAACTTAAACAGAACTTTCTGAAGCATTTCTGAAGAATTTTCATGTAAGAACATTAAAGATTTCAACTTGTTGCAGCGACCTTACCTCAATAGAAGCACCTTTTTTACCACACAATCTTAAAACAAACTCACTTCAACAATCCAAACCCGGAGGAAATCACGACCACCATTGTTTCAAAGTGGCTCTTTTCCTCTCCGTCTCCTTTAGAGAAAATATCAACCCTGCTTTTGCTGTGGAGAGACCACTTTGTATTTTTGATTTTAGAAAAGATATTTTTCGTCTCCTGGCAGGACTTCTTTAGGAAAGAATTGGTCGCTATTTTGGTCTGAGCTTTTTAAGCTAACACTGAAAAAACAGACTCAGCAGGGAAATAAATCACAGAATCATAGAATAGTTTGTGTTGGAAGGGACCTTTAAAAATCATCTAGTCCAAACCCCCTGCAATGAGCCTGGACATCTTCAACTAGATCAAGTTGCTCAGAACCACATCCAACCTGGCCTTGAATATCTCCAGGGATGGAGCATCTAACACCTCTCTGGGCCATTTGTTGCTGTGTATCACCACTCTCATTGCAAAAATTTTCTTCCTTATATCCAGTTTAAACCTCCCCTCTTTTAGTTTAAAACCATTACCCTTGTCCTGTTGCAACAGGCCCTGCTAATAGTCTCTCCCCATCTTTCTTAGAGGGCCCTTTGAAGTACTGAAAGGCCACAGTAAGAAGACTGGGAAATCTTCTCTTTTCCAGACTGAACAACTCCAATTCTCTGGAAAAAATCAGTTACAGTACAATATCATATTCCTTTAAAAGGAAGGCTGCCTTTTCACAGCAGAGTGGAAAGGCCACTGTTTTACTGGTTCTAACTGCCACGAACTGTCTCAAGCTTTTCCCCTGGGCAGGTTAAAAGCCTGTGCCTTCCTTCAGAGCAAAGAATCATGCCAGCAGCAAGAGCAGCTTCAAGAATGCAAGGTGGAAAAGGCTGGGAGGCAAAATGAGAAAGAAGAGACTCTGCAGCACAACAAGGAAAGGGAGACCACTGGTAAAGGCAGGAGCAGGTACAGGACAAAGCCTCAGATAGTTGTGATTGATTCAGATAGTCTTTTTGTCAATTCTCCAGGACACAGGGGAGGACCAAGGAAAAGCTAGGAGGATTGTCCAGGTTAATAAATGGTTAAAAGGGTGGTGTCATAGTCAGGGGTTTGGGTGTCTTGAACATAGGACTGAAGTTAGTAGGCCAGGTCTACTGGGGGCTGGTGGAGCTGCTCTGGTAAAGAAGGGGAAGAGCAGTTTTGGTAGGAGGCTTGCCAGACTGGTCAAGGAGGCTTTAAACTAGATGTGTTGGGGGAGAGGGGCATCATTCCATCCCAACACACCCAGTCAGTTGCCAGCACCTATAATAAATGCTCGGAACAATGTAGATATATTCCAGCTGCTCCAGCCAACGAGCTGGCTTCAATTGGAGCTCGGCTCAGATGCCTCTATACAAACGCCCGCAGCATGGGGAACAAACAAGAGGAATTAGAGATGTGTGCACAACTACGGGGGTATGATATAATAGGCATCACAGAAACATGGTGGGATGGCTCCTATGACTGGAGTGTTGGAATGGAAGGTTACAGGCTCTTTAGAAAGGACAGGCCTGGCAGGCGGGGAGGGGGAGTTGCCCTTTATGTTAGGGATAGGCTGGAGAGTATGGAACTCTGTCTGGGGACAGGTGAGCAGTTTACAGAGAGTTTGTGGGTCAGGGTTAAAGGGAAAACAGCCGTGGGAGACATTACTGTGGGGATCTGTTACAGGCCGCCTGATCAAGGAGAACCTGCGGATGAAGCACTCTACAGACAGATAGGAAAAGCCTCACGCTCGCAGGCCCTTGTTCTCATGGGGGATTTCAACCACCCTGACATCCGTTGGAACGATGGCACTGCACGGCACAAGCAATCCAGGAGGTTCCTCGATTGTGTGGAAGACAACTTCCTTCTGCAAGTAATAGAGGAGCCGACAAGGAGAGGTGCCATGCTTGACCTCGTGCTCACCAACAGGGAAGGGCTCGTTGAGAATGTGGTACTCCAGGGCAGCCTTGGATGCAGCGATCACGAGATGGTCGAATTTGAGATCCCCAGGACAGTGAGAAGAGCGTGTAGCAAGCTCACTGCCCTGGACTTCAGAAGAGCAGACTTTGGCCTCTTTGGGAGCCTGCTTAGTAAGGTTCCATGGGATATAGCCCTGGAGGGCAGGGGGGCCCAAAACTGTTGGTTGATACTCAAAGATCACCTGCTACAAGCTCAGGAGTGCTGCATCCCAACTAGAAGGAAGTGCATCAGGAGGGCCAGGAGACCTCCTTGGATGGATAAGGAGCTGCTGAGGAAAATTCAAAGGAAAAAAGAGGCTTATAAAAAATGGAAGCAAGGACAGGCGGCCTGGGTAGAGTACAGGGATGTTGTCCGGGAAGCTAGGGACCAGGTTAGGAAGGCTAAGGCCCAGTTAGAATTAAACCTAGCCAGGGATGTTAAGGATAACAGGAAGGGATTCTACAGGTACGTAGCAAACAAAAAACAGACTAGGGACAAAACAGGCCCCCTGAGGAAGCTTTCGGGAGAACTGGCTACACAGGATTTGGAGAAGGCTGAGGTTCTGAATGACTTCTTCGCCTCGGTCTTCACTGGCAAAGGCTCTGACTGCAACACCCAGTTCTTAGAAAGTAGATGCAGGGACTGTGAGAATGAAGACCTTGGGCCCACTGTAGGAGAGGATCTGGTTCAAGACCATCTTAAAAACCTGAACACGCACAAGTCCGTGGGACCTGATGAAATCCATCCACGGGTCCTGAAGGAGCTGGCGAATGAAGTTGCTAAGCCACTGGCCATCGTATTTGAAAAATCATGGCAGTCAGGTGAAGTTCCGGACGACTGGAAAAAGGGAAATATAACCCCCATTTTCAAGAAGGGGAAAATGGAAGACCCGGGGAATTACAGACCAGTCAGTCTCACCTCTGTGCCTGGTAAAATCTTGGAGCAGATTCTCCTGGAAGGCATGCTAAGGTACATGAAAAACAACAAGGTGCTTGGTGACAGCCAGCATGGCTTCACTAAGGGGAAATCCTGCCTGACCAATTTGGTGGCCTTCTATGATGGGGCTACAGAATTGATGGAGAAGGGTAAACCAGTTGATGTCATCTACCTGGACTTGTGCAAAGCGTTTGACACTGTCCCACATGACATCCTTCTCTCTAAATTGGAGAGATATCAATTTGATGGATGGACCACTCGGTGGATAAAGAACTGGCTGGATGGCCGCACACAAAGAGTTGTGGTCAATGGCTCGATGACCGGCTGGAGACCAGTAACGAGTGGTGTCCCTCAGGGATAGGTGTTGGGACCGGTCTTTTTCAACATCTTCGTCGCTGACATGGACAGTGGGATGGAGTGTGCCCTCAGCAAGTTTGCCGATGGCACCAAGCTGTGTGGTTCGGTTGATACGCTGGAGGGAAGGGATGCCATCCAGAGGGACCTTGACACGCTTGTGAAGTGGGCTGATGCCAACCTTATGAAGTTCAACCACAACAAGTGCAAGGTCCTACACCTGGGTCGGAGCAATCCCAGGCAAGCTACAGGTTGGGCAGAGAAGAGATTCAGAGCGGCCCTGCAGAGAAGGACTTGGGGGTGCTGGTCAATGAGAAAATGAACATGAGCTGGCTTCAGTGTGCACTCGCAGCCCAGAAAGCCAACCGTATCCTGGGCTGCATCAAAAGGAGTGTGACCAGCAGGTCGAAGGAGGTGATCCTGCCCCTCTACTCTGCTCTTGTGAGACCTCACCTGGAGTATTGTGTGCAGTTCTGGTGTCCTCAACATAAAAAGGACATGGAACTGCTGGAACAAGTCCAGAGGAGGGCCACGAGGATGATCAGGGGACTGGAGCACCTCCCGTATGAAGACAGGCTGAGGAAGTTGGGGCTGTTCAGCCTGGAGAAGAGAAGGCTGCGTGGAGACCTCATAGCAGCCTTCCAGTACCTGAAGGGGGCCTATAGGGATGCTGGGGAGGGACTCTTCGTCAGGGACTGTAGTGACAGGACAAGGGGTAATGGGTTAAAACTTAAACAGGGGAAGTTTAGATTGGATATAAGGAGGAAATTCTTTCCTGTTAGGGTGGTGAGACACTGGAATGGGTTGCCCAGGGAGGTTGTGAGTGCTCCATCCCTGGCAGCATTCAAGGCCAGGTTGGATGAAGCCTTGGGTGGGATGGTTTAGCGTGAGGTGTCCCTGCCCATGGCAGGGGGGTTGGAACTAGATGATCTTGAGGTCCTTTCCAACCCTAACTGTTCTATGATACAAAGATTAATGTTTCCGGGAGTCAGAGGAGACACACAGAAATCGCTGCAAAGAGGAAGTTATTAGAGTTGGAATTAAAATTAAGACCCAACCCCTAAGGAAATGAGCAGGTTAGGGAGAAAATTATCAACAAGACGTTTTATTTCCTTTTTGATGTGCATTTTTTTTTTCTTCTTAAAAGCTAATTATTCTTCTTTATACTCTGATAAAACCCAGCTTTCAAGTTGAAAAGACCCTTTAAGTCCTTGGAAATACTCACTTAAAATAAAAGACTTAAGAACTGCATACAAATCTCTGGTCAACTCATGGTTTTGCTGCAAGGACTTCTACAGCTTGTGCTGTGGACAATGCAAAAACAACATAAGTTTTTCTTTTGTTTTACATCAGCAGGCCTTACTAAAGAGAGTGTTTAGCTGCGCGTCTCTAGATAAACCTAGTCCCTACTCCATCACTAGCCTTTTGGGTGACTTTGAGGAAAGTTTCTCCCAGGCAAGACTAATACTTTCTACCCTGTGAGACCTTTCCCACCTAACCCCATCTTCCTAGCCTGACCAGTATTGTCCCAGTTTTTCCTTATAGAAACTTGCTGGACTTTCAGGCTCTCCTGATCTTAGTTTGCAGACAGGAACTGTCATCTACATAGTGTTTGACAACTGACGGTCCTGGTTTCATGACATTAATAAAGAGAAACAACAGAGGTAAGGTGGGCTGAAAAGGATGGGTGTCTGCTTTGCAGCATAAAGCAACAGCGGCAAACTGCCTCCATATTCTATAATATGGAATTACTAATGAACAAAAAGATAATATGCATAAATGCCCAGGAGTATGGGCTGGAGAATGAGCTGAAAAGGCTTGCCAGTTCAGTCAGTATCTTTCCAATGAACTCAGTCTCATACTGCCCTGCCTTGTTATAAGGAAGATGTAGTTATGAGAAAAAAACCTTACTGCTGCAGCTGAAAATCATGACCCAGAGCTAAAGCAATGATTCGTGTATGCAGCAGTCATTCTTCTGCAAGCAACCTCTATACTCCTCTGTGATAATGAAAAGCAAAGAGAGCTCATGCTCTTATTATGTATTGGATAGGCTTCCTAGTGCATATTCCAGTAAATATATTAATATAAACAGGGTAAGAATGCACTGCCTCGGTTTATATCTAGTTCTAGACACATAATATTGCATATATATTCTTTTTCACCCACATCCAAATAAGCTTTTCTGATTATTTATTGAGATATGAGTTATAATGCACAGCACTTGTTACCTCAGGTATTAATTTATCACTATCAACCACTACTTCAAGGACAGAAAAATGTTGATTTCTTTTTGCCAGTGTTCTGTGAAACTAGACTGTCTGAATACTTATGGAAGAACGGCAGGAAGCCTTTGCATGCTCTGCTGCAGAAGACGCCAGGGATTAGCCATTACACAGGTCATGCAGAGGCGTCTCATTTGTCCATCACTTTTTAACAAAAAACCAGAGAATTCTATTTTTTTTTCTTCTGTGCTTAAGGCTGCTTTAAAAACAAGCTTGTAATAGGATTCAAGTTAGTACTGCAAAGCAATTCAGGAATACACAGTGATACTCAAATTCAATGCGCCACATAGAAGTAAATGAAAAATCAGGAGGAGGTAACGCTGAAGACTGACGAGTAGAAAGACGACTGACACAGGAAGGAAGCTGAGTTAGGATTCTGTTCCTGGAATCTGGCCGTGGTGTGCAAGGTTGCTGTGAAAAAAAATTACAGTCACACTTCAGTGTGGAGGAGGACAGAGCAGGAGGACACCAAACTGCTGCATTGTGGGGAGGAAAGTGGAACAGAGCAAGTCTGTTTATTTGCATTCCTTATATAAATAGCTCCTGAATCTACATACCAGAACACTATTTCTTCTGAAGGACAAAACCAGTCTGGCAACACCAGTTACCTCCGACCTTCTTCAAAGGCATGCTACTTCTCCAAAAAGCTGATGTGTGGGTGGAATATTATGCTCCTGTTTGAAACTCTATCACATACTTTTTTCCTGTAAGATGGATAGATTATTTATTTTCTCCACAACTAACTGCAATGAGAATGCCATTTAATGGAGCTGAAGATGACCTTAAAGTAAATGTATTAAAAGCTGGGCTTTCATAGCTACTGTTGTTAGCAGTATAACGACCAATGTGTTTGTAGCCCTATGTTACGTACGTCTACCAGAGCAGTCACTTCCCATTAAGGAGCAGTGATCAGAGAAATGTGGTATTTTCTGGGAGATATTCCTTGGTACCAGTCTAAATATCCTTGAGTAATGGGCACGGAGAAGAACTGATTTTGGGGAAAAAAAATATATACATATATATATGGCTCCTTGGATCTCTTTTTCTCAGGTAATTCTCTCAGTGTGACTGAGAGTGACTGTGAATTCAGAGATCAGAATGCCTTGTGAGTTATGTCTTGTTAAAGTTTGACTCAGGACCATTCACTCAAAAAAAAAGGAGGTACGAATAAAAACAGTAAGCGGCTCTGTTCAAAGTTCTCTCTTCTAGTAGTGATCAGGTAGCCAAATATACAAGATGCTTGCTTTCAAAATTATGGGGAAAACAGAAGTCTAATAAACAGGAAAGTTCCTAACCATGGTCAGAAGATGGCATTAAAGCTTTCACCAGCCCCTAATGCTTACCGTTGATGATCAATAATGGTGGTGTTGACAGAGCACAATATAAGAGTCAGTATAGCACATGAAGATGCCTTTGTCCACAACAGCATTTCTTGGGGGGATGTCAAAGGTAGGATCACAACACTATACAGCACTATTACTTTTACAATAATTTTTGTTTTTAAAGTGCATGAGCATTATATCATTAACAGGAGCACAAGGGGTCACTGCTTTGCCATTGTAGTTCCTCTAACCATTTGGAAAGTAGAAGACTACCAGATTGCTTCATAGATCATATTTTCAGGCTTTCTGGACTATGTTTAAATACATTATCCTGAAGATAAATGCTTTCTACCAGACCATTAATCCCTGAAGCTGTATAAGTTTTAGGTGAAAAATTCAGTATATAATTAAAGGATCCAGTGTCATAACTCTGAATTATGAGCTTCTTTTAAATCTGGTCTGGTAAGTTAAATCATACATTTCAGACATTGATGCTGATCGTGAATAAAAGTTCATCAAAAATACGTTGCCTTCAGCATACTTTTACCTTCCAGGTTAATTTATCTGCTATAAGAAATATTTCCCCATAACATATTGAATTCAGTTATATAACATTAGAACGGTGCAAGCCATTCATGTTAAGGAGAACTGGAACCTAACTGTGAAATCCCACCTTAAGAGACAGACCTTCTTTGTGCTGGTGACACTCACAAACATGAAGAAACAGAGCAAAACTGTGCAGACTGGCTAATATTAACTTGCTTTATTTAAATCTGTCAAGCTTCTGCAAATACAACTGTACCAACATCCCCAAATACAATTGTCCACCCCGAACAATCTTTCTTACAGATCTTCCAAATCTAGATTTTGTAGATCAGGTCTGAAACATTGTCTTGCCCATTTATCAATAGGAAGCCTTTGATGAACAGTGAAGGGATGACAATTCTGCAATAGACACGTTTGTAACAAAAAAAAAAAAAGGAAATTAAATTACTTCTCTTCAGCTTTGGTAGCCTTTTCTGTGATGAAAACTACCCTAACACAAGCATATGCAATATTCTTGTTAACTTTCACAATGGTGACTCTCACAGCTGTTCCAAAGACAGCAACACAAAATCGTGGGTCAATTCTCTATCTTCCTTTAAAATGGCAGATTACGACTACCAGAAGCTTTCTTCATTTCATGCCAGTAATGGTATTAGATCACTACTGCAGACTGATACACAAGCAAGATTATAGCTAGTTTGAAGCTACATGTTCTGACTCATCAGGAAGTGTGAGGGTCCCTGTCTTTCTTTTAAAAAAACACAAAAGACAGGACAGGGAATTGCTTGAAGGAGTCCAGCGCAGAGCCACAAAGATGATTAAGGGAGTGGAACATCTCCCTTATGAGGAGAGGCTGAGGGAGCTGGGTCTCTTTAGCTTGGAGAAGAGGAGACTGAGGGGTGACCTCATCAATGTTTACAAATATGTAAAGGGTAGGTGTCAGGATGATGGAGCTAGGCTTTTTTCAGTGATATCCAGTGATAGGACAAGGGGCAATGGGTGTAAACTGGAGCATAGGAAGTTCCACGTTAACATCAGGAAGAACTTCTTTACTGTAAGAGTGACAGAGCACTGGAACAGGTTGCCCAGGGGGGTTGTGGAGTCTCCTACACTGGAGATATTCAAGGCTCGCCTGGACAAGTTCCTGTGTGATGTACTGTAGGTTACCCTGCTCTTGCAGGGGGGTTGGACTAGATGATCTTTTTAGGTCCCTTCCAACCCTTGGGATTCTGTGATTCTGTGAATGAAACCGATTTCCTCAGTTCCCCTTCCCCAGAGGCTGCGAAGGTGCCTCAGAAGAACAACAGGATGGGGATGCTTGGGCAAGGCCAGAACATGGATTAGTGTGGACAGTTGGGGTGGACTGGCCCACAGGACTGATGTTGAAGACAGTGCAACCAGCAGGTGTGTACAAAATTTGATATACCAAATGTTTAGAACCAGAAACACAGAAATAACTGTGATTTTGGTATAGTATTTATCATAGCACATATTTCAACTTCCTAATGACGAAGGCAAGCCAGATTATCTTCGTTTATAACACAGACATCATAAATTACTCTAGATAATCAATTTCAAATTGAACCAGAATGGATCTAAAATCTCCATTTCAGTTTATTTTTGATCATTTTAGTTTCATCTTTGGTAGACTGACATACTACATTCCTTGAAGTCTCTGATCCTGAAAACATATTGTAAGACATTTTCACTTGTATTTATAGTCTGCATGTACCATAAACCCATACATATTTAAAGATGCAATTCAACACAAACTGAAAATCTGATAGCAAATAAAATCAATTCCAAATTCATCGTTTTGCCTTTCTAGATATTAGGAGGCTTCAGAAATATTTCTGCCTTAACAGGGATTGATTAGTAATAAATTTTGGAAAAACCATGGCATGGTATATGTTCTTCAAATATCTTCACAGAACAATTTTATGACAGCGTACTAAGGAACTACTCTAAGTTGGCTGGATTCAAAAAAAATCACTTCTACCATCACAAGTATAGCCTTCATATGACTCTACTAGAATGTATTTGTGACTCTCATTTTTTGGCAAAGAATTACCCTGCATCAAAAACCACATGCACATTTTGGAACTTTACTAAAGCTTTTTTATTTATATAAGTATCTATTCTTCAAAAGACACTTCATATTCATAATTAATTTCTTTATTCCTGATACTTTTTGTTTACTGTTACACGAATGTTAAATCAAGTACTTCTATTTTTCTTTACAGCTCAGTTAAAATTTACTTGAGATCAAAATCATTTGTCTTATCCTTAGTTCATCAATCAATTTAATTGCATTAATATGTAACAGATTCAAAAATATTTTTTGCATTTTAACAGAAACATTCTAGATCATAAAAATTTGAACAGTGATTCATCTTGTCAGACTGTAAATCCCACTGAATAGAAAACACAAGGGACCCATCGTAAAAGCTACATCATGCTCTTTTACTGCATTACCTTTGCGATTATTAGATGAACACAAGTGTTAAATTGGTACCACAAAAATGGTTAGATTAACAAACCACAGTGATGAAGGCTGAAAGCCATAAGCACAATCAACATTCCTGTGAATGCAGGAAACCTAACAACTTTCTATAGCTTTTTTTTGATTATTTATTTTCTAGTATTTTTAATAACCAAGTGGATGGAGAAGCACATGAGGACTGGGAACACACTTCCTAAATAAGAGGGTTTTATCTCCAGCCAAGGGTATAAGCAAGCTTTTGCACTTCGGGTAAATCTGACAAAATTCTGAAATGCCTGATGAAGAAACCCTATTCCAAAACATAACCCACTGTCAGCAAAAGCTTTTAGCTATTATTAGTGTGATTTAAAAATCACTTAGAATTCATTTCCTGCCCAAAGAGTACGCACTGCTTGTTCTCTCTTCTGGACATACGTGGCGCCAAATGTAGTGTAGACTTCTTCCGTAGGAAAGCTTGTCAGAAACTCAAGTCACATTGCTAGAAAAATATCTGCATTTAGAATTCAACTTCAAAGACTCAGTTCAAAGAGTTCTGCTAAAAAATACAAAGGAAAACCAAGCAGGGCTGGGGTTGGGGGGGGGGGGAGGGGAAGTATGGAACTGAGAAGTGAACCACTCTGAAGTTTTCTACTGCCAGTCTTAGTGAAAAACATACAGCAGATCTTTAAATTTTAACCAGAACCTCAATTTTACAATTAAAGAGTTTCAGTAATTACAGTACAAATCAGAAATCGGAAGACTAAGTTGAATTTTTAAGTAGTATCCTATTTCCTACGTGCAAGAACTTCTGAACACTGAACTGCGGCAGACAAAAAGTATATTCATTACATGCAGAAAAGAAATGTGGGTACTATGAGGATTGTATTGCAAATTAATACAAAATATAGCAGAAATAATAAAGTATTTTACATTGGGGACTACTATTACCAGGCATTTGAAGGAATGTTTTTATTCACATTTGCAGAGATATTACAACCCAAAGTGACACTAGAAATTCTTACAAAGCAGGATAAAATACTGTTACATATACATATAAAAAATAAAAAAAAAAACACTATGACATTCTGAAATTAAACCAAAAATATTTCTCATTCAACACATCTAGTTATGTTAAATCATATTACAACTCTAATTATCTCAAAAGGTAATTTGATAAGATACTTGTTGGTTACTTATCAACCATAAAATAAATAAATGAATTTATAAAACTCTCTGAAGAGTCAAAGGAAACCAAGATCCATACCTGGAAGGAAAGGTTGGTATTTCTGATCTGCTGACTCAAGGGATCCAGTTCCTTAGGACACATGAATCATTCAGATCAGAAGCATTATTTTAATTTCTTTCAATGAAGAAAGCCATTTAACATGTAATTTTTCATTTTCCTTTTCATGGGTGAGGGAAATATTAATGAGATTCTACACAATACAGAGTAACTCATACAGTACTGAGGTTCTGCTTAATTAATTTACACAAAACAGTAAGAAAACCCCTCCAAATTTCAAGTAACATAGGCTGCTGGTAAAAGTTATACAGAACAAAAATTAGACTGAATGATAGTGCTAGTGACTTGTGCTTAAACTGGAGGTAAGAGAGTTACTCCTTGACAATCCCAAATTTAACAGAATTGAGTTGAGGTTTATACAGAGAAAAACATGATCTGGATTTGTAGTCCTGTGCAGTTCTTGGATCATTTGATGAAGAGTAAACATTTCAAACATCTTCTTATTACTTCTGCAAAAGATTTTACATACAATATTTGTCAATTTAAAATTGAGAGGTTTCATCTAAACATTAAAGATTCTACAGAAAATGGTATTTTTGATGAAGAAAAATGTGCATTACATCGGGAGTTTCATATAAGTGTTCTACATTGCGTATAATGTCTCTAAGCAGGAGGTTATAAATGCATGGTGAGAAAAATCTTGTCAAAAGTCACCAAAAAATATAATTTCACTTGAGTAAGTGAACATGTAGTACAATGAAAGCTCAAGGAAAGGCTATAACAGGGTTTCACACTCATGTGAAAAGTTTCTAAAAGCAACAAATTAAATTTTTTAATTTTACTTTTAGTACCTTTCCAATGCAATTTATAGACTCACAGAATGGTTTGGGCTGGAAGGGACCTTAAAAATCATCTAATTCCAACCCCACCTGCTAACAGAGAACATCCAGCATTGTCTATGGTGGAGCAAATAAACAGCAAAACAGAGATGAGTTTTTGAAAAAAGGAGAAAAATAAAAGTCCTTGAGTTTGCTGATGTAATAATAACTAACAGTAATAGTAATAAAGTAATATAGTAATAAAGAATTACTTTATTCTGGAGAGTTTTTGCAGTATCACACAGAGCTTTTCCAAAATCTGAGTATCTAGCTTAGAACTTCGAAGCAAAAGAGAGCAAGTTCGGAAGAAGGATTCATTACTGCAGGCTTCCAGGAAAGGCTGTACAGAATCTGTAAAAGAAAACAATTAAAATCTATATTACACAGCTCAGCGCAGGGAAAAGTAAAATAGCTGTTAGATACATTTAAAGGGCTTTAAGTGCTTCATGCTGTGCAACTATTAGAAGCACAAAATAATTCAGTTTATGCTTAGCATGTGATGCAAAACTCAGGTAAAACTAGGAACTGAAAAAAATGCAAGTTCCATAGAGTTCTGACATTTCCAAACCTTGTATTAAAACAAGGCCTTTTCCCTTGAGAACAAAGGAAAACAGGAAACAGAACAATTTTTAACTCAAATAAAAATTCTTATCTTGAACATGCTTACTCAATGCTCATTTATCATGGTTATTTCCTTTTGATCATGTGAGGGGAACATTAAGCTGTGCACAAAGTCAGAAGGAAATACTTTAAGCTGCTGCAAATCACATGGACAGGGACAGTACATGTAGAAGCTAATGTGATACTTGAGAGCCTTTCATTATCAAAATACTGTCATTGTACTCTTTTTCAAGACAGGCAAAATAACACTTGAGAGGTAAAAGTAAGAGCTGGATAAGAACACTCCAATACATTTAAATACCAACAAAACTCCCTTAAAATAGTGGATGAGTTTTTTAATCATGTTGAACATTTCCCTCTATCCTACCCCTCAAAATCAAATCACTTCTGGAAAAGGTTAAATCTGTTCCTTTATTATGTCATTCTTGGTTCCGATATTAATTTATAGTAAAAACAAAGAAAATAAGTAACAACTGATTCTTTTTGTTAAAATGAATGATCTTTTACATAACATAGGCATTTGCATTAGCAGAATACACTTAGAAAAACATGTTAATGTTTGTATGTTAAAAATATTTTTTTTATTTTGTATGTGTCATACTTAATAAGAAATTGCACCATGCAAATTACAGCACAAACCAACAAACACAGACATTAAAAAATTCTTTGTACATGTGCTGAATACTGGAATTTATAAATAGGGTGTCAAGGTGCTTTTATCAGTACAGAGAGGATGGACATATCTTTTGGGCAAAATTTTCCTTTTCCTTGGTGCAAGGACATACAGCTTACTAAATATAAGTAGTAGCCTTGGAGTGAATTCAAGGTTTTAATTTATTTCAGGATGCTTACTGATATGAAATGAAAAGAAATACCACAGAAAAGCTGTTCAGAATAGGGACCCAAAAAAAAAAAATCAACTTGGCAATTAAAGTGAGCTTGAGAGCCTAAACAACTGATTTTCAACAAGGACACAGTAATTCCTAGACCTTACTGTTAGGAAGAAGATCTTTCAAAACCTGTATTTTATGCTGCAGAAGGTATTTTTCAGAAATTATGATATCAAAAACTCAGGGCTACGTGTCAATAACAGCAAGCAGAAAATCCTTACATGGGTTCAGAGAGTGTGCTCCATTTAGTGTTACACAACTGACATACACTCAAGAATCGGTGCTCTTTATTGAGCCACTGCTCTCTGTAACAGAACTTTGAAGTATTAAGTACACACAGCAGTATCTTAAACCTGGAAAAATAACTAACCCAGAAGTCACTTCTAGTGTGATGGTATCATGCCCTAGTAAGTCTAACTTGTTAAAATCCATAAGAAGAGGTAACAGAAGCTATAAACAGAAATGGCAAATACGCAAAAGCGCAACGAATACGATCCTACTATCTTAACAGTACTTCATATCAAAGCACTTCCATCATTTAAGAGTGTTTGAGGTAAACACTTCTATACAGGTATCAAGAAGAGATAACCTTCCCTAAAGCAAGAAAAACCTAGAACTACAAATTATGTTATCATAACTTTATAGAAATTATACAGAACTACAACTTTGAGAAATTCTTCAATATCTTGCTAGGGCTCCTACAAATGACTGCCTATTTGCAAGAAACAGAAATGGTCCTATCTATTTGCACTGTACCACTAATGAAATCTGTTTTAACAACAAAAACTTGAGACAGTATCCCTTACTTACGAAAGGTGAGAAAAGTGTAAATAAATGTGTAAGAACACTGACATTCAAAAAGTAAATTGAAAAGAAAGGTTTTTCTTCTTTCCATTGCCTGTTAAAACAAATGGCTTTAGAAACCTCTCATTTTACATGACTTCTGAATAAGCTGAATTCTGATTCATGAGAGATCTGAAGGTAATGAGTCTGTTGGGATGAAGAGGGCGGTCCTACAATTTGTTCCTATAAAACTCCTTAAATAGTCATAAAATGCTTTCACAGTCCTTTTCTGCAGGGGTAAACAAATACCATTTCAGCTGACCTGGAGAGTTCTTTGTTGCCTTGCTCTTATTGGTTCCTTAAAAATATTTCTTTTAAAAACAATAATTAGAGAGATGCTGTAAGAATGTTTTGACTATGAAGTTTATGAACCAATGTAAAAGATATGCATTAATTTTAAGACAGGATTGTTTACTATAAAACAGAAGAACCAAAGCAGAAATAACTTTTAAAAGTTTGCAAAGTTCAATTATGTGTCCTGGTTTCAGTTATAATGCTTATTTTTCTTCCTAGTAGATGCTGCAGCGTTGTTTCAGCTTTAGTCTGGGAACAATGCTGATAACACACTGATGTTTTAGTTGTTTCTAAGTAATGCTTACTCCAACCAAAGGACTTTTCAGTTTCATGCTCTGCCAGTGAGGAGGGGCACAGGAAGCTGGGAGGAAGCAGAGACAGGACACCTGACTCAAAGTAGCCAAAGGGGTATTCCATACCACAGCACGTCATGCATAGTATAGAAACTGGGGGAGTTACCCGGAAGGCCCAGATCACTGCTCTGGTCAGGCTGGGTATAGGTTGGTGGGTGGGGAGCAACTGCATTATGCATCCCTTGGGTTTTCTGAGCTTTCATTTCTTCTCTTGTTTCCTATTATTATTATTGTTGTTATTGGTATTCTTTCTATTATCACTATATTTTACTTTATTTTAGTTATTAAACTGTTCTTATCTCAACCTATGGGGTTTACATTCTTTTGATTCTCATCTCAACCCATGGGGTTTACATTCTTTTGATTCTCCTCCCCATCCCGCCCCGAGGGGGAAAGGGGGAAGGGTGAGTGAACAGCTGCACGGCACTGAGTTACTGGCTGGGTTTAAAACATGACAATGTGAAAGCAAATTGATAAAGGCACACATTTAAAAGACACATGTTCTGTACACTGTCTATATATTCATTTCAGATAAGCTTTTGGAGAACATATTCTAAGTAATAAGAAAATGTACAAAATAAGCATATAATTTAAATGCATGTCTAGCTGATGAGCTAAAAGAATATAAACTTTACATTTTAAACACTTTGGTGCATTTTTAAATGTTCTAGATCTGCACAGATTTTGTTTTATTAACTATTTTAGAAAAACTAAATTGGAGTCCATCCTGACAGGACTTTGGCACAATTTAATCTGTAAAAGCCTTGCGGGTATCTTTAATAAAATTGCAGCATGTTGTAGCTGCATTAGCTTAACTTGATTGGGAGGCTGCAATGAACAATAAACAATTTATCAATGTTGACAGAATTCATCTGAAATTTACCCTCAAAGTAATCAGTCACTCACAGCACAAAATCTCACCAGCTATAGTCAACTGGAAAATTCTGTTTTATACCAGAAGCTAAACCCCTTGGAAAACGAAGACTGTCCAGAATGCCAACTCTAAGTTCACGATTACAATTTTGCGTCATTTCTAATTGCATGAGGATCTGCCAGGAGAATGGAGAACAGGTGACAGCAATGCAAGTGAGTCACACAGCACTGTCTGCTAGCATGGAAAAGTTAACTAACAACTATGCATCACAGCAGAAACACTTAAAAGGAAACGGTAATATCACATGTTGCTAATAACCAGCTGTCTACAATACAGTCCCTGTATGACTTGAACCATTTGCTGAATTTAACTTTTTTTCCTACAATCAATAGCCAGGATGATCAAGCGCCAGTGATTAAAGCACTGTGGAGATAGGGTGACATTCCATTCAGCATAGGGCACTTCAAATGCAGATGTTTACATGGGTGACCCTGAATTAAGGGAGCCCAAGTGGCAGTTTCAGCTGGTCACCCAGTATGTGTTGACCTCAGTATGATCTGAATTACTCTTAAGTTTCCTACAGTATGCAAGATATTAATGCAGACACTAGACAGGATGTACGGGAGACCAATATTCTCAAATGGCAGCTAAAGGTTAGACTCACAAAGAAAAAAATGAAAAAAAAAAAAAAAAAGAAAAACAAAATCACAGGAATACTTATGTAACAAGACATGCTTGGAATGAAAAGAAGCCTACAAGGAGGGACCTCTGACTTGGAGGTCAGAAACTATCTTTATGATAAGAAGGATAGTACAAAAAGTCAATGAAGACCTCAGTAAGAAACAAAAAGTTCTCCCAGCCATAAAAAAAGGTAGCAAGGTCATCTCACTAACCAGATCCACTAGAGATAAGCCGCAGGTGCAGCACACCAATGTTTGAGATATGGTGTGCTAGCAAGGTCCTTTGGTCTACTGTCTCAGGGGAAGCAAGGGATGGAGAACCATGTGCCAGCAAAGACACAAGGGTTACTGATGTGTTAGAAACTACACACTAATAGAAATGCCTAGGAACGGTTATGTAGGAGTTATGGCTTCCCCTGCAAAAAGGTGGTGGGATCAATAGCTCAACTGAAGTGCACCTACACCAGCGCATGCAGCATATGCAATAAATAGGAGGAGCTGGAAGCCATTGTGCAGCAGGAAAATTACGAAATAGCTGCCATGATGCAAATACGGTGGGATGACTCCCACAAGCGGAGTGCTGCAATGGGTGGTTATAAACTCTCCAGAAGAGACAGGCAAAGAAGCATAGGCCATGGGGTAGCCCTCTGTGTTAGGGCTACCTAATACAGAGGGCTAGAGCTTGATGATGGTGACAGTGGGGTTGAGTAGTTTATGGCTAAGAATCAGGGGGAAGGACAAGACAGACATTATGGTGAGAGTCTGTTACAGACCACCCAACCATGATGAAGAGGCAGAGGAAATATTCTATAAGCAGCTGGGAGAAGTCTCACTGTCACTAACCCTTGCTCTCATGGGGGATTTCCACTTACCAGATGTCTCCTGGAAATACAATACAGCAAACTCTCGAGGAGGTTCCTACAGTGTGTGGAAGAAAACCTGCTGACACAGCTGGTGAGGGAGCCAACTACAGGAGGTGTCCCACTGGACCTGTTGTTTGTGAACAAAGAAGGACTTGTGGGTGATGTGATGGCTGGAAGCTGTCTTGGGCGTAGAGAACACAAAATGATGGTTTTCAGTTCTTGGAGAAGTAAGGAGAGGGTCAGCAGAACTGCTGCCTTAGGCTTTCAGGGTCAGACTCTGGCCTTGTTGACAGAGTCACAGTGGAGGCAGTCCTGAAGGGCAGAGGAGTCCAGGATGGCTGGACATTCTTCAAGAAGGAAATCTCAAAGGCACAGGAGCAGGCTGTCACTGTCCCCATGGGCAGAAAGATGAGCCAGTGGGGAAGACTGGCCTGGCTGAACAGAGAGCTTTGGCTGGAACTCAGGAAAAAAAAGAAGGGAGTTTATGACCTTTATAAGAAGGTGCAGGCCACTCAGGAGGACTACAAGGATGTCATGAGGTTATGCAGGGAGAAAATCACAAGGGACAAAACCCAACCAGAACTTTGAATCAGTTTGCTGCCATAAAAAATAGTAGAAAATGTTTCTATAAATACATTAGCAACAAAAACAGGGCTAAGGAAAATATTAATCCTTTATTGGATGTGGGAGGAAACATAGTGACAAAGGCTAAGGAAAAGGCTGATGTACTTAATGCCCATTTTGTCTCAGTCTTTAATAGTCAGACCAGTTCTTCTCAGGGTACCCAGCCTCCTGAGCTGGAAGACAGGGAGCAGAATGAAGTCCCCATAATCCAAGGGAAAATAGTCAGTGACTGCTACACCACTTAGACAAACACAATTATCTGGGGCCAGGGATCCACCCAAGGGTACTGAGGGAGCTGGTGGAAGTGCTCACCAAGCCACTTTCCATCATTAACCAGCAGTCCTGGCTGACCTAGTTGGTCTCAGCTGACTGGAGGTTAGCAAATGTGATGCCCATCTACCAGAAGGGCTAAAAGGAAAATATGGGGAACTCCAGGCCTGTCAGTCTGATCTCAGTGCCAAAAAAGGTTATGGAGCAGATCACCTTGAGTGCCATCATAAGACACGTAGAGGACAACACATATTATATTGGAGAAGATGGCAGTTAGTAAAAGGACTGAAAGGTGGGTAGCTTATGAAAGTGGCTAAAAGCAAAACAAAATACTTTGCCTTGAGAAGTGCATTTTATATACTGATTCTTTAATTGTGCTTATTTCATGTATTAATTAATGACTGTGGCATGGAAACAGGAGTAGCCAAATGAAATTCCATGTCGGAATTGCTCATTTAGGTAAGAGGTATAAAATAAATGAAAGGCAGAATTATTTTACTTGCTGGAATAACAGAAGCGTAAAGACAATACACTAAGAAGCAACAAACATTTTTCCTGTAAAATCACTGATTAGAAACATGAGAGGATGAAAACTCTTGGTGTGCTTATTGAACTCAGTATGTCTGTGAGCAACCAACATGGCCTAACCATTAAAGACAGATTCTAATGAGGCCTGAGAGAAAACCCCACCATTTTACAAGTAACCTAAGTAGCACTATAAATTGAAGCTATGCAGTATTATTATGGGTTACTTTACTCAAGAAACTAGAAAAAACCTAATGAACTACCAGAATTACTGAAGGAATCACAACTCTCTTACAGAGGACACCTAAAGGAACTTTGTTCTAACATTTTTTCTGTCAGATCTTGCCTGCCTTGTTTCCTCTGCTCTTGTATCTCCACACCTGTAATAACCAGCTCAGAACTAAGCACAGTATTTCAAAGTCAGTGACAAAGTCTGATAAGGAAGACTTTGCATAAATAAATGTAACCTGGCATAACCTGTGATTCTGTAAAGTCAGATTGCAAGTAAGCGTGTAAATAAAGTCCGAACTCTGAAATTATTGTATAAAATCATTTCAATTACAACATTGCTCTAAATTCACCTTGAAAAGCCAGCTACCAAGTATAGTAGTTCTGCTAGTCAAATACAAAATAAAAACAACAAAGATGTGTGCAAGCTTTTGGTGTACTTGCTTGCTTTCAGCAAACAAACAGGTTGCTCCTAACATTATCACAGGCTGTATGTAACGGTTAGACGTATTAATAGAAATATTTATCTGTGGTTAAAATATTAAACAGACATCTATTAATCCAACATAATTATTCACTGTTTTCAGAAGAATGAGTAAAAAAATTACAAAGGTAAGACAGGATAATAGAGGAAGGATTTCCTTTTAAATGGTTTGTATTTCAATGTTTATCCCACATAAGCCGTAAATCATTCCGTTCGCTATAGCTTCAAACACAGTTCCTCAGGATAATTTCACATCTGCCTTTCACACAGGTGAGGGGGAATCCTACTTTAGTATGGCTATTTACAGACTTGACATTTTTACCCTTCAGTACTGCAGAATAAGCTCATTTGAAAAGTTTCAATCCTGCAAAGTAACCAGTAAAGATAATATGTTGAAAAATACATCTAAGTTGTAATCTGTTTAAGCATACAGGCATTTTTTACTTCATACCTTCACTGCTTGTAGTCTTTAAAGTCCCAAAATGTGAAGATTCAAGGGAAAAAAAAAAAAAAAAAAAAAAGAGTAGGTTTGGGTTTCCCTTAATAGATTCCAGCCACTGATTTTTAGAAGCACTTGATCAGTGTGAATTGTAGAATACCTAGCATTAGTCATGGAAGCACCCCAACATGAAGCAAGAGAGAGAGTGTCCATATATGCAGTCCACATTAAAAGATTCGTAGTACCATAGAATGGTTTGGGTTGGAAGGGACCTTAAATTCAATTTACAAGTAAGTAATTACAACTTCTTGCTATAGAGGCATTTTTTTTTTATCTCCACTGGCTTAACTCCCCTGTAAAAAGAGTACATCTGGATACAGACTTGCTCATCCACGCCAATAATATTTTCTTCTAAAAAAAAAAAATAAGTAAAGTTCAGTTAATGTTTAAATACAGCTCACTTCCGCAGTTACTAAAACTCTTAAGCAATGTTAATATGGTTAAGAAATCATACTTAAGCCCTATGAGAATACATCTTAGAGTGAACATGAGAGTCATTTAGAGATTTTTTTTTCCCCAATATGCACTTGTGTATTTGTAAATAAGCACACACTAATGCAAAATATTCTCTCTGTAAAACAGAAGTAAGCTTGAAGACAAAGTAAACATAAGGTTTATTTAAATCACAGGGCAGTGCTTTGTAATGCCTAATGAGCAAGTTTTGATTTCCTTGAATGAACATAAGGTTGGGAAAAGGGAATGTACTAATCTACATGATAGAAGTTAGCCATCACTGCAAGAGGAATTTAAGACATACTGTCTTTGTGCAAAAGTGCAAAGGGTGAAACTGAGGAAGGCAGCTCTGTGCTTAATATCAGATTTGAGATAGCAGATCTCAAATCAAGCATGAATCAGACCACAGCTCAACAGAGGTATTTTTGATAGGTGACTAGAAATTCACTATATCCTTTGGAACCCTTTAACTGATTCACAGGTAAAAAAAAAAAACCCAGGAAACTGCTTAAGAAGCGAGATGACAGGAACAACAGTATTCACCAAGACTGTATATGACACATATTCAACTACTGGGTGATTTAAAACTAATGATGTTCTTCAACACCCACAGAGCAAATTTTCTTGCTGAGGTCATGCTATTTATTACTAGCTTGTTTCCAGGAAATGTTTCATGTCTGGCATCCAGGAATTCTCTTGAACAGAGTGCTGCAACTACTGTCCTAGAAACAAGATCTGTTAATATAAGAAATTTGTAGTCTTAGGAAGAGAACTCGGTATGGGAAGAGAACTTGGGTATGAAGATACTCTGGAAGCCACTGGTGTCATACTGTAAAAATTTGGATGATTTAAAGGAACTAGTACTTTATTTATTAAATTAATTTCAATAGTAATTTAAGTGGGAAATGGTAAGAGTTTTATTAAGCGATAAATACATTATAAGCCTTTTGACTAATCTGAAACATATCAGTATTTAGCAGCTAATACATTTTCCTCCCAAAATTTCAAAGGTAGTCAAAGCATTACATCTGTGGAGATCTATCACCAAGCACATTCACAGTTTACCAAGAAACTAAATCTATTTTCTGTGACAGTGCTATCAAAGATGGTTTTGTTCTTACTTCTTCCTTCACACAGGTTCGTAGCTTAAAGATAGGACTAAAACCCAAACATCACGGCTAGGTAGCCTGCTTTCCTTAACTAAGGTAAGAAAATCTTTGGTGCGAAAATCTTTCATCCCTGTCAAAAGAGCAGGAATGTATCTCTTCCCCTTTTACTCAACAGGATGCAAGAAAGCTGCCTTTACATTGGTTTCAAAGATCAAAAGAAGGATCAAGTTGAATTTTATGGCACTCATCTCAAGCCCCAGATTCAAGCAAAATACCACCACCGTTAAAAATACCCTGAAGGACTTGCTACCTTGATTCTGCTTTTAATCATTCAATCTTTCCTGCAAAGGAAAGATAGGCATCCTCCAACAAACAAGGATTGAAATCCCAGTAATGGGTATGGAAAGCCAAATAAGAGACTGAAAATGATAAACTTGAACTGGCATTCATCCCATCTTACCATGAAAAAGAAACAATAATGATGGACACCTACAGTGAAGATACAGCTAAACTGCTGCTTCAGTGCTGTGTTTCACTTGTATCAGCTACTGGAAAGGATATTCAAAATAGAAGGCTTAGCAGGTTAAAATGGACCAACTTATGCACCATTATGGACATTTTTAGGTAAAAGTATTAGAATCATAGAATAGTTAGGGTTGGAAAGGACCTCAAGATCATCTAGTTCCAACCCCCTGCCATGGGCAGGGACACCTCAAACTAAAGCATGCTACCCAAGGCTTCGTCCAACCTGGCCTTGAACACTGCCAGGGATGGAGCACTCACAACCTCCCTGGGCAACCCATTCCAGTGCCTCACCACCCTCACAGTAAAGAATTTCTTCCTTATATCCAATCTAAACTTCCCCTGTTTAAGACTTAAACTGTTACCCCTTGTCCTGTCATTATAGTCCCTGATGAAGAGACCCTCCCCAGCATCCCTATAGGCCCCCTTCAGGTACTGGAAGGCTGCTGAGGTCTCCACGCAGCCTTCTCTTCTCCAGGCTGAACAGCCCAAACTTCCTCAGCCTATCTTCATGCAGGAGGTGCTTCAGTCCCCTGATCATCCTCATGGCCCTCCTCTGGACTTGTTCCAGCAGTTCCATGTCCTTTTTATGTTGAGGACACCAGAACTGCACACAATACTCCAGGTGAGGTCTCACAAGAGCAGAGTAGAGGGGCAGGATCACCCCTCCTTCAACCTGCTGGTCACACTCCTTTGATGCAGCCCAGGATACGGTTGGCTTTCTGGGCTGCGAGCGCACACTGAAGCCAGCTCACCTTCATTTTCTCATGGACCAACACCCCCAAGTCCTTCTCTGCAGGGCCGCTCTGAATCTCTTCTCTGCCCAACCTGTAGCTGTGCCTGGGATTGCTCCATCCCAGGTGTAGGACCTTGCACTTGGCACGGTTGAACTTCATAAGGTTGGCATCAGCCCACCTCACAAGCATGTCGTAGTCCCTCTGGATGGCATCCCTTCCCTCCAGCATATCAACCGAACCACACAGCTTGGTGTCATCAGCAAACTTGCTGAGGGCGCACTCAATCCCACTGTCCATGTCACTGACAAAGATGTTGAACAGGACTGGTCCCAACACCGATCCCTGAGGGACACCACTCGTTACCGGTCTCCAGCCGGACATCGAGCCATTGACCACAAGTCTTTGTGTGTGGCCATCCAGCCAGTTCTTTATCCACTGAGTGGTCCACCTATCAAATTGATATCTTTCCAAGTTAGAGACAAGGATGTCATGTGGGATAGTGACAAACGCTTTGCACAAGTCCAGGTAGATGACATCAACTGCTCTACCCTTGTCCATCAGTTCCGTAGCCCCATCATAGAAGGCCACCAAATTGGTCAGGCAGGATTTCCCCTTACTGAAGCCATGCTGGCTGTCACCAAGCACCTTGTTGTTTTTCATGTGCCTTAGCATGCCTTCCAGGAGAATGTGCTCCAAGATTTTGCCAGGCACAGAGGTGAGACTGACTGGTCTGTAATTCCCCGGGTCTTCCACTTTCCCATTCTTGAAAATGGGGGTTATATTTCCCTTTTCCCAGTCGTCGGGAACTTCACCTGACTGCCATGATTTTTCAGATATGATGGCCAGTGGCTTAGCAACTTCATTCGCCAGCTCCTTCAGGACCCACAGATGGATTTCATCAGGTCCCATAGACTTTGTGCACGTTCAGGTTTTTAAGATGGTCTCGAACAAGATCCTCTCCTACAGTGGGCCCAAGGTCTTCATTCTCACAGTCTCTGTGTCTACCTTCTAAGACTTGGGCGGTACGCTCAGAGCCTTTGCCAGTGAAGACCGAGGCGAAGAAGTCATTCAGAACCTCAGCCTTCTCCAAATCCAGGGCAGCCAGTTCTCCTGATAGCTTCCTCAGGGGGCCTATGTTGTCCCTAGTCTGTTTTTTATTTGCTACGTACCTGTAGAATCCCTTCCTGTTATCCTTAACATCCCTGGCCAAGTTTAATTCTAACTGGGCCTTAGCTTTCCTAACGTGGTCCCTAGCTTCCCAGACAACATCCCTGTATTCTTCCCAGGCCGCCTGTCCTTGCTTCCATTTTTTATAAGCCTCTTTTTTCCTTTGAATTTTCCTCAGCAGCTCCTTATCCATCCAAGGAGGTCTCCTGGCCCTCCTGATGCACTTCCTTCTAGTTGGGATGCAACACTCCTGAGCTTGTAGCAGGTGATCCTTGAATATCAACCAACAGTCTTGGCCCCCCCTGCCCTCTAGGGCTATATCCCACGGAACCTTACTAAGCAGGCTCTTGAAGAGGCCAAAGTCTGCTCTCTTGCAGTCCAGGGCAGTGAGCTTGCTGCATGTTCTTCTCACTGTCCTGAGGATCTTGAATTCGACCATCTCGTGATCACTGCATCCAAGGCTGCCCTGCAGCATCACATTTCCAACGAGCCCTTCCCTATTGGTGAGCATGAGGTCAAGCATGGCACCTCTCCTTGTCGGCTCCTCTATTACTTGCAGAAGGAAGCTGTCTTCCACACAATCGAGGAACCTCCTGGATTCCTTGTGCTGGGCTGTACCGAATGTACCAGAATGCAGTAAGAGAAAAGGTATAAAATACCTTTGCTGGGCTTATTTTCTATTGTCAGGTTCATAACAAGCTGTTAACTCTTATAAATGCGGAATTTAAAAATCAACCTATTGCTTCCACTGAAGATAGACTAAACCAACTAGATCTCAACTTAGGTCACTGAGCTCATGTGAAGGAAAAGAATCACTCCAGCATGCAAAAGGCATGAAATAAAACATAAATTTTTTAAAATTACATTTTGTATCCTAAAAATTACCTACAACTCAATTTCAGCTACTTATAAAGTTTCTAGCTTAGGTTTAATGAAGCAAGTATTTACGAACGGAAAGCAAATGGTTAGGGTAAGAACTCAACGCAACTGCAAATTTCTTTCCTCAAACATATTATCACCAAAAGAAGTGAACAGAATCCACAGAAGTACCGGAAGATGTAAATGCCGAAGTTACAAGGCTATTATAGCACTAACATAAACGGAAAGAGAAGTTCTCTTGTACCAGTAAGATGCACAACAGTAAGACTGTTAATTTTAATTTGCCATTAATTTTAATTTGCCATTAAGATCTTGTACATTGACAGAAAGCAGATGATACGAATGCCTCAACTCTTGCATTTGACATCATATTTTCAGTAACTGAATGCCTCATCAGCACTATCAATGTTGGATGAACTCATAATGGAAACTTGGATCTTGGACCCATTGTACTACATCTACTCTAAAGCCAAAAGTAATGATACTGATCAAAAATCTGAAAACGTGCATACCAAACCCAAATCAGTCAATGGGCTTAAGCAGTACTGCAGACTTATAATTTTTAGCAACAGAAATATTCATCTTAGAGTAGTAGGTACTTTCTTCATATGCAGCTTAAGTAATTTTCCTTAATATATGAGGGAAATCTAAGTTTCATTTCTGGAACATGAGCAAGATTTTTCTTACAGGGAAGAGAACCTACATGAGGACCTCAGACAGACCTGGACTGTACAGAACCATTGGCGTTCATTGCTTACGGTAACAGAAGGTACATGCAGTTACAGGGAAGAGTAGTACAACACAGCAGTTATTTCCCACTTGATTCACACCTTTCAACCTGGCCAACTGAAATTTTAATCTTTAAAAATACTTTAAAAAAAATTAAAACCTTTTTTTCCAACATAACTTCAAATCATTTCAGCTCTAAAGGTAATATTTTTGAGCAAATATTTGAATACTCCAATTGAAAATTATTGCAGCAAGTTGAAAGAATGCCTGTGATTGCATATCTTACAGGACAAAAAAAAAAAAGAAAGAGAGCCTAGACTTTGCCTCCTTTTGGTCAGACGCTGTCTTTCAGGGTAATAATACTGCACGGTTTAGTATATGGCCGACTACCTACAACTTTATATTTAAGGCTGCACACCAATACAGCATTAAGATCATAAATTCCTATTTTAATCTAACACAGCAAGCTCTCTGAATATTCACTGCCACCTTCTAGTTCGTCTTTTAATGACTTTTCAATAGGATGCTTATATACGAATGAAAATATCTAATTCCCACCAACAACACTACTTCTACTTGTCATTGCTAACAATTTCTTGCAACACACTATGTAATGTAAAAGAGCAGAACATGCCTGTAACTACTGTATTGGCTATTTATTCTACTAAAGAGATAAGGCCCTGCATAAGCTTTATATCCAGTTGCCGAGAAATAAATTCTCAATCAAATGTCAACTGAATTAGACATTACTCCTCCCTTCCCTGATTTCACATGTAATACATCTTCTCTGAGAAGCAACAAAGCAAAATATGAGTCACAATGTATCTCCATTATTCTTCAAACTTCAGGCATTTAGTATATCACAACGACTACTGCTAGGTAACAGAAGATGTACTGTTATTTATTGGCATTACCCGAAGTAATATCAGACACCACCCACCTTGCTCAGCTTACTTTTGTGCATACAAGTATCTCTTTCCTAGTCACTTTACCAATCATAGTTATGACTATTAGGAAGAATACTTCAGTGTAAGACCACACTAACTACACGTCCGAAAAAGAGCCTGAAAGGAAGATTAAAAGTTTAATTTAATATTTCTGCTACTCACATCAGTACAAAATGGCTTTTTAATTCAATGCTATTCCATCCCAAGTCAAACATGCTCGCTATTTTTACCACTACAATGCCTGGTAACAAAATACTTCCAAAATAACACCATACGTTTCAAAAATAGCAGCAGCCCCTTCCCCTATTCTGTTCTAAAAGACAGTGAGTAATTCCTATCTTAAAAAGAACTCCTACCTAAACCAGTCAGAAGGTTTATTCAACATGGCACTGGAATGCCTCACTACCTGTATATGTTCATCCAGTTGTTTATCAACTGATTCTTAGCCTGTATCACTTGGAAAAGTGCTGTGACAAATGAGATTATAAACCCTTTACATGGTGACAGCTCAGTAAAATTCAGCAAAACATGACCATCTCTTCCAAAAAGGCCATTTCCAATTATCAGAAACTAAAAAATGATTGGGGATGAGCTGTTCAAACTAGAAAAAGAAATTAAGTAAAGCCTATTTTTTATCTCCACCTGCTGGCAGGTTTTCATAATACGGCTTCCTTGGCACAGCCTGACTTCAAAGAAAAACATCTGTAAGGTAATTCAGTGGAATAAATGAAAAAGCCAACCTAAAAATAACAATGAAAAATTTCACATCAATAAATAGAAAGCAACCAGGACAAAATATAAAGCATAGGCACTTGAAGGGAAAAGAAAAGACAACTCAGAGAAAGACAATTCAGAAACTTATTTTGTGTCTCTGTTGAATTTACGTGATACAAACAAATTCTAATACTAGATTAGAATATTTACCCAGAAGAATTCTGTTACTTTTCACATTGTATTTCTGCTTACCTTACCTGTTTTCATAATGATTTTATTTTATTAATTATCCAAATTTACCAGATTCTGTGGTCATCTGAAGTAATCCATCAAGAGCAATGGAAAGCAGACCTCTACTGGATACTTTTAAGTGACTTAATATAATAGGCACACACTGGTATTCCAAAAATAAGGCCTTCCCTTCATCTGTCTTCAAGTCTGTTCGAAGGGAATCAAACGCCTGAGCCAGGTAATCCACTGTAAGACATCAGAATAAAGGCAATAAAACTTCTATAATATAGCACCATTAAGCAATATGTGAACAACTATCCTGAGAGTTACTGTTTCAGTAACTCTCAGCAAGTTAAATGACTGAAAATATTAAATTTTATTTTTATTTAAAGACATCATCTGCTTGCTTTTATTCCCTAACATTATTATTGTAAGTGAGGAAAAAGACAAACTACAACTCATATGTTGAAGAAAAATACACTTACAAATGCTTAAGAGAAAATTACAAGCTTGCATAGTTTGAGACAATGTTGGTTTCAACATCTGTGAAACTCCTACTAAAGGAGTTAAGGGCTGATTTGTCTGAAGAAGAGCGATTAATTTGATAAATCATATAATGGTTAGGGTTGGAAAGGACCTTAAGATCATCTAGTTCCAAACCCCTTGCCATGGGCAGGGATGCCTCACATTAGACCATGCTGCCCAAGAGCAACTACTCCGATTCCTTCCTATAAGAGCTGTAGTTTAAGCTTCAGTGCACACATTTTATACACCCATCCATTGTGGAGTGCACTAAATTATATGCGGAATGTAGATTAAGTGAACCAATTCAATTTTCTTAATTTCCTGATGTCAGATCTTTCTTAGTATCTTGGAACAGCATTGATCATCTGGAGCGCAGAAAATTAACTACAAGGAAATAATTTATTCTGTAGCAAAAGTTTAACTACAGTGCCATCTGCAGGATACGGACTCTGAAGGAAATGGGATCTATGTTCAAAACGAATCTGCTACTTTATCACTAGATCATTAGTGCCATGTAGTCACAGTGATCCAAATTCATACATAGTGATATTCAACATATGTTTAACAATGAAACTAATTTTCCCTGTTATAGAAGACAGCAATAAAAAGCAACCATGAGAAATGCCTGCTAAACTAATTCGTTCTAATCAAGAGCATTCATCTGCTTAGGTTAAGTGTCTGCAATAACTATTTTTGGTCTTGCAATTCTTTTTATCATTTTTATCAAACATTTCTAGAAATGCGAGTCTCAATTTAGGAGTAATTATCATGATTCACCAAAATATCTTGACTGAAATAGTTTCCTCTGACAGCTGAAATATTGCATTTGTTCATTAATGATGTCAAGGGTGGATTTCCACCATGTTTATATCTGATATTTACTGTAGAGACTCACAATACAGCTACTGCACAGGTCAGTTAAGCATAAAGGCATACTCATCTGCTCAACCATCTAATCCAGAAATACGACTTCTATGAACAAGAACACTGTTCGTTACCTATGGATTTAAAATCTTTGGCACCCCTGTTTAGTGTCACTCACTATGCCAGAGATTGAAGCAATTTTGTGGTGTAGATCTCTGCTGTCTAAGAAATGGCCCAAAATTCACAACATATTTCATGCAAGAGACTGAAAAAAAGATCAGATGCCAAAGTAGGCATTGGATTTTGACATACCGCCATGGTTTTCAAGGATTACCTTGAAAATTAACATCTCTGTAACCTGTCTTCATTTCTTTGTTTGGGGATATGTTAGTAGTAAGAACGTTTTAAAACAGAAAACATTCTGATTAAAAGAGATAGCAAAAACAGAATCAATGAATAATTTAAGCTGGAATCTAGTCCAACCCTCCTGCCCAAAGTAGGACTGTCTCTGAAGTTAGGTCAGTTTGCCCAGTCGTAACCCCACTTAAAACTACTTGCTATCAAAACAATCTGTGCTTTCAAAATGTCTTTGAAAAGGGAAAAATAAGTGGTTAGCATCATAAACAGTTGGAAAAAGGGTACAGATACATTAATTCTTATGCTACCCCTGTAAAACTTATTCTTGCAGAAAATCTCAATTATGCAGCACTATAGTACTCCTAAGTTGCCGCAGGTAGACAATAATCACCTCTTACACCTGCTCTTGATGGTATATAATTAGTGTTTTCTGCCTGACTTCCATAAAAAGGATCTGCAACACCTCACTTCCTATTTCCTTCAAACAGAGAAAAGGCTTCGTAACTGAAGGCAGCAGTTAACAAATCAGCTGAGAGAACAGTTACTCTATTATTTGAGATACATTTTCCACAGCTTTTTCTCACACTGTCCTGATGCAATCTGACTTGTTATCTCATTATGTCTATTTGAAACCTTTACCTTCTCCCTATCCCATGAGGCAGGGAAGACCCAAACTTCCTCTGTTTTATTGCCAACACAAAATTATGTAAGTTCTAAGTAGAGAATCCTACTTTATTATTATACTCATCCACGAATGTAAAAATTGGGAGGATCCTGGGAACAAAGGGGAAAAAAAACCCTCACAGTGAAAGGAGTTGTATGCCCTGTGATGCCCAACCTCCCATTACTTTTTTATCAATAAAAGGCAGAAGTGTGAGCCGAAAATGATGTAGCTGTTTCAGATACAATAATCCTCTAACAGGCATTGAAGGTTGTTTGGACTATATTGCTTACAAAGATATTTGTTGTTTTTTTTCCCCTCAAAGATATAAATACACAAAAAAACCAAGTCCTTATACAGTCAGAAGCTCAATTAGATAATATATGACAATTATGTTGCATTTAGCATTCAGAGGGGACCTATCAACTCTGCTGCTTTTATGCTGATGACTCTTTTTGCACAGGTGAACAGAACTGTTTTATAGCCATCATTTAAGCCATTACTGAATTGCAAAAATATATCAAAAAAGAAAAATAATAAAAGAAGTCAAAGTAAGACATTCTTTGGGATTACTCATCAAATCTGCAGATTTAAGAGCCTTCAAGCATAATTCAGATTAGGTACTAAAAACTAAAGTTTTTAAAGAAGTCATATATAAATTAGAAATCGGGAAGAATGTTTAAATGATCAAAGTTAATCTATCAGTTATTAAAATACCTCTGTAAGTCAGATTGATTTAAGGTCTTTCTTCTCTGGGTTCTGACAGAGAAGTATACCAATCTCTATGTCAAAAGGGTAAGGAAGGAAAGCACTAAAAATCTGAGTTTGTGCCTCTTCTCACAGTGTGCTCAACATTCAGAGCTCACAAGAAACAGTCATTTTTTGTCATCATTTTAACAAAAATCTTTTAGTCTTTTCTGACAGCATCTGTTTCCAAAGAAGGCTCCACTGACAAGATTTGCTACAGCATTTTAAAAACTGCACAAGCAGAGTAACCTGTCATGACCTGAAGAAGACACTATTTTCAGAACTGTGTTATCTCCTGACCTTGTTTGCTTTCGCCTTGTTAAAGTACTACATTACTATGCTACATCAACATAGGAATTTGGAATAATTTGGATAAAAAGGCCATTTGACAGGTGGCTTTGAAGTCTAAAACAAAGGTGCCTTTGGAAATGAGTCTATTTAACAGTGAAATCTGAAAGGACAATTGCATCAAGGACTGACAGTTTCATAGAGTAGCAGTTTTCAATATAGATAATATTTTATGCATAGCCATTTGCAGTGCCAGACTTAGTAGGAGAAGAGGGGAGCAGCAGACAGGTAAGGGCTGGAGTTTGGACTGTATACTAAACTAGATCAAAGGATAAAGCAATTTCAAGGACATATATTGTATCACACAATTTGATCCAACAATTACCATCCACTACATGAGTGACTTTATGTCATTAAAGATACATAAGAAATACCTATGAACATGCAATTTATCTATAAAGATAACTAATATGTCAGAAAATAAACACTTGGCACTGCAGATGATCAGCCTTTCAGGGATAGGTAAGCAACTGTGCAAAATCCGCTATTTAGTTTATAGAAGAGCAACTAGCTTTGCGATTCAATGCAACAAAGATCTTGGTAAACCAATTGCTGCTGCGGTGACATCTCTTTTCCCCCACCTAAGAAATGTTGATTTGTCAGACAAGAAGTCGTTGTATTAAAAGGAACATGCAAATTCCAACGTTAAAAGATTCATAGCAAGATTCATACTTGTTTCCAATATGTTTTGCTTCACAAACTAGTAAAACTCAAGTAAATCCACTGTTCACTAATAGAGCATAGGAGACTCTACAGTATCACTGAAATGCTTTTTGTCCAGGCACATGACTGAAATAAACATTTAGAAAAGCAGAACTTACCTTGTGTCACTGTTTTAAGCACAATTAAAGTTGAGAGAAATCTCAAAGGCATACATGAACTCTTAAAAAAAGCTGCCAATTTTGATTTACTCTCTGTAGACTGTTCAGAAGAACTATGTGGGTTTCCCTTAATTACTATGCCTTTGAAAATATCTTCACCAAGTCTCCTCATTGTTGATGTCATTGTTGCATGCTGTTTCAAAAAATGCAGAGTTAGCATAACCATTAAACCACATTAAAATCCTGTGTACTATATAGAGATACATATGTTTCCCTAATGATTAAATACCAGGTAGCAAATTGTTTGACCATGTATTGGAATGTAATCTGTACAGGATATACTACTTCGTGTTACAAAAGCAGCTGAATAACATTACCACTGTATCATATCAACACATACTTCATAATGAGACTAGTTAATGAGGGCCCCTGACACACTGACATTATTTAAGTTGCCTCTGGTTCCAGAATAAGCTCATCTTCACCCAACTCTACAATGCTGCCTGAAATCATAACCTTTAAAAGCATTTACAGAATCATGATCTAATCATAGAATAGTTAGGGCTGGAAAGGACCTCAAGATCATCTAGTTCCAACCCCCCCCTGCCATGGGCAGGGACACCTCATACTAAACCATCCCACACAAGGCTTCGTCCAACCTGGCCTTGAACACTGCCAGGGATGGAGCATTCACAACCTCCCTGGGCAACCCATTCCAGTGTCTCACCACCCTAACAGGAAAGAATTTCCTCCTTATATCCAATCTAAACTTCCCCTGTTTAAGTTTGAACCCGTTACCCCTTGTCCTGTCACTACAGTCCCTGATGAAGAGTCCATCCCCAGCATCCCTACAGGCCCCCTTCAGATACTGGAAGGCTGCTATGAGGTCCCCACGCAGCCTTCTCTTCTCCAGGCTGAACAGCCCAAACTTCCTCAGCCTGTCGGGCCATACGGGAGGTGCTCCAGTCCCCTGATCATCCTCGTGGCCCTCCTCTGGACTTGTTCCAGCAGTTCCATGTCCTTTTTATGTTGAGGACACCAGAACTGCACACAATACTCCAGGTGAGGTCTCACAAGAGCAGAGTAGAGGGGCAGGATCACCTCCTTCGACCTGCTGGTCACGCTCCTTTGATGCGGCCCAGGATACGGTTGGCTTTCTGGGCTGCGAGTGCACACTGAAGCCAGCTCATGTTCATTTTCTCCTCGACCAGCACCCCCAAGTCCTTCTCTGCAGGGCCGCTCTGAATCTCTTCTTTGCCCAGTCTGTAGCTGTGCCTGGGATTGCTCCGACCCAGGTGTAGGACCTTGCACTTGTTGTGGTTGAACTTCATGAGGTTGGCATCAGCCCACCTTACAAGCGTGTCAAGGTCCCTCTGGATGGCATCCCTTCCCTCCAGCGTATCAACCGGACCACACAGCTTGGTGCCATCGGCAAACTTGCTGAGGGCGCACTCAATCCCACTGTCCATGTCAGCGACGAAGATGTTGAACAAGACCGGTCCCAACACCGTTCCCTGAGGGACACCACTCGTTACCGGTCTCCAGCCGGTCATCGAGCCATTGACCACAAGTCTTTGTGTGCGGCCATCCAGCCAGTTCTTTATCCACCGAGTGGTCCATCCATCAAATTGATATCTCTCCAATTTAGAGAGAAGGATGTCATGTGGGACAGTGTCAAACGCTCTGCACAAGGCCAGGTAGATGACATCAACTGCTCTACCCTTATCCATCAATTCTGTAGCCCCATCACAGAAGGCCACCAAATTGGTCAGGCAGGATTTCCCCTTAGTGAAGCCATGCTGGCTGTCACCAAGCATCTTATTGTTTTTCATGTGCCTTAGCATGCCTTCCAGGAGAATCTGCTCCAAGATTTTACCAGGCACAGAGGTGAGACTGACTGGTCTGTAATTCCCCGGGTCTCCCCTTCTTGAAATGGGGGTTATATTTCCCTTTTTCCAGTCGTCGGGAACTTCACCTGACTGCCATGATTTTTCAGATATGATGGCCAGTAGCTTAGCAACTTCATTCGCCAGCTCCTTCAGGACCCGCGGATGGATTCCATCAGGTCCCACGGACTTGTGCACGTTCAGATTTTGAAGATGGTCTCGAACCAGATCTTCTCCTACAGTGGGCCCAAGGTCTTCATTCATTCTTCATTCATCATGAACCTTAAGAACACTCTGCAGCTCAGATCTATTAGCCTTTTCATCATAAACCATACGGAAATACTACTTCAGAATCAAACTTCACAATATGCTAATTTAAAATACAGTTTCTTATTAGCAATAAAACCAACAGCTCATTATCCTAATAAACTCAAAATATTTACAAGATTTCCTACCTTTGCTTTAGCAAAAGCACTATCGAAAGCACTGTGTACTATACTGAGTCTCTACAGTGTGTCTACTGTTTTTTCCTTTATTATACTGCTAGATCTTTTCTTACAGCAGTCTAGTCAGAGAATAAGGAGTGCCTAGAGTTAGACATCGAACAGAGAACATGAAAATCAAAATTACTTCCTGGCTTTGTCACACACTTACTCCATCATTTTCCACAAATTCCATGCATAAAGTGAACCTGAAAAGTCTTTTCTAATGCAGAAGGTTTGTAATACATATGTAAAAATATAATTTCTGAAATACTTAGACACCACCTAAGAGAGAAACTGAGAAAATTATGTTTAGATACACAATGCAAAATTTAAAAGTAGCTTGAAAAAGAATTTATTTTTTCACTTGCCATCTATCTGTGGCAAACACTGTCAATTTATGCTTTGTAAAGACAGCACAGGTTTTATATATACTACCTGAAAGCATCCACTTTTCATATGTACTTAAAATAAAAACTCTATTAATATCTTCTATGAATTTAAGTTAAAAAAACCCAACATACTGCAAGAGGACTATTTATCTTACCTGAACACCAGTGTCTAACTGTCTTATAGACCAGTAAATAAATTTAATCACAGGCATGTGTAGTTTGGAATTCACAAATGGCATCCACTGGAGTTGCTCAGTAGCTATAGGCAGAAGCTGCAAACATATACAGAAGTAAAATTACATGTAGTATATGAAACTAATGTGTAAGTGAAAAACAAACAGAACTCACAACCATCTCTTGGAGTTGAACGGGTTACATATGCAAATACTCGCTGGGCATGTATAAAACAGGCTGACCTGCTATATTCTCAGAATCATGTAAAAAAACCCCATAAATCTGAAAACATTAACACAAGCAAACAATCCAAACCCCTTTACCTTCATACATCTTTCCTGGGTGCAGATCTTTTTTGAGGTCTCAATAGCCAGAGGTTTATGACTGCCTTCTCTTTCTTCATGTATTTTTATTTTGCTAAGATGCTGGTCTGAGATCCAATCCATAAGACAAGTTAGGAGCTCATAAACTTGTGAATTCATTGGTAGCTGTAATACATATATGACATCAGATATTTCAGCTTTTAAGTTAATGATTTTTCTAAGCCAGTAACGGACTGAGAGATATATTTGTTCTGAGACGTGCATAAAGGATGATGAGCCTGATAAAATATGGGAGGTAAGTCAGAGCCTGTGAAAACATTATATTAAAAGAATAAGTGATCTTAAACAGGTCACGTGTGCTCTGCTGGACCTTGAACCTAGGGTTTGAGAAGCCTGTATGCTTTTAATACAACCTGTAACTTACTATTATCTCTGGGAAAGGTAAACAGATGTGGATCAACAGGTAGAAGGTGGTAATCCTTACTGAGACTACTGTGCATACAGGGGTCAGAGATGCTGTGTCAGAGACCCTGTACTGTGCTGCACAGATCAATCAGTTGCATAGTTTATCCTGCGCTTGGCCCCAAATAAAGTAACAGTAGTAACAATTTTTGTCTTAGAAAATTAAAGTTATTTATCTGATACTTCAGACCGAGTACTTTTTAGTTGGTTTTATTCATAAGAACAGTGCTGTACTGTAGCAGTAACCAGAATGAGTTTAAGATTTGCTTTGACACAGTAGAAGAAACCAGTGTAAGCATGTTATAATTTTAATTGACAGATGAAAGATAACATGACAGGAAGAGCAAAACATGCCATATAAATAAATATATATGTATTAGTATATACAAACACAATATAAAATCCAACAGCAACAAGCTTAATTCTTTAACTGTTTTGCCCCAATATAAACTATATCTTTTCTTACTGTAACTAATTCACTCATGAACTGAAATTGGCAGTTACATTTTCTGATTTCTAGCAGATACACAGAGAATGTTCCACTACCTAATGTTTTTCAAATGAATCTTTCATTTTGACCAGTTCTTACCTTAGCATTTTTCGACGTTACCACTTTTTCCTGCTTGACAGGTTTACTTTGTTGCACCACTTGACAGATATTCTTAGACTTCTGTACTGTTAACAATTCATGCTTCCTCTACAACAAAACGTAAAAATGGGTTTTATTTAACTTATCACCTATAAAGAAAGCAGGTACATGTAAAAATAAACCTTACTTGTAGATTTTCTAAACGAGCTTGTACTTTTCTTGCTTGACCTTCCAACTTCTTGTTCAGCTCAGTTACATCACTTAACTGAAAGAATCAGAAAATATTTAAGTATCTGTAAATTCAAAACTCATTTCTTGACTTCATTATTGCACTGAAACAATTTGATATTGTTGCTGAGCACCTACATTATTTCAGTTCAAGTTCTTGCTTTTGAGCATATGATGTGATAGAAACAAAATAATCATCCAACTCCTCAACAAATCATGGAATCACAGGGTGGTTGAGGTTGGCAGACACCTCTAAAGGACATGTGGTCCAATGCCCCTCCTCGAGCAGGGGCACCTAGAGCCAGTTGCATTGTGTACAGAAAGCCTTGGAATATTGCCAAGCTGGGAGACTCCACCACCTTTCTGAGCAACCTGCTCCAGGATAAATAAGACACTAGAGGCTCTTTGACAATTTGCAGCCAAACCTTTCGATTTGCAGGGGAAGAATAGGCACTACAATGCCACTCAGGATATAGAGGCAGTATACATTTCATTACTTTTCATGAAGCAGTGACATGAAAACAGAGCGCACTTTTCAAGAATGATCTTGTTAATAAGATGATAGCTTTCTTCTCTGCAAAATGAAACAGTTACTGACCATGCTACAAAACCAGTTCACTCCACGAGAAAAGATTAAGGAAACTGTAAACTCTATTCAAATATAAGAAACATGCTCTGTGTATACAACGAGCAGCATACTTATCACAGAATCAATCAATCATAGCATCAACTAAGTTGAAAAACACCTTTAAGATCATTGAGTCCAACCATTACCCCAGAACTGACTAAACCAATAAACCACCACTAAACAATGTCACTAAGGGCAAACCCATCTCCCCACATGGATGCCTCTCATAATCTCCACCCACAGCCACCCCTCATCTATGCCCCATAGTGACCCACACTGCACTGCTGCTGCATCAACCCCTCAGGGTCACACGTCATCTCCCTTCATGGTCAACCCTCAGGCCCCATGGCTGCCTGTGCTCTTCCCTTACCTCTCCTCATGATTTTCCCTTATGTCTACCCCCATCACAATCTCCCTGCACAGCCTCTTCTCCCCTCACAATATCCCCTTCACTCCTCATGGCCGCCCCTGCTCTCCCCTCATGATCTCCCCCTCATGGCCACCCCTGCTTTCCCCTTATGATCTCCCCTCATGGCTGCCCCTGCTCTCCCCTCATGGCCATCCATGCTCCCCACTCACAGTCACCCCTCCTCTACTCTCATAATCTTCCCTTATGGCCACCCCTCTTCTCCCTCTCCCTCTAGGCGTACTGGCTGTGATTAAGTGGCCACAAAGCTGGAGGCATTTCTTCCTGTGATCTTTGAACAACTATGCTTCACTTGCACTTTCCAAATCGGAATGAAATGGGAATTTTCAATTTCAAAAGCTACCCCCTTTTCTTTATTGGCAATAAAGAAGAAATAGGAACATTTGCCTAGCCTGTTCTGTATTGTTCATTATTTTACACCAATGTATTACTAGGCTTCTCTTCTTCATAAACCCTCTACAGACAGTCTTTTTAACTGTGCCTCTTCTCCTAGCTTTTGTTATTTTCACGCCTAACTTATCAGAATCACAGACCAGTTTGGGTCGGAAGGGACCTTAAAGCTCATCCAGTTCCAACCCCCTGTCACGAGCATGGAAGCAGGGGGTTGGAGGTTAGCAAGGGGAAGAGAAAGATAGGGTGCACCAGAACCATCAACATTCTAGGAGTTAGGTCTGACGTTCTCTAAGTGAAAGAATAAGTCTCTACTGTTGCTAGTGGGTCAGAGGAATAAGTCCAACTTTATTTGTACTGTAAAAAGTCAGGCTAAATTTCAAACAGGTGCAGAAAATACTTTCAGCCATTCACACACTTCTTGTTTTACAAAAAAAAAAAAAAAAAATCAGCAATTTGCCAAACTCAAGCAATTCAAATATTTAAAATAGCTGAGTGTAGCTTGTAAAATTACTGATAACAGGAAATAATTAATTTTACCTGTTTTCTTAAAGAGTCGTTCACTTCCTTCAAGGTTTCAAATGATGACTTCAGCCTCCTATTTTCTTTAGTTATTTCTCTCAAGACTTCTGTCAGTTGTTTAACTTCTGCCTCATGTTGCTATAGAAATACAAAAATTAAGAACATAGAATCATAGTTAGGGTTGGAAAGTGTGGGCAGGTTTGTCATAGCTGTGAGCAGAAGCAAGAGGCCTTGGACAGAACTCGTGCTCCTTTACCCCAGAGCGTCTGGGGAGGCATATTATGGAAGTAAGATTGCTGATGCTGCATAGTCTTACAGTTGGAAACAGGATGCGAAACCTCAGAATTAAGATGTTGAAAAGTTGTGGTCGGCAAGCAATGTTGAGCAAGTCGACATTGCTAACTTTTGAATGTTGGAACATTAGCCAATGGAACTGTTGTTGTTAGCTCGTGATGTAAGTTAGCCTCTGCATGTTAGCCAATGGAATTGCTGTATCTAGGGATGTAACACAAGCTGGAAGAACACGATCAGTATATAACCTAGTGTGTGCGCAATAAACTTTGGCAATTGCTTTATCACATTGATCGTTTTCGCATTGTCCGTGACTCCCGCATCAACAGGAAAGGACCTTAAGATCATCAGGTTCCAACCCCCCTGCCATGGGCAGGGACACCTCACAAAAACCTTTGTCACCCAAGGCTCTGTCCAACCTGGCCTTGAACACTGCCAGGGATGGAGCATTGTCCTGGGTTCAGCAGTAGCAGTCATTTTTTCTCCTTCTTAGTAGCTGGTGCAGTGCTATGTTTTTGACTTTCGGCCTGGGAACAGTGCTGATAACACTGATGTTTTTAGTTACTGTTCTACAAGATACTATTTTATATGCATATATTTATACATATATATATATATATATACACCTCTATATACACCAGGTAGTGTCATCTATATCATAACCAGCTATCCCATTTCACTTTTCCCAGGCGTGCCTAGTCTGTTCTTAAGTCCTCCAATACTACACTACAGTCTTGCCAATCTACCTCTCTGTATGCTTACCTATTTTTGCCAGATGTTTTTTCCTAATACTTAACCTAATTTTCCCTCACTGCTTCTATCACAAACATGAAAAAAAAAAAAATTTCCTCTTTGTTGCAGCCTTTTATGTAGCTGAAGATTGGCACATTAACCCTCAATTCATCCTGTATGTTTAACCCATGCATTCACCCATTATCCTCTATTTCTGTAGCTGATATTTCTATTCAAATGCAGTACTGCACACTCACACCTCCTGAATAGTACAGTTTTTTCAGACCTACAATATCTTCAATTTGTCACGATCAATTTTAATCCCAATGTTCTTTTTCAGCATGCTTGAAATTCACCCTCCCTTGCTATTTACTTCAAATTTAATGAATGTGCTCTTTTTCACCATCAAACTCCTCACTGAAAATACTGAATAATACTGGACTGAAAAGATACTCCAAATCCACTAGGTACATTCCTTCAACTTTACTGTGAACTACTGTCTCACTATGTCTTTACACTAACTGCACCACATTTATGTTATATTTTACTCACATGATTACAAAAATGCCATGCAAAACTATGTAAAACATTTCTAATTCGGCCCAGACATATAACACCTCCTCCTCTATTAGCAATGGCCATTACCTTGCTGTAGTAGAAATGAGACTGATTTGACAATTTATGATTAACATATGCTAGTAGTTAGTTATTACATTGTTTTCTGCATGACACTTGCCATGGTTTGTTCATAGCTTTTTTTTTTTCCAGAATTTATTTATTTACTTACTTACTTAAAGAACTGACATTAAGTTGAAAGCTGTAGAACTCTGCCTTTTGACAAGACAGGAACCCCATTTTTTTAGTCTTCCTCCACAGATTTTCCCAGATAACCACCAATTTTTGCTGTGTTTTCACCAGCCTGTGCTCTAACTGGTGTAACATTTTTATATGCTTGGAAGATTTGCAACATCTAAATTAACACCTAAGCCTACTCCTTCCCTGTTCAAAAGTTGAGGTCCCACTCCGACGCCTTTTCCCCCCTTTTAAAATGTAGTCTTATCCTCCCTCAACAACTTGCGGGAAAGGTTTATCTGCACCGTTTAAAGAAATGCGATATCTCAGGCTTTCTCAGGCTTATGGTTTTGACACAAACTACACACATCTCAGGACTTCTCTTGGTGACCTTCTGGGTAGTAATCGAAACTTTACAAGACCTAAATTCAATAGGAAATACTCACAAGAACAGTGTTGTTATTACCACCTCTTCTTATAGCAAGATCACACCATTTCATTTCCTCCCACACTCTCAAAGTTAGGTTGATCTTTTCTTCCTTTGAACTCTTTGAGTGTTTTTTGCTAATACTCTCTGCAATAGTTGTTATGTCATAAGATCTCATTATGTCTTCAAGCCTTCCCAAGGATATCTACTTCAACTACAGCTAATGCAAAGATACTAATTTAAGTTACATAGAAGTACAGATAGACCACAATTTTTTTCTCTAATACTGGTCATATATTTTTATTTTAGAAACAAGTTACCTCTTTTTTAAATTATAACAGTGAAATGCATCTATGCGTAAGAAAATTAAATGCACCATTCTGAAAGAGAAGCAATACAAACCCCTAAATATTTTATGTCGTACTTTTTATATAAATGTTTCAATTATGGATTTCAGGCATTTAAAAAAATTAGCAGTATATATCCAGCAAACATGATGGCTTAAGATAAGTTAAATGGCATGTAGAGCAATAAATGTGATTTAATGTATTACTGCACCTCTTTTATAATTCCAAATTTTGTGTGAACTTCTTCCTCAACACCACGTATTTTAGCCAAAGCTGCTTCATGTCTAAAAAGCACCGTTTCTCGTTCTGTTAGAAAATGCTCTCTTTTCCGGAGTTGGAGAGCATATTCCTGCTGTGCTAAACTTTCCCTCTGTATCAAGAAAAAAAAAAAAAAAGTTGAAATGGTTTTAAAAACCATGAAATTGTCACATTTTATACTGAATTTTAATTTTTTCTCCCAGAGATATGCTTAGCTTCTTGTAAAATTATAGCGTTACCTAATAGCTTACTCATTAAAAACATCCTGATGGCTATCTATGTTCAGCTTCCTCAGACATTAACTCAAATGACTTTGAGGTGTATCAGGATGGTTCAGCCTCCCAGAATACAAAATTCAACTCTACATGGCTGTTAACTATAAACTTAATACAATTAAACCTAGGCTTTTGCTTTCAAAAGTTTTGGGTAATAATATTAACTGTAAGACGAAACAGAGTCTGATGTGACTGTCAACACTGAACATGAGATTATTATGTTGTTTCTTTGATTAGTGGGAAGCACCCCTGTAAAAGCAGTGAGGAAAAAAGAGACAAAAATAATTTTGTATCTCATATGATGCAAAAGGTAGTCTTGATGGGGAAACCAGCAGAAGCATGGGAGCTATTACAGACTAAAGCCATATAGCAGGTTCTTCTGCTAGTGGCCTAGGCCTTCTAGGGGATGAACTGCTGGGTTTCCTCAGCAGTGCAAAACTAAAGATAAGGCAGAATGGAAGGTTTTAAGAGGAGGCCATGAATGCCTAGGTCATGAGAAAAGTTTTGGATGCTCTCAGGAGAAGCAGTACTTGCAGGTGTTTCCTTCTATGCCCACAGTGCATCACAAGACACTCTTGGATGTCGAAGCACTGTGTTCAAACTCCCTTAAGACTGTTGGTATTATCTACCCACTATGCAAGACAAAGTACCATTATCAAATCGGCAAATTTATTTAGAGGAAGAGGTGGATGATGATAGAATTTTAGTACATGAGTCATTGTGATTAGCATAAATAATAGTAATAACTAATAGTCTTAGTATAAAAGTAATAGTTATTTAGTATACAAGTAATTTCTGAATTCTCTGTCAAAAATAAGAGTCTTTAAACATTTTGTTGAGTAATGTTACAAAGTGATTCCAGTTCCTACCTGGAGCTTCTGATGTATGACAAATAATTCATTATAAATTTGACTGATGTGAGGCAGTATTAAGCCTTGACTACTACATGCTTGAGCATTAGTTCCACTTAGAATTTTCCTTAGCAAACCATTGGTAATATTTTGGTCACTATTTTCTTGTGTATTTGCTGCCAAATGAGAAGGTAAGGTGCTGCCTATGGAAAGAAAAAAACCCATTTTACATTAGAAAATTAATCCTAGATAAATAATTACATGATTGCTGTTCCAAAACAGCGAAAACTTGTTTTAGCCATTTAAAGAACAAATACAGAGCAAGATGTAGCAAAATGAGAAAGTAATCTCCTAAAGAATTATGCCGAATTGCTCAAAGCTGGGTTCTATGACTTGGCTGAAATGATCAGTGATCAATGGTGTTTTAGAAGTAAAACTATAGCCTCCACTTCAGTACAGAAATCTCATAGATACCTGTATGAAATCTAAGCACAGCCTGAATCATAATGTAGCCCAAACCTCCTCTTGTAAGGAACTTTCTGTAAGGTCTTCAGACAAGTGATTTGCTGCTGACTAGACCTTGGCCTGACATCAAAGTTAAGAGAACAAGACTTAAGAAACTGCTGTTCGCAACAGGAGAAACAGACACAACAGATTACAGTGTAAGAAGCTGATTAAAGTTGCAGAAAGCACAGTGAGGAATGGTTGGATTTCACAAATAGTCAAACACCCGAAATTCACAGATAACTGAAGGGAAGTTTTACGATCTGCCTGACTTTTGAGGTTCCTTATAGGCACTTTAGGGTTGGTTGGTTGTCTGTCTGTCTCTACAGTTCCATATACACTTCAGAAAGAATACATTGATGTCCTCCTAAACCTAAAACCCTCTACAACAGAGCTACACTGATTCACAAACCCTCCAACTGTAGCAGCATTTTCACACATTTGTTGTGAATGAATGCCAGTTGGTCCCTGCTACAACCTTCTAGCTAGGATTTCCTGAGTTAACATCCTTTTTCTACCTAATGCCAGTTTTCCAACCTTAAACTGAAAAAAGATATCCGGCTTAAAAGAGTTGTACTGTTTGGTAATGCAGCTAGCTACTTAAAACAAAATAAACCAAAACAAATAAACAAAACCCCCTCCAAACCATCCTGTTTCTTCATTTATATTATAAAGTCACATGGCAACCCGTTTTATAAAAAGTTGACTTTTTTTTCTTAAATGTATGTTAATATTTCATCAAGAATGCCTGGACCTCCTAGACTAACTCTATACGTGTTACTCACACTGATTAAAGATTAAATCCCCAAATTAAAATACATTTCTGCTGATCATTGTATTTCTGAATCAAACAGAAATACGTTTACTAGAAAGTTTTTTAAAATACATGTTATACTTCACACAGAGCTGTAAAAATATTTAAAATTCAGTATTTACCTGTTTCCACATATATAGCTGTATTTTCAACTGCATCAGTTTCAGACCAGTTAATGGTCTTTTCTTCTTTTTCTAGACCACTTGAATCACAACATGAATCTTGCTTATCATCAAACCTAAACAAATACAAAAAAGCAATAATTGGAAATTACTCAATACCTTTCTCACATACTACATATAGAGCATTGAGAGAAGTCTGTATAAAAATGTAAACATGGTTCAATTTAAGAATTTTGTATTTGACTGATAACAAATAGAGTAAAATCATTTTGGATAAAAGGCACTATTATTCACAAGATTTTAACCACAACAATTAGTAATGCTGCTGACATAAGATTAGTAAGAATAGCTAGACTTTTCAGGCTGTAAGCACATTTGCAGCAGGTAAAAACCTCTCCTTTCATCACCAATCACCAAATTCCAGGAAAGCTGAAAATACAAAATGCTTTTTTAAATTATTTTTCATATTTGGTGTAAACCAGCCCTGAAAAGATGCTTCTTGGCTTTTGGAATCAAATTATCTCTAAATAAACTTAAAGCTGTTTATCAGTCTTTGCTTTCCTTCTAGTTCAGTTTATATCATCCCTGTATCCATTAGCAATTCCAGCATACACAGATTAGACTAGAAAGTGAGACAATATTCCTCATTAGAATTGGAATTCACATTATTTCATACCTCAGCCACAGACAGTTCTTTATGAGATGAAAAGAATCTTGAAACGACTTCTGCATCTGTGCAATCTGAATGTATTGTTTACTTATGGTTTATCTAGATTATGAAAGATAACAAATGATAAAGGAGAGCTGAAGAGAAAATGCCTTTTACCAATCCCAGACTTTGAAACTTTGGAGGAAATCATTAGAAGATCTGATGCTGTTGTCTTTTCCACTTTCAGTAAATTCTGACTGTAAAGAACATTTGGATAAAGAAATAGCTGTATTTTCCAGTGAGCTGTCTGTGTCACCTGAAATACAGAAGATAGTAACAATTCTATTTTGCATTTGAGAAGCTGATGTTAAGAAATCAACAGGGCTTATGAGAAATGCTTTCCATCTAATCAGGCAGGTTGAAGAACCGAAACCCCACTGATACACGCTTACAAATGAATGAAAAAATTTAACAGCTTAAACAATGGGAGATGTTATTTAGTTTTCAAACCAGGTAAGTCTTTCTTAAATTTTACAGCTTGTATTCATATCCTACTTTTTCTAGAACCAAAGTCGGATAAAAACATAGTTTTACCCTGTTGTCTACATGCACCAGCAACATGTGTTTCTCAAGAAGCCCAAAGACACTCTAAATAATAAATGTGTATGTATCTTTAAGTTAAAGCCAAGCATATGCATTATGAAGTGGACTGCTACCAACCACTTCAAGCAGGACTTCAACACAAACAGGTTGGGAACCATTGTTCTAAAGCATCCTTTGTGCTTTCTATGCAAACATTAACATTGCTAGGCTGGCTCTAGGTAGAACAAACCCCTGATCAAGAATGTCTACCCTTTTAAAATGAGAAAATACAAAACTACTTAAATTTAGGAATGACACAGTTTTGGTATACATTTTCTCTGAAAAATATATCAAAGCACCACTTTTGGTATTACCTTTGTATCCTAGGGAGCTTCCACTCTTCCCGTCAATATGTAATGCTCCTGAAAGGCAACCCTACAAGAAAGCACAAACACACTGTAATATAGTCTGAATTTTCAGGTAAAGTGCATGTTACAACTTATGTTTTTCACAGTTACAATGCCTTGTGATAGAACTCTTACTACAAACTACTGCCTTTGAGAAGGGAAGTGGTTTTTGTTTTTTTTCAATATACAAATGTAAATGGCCTTCATATTAATATAAAGAGGCAAACATCCTCTACAGTGTAATGATGAAATATTCATAGTGTTATATGTTAAAAAATTTGAGAGACTCTAAGACTCTATGAAGACAGTAACATTAAAATAAGAGCATAAAAGGAGGATTAGGTAACAGTGCCATCTATTTTCACATCTAGGTTTTTTATGTCAAAGTTCCCTGCTCTACTTTTTCCTACTAACCTGCAACTACATACTACAAAAACGAATGACAGGAGTATTAGGTTACAATTAAAATCAATTAAATGTACATCATAAAAAATTAGACCCAAAGCAGCTCTCACGAGCTTAGCTGTGTTTCACTGCATCTCTCCTGAAACTAGGACATATACTCTAAAGAGATCAACTACTGTATTTTCTTGTACTTAAACACTGCTTTTTAATGAAATAATAAAATGCACAAACAAATCTAGCATTTGGTTCCTTGCAAGCACAACATATTACTTCCCTTTCAGCATGAGTTCAAGCACCTGTGAAACACCAGCATGTGAGAGAACTCTATGCTGCTGGAACAGTTTCCTAATCCACTGTGCACATCCATAAATAATGGAAGGAATGGAAACAGAATCACAATTCAGTTCCTTCATTCACTTTGGTGCAAAGAACCCGGCATTATCTGGAGTAAAATAACATAGCTTTTACCTTGGCAAGGGAATGACACTCATCATAACTTACTCTATGGTCATTGCAGCAGTTTATTGTGAACTACGGGCTTGATTCTGACTAGACATGGCACAATTTCTTGCTCCCTGAAAACAGAACTGACCACTATAGACTTTACAAAAAAATAAACAAACAAACACAAAAAAATCACAAGCACACCTAACACATTATAAATAAGGCTGGCGATTGCTGTGGCAAAAGAACTGTAGAATCAGCCAGGTTGGAAAAAATCTTTAAGATCATCAAGTCCAACCTTTACCCCAGGACTGCCAGGTCCACCACTAAACCGTGTCACTGAGGGCCTCATCTGCACGGGTAAGAGAATACAAAATACACAAGTTATCCCACTAGTATACTGAGAGGATTCACATACAATCTTCACCAACTAGCAGACACCAGAACGTTTTAGGCATAAATTAAGACCCAAGCTGCTCAGACTGTGTTTTGGGAATGCACAAAATCTGGAATTGCAATTTCCAGGGAAATTCCAAGTTCAGACAGGGATGTCTCTTTAGTACTTGTACTGTACTTGATCTTTTTAAGATCCCTTCCAATCCAACCCATTCTATGTACCGCAAACAAAGCGGAGGGAACAAGAGGAGGAGTAGAAAGTACGTATTTTATACCTAAGCTCCTAAAGCTTGTTCAAAACCCATTTTCAGCTCTCACGCCCTACTACACGTATGTGATGTGTTTACAACGAACCCCAAGAGAGGGGACACAGACACCACCATCCCCAAGCACCTCTGGGACTAGGCGAGAAGGGGCAACTTTCCCTCTCCTCCTCCCACTTCCCTCCCTTGGCTGCACCCTCAGCCCTCCCGTCTCACCCGCGCGGAGCCAAGCCGCCGCAGACATCCAACAGAGGGGCCGGGACCGGCCATGTCGCACCGCCCGCCGCGATCGAACTAACCGCCACAACCCGAGGCCGGCGGGCGCACGCGCGGGAGGCAGCGCGCATGCGCCCGCCGCTCGTTGGGACCGGGCTCTACGGAGGGACGGGACAGCCCTCGCAGCGGCCGGGCACGGCCGGATCCACCGCCCCGCCCCTGGCGCGCTCCGCTCTGCTGCACAGGCCCTGCCCAGCAGCGGCTGTAGACAGGCCCCAGCCTCACAAGGCCAGCTCCTCTAACGGCTCGGTCTCCCAGACGAATGCTGCTGAAGGAACTTCGGGAAAGAATTACTCCCACTACTCTCAGAAAACCCCGCTTTGATACAAGTTACACAGTTCCAGCTTACAGATAATGGTGGCTGACTGGTTACCTTGTTAAAAACCTTTATAATGGCAGTCCTGAGCTGCAGAGAAGTTAAACAAAACCCCCAAACCAGCACTTATTTATATATAGTCAACTATTAAGAGAGAAAATGGCTCTGGCCCAGTTACCAGAACTCTGCTCCAGGAAAGGAAGCTAATAAACATTAAAAGAGCAGGGAGAGACGTATCACAGAAGTAGCAGTGTTGCTGTACTACAGCATTTCAGGTAAAATCCTAATGTCAAGTAGCTGTTTTTCACTCTACTAAGGCATTTAGACCTATTTTATGTAAAAAATAAATAGGCACGCTTCTCTAGCAAAATACTGATCAAAGCATTCAAGAACTATTCTCCAGCTTTCAACTACTGAAGCGCTAGCGAGACTTCAGATAGCACAAACTAGCACTTACCTGCCAGCAGCCGCCACTTGCTTTCTACACATCAGAGTAAGCATTACATTTCAAAGGCCTTCAAGTTTACTGACTAGCAATTAGCACCTACCGTCATTTTCAAAATACAGATTTATCGGAGCAGGAAGCCAAACTACACAAGTTCTTTTTTAAACAAACCAAAGTGAAGACAAGACATTTATTTTTAACAAGACTAAGATTTAATTTTTAAAATTTGACATTTAATACAAATATGTCAGGATTAACACAAATACACCTGAAATATGCCAGTGTCTGAACTTCAACATGCAAAAAAATCAATTAGAACACATAAAAAACCCAACTATAAGCTGTAATTTTACATTTATACATCAGAAGTGTCCATTTTAAGAAGTTGAAATAATTAGTCAATTAACATCTAAATACTGATTTATACTGCTAGAACATCTGTATACTCAAAGCAATAATTCTATATTTGCCCACAGTCTGTAATGACAATTCTTCCATTTACTAGCCCTTTAGGAGAACCAAAGGATTCAATCTTTTTCACAACATCCATTCCATCTTTGACAAACCCAAACACCACATGCTTGAAGTCCAAGTGTTCTGCTTTTTTAAGTGTTATGAAGAATTGGGAAGTATTCGTATCCCTGCCCTTATTTGCCATTGACAACAATCCAGGACCAGTATGTTTCACTTCGAAATTCTCATCTTCAAATGCTGATCCATAAATTGACTGTCCACCTGTTCCATCATGGTTAGTTATATCACCTCCCTTAAGAAAAAAAAAAGGGGGGGGGGGCACAGCATTAACCTGAAAGTCCTGAAACATAAGCCAACAATACAGTTACATTCCCTTTCAACCCTAAAGACTCTGCTTCATAAGAACTCAGTCTTCCCAAGTACACATTTACTTAGCTAAAAGGCTTCACAGGTTCAGCGGCTTTGTTCATAGTGACGGAAACAGCAGTGGAAAGTATATCCCTTGTTTATTCTGAACACAATTTTACCTTCCTGCTCCATAGGGTGACCACTCCTCTAGGCCTGTCTTTCCCACTGCCTGCTTCCTGCATCGGGTGGTCCAAATAGCTAAGAGCTGCCCTTATCTCACTGAAGAAGGCCTTTCCTTGCTTAGTCCCTGCAGGCATGGGATTGATCAACTGAAGAAGGTTAAGGTACCAAAGACCAGCAGTCTCTTGCTTCTGTGCAGGCAGCAGCTTTTGCCACATGACTGCTTGTTTGGGAACGCAGCTACAGCTAGCGAGTAATGTCTTTTGTCTTTCTGCAAGTCAGCAAGCTTCTGGCTCCTTAGTATTTGGCTATACGCATAAAAGGTGACAGTGTAAGTTATTGTATATTTGAATTCTCATTGAAAAGTTTCTCACAGTACCTGGAGAAAGTTCAGGCAAAGCAGAGCAAACTTAGAATATACTGATTTCATGTGATAAAAGCTCACACTTTGTCAGGGTGTCCATAGTACAGTTAATGGTTTTAAAATAAAGCCTGCAACTTACAGGTTGTAGAATACCTTGAAACAAGCTTAAACCCTAAATGAGCAATGCTGCCTTCCTTATCTGAAAGGCACAAAGTTTAACAAAAGAGACATAAAAGTGCATACTTCAGGCACAGGCGATACCTCATGAAGAGACCGGATAATTTCTTAATTCTGGTGACAAGCCACTCCTGTATTACTGTCTACTTTTGAGTTTGCAGGTTGAGCCTTGATTCAGGGATGTAGTGACATGCAGGAACATTAGTGCAGTGTGTAAGGAAGGTGTTTCATTCTGCCTGTTACAAGCCATTAAAACTCACTGAATTATTGATGTGAATCTTAGGAAAGGTCTATATGACCTATAATCAATCTCCTATGCCTTCAGCATTTATGAAGAACTTACTAGTGCTACTGAATGGACACAGAGGTTTAAAAGCAACACTATCTACATGAGGCTTCTGGTGCACTGCAGGCTGATACTCTGGATGCAAAATTTGAATATTTTAAGGAACAGGATTTTCATTGCATGACAATGAGATCTATAAGACTTCTTTTAGATGGAAGCTTGAGCATCTAAAATACTTGGAATATCGGTTTTAAAGTACACATTATCTGAAATACACAGTGTACTTCGAAATGGAACAGAAGCCCGGAAAGTAAGTGTTCTTAGCAGGTGAGCATACAGAAGGTCCTATCTGTACAGGGATAGGGGGTGAATGGTAGTTTGGTGAACCCATACTTTCCTTCATATTCTTCTTCAGAAACAGGCCACCTGTCCATTGTAAGAGAAAAATCTATTTTTTTTTCTTCCACAGTAAGTAGCACTTAGGCAGCACTAGGTAATACCTAAAGCATCAGGCAGCTGGCAGACACAGGTAAAAAGCATTCATCTTAGGGCAGCATGTGCTGCTCACACTTTCTCATCTCCTTGTAGGGAAAGGACAAATGAGAGTATCTTGCACACTGTATTCATGCTGCCAACAAGAACGTGCTATGCTGTGTAAGTGATTTTTCAGTGCCATTGTTAAGAAGATGCACCTCATTCTCTCAATGAAGAGTTTTCCTGTCATGCTTACCTGACACACAAAGTCAGTGACTATCCTGTGAAAGCTGGAGTTCTTGAATCCAAATCCTTTCTCTCCTGTGCACAGGGCCCTGAAGTTTTCAGCAGTTCGAGGAACAATATTTGAAAATAGCTCCATAGTTATGTGTCCTAAAGGTTCATCGTCAGCAGAAACTTCAAAATACACAACAGGGTTAGTGTCCTTTGACAGTCCTGCTGCCAGAGATAAGTGTCCCTTCTGTAGTTCTGACAAGCTCTGCTGGCATTCTTCAAACCTCCTCTTGAAAGAATTAGCCAGTTCTTGGCTTTTAAATCTGACTGCAAGTTGCTCCACTTTTACTTCACCATCTGAAAATAGACCAGAGAACAGGTTTCTTTAGTTCTGTTCAGTGTAGTTGGAAACAAATACCTTTTGTATTATATAATCTCCAGGTAAAAAAAAAAAAAAAAAAAACCAAAAAACAACAAAACAAAAAACCACAGAAGCTACAGAACACTTAGAAAAACCAAAAACCACCTGGAAAAACTCACCAGCATAATCTGTGGCTGTCCAAATTAAAGCATTGTTTGATGTATCAGAGGGCACCAAGTTCATTTCTTTGGTGATGACATGGTTTGCACAGACTTTAAGAACCTGGTCTCTTCTCATTAGGACTCTATAGTATTTCTTCTGTGTATGGAAGAGGATCTTTATCTCCCCAACACCACGTTCCTTCCATTGAGTAGCATCCCTGTCCCATCTGTAAAGTTTTGCCCTCTCTTTGAAGAGAATTTCTTCATCTTCTTCTCCAGATTTTACTTCCACCTAAAAAACAGAGAGCTGCTGTCACCAACAGTATTAAACAGTATTACAAACACAATGATTTTGACATACTACTATACAAAATTACTCAATGTGTTCCTTCCTCCAAGACCATATTCATCACACACCAAAATGAATAAACACCTAGCCTTTTCTGAATTTAAGAGCTCAAAGAATTCTACTATTTGAGATTAATTATAGCACTGCAATACTACTTTGCCAAGCTGGATATCATTTTGGTGGGCGTTTGTTGGGTTGTCTTCGCAAGTCGGGGTGTTTTTTTGTTTGTTTGTTAGTTTTTTAGTTGGTTTTCTTTTCTGTGTGTATTTGATTTGTTTTTTTTTTTTTTTTTTTGTTTTGTTTTTTTCCTGAAAAATAAATACCCACTATCAGATGTTCTGGCAAGCTTCTGCCAAGGAAAAGCTTCAGGCTTGCTGAATGACCTGCAAACCAAGAACTGAAGATATATTACCATTCCAGGCACTACTTTTCAAATGCTGTTGAAGAACTTGGTATTTGCATTTGAACAGAATAAACACCAACAAAGTATAACAAACTGAGGCCTGATTGCTGTACCTGCTCACTTTATAGAACTATCTAGCTATCACATCATCTTAAGATAAGGAACACTTGAAAGAACTGGCGAGATACAAGACAATCAACTATTTGTGGAGGGAGAAATGAGACTGAAGAAGAGAAGCAGCAAGTAAGGGAAGAAAGAAAGATCACATAAGTCATAATATGACACAGAGATGAGTGAAGGCATACCAAGTTCTGAAGGAGGTTGAAGGCATGTTACAAACTACATCACATTTGCTGTTCAAATCAAGCAGCAGTGCATATAGTTTATTTGCACTGTTTCGCTTAATAATTATACTAATCTAGAATTAAATTCACCAGATGATATAACATCAGAAAAGTTTTAAATGGCTATTGTAACACTACAGTTAAATACCAAATCAAGACATGAACTGTGTGAAGACTCACTCTAGCTTATAAGGCTACCTTCAAAGCAGAAGGTCCTCCTACTTCTTGAAAACCAATTTATTTTCAAACTAATGAAGTTAGTTCAGGTGAGGTTAACTGTACTACATCCTTATTGCTCAGTGATTCTAGAAATCTCTTGCCTAGTTCAGAGTAAACCTTTTATTTAAAAAGTTTTATTTTTAATTAAAGGCATGGCTTTCTCAGAATTTCATCTACAAGTCACTGATACAAAGCCACAGCTGAGTTGTACTGGCATTAACAGTACAACTTGGTTTTCAAATGTGCCACAATGAATCAGGTTTAGCTTTTACAAGTTATGTGTATGAATATGGTCAAGGTATAATGAAATAGAAGATTTTAACTGATGCACCAGACAATTCCCCAGGGCTAAGCTATACTAGGATTTAAAGCAGCAGGTGCTCTACTTAAGCAGTGCAAAAAATTAGTTAGGCAAAGCATTTAAAAAACTTGCTGTGTTAGCAGACATGCTTATGTTAACGTTGGTTTATATGCCAGAAGTCACCTTACCTCTGGTAAGGACACAATCGGTTCAAAGTGGATATCATCATTATGTACCACCTCATCATCACTACCACCTTCATCTTCATCTGCTTTACAGGCTGTCTCTCCAAACACAGCTGCTCCTGTATTTGCCCATTTGAAATTTTTATCTACAATTAAGAGAGTTGCATTTTAAACTTCGTGGAGTTTTTTTCCTTCATGACAAGAACTTGCTAAAACTTGTGGATAACTGATTATCAGTAGAAATTTGGTGCACAAAGTGTGTGTTGTACGAAACAAAAGTCCAGCTGAGCAACTTTCTCAGAGACTAGTTTAACTCACCTTTTGAGCCAAAAGCAAAGTTTCCAGAGTTTTTGGAAGCCAGATCTGCAAATGACAAGCCTGCAGCATTGCCGAAACCAAATGAGATGACTCTGTTTTCTATCAAAGAAGAGGAAAAAGTCAAAGGTTTTTCTCTGCCTCATCTACAGAAAAGCACAGTTAGGCGCCTACCAAAAAAACCCCAAACAAACAGAATATACCCCTGACCATACCTTGTGTTGACTCTGGAGAGTCTGAATCACTTTTTTTAGTTGACAAGTCTACAGGTGTGTCCTCGGCTCCTGATCCAGTCTGCGATACATGTACAGTTTCTGTGGTGGTATCTGGTTCTTCATTGTTGGCAGCTGACTGGACAACTACTGTCACTTCGCTGGTTGATGGAGTCGGCACTTCTCCCTCATTGGTACAGACTAAGTCACTTGAGCTTGTAACCTCATTCTCCTGAGATTAATAAAAAAAGTAAAGTAATAAGCAAATGAGCTAGAAGAACCTAGTATTCACGCCACCTCTCAGGAGACCTAACAGTCATTTTAGGAAAAAAACACAAAAACCAAAACAATGCCAAGAAAAATTGTTGTTATAAGCTTTTTGAAGTTTCTCCATTACAGGTAACACGCAAGGACATTAACGTGACAAAAAACTGAAGTATCTCTGAAGTATTATGCTTTCAAAAAAAACAACAACAACCCCCCCCCCCAAGAAAAAACCAACTATGACTTCCTGAAATTAGTTAGTCCTTATCTATACACACATTAGCTGTGATTTTACTACCCAAAGCAGTTTATAATTTATGAGAATAGCTGTACCTCCTTTTACTTCCCAAGGAACTTTAGATCTCAGCTTCTGTTTCAGTGTTGGCAAAAATTTGAGGCAGAACCAAGAGTCAGTTTTCCCCCACTGGATGTTTTAGTTCTCACAAGGTGAAAACTATGCAAGCATGCAGATAAGGTAACTGTACAAGTTTAATGACAAATAATAAAGATTTAGTTCTTACTTTTGTTTCTTGAGTTTTAACTTCTGCCTGGAAGTCTTCTGGACTGTCATCCTCAGTACCACTGCTGATGCCACACACAGATGTAGAAGGAACCTCAAGAGTTTCTGCTTCAGCCTTCTCCTCAGGAGCTGGTTTCTTTTCCCAAGTAGTAGCGCATTCTCCTTCATTGTTGGATTTACTTTTCCCTGTGAAAAGTGAATAAAAAGAGTAAAAATAGCTGGGAAGGCTGCTAAATACCAAAATAATTTTTTCACACCTACACTATAAAATAACCTCATGATAGCCAGAGCAACTTGAAATGACTTCCAAGAGTTTTTTTCAAATAGCACTGCTGTTTAAAACAGTGGAAGTGAAGACTGACTTACTTAACTTACTTACTGAGCTTAAAGCTGTATTTTGAGTTCAGCATCACTGCTTCTAAAAACTATCGCAGGAAACAAAATTAATCTCAGTGCCCTGTATCCTTTGGATTTAGAGTTTAAAATTTATTTTGGTTTTATGTTTTAAGACATACCTTTTACAGGATCTTGCAATTTCTTTTTCTTTCCTGAATCACTGGGATAAAGTCTTCCATTAAGTTTCTTAACAGCTGTTTCATAGTCTTCATCTTAAATACAGAAAACAAGTGTAAGTTCTCAGTACAGAGTACTGAGAAGTCTGCATCCTCAAATACAGAGAAGTCTGCTAAGCCCTTCCAATTCATAAGGCTAGCAAGCATGCGTAATTCCTACTTATGTTTTAAGAGTTCCACAGGTCAACAAGTAAAATTTCATTTCCCATATTGCATATATGTGCTTCAGTGTGCTACTGACACTTTTCTCAGCCTAGACTGTTACAGATAAATGGCAAAGGTTTTCAGAAAACATTTCTCGAGTGATTTTATTACGGGTACCACTAAACAGAATTGGGAAGAAATACTGAAGATCTTTTAAATTAAAAACTATCAAGCTTGGGTATTCATGGGCTTGTCTTCTCCAATTTTCTATTGAATACAATGCTGCAGAAATTCCATTTAACATACTTGCTGCTGAATAACTCAGAAGTAATTTAGTTGAATGTAGTAAGATTTGATATAAAATTTGTCCAGTTTTAGTGTTTGGAGTTTGCTTTTGAAAAAAAAAATTAGCCATTAGTCTAGCATTTAGGGAACCTGAGCATGTTCCTTTTTGATAAAAACTGCCTTGTACTTGTCTCTAAAAATAGTTACAGAAGCAAGCCTCTTGCTCAAATGCAATTATTTAGTCTTACCTAAACAACTGCATTGGTAATATAAGTGTCAATGCCCATAAAACACTATAAATACCCCCTTTCCCCCCAAAAGACAACATGAAGATCAACTTTGGCACTCCTTACCATCATCTTCATCACTCACATATCCAGGCTTATTCTTGTAGCAGAAGAATGTTGAAGGTAGCTTGAGAAAGCCAGCGAGAGCTCTCTGTTCAGGGGTAGGTGTTAATTCATAAACTATTGTAACCTCATCAGATGGAAGATCATCTTCTGATGTTGTTATCTTCTCAGCTTTTTACAGAAATAGAACAAACCATTAAAACCGAGCAATTTCAGAACAGGGAATAACATTAGCCCTGTATTGCCATTATTACAGAACTGAATTCATTCTAAGGCAGTAAAAAATACATTTGGAGCATATATATATAATTCTGTTGATCCACAGGAAATAAAAATCAAAGTTACAGGATGTTAGGACAGAGCATCCTGTTAAGAAATTCTAACCTGCATGCACAATTATATTCTAGTCTATTGGATATAATTCTTTGGAATTCCAAATATCAGAACAGAAACAAGCCTGTTTCTTTATATTAAGGATTAAGTCCTCATGTCAAGCAATATGCCTATGGAGAAGAGGGACAGAGGTGCTATCTAGAGGTAGTGAGGCAAACTTCAGGCCTGAAGAAAGTGAAGTTGTCTACAGCAACATGTCCACTGCACTGCTTAAAAATCTTTAAGTTCTAGAAAATACTAAACAGATACTGAACAGAACTTGTTTCAGATTAACTATGGGAAAGCTGAGCTTTTTATTAGCTCATCTCCATCTACCTTAACAGCTGTTGCTGAAACTACTATTGTTACAAAGTTAAAGTAATTTTTAGTTCCACTTGGTTGAACAACAAAAAATACTGCTTTCAGCCAATTTAGCTAGCTTTTCTAGCAAGAAAAAATACCACTATCAGTTTTATTATAGCTTTTTCTCCTCTCTCCTTCAACATGAAGCTGTCCATTCCACTTGTACTGAAAAAGAGAAAAAAAAAAACCCAAACCAAAAACCAAACTCCAAACAAATAAAACAACCCCACCCCCCCAAAACCAAACCAAACCAAAACAAACAAAAACCAAAATGAAACAGTGCATAATCAAAGGTTAAAGCTGGAAGCACAGCCTAGAGCAAACTGCCTCATGTATTCTTTGGTTGAGGTTTTGCTCATTTGGGTAGGGTTTTAGTGTTGTTTTGAGAGTGAGAGTTACTGGGGAAAGTGTAAAACATGAATGCTAACTATTTATAGGAATTACCCTATAAAAGCACATCAATATCCATGCACTGGCTTTTTCGAAGAACGGCTGGATTACTCTAATAAGTCAACCTATGTGTTACATTCTCCAGGTTTGAGTTTAAGTAGTCAGGAGAATTTGAAGCACGCTCTCAAAAGCTCACTGTTCATTTCATTAGAAAATACTTGGTAATTCTGTGGCACAAAGTAGCCAGTGGAAACCTAAATCTTCAGCTATGAACCAGACCACTTCTTACTTCCTGAGGAACACCAATCTTCCTGCTCGTGCAATTCAGTATTCATCATTGCAAGAGGATACCAGGACAAAAGAGAACTGCAATGTTTATAGGCATGCCCTTTGATCCTCTGACACAACTGACACACTAAAATAAAACTGGTTTTTAAAAGCAGTTTTCACCACTGGAATTTTCCAGTAGATTAAGAGTATTTAGAGAATAGTGGAATAAGAGCAAAATCCAAAGTACTAGTTAAATTTTAAGACATTCCCCCCCCCCCCCCCCCCGCAGTGCTCTCTCCACGACCTTTTTGCCCCATTTGACTTTCCCTTTGATTTCAAGTTAATGATTAAGTACCAGTGTAGCTCAAACTGTGTCATGAAGATACACAGGTATCCTGCATACTAACATATGGTTTATTCTCTCAGATTAGCTGAGCAAGTGGTCTCAGCTGGACTGAGTAAATTTGCACCACGTTCACCACAGAGGTCTAAGTGTGCAGTATTTAGTTTTACAGCCATTAAATGTTACAACAAAGAAAGTTTTCCTTAAGATCAGAGAATTAAAAAAAAAAAAAAAAAAAAGAAATCTATCTTCAACAACAAAAAGATTCTTCCAGAGTCAGTCAGGCAGATGGTACAAGTGTGAGCTTCCTTTAATCTGAGCAGTACAAAGCTAGCTAGAAGAACCTGGCAACAGATGATACAGTTCATCATATTCAACAGACATCATTCCCAAAGAACTATCACGCAGTCTCTTTCAGTAGCCTTTGTGCAAAGTAGCTGAATAAGACAAATACATTATAACGTCGCTTCATCTTAATCCATAGGTAAAGTTCTCCATGAAGATGGTCTACCAAACACCACTGGATTAAGATTCTAGTGTTCCAAACATCCACTCAAAAGGCTTCAACAATAAAGATTAAAATTACAACATGTATTTGCCCTCAGAATAGGAAGACTGACCAAGATGCTCACTGGTTCAGTTAACTCAATGTCTACTCACCCTCCGCACAAGAAACTTAACTTTCCTTATTCAAAAATGCTGCAAACAGCTTAAATGTATTTTCACAGGCAGCCATGAAAACCAAGAGCCATGCATACATACAACACATTCTTAAAAGACTTTTGGTTTTGTGATAATAGTACTTACTACTTGGGGGAAAAAATTCCACACAAAGCATTGTTAGTATATGGAAGGCACAAAATAAAGAACAATGTCATGCACAACAGTTCTTTTCACTGCTGAACTGTATTTTTGCTTTTGTTTCAACTAACATTAATACCAGGTAGGCCTAAATATCCAGCTAGTCACAATACTGATTTTTTTTTTTTCCTTTCTTCTGGATATAAAAAGCATCAGTTTAAATCTTTATGCATGTAACCGATACAGTAACATGCAATTGTCAACTTTGCTTCACTCATAAAGCGCTTGCAAAAAGCTCATGACCTGACCTGAGAAAAACTTAAGTACTTCTGCATGGAGGTACAGAACTACTGCGAGGTTCTATTTCTTTTGAATGCTGCTCTAGCACAACTTAGAAGCTGCTCCCTGAAAGACATCCCCCATGAGAAAGCCTCAGATTATATTTACACTGATTAGACTTCTCAGTCGTATGTTATTAAGCCAAAGCTCAACACAAAGCCATCAAAAAGCTACACTGAAGACAATTATCAACCGTATATAACCACCAAGTATATAATCCTATCCTAGGTAGCAGAAAAGTAAAAGTGAAGAACAGTCTGAAGTACTAGCAAGGTCCATTTGGGGTTTTGTAAACACACACATACACACCCTCACACACCCCAAGTGTACAAACAGGATCAATTTGAGGCAGCAGCAGTTCTTGCACATATGCATTGGCACAAAATGCTTAATCACTTCACACTATGGACACTGAATGACGAAAAATTTAAACCTAATTGTTAATAAACTCCATGCACAGGGATGCCTAAAACACAGAACAGTTGACTTTAGATCATATATACAGGTGTTCAGTGTTTAGGTAAGAACAGCGCCTCCAGAAATACCATTTTGGGAAAACGGTGTTTGGAATGACATTTTGATATTTTGAACAATGTAAGACACAAAAGACTGTCTCGTGTGCAGACTGCAATAAAAATTTGCTTTTTAAAATTAAGATACAGTTGAACTGTGTAAGTTAAGCGTGCTTACAGCAAGCATACTTCCAATAAGCACGGTTAGAAACCAATCAAACTACAAGCTGTTAAGTTTTGGTTACAGATTCTGAATATAAGCAAACTGGTTACTCAGCAAGAGTTCTGGTCAGCTAAGGTGCACTTCAAATTCTACAAGTAGTATATATCTATATCTATATCTATCTATATATATATATCCAACTCTTTAGCTACTGCCTTTCTCCTGTCTACATGCTCCTTTTTTTCAGAAGTGCAGTAGTTAACACTGATTATCTGGAAACTGAATTAAGTATTTCCAACAGAGAGGGTAAATACATTCAAGCATACTACTGTACAACCTGTCTTGAGATCTTCAAGCATCTCTCACGGAAGTGGAAAACTTCAGGCACTAAGAGATGCGTTCTCTAAAAATAACAGGAGAATTTAATTTCTTTAGAAAAGGGGAATTTGAGAGATCCAATGTGCATGTTCAGTAAAACTGTGCCAGAGAAGTGCAAGAATATAAGGCAAGCAGAAGCTAGAAGCTTAAACAGGGCCATCCATTGTGCTAGCTCATACCAAGGGCTAGAGACATTCTCCAACAGGACAAACACAGTAGTCAAACAGTTTTAAGTACTCTTCTTCAGCATGCACGTTAATTACAAGGATTACCAAACCAACTGCTTTGCCACAGTTGGGTTACTGTCCATGCCTGCTCAAATGTTCTGATCACACATTCAGTGTCACACATTCAATGCAGTACATAAATACCTTTACTATCAGGTTGCAAAGAAGGTGTGCTTGTCCAAAAGGCCATTGGATTAGATTTAAAAAGGCTAAAATTAAATCCTAAAAAAATAAATCGTTTGGGTATAAGTGTTTACCTGGAATTTTAAATGGGTAAAACAGACTTATCCAAGTTCTGGAAGCACTCCATAGTTGTATTACACAGCAGGAACTTTCATCTGCTAATTCAATACAAGCTTATCCAACCCATATAAATAGACTGCAGCTATCTTCTGCCATGTCATTTTATTATTCTTTAGTTAATGACAGTATGTCTTGATAATTGAGACTAGTATGCAAATTAAAAACTTATCATCTGCTTAAACAGCCTTGCACTGATGGGAAGCAGTACATGAAGCCTTCGAAGAAAAGTACTCTACCATTAAAATAGTAGTAAATCCCATTCTTGTCACAAAGACAGGTCATCACTTTATAGTGATCATGTTGCAGCCACAACTTCTGCAAGTGCATCTTTTTCAGGCAGTGTCAAAAACTATGTAATTGAGGGTGTAATCACATGATCTCTTCTCAGGCTAAGGAAAGAGGCTAACATCTGGTGTTATTTAAGCTACACATCTGAAATTACAGAGGCCAATAATTAAGACTTTAAACATATGTAGAAAAAGTATTTTTAGAATACCCATCTGTTCAACCATGGGGATAATTCAAAGTTCAGCTGAAGCATACATTTGCTGTTCTCACACTTCGCCACTCAGAGCAAAGGCCCAGGTACATACAATACCAATACAACTACCTATTTAAGTCTCAAAAAGTGAATCCACAGCTTTTTCTTTAAACATTTAAGCCTGACATTCAGGTACGGCACTTCAAAGTTATAGCTCCTATTTGAAACCCCCTTTCTCACTGATCAATAATACCCCATCTTGCATCACACTTTGATTTTTACAGGAAAATAATTATGAATTGAAATTCACTCTTTTAGTTGAAACTCGAGAACTTGTGAAGAAGCAAGTATCCGCATTACAACTGCACAGAACTACACATTAAGACAACAAAGAGTAAAGAATAGCACAGAGATGACTGCTTTGTAAGTTGCATGGTTGATACATTACTAGTTCAATTGACACTCACCTTTTTCCATAATTCTAAATGAGAAGTTTGAGGGTCCATCTTGTGTTGAAGTAGGCAAGTTTTCTACCTTGCTGTCTAGAGGCTTCTGAGGAGCACTAGAGCTTTTTGCTGGTTCAGAAACTTCCAGTTCTTTCTGTGCTGTGTTCTGAGCCACTGGAATATGGTTTTCACTCTTTTTTGGAGGAGTAAAGCTGAAGCCAAAGAGAGAACCAGTAGCTGAAGTATTTCCAAATGTGAATGTCTTTGATTTTTCGTTACTAAAAATGCTCTTGACAGATTCAGATCCAAATACAAACTTCGGAGGAGAAACCACTGTTTTTGTTGGTGTCTCTGAAGTGCTGGACACCTCTGCAACCTCTACAGTTACATCAGAAGTATCATCACCGTGGCTGAGGTCAGTTCTTTCTCTGGTAGTTTCTTCCAAGACAGCTACAGCATTTTTACCACAGGGAGATTCCTTTGGCGTATTTGCACGAGAAGAAAGAGGGGTTATCAGTGTCTCTCTCTCTTGGGCATGCTTTGCTTCATCAAAAATTTGCTTAAATGAGTCTGCAACATCTTGCAGCTTGAATCGGACAGCTAGAAGTTCTACTTTCCTTTCTCCATCTGCAAAGTCACATGCTGTCCATACCCACGCTCTATCAGATCCTTTCATTTGTTGTATATTCATATCTGGTGTTATTCTATGGTTGGCACAGAGTTTTAGTACCTGGTCCCTTCTCATTACGATACGTACTTGTTTGTTGTCGTAGTTCTGTAGTATCTTGATATCTCCAATACCTCTCTCTTTCCACTGATTAGCATCTTTGTCATACCTGTAGAGCTTAGCTCTGTGACTGAAGACAACCTGCTCATTTTCCTCACCACTGGTCACTTCCACAAGATCAGGCAGAGGTACCACAGGTTCAAAGTACTGCCCATCTCTCTCTTCTTCTTGAGTAACATCAGAATCTTCATCTGTGCCTACTGATGTTCTACTCTGGTTCTGTTTGGCAGGAGATTTGGATGGGCTCAAGGCAGATTTAAAGCTGAAACTAAAACCTGTCGTAGACTCTCCAAATCTAAACAGATTTTTCCTTACAGGGCTACTTGCAAGAGGTGATGCATATACAGAACTACTTACACTATCATCCAATGCTTCTTCACGCAAATCATAGTTATCCCACTCCAGAGTAGGCCCAGTACTTTCAGCATGCGGCTTTATAACCAGATCAGAAGTACTGCTGGCACAAACAGAGTTTACATTTTCCTCTTCTGACAGTTTAGTTTTGTCATCTGTCAGAAAGGTTTTGAGATCTTTTAAGCCACACTTCATTTCTTCTGCTTTCTGTATAAGTTGAGCAGTCCTACCTGTATCAACAAGTTTATGGGGTGTCTGCAGTGGTATGTCTAGTAGTAGCCTCTGACATTCTTCAAACTTCTGTTTGAACTCCTCAGCCTGCTCCGGCGTCTTGAATTTTGCTGCCAACTGTTCCAACTTTGCATCACCATCAGAGAAGTCATTGGCCATCCACATCCATGCTTTGTCTGAGCCAGACAGTTGTTTCAAGTTCATTGTGGTTGTTATCCAGTGATTTGCACACACCTTCAGTACCTGCTCACGCCGCATTAATATTCTTACTTTGCCATTAACTTCATTTTTAAGAATCTTCAGGTTGCCCACCCCACGTTCTTTCCACTGGCTTGTTTCTGGATCAAACCTGAACAGCTTGACTCTTTGGGAATACAACACTTTCTCATCTTCCTCTCCTGTAAATGGTTCTACTTTTTCAGGCATTTGAACTATAGGTTCAAAATGGATATCATCACTGTCCTCTGTCTTATATACATCATCATCCTTCTCGCTAAGGTCAGCAGACGTGTTGGCTTTGTGATCCATTTTAGAATCCTGTGAAGAAAACAGCTTTTCACCTGCGCCTGAGAAGCCTTTAAAGTCAGGGTCTTTCTTGCCAAACTGAAAGCCTTCCCTGGGAGTATTTTTTGCAAGTTCAGCAAAAGTAAAAGTGCTGCTATTTTGCCCAAAAACAAAGTCACCTTTCTCCTTGCCTGCTGCTTCTTGAAATTGGAATGTAATTCCGCTATCTGAAGGCAGTTCCTTTTTGTCTTTTTCATCAGTGCTTTTTAAGAAGCCAGTTGTACACTCTTTGGACGGCTCATCTTTCTTAGTGGTATTTTTATTAGACTCCTGTATCCCAAATTTAAATCCGTTTGCAGGCACTGGCATTGAAAAGCTAAATCCTTCCTTTGCAGGCTTAGTTTCAGTATCAGTAGGAATCTGAAATGTAAATGAAGGCGTCTTGCTTGGCTCAAGACCAAACTTAAAGCCCTTTTCTAAGAAATCACACTTAAAGCCTGTTCCCAACTGTCCTCCAGCAGGTTCAGGTAACTTACTTTTCATGCCAAAAGCAGGAGCTGGTGAAGAATCACCAGCGGTCTTACCAGATGGATTTGGTGTTTGGCAAGCTACGCAGGCTGGTGAAAAACCCTCATTCCTTACAAGGCACGTACTACAATCCCATTGCCCCTCTTTTTTAGTAAAGAGCCCTTCAAATCCATTTTTCTGTGGCTTACTTGAATCAAACCTGGGAGCAGGGGATGCCTGAACAGTAGATGCATTTGGCTGACTTTGAGAGTTAGGATTGTGACAAGAATGACAGTTCACATCTTTTGCTTCATTTTGGACTAGGCATGCAGAGCACTCCCACTGACCTTCCTTTTTAGCAAAAGCAGTACCCAAGTCATTTTGAACAGCCTTTGGAGTAACTGCTTGGCCAAATTTAGAGGAAGTTTCTTGACCAGATATTGCTGCACTGGTTTTGTTTGGATTCTGGCAGGCAATACCCTTGGAAGCAGTGGGTTCGTTTCTTACTGAACGGACAGTGCAGTCCCATTGACCTTCCTTTTTAGCAAAAGCAGATCCAAATGTGTCCTGCACAGTGTTACCACTGGCTTTCACAGTTTCAGCAGACTCAGTTAATGGCGTGCCTTGTGTTTCCCACATATCTGGATTTGGATTTTGACATGATACACAACTCTTCACAGTTGCATCATTTGGAACTGAACATATTTTACACTCCCATTGGTCCTTCTTCAAGAGATGCTGCTCAAGCCCACCAGAAGAATAAGTATGCAGAGCTTCTTTTCCAAATGAAGAAGTGCTAGTGCCAAGTGCGGTTGATGCAGCTGTAAGGCTGTCTTTGTTATCAGATTCACTGCTCACCCCATTTTTCGGTAACTGAAATCCAAAGTTTGGGGTCCCAGAAATGGATCTGCTAGGCTCCTTGATGTCCTGATTTGTTGTTTCTCTTGTCCCACTACTCTGAGTTGCAGATACGTCAACATTTGATCCCAAGGTTTTCAGAATATTCTGAGACTCCTCAAACTTACTTTTGAAAAGCATTGCTTCCTCAGGTGTTTTAAATCTAATTGCAAGCTGTTCTGGTTTTGGCAACTCGTCTGCATAATCTACGGCATGCCATACAAATGACTTATCTGATCCAGCATTTGGAGTTAACTTCATATCAGTATTTATGTAGTGATTTGCACAGATTTTCAGCACTTGGTCCCGTCTCATTAAGAGACGGAATTTGCCAGATACTTTATGTTTCAGTATTTTCACATTGCCAATACCTCTTTCTTTCCATTCTTTAGTTTCTGCATCAAAACGAAAGAGCTTGCCTCTGTTGCAGAAGAATTCTTCTTCATCTTCCTCACCTGTCTTTACTTCAATCTTGTCAGGGAGTGGCACCACAGGATCAAAATGAGGACCATCATCATCCTCATCTCCACCATGGGTGCTTCCTCCCTCTGTTTCATGACCTCTATTGGCCAAATCAGAATTTGAAGTCATATATAAAAGTTTGCTTGGTTCTTGAGCATTAAACGTATCACCCTTCTCAAACCCCAGGGTTTTGTGCGTATTTTGTCCCATGCCCTCTCCAAAAGAGATGCCTGGAGTATGTTTATTTCCAAAAGTGAAGGTATTTCTTTGACTGGTTAAGCCATTGTTAACTGGTTTTTGTTCCACGTATCTATCATCCTGTAAAGGTTTATCAGACGTCAGGAGACTTAAGAGGCTGTCGCTGTTATTAAAAGCTGCATTACTAGGAGGTGTTCCAACCTGAAGAGAAGGAAAGGTGAAGTCTCCATCATTAGACTTGAAGTTATTGTTGAATTTAAAAGTTGTTGGCTGACTCAACTGTGCTGGTGGCGGCACAGGTGGTTTTGATCCTTCTGCTGTTCCTGGCTGCCCAAATTTAGACTTTGGAGTTTCTACCACTTTTGATTCTACAGGCTTTGTGAAATATCCTGGTTTAGGCAATGATGGATTTGTGCTTGCTGGTGGAACACTGTAATTGTAATAATCATCACCCACACGGGGAGAAATAAGTCCAGTAGCGGGAGAATCAAAACGCAGAGGTGTGCCATATATATCTTGGGAAAACATACAAGAAGGGTTTTGCAGAGGTGGTGTATGCATCGGTTGTTGGTAAGCATATATATGCTGCTGAGGTGCAAGTCGGTTCATGCCATAGACAGGAGCCTATAGAAAAAGTAAAACCAAGTGTTTTGCTCATTATGGTAACATAGAAGACAAAGTCTTACTGTGCTGAAGCCCACATAGCATATACTGTTTAAAGCAGTGCAGTGCTTCCACGAGTTTAAGCTAATTTTAACTTAAAACTGATTAGTTTAAATCTTTAAGGGCATCTGAAAACAAGGGGCACAAGGTGAGTAGGTTGTGGTTTTTGGGTGGTATTTTCTTGTAAAAAAAAAAAAAAAACCCACAAGAAAAGCCTCGAAAACCCCATTCTGTTTTGCCATACAACTTGTTGTGAGGGAGGGAGGAAGTTGTGTGGAAATTAAGTGCTTGATATCATACATACCCTGTAGCGGACATGTACTAACACATTACAGACATATTGTGCTGGCTTTCCCTCCCGAACTCCACATCCCCAGAATGAGGCAGAGATAAATGATCGGTTTGTCCCCAGCAATTCAAGTTTACCAAACACTATTTAAGGAACTGCAATTACATCCAGCTGCATACTGAATCAAAAGTGGTCATTTTCAGCACATCACTGGAAATAGCTTAAGTGGATAGATCTATTCTCACCTTTGTTGGCGTTACGTTGGTTGGGGCAGTTCTGAGAAGATACTGAGAGTTATAGGCAGGTGACTGGCTGTAGTAAACAGAGGGGCCAGTGGTAGCAACTAAAAAAGAACAGCAGGAAAACAGTTCATACCTGGTTTTTATGTTGTTGTTTTAAATGGACTCTCCCCAGCAATCAGTTTTTAATTTTGAATCATTAAAACAATCTACATTATTTTTAGAAGTCTTACTTGGTTTAGCTAAGCATTTAGACAGAAATTCAGCAGTTACCTGTTAATGGAGCTTCATGAAGATTTTGTGGTCTCTGATAACCCTCTGCCATTGTATCTGCTCCATAGCTTTCAGCAGGCCACCGATGAGATGATGCATTTGAGTTGGAATTATTAAGTTTCATTTCTTGCATTTCATTCTGACAAGACAGTGTGCCAATCAAGGGTATAAGTATATATTACATATGGATTTTTAGAAGAAAACAAAAGGAATGATCCCTACACTTTTGCTACTTAAAAGAATGTTCAAGCTCAGGGGAAGAAGGGGAAAAAAAAAAAAAAAAAAAGAGGTACCCCTCCCAGCATCATCCAAAACCTGCCCATGCAGTAGAATCATAGAATCAACTAGGTTGTAAAGACCTTTAGGGCCATCAAGTTCAACCTTTACCCCAGGACTGACTGATGGCTTGAAGCCGTTACCTCTTGTCCTGTCACTTGTTACTTGGGTAAAAAGACCAGCCACCTCCTCTCTCCATCCTCCTTTTAGGCAGCTGTATAGAGTGGTAAGGTCCCCCCTGAGCCTTCTCTTCTCCAGACTGAGCAATCCCATCTCCCTCAGCCCTTCCTCAACAGACTTGTGCTCCAGACCCTTCACCAGCTCCACTGCCCTTTTCTGGACCTGCTCCAGCAGTACAAAGTACTGAGATTGCATTCTAAATCCAGAAATAAAAACACCAGACCCAACTGGAAGAGAACCAAGCTGATGAAAGAACAACTCTCTGCACCCCTGCCCAAGTCCCAGGTAAGAGTTTTCAAGCAAAAAGATTTATTCTTGCACTCAATTTAGGCAGATGTTTATAGAAGATAATTTCACTGATTTAAGTAGTAGTCCACGAACTGTAAGTTAGCCCATGCTATTATCACTAAATCCTTATAATCACTCAAAGTGTTCTTCACTGAATATAGTGACAAAATTGTTTACCTTTAAAGCTTCCACTTGCTGACAGATCATTTGAAGTATAGATCTGTGATCTTCTGCCCACTGAGGAGGAGTTTTAGGAGAAAACTAAGGGAAAATAAAAACAAAAAAGAGAGCTATTTTAATCTTGTGAAGTTTCTTCAAATGTAACTATCCCCTGAAATAATAATAATTTACCTTGTAGCTCTTAGATGGTGAAAGAGAGAACCTAGTTGGTGATGGAGTAGAGTGTTTCACCTCTGAGTCTACAGCTCGTGACAGACCATTTCTGAAGGCAGGACCTCCCTCCTCAGCATTTTCGCCAAGCTCCTGGATCACTGTATCTAGCATTTCCCTCACAGTTTCAATAGACACCGGCAGCTGGAGAATTATTTGAAACATAAATCACGATTGCAATTCTCCCTTAGAGCAAGACAGACTGTCTTCAGAATTCCAGTTGAGCAATTTTAAGGCTTTCATTACAAAAATACTCTTTTCAGCAAAGCTCTAAACCTGCTTTAGAGCGTAACGTAAAAAATGTGAAAAATTAACATAATTAACATAACATAACCAATTCACACAAACATTAATTCTGTTTTTTTCAAACTACTAACCTCTACAAAAAGACAGCGGCAAAAGCCATGTGTTTACATTAAAGCTTTTAGCCACAGAGTAGTCTGAATGGTTGAATGAACCAGCCATAGTCTGACTGGTTGCAAAAGTTACCCAGAGTTTATCACTCCACTAGTGTTAAGCAGGTTATTTGACATGAGCAAAGAAACAGGTTCAACTTGCCTTAATGCAGAGCCTGGTCTTAAAACTAACAAATGCAAACAGTTTGGTTTTGAAACTAACTAAAGCCACAGCACCTCTTGAAACAAGTTTTTAAGGCAAGAATTACTTACTTTCTCAGTTACTGACATATCTGAGGAGCTTTCCTCAATGATCTTCATTAAATAATGCTTGCTTTTAAGAAGATAGGTTTTGTGCTCTTCTTGTTCTTCTGGCAGCATGGTATCATTTTCCATCTCTTCTGCCTTTCTTTGGAAGATCTAAAGAACAGGATGGTGATTAACTAGGACCAGTCAGAAGACAACTGAATAAAGCAAATGATTTTAGGATTAATGCAATTGATATTACCATGGCAAGATTCCAGTATGAAACCACACTGTTAATAGCTTCAAATGCTAATAAAGCATCATCAGTTTTGCCATCAACTGCATCCAACATTGCAAATGCTATACGTGCTTCTTCTTCATACGCTGAAACCTGAAAGACCTACAAAGAAAGTGAAAGACAACCCATACCTGACAATGCAATGACACATCCATTATTTTCTTTTTATTCCTATAATCAGGGAAAAAGTTTTTTGAAGTAGGCTGGTACTAAGGGCGTCTACTGCCTTCCAATCATAGTTTTATAGGTTGTAAATAAAGTTGTAAGGGAAGATTCTCCTCCCCGCCCCCCCCATCAGACACTGATACTATCAAATCTCATCATTAACACTTTCATAGCAGTAACAGTACAAGTCATACAATGCAGAAAAAAATACCAGATGTACATAAATTTATGACATATACCCTTCTCTTACTTCAAGCTTTGGCTTAATCTGTACCTGAATGTCTACACTATGGAAGTGTTTGAAGAGAGGATCAGTAGGTTCAGGAATACTCCTCTTCTTTTTGATAATTTCCAGCATAGGCAAAACTTTCTTCCAGTAATAGACACTTCGCCCGATGTATTCCTTCTGGTCATAGAAAGAGTTAAGGCTAATGCCCTGGTGAAGAAAAGAGAATAGAAGCAGAAGTTATTTCAACAAATTCAGATTTCAACAAATTCTCCTGATTTCTTGAGAAGTCCCAGGAGTGCCTCTCTGAAACATGAGATGAACCTCAGAGGGGTTATCTTCAAAACAACAACAACCCCTAGCATAAGACAGACATTGACCTGTTGAAGCAAGTCCAGAGGAGGATCACCATGCTGATCAAGAGAATGGGAGCACCTCTGCTACAAAGACAGGCTGAGAGAGCTGGCTTGTGCACCCTGGAGAAGAGAAGGCTCAAGGGAGACCTTAGAAAAGCCTTCTAATACCTAAGGGGGGCCTACAAGAAATACAGAGAGGGACTTTTGACAAGAGTGTGTAGTGATAGGACTAGGGGGAACAGCTTTAAACTGAATGAAGGTAGATTTAGACTAGAAAAGTATAGATAGAGGACAGATTAAGATTAGGAAAAAAAATTATTTACTGTGAGGATGGTGAGCCACTGGCACAGTTTGCCCAGAGAAGCTGTGGCTGCCCCATACCTGGCAGTGTTCAAGGCCAGACTGGCTGTGGTTTTGAGCAGCCTGGTCTAGTGGAAGGTATCCCTGCCCGTGACAGGATGGTTGGAACTGGATGATCTTTAAGGTCCCGTCCAACCCAAACCATTTTATAATTCTGAGACACTATAGTTTAAGACAGCATACTTCATAGGGTGACTAGAGCAACTAATTTTCCTGACAAAATAAACAGCCCTTCTCAAGAACATGTTCTCAATCTCATTCCTCCCCCAGTGTCTGTTTATAGTTTGGAAAAATAAGACAGAAAAACACCTCAGCTTCTACATGGTTAAAAATAATCTCAGCTTACTGTTTTTTGCAGGCTTTTTGCCCAGTGGATAATTAAGGCAGGTTGAAGGCCATGCTTCACCAGTGTTCGCAGAGTACTTAATCCATGCTGTACGATAAGCCTCAGTTTTGCTGCTGTTCCTGGTCTAAATATCAGAAGAAGAAACATTTCTTGATTAGTATTCTCTATTTTTCATTTGTTCACATATCATGTGCCTGCAGTTTTTGTCCTAAGCTGCCTCTAGTTTAGAAATGCATTGCTAGAAATTAAAATCCCATTTTTCAAAATCTTTCAAGCATATCAAGTCCCTACTACAACAAAATGAGTTGGAAAATAAATCAGTATTACAAAAATCTCTTAGGACCAAGCAGAAGCTGCCTGAAGTCTTAGTCAAAGATTTCCAAACTGAAAACGCCTTACGTTGTTTTTCTCTGAATAAGAGTACGAACAGCATCCCACCAGGATTTTTGCTTTTCAGTATAGAGCTGTTTGCACACTGGCAATGGTAAGAATTGAGGCTGATGTGCACCGTAGTGAGAATTAAACTTCTCTTGCAATTGTAAGTTGCTGGTGAATACCACCCCAAGGAGGAATACCTGGTTTTGTAAAAATAAATAAATAAAAGGTATTAAATATCAATAAAACCCTTAAATTGTATAGCACATTCCAGAGTTTGGACTGTTTACTTACTTCAAGGTCCAACAGGCAAATGGATTCAGGAGCATCTGTCTCAAGTCTTGATGTTTCTTGGGGCAAGTGAAAAAGCTGTTTTAGCCATTTGCGCATTGGGGGCAAGACTGACAGAGAGTTCCACTGTAAGCCAAGCCACACAAGGTGCTGGAGACTGTCACTGTGCATTCGAACAGCACCTATGAAAAAAACAGAGTTGGATGCAGATGTCCACTTCTGACAAGTCAGCAAGACTTGCACCTGATGAAAGCTGGATTTCACATTTCACTCTGTCAGAGCAGACAGAAGTATTCTGCAAACCAACTAGCATCAAGATTCCAGCTTTCATTCAAGAAAGATTACAAACTTCAAATTAGCTAAACATATCAAGTACACAGTTCATCTGAGTGCTCAAGCAATCTGAGGGGGGTGACGCTCAGATTTCTCTTCCCTTCCATCCTTACCATATGCAGTCCAATAGGCAACTGTTTTTTAGAAAATCTCTTTATTTCTCCCAAATCTTTAAGGAATTATTAAAGAAGCACTTCTTTATTTTGCAAGAAAGTCTAAGTCTTGCCTAGGACATTAAGGCAACTTTGGACAGCTATTCCAGATATTTGTCTTCTGTTGCAATATGAAGTATGTTTAGAAGAGATCCTAGTACAGAAAGTTATGCTGAGTTTCACAAAGTAACAGCTCTTACCAGTATCATACTTATTAAGTTCCATTTGCACTGGTGCTTGTGTACTGATATTTCCAATATCATTCGTGCCAATAAAAGACCTCTCTCTCGAAGCTCCGCTCTCAAACAGGCTATCAAACAATGTAAATGAACCAGTCTTGTTTGCAAATGATTCCACGATCTCTTTAAAGAAGTCTTGCTTGCCATGGCTTAAGTTCAGCAGCATATGACCTAGAAAACAGAAATATCACTCTACATACATAAAGCAGTGAATGCAAATAGCATTTGATGCACTGGACTGTTCTTGCTACTACAGGCTGGGTAGGAACTGGGACTTCCCCTTATGAAGCTTACAGATTGTTATGCTCTCCCTGTAATTAGGTCAGTGTTCCAGCACATAGGCTTTCCAAGCTCTTAGTGACAACAATCCCAAGGCATTCACAAATCCAGTTCTTCAAGAAAACAAAGCCATTTTATTATTACTACTATTCTAATAGGCCTTGCAACTGTCCTTAAAATAAGTAGCTGTCATAAGTAGAAGCCTCTTACCAAAATACATTCTGAAACAATTGAACCTGATGTCTAGGTGGTTTCACTTGTTTTCATCTAGGCCCTGCAAGAGTTTTAGACTGGAAAACTGTCTATACTTAGCAGCAAAATGAGCAAAGCTGATTAACAAGTAAGAGGATGGAAAGGACAGAGATATTTTCTTTTCCTATTGGGGCTAAAAACACTAGCAAAATAGTATTAGCAGGCAGAAGCCATTTCCAGTAGTTTAAGAGACCGTAAAAGTTAAATTCCATTTTAGTTTGCTGGAGAAGCAAAAAGAAAACATCTGTAAAAGATATGCTCTACTAGCATGCTAAAGAGGAGAAAACATGACTTTAGGTGTCAAGACAAAACTATTGTTTCGTTTTACACATGTAGTCAGAATCTAGGTTTTACTACATACCGAATTGTTAACATTACACCTCAAAATAACAAATGTATTCTTTAACAAACCACTTAGGTTTTAATGCCGTAACACTAAAATAGAATTATTTATTACCAGACTGGCTTTTTCGATCACAGGCCAACATTTCAAGTGTGTCTTGTCCAGTTTGATCCCCCTTTATCAGTTTTGACTTTGGTTTAGGAACCTGGTGAAGTATGGAGAGAACTGTTACAGCTTTTTCACAGTAAAAGCACATCATTCACATCAGTCTTACCAATCAGGAAAAAAGTTAATTTATAGCGATTAAAAAAAATACACAATTAATTCAGAAGGTACCATGTCACATATCCTGGGGCAAGAGGGAATGGAGTGGGGATTCACCCAAAACCCCAAAACGGGCAGTTTTAGATATTACAAGTAACTCTATGTGCCCACAGGAACAATATCTGGAATGCAAGCAGTGGCATAAAAAAGGACAAAAGAATTTTACTTCTTAAAGCACAGATTTAAGCCTGAGTTTTTAGTTCTGTCTACACAAAAAGCATATAGGAACTACTCAGCTCATACCCCTCCCCTCCCCATAGCAATAAGCCTAATACTTAATGTATGTATCTGTATTATAGAAAAGGGAATACTGAGGGAAATAAACTCGCTGACCTTTCACAATCAGGTTACTCTGACAAAGGAAACAGCTAAAGATATGTATTTACCCTATTCATGTAATTCGAAACCTCTTAAAGAATTGTGAAAGGGTAGGGTTTAGTGAGTAAGGAGATAGTCTTTTTTTAGGCACAAACCACTAAGTTCTTTTAAAGAATACAGGAGTTCACACATGTAAACAAAAACATTTCAAGAACTGCATCAACTAAAGGCATGAAAAATTACTTACTTGGAAGCTTATCAGATAGCACAATGCTGCTAGTTCACACACAACTCTCCACTGCGCCTCATTGTGTTGGGCCATTTTCAGCAGCAAAGTTCCAGCATGCATGTATAGCTGTCCTTTCATTTCCACAAAGGTACGAGACAACTCATCAGCCCCATTCACATATGGTTTCACTGACTGAAGCACGCGATCAAAACTAGAATATAGAGAAGACTGATTCTAAAAAGAGTCCTGGTAAAAGGTATAGCAGATGGTTTTGGTTGATGTTATTTAACTACGAATCGAGTAGCTTCATAAGTCAATGCTTAGTACTCCACTGTTTAAACCTGAGTTGCACTATAAGGTACAACGATGGTCTCAACTCCCAAAATTCTCAACTCAGTTTACTGAGTAAAACATGCTAAATATTACTTAGATATTTAGTCTTTTTCTCAACATATCTTTGCACACCTGCTTTCGAAACTATCCTCCCAAACCATGCCGATAAACTTGCTCGCTGCTGCAGATTCAGAGACATGCAGGAGGCACTAGTCACTCTGCTGTTCCCTGTCATTTATCAGAAAGGCCCAAAATACAGCTAGACAGGCTCTTCAAAAATAGAAGCTACTGTAGAAATCTGAGTAGCCATAGGCTAGCATACAACCCCCACTTAGGCTTTCCAGATCACAGTTAAAATGCTCTTTCAATTACCAAACAAAACTAAAATGGTTTGTTAACATTACTATGAGCTGGAAGTGCTTCAGCCTTTCACTTTGAAAGACTCTAAAACAGCAGCAGAAAATGCAAGATGGCTTTGGTCAATATTAGAGGAGAGAAAGAAAATAAAATATACTTGGGTATTAAATAGTCCTCATCCATTGTCTGTATTGCTTCAAAAAATCATTTAAGATTACAAAACTGAAGAATATTATTTTATAATTTATAACAGCCATTGCATAATTAAGGAACAAAGGTAAATCAACAAAAGCCAGTAAGGAAAGGAAAGATAATGGGAAGAAAAGAACACACACCTTAATCAATGTACTGACTACAAACAATTGGTTTTTACTACTTTAGGTGTGTCACAGATGATATACCTTGAAACCAGCTAGTTTAGCTGGCCCTGTAACACCACCAATTTTCCCTGAAGGAGAGTGTTCTTACTGCAAGTGGCTTCCTCCCTCCCACTTACACTATGTATCTGAAGTTCCTAATTATTTCAGTCTGTTAATTTAGAACAAAATGACCAGGACAAAGCTGATATACAAGAGGTGGTGCTTGCTTTTTTTTTCTTTTTTTTTTTTGGCTTCCCTTTTGTTTTGGTTGGGTTTTGGTGGGGTTTTTTTGTTTGGTTTGGGGGTTGGGGTTTAACTAGCTGGGAAATTTGGATTAGTCAATTGCTGAAGTACAGAACAACATTCTCTTACTGAAGGGAAGGAAGGGACAAAACTAATTGACCCAGGATATTAATGAGTCTTCTCCATTGATGCATGACGACTATTCAAACAAGGCTAGCACCTCTGTCAAAAGATAGAGCTTAGGGTTCAAACCCAGTAAGAATAATTCTCAGTGGTTAGTACAGAGAATCTCCTCTCCTATCCACAAACACACAGTGGAACAGAAGCTTGGTAGATGTTCTGTAACCCAGGAAAAAATAACCAACCAACCAAAAACCCAACAAACCCCCAAACCGTTCTTACAGATTTGAGTGGGTTGGTTTTTTACTACAGGAAAATAATTTCACCAAACAGTACCTTTCAAGTGCCTCTCTGCATTCCTGAACATCTCTAGAAGAAAGCGTCATTCTTACAAAGCTGGAGTAGGCCAGCAGATGATCTTTCTTGATAGCTCTCCAATTACTTTTATCAGACTCCAAGTCTTGTAAAGATTCCAGATATTCCTAAAGAAGAAAGTTCATCACAGGATCAGGAACAGTCATCCTTCCAGAAGGCAAGGGCAGTACTTCTCCAAAACATATTAGTAGCATTTACTGCATAATCCAGTTTCATAGGTGAGACCTTAATGCATTCTTCAGCAGCAAAGTTCCAGGGAACTGTTTGCCTGAGCAACTTTATCCCCAGTGGAACTGCTGTACCTAACTCAAGCTTTTGAAGTCACAAACTCAATATCTCTATAAGGCTCAATTTTAGGGAGAAAATTTCACTTAAAAACAAAACCAAAAAACCCACAAGAACTATTTTGTAGTTCCACTGGTTTCAGTAGACTTGCAATTGAAGGAGTTATCACTTGAGAAATAGGTGACAGAATAATGACACTACGAGAAATAGACCAGTTAAAAAGATATGGAAGACTATCTATCACAGGATCAAAACATGAATAAACACCTCAAATGTCTCTACAACACAGGAGCACCATTCCAAGCTTGACTGCAAAGGTATTTTTTTTTCTGCTTCTTGACAATGGAGCACAGCATCTCTTAATCTATTATTTGAACGGTAGAGTGCAACTAGTCTGATATTTATGTAGACATCATCTGGTCTTGCATAAAGTTCTGCTTGAATCAAGTCAAAAAGCTGATTCCATCCATCTTCACCTTTACAATCCAGTAACTGCTCCTGTTAAACATGAAGGCAATATGTTAGCACTCCATTTCCCACAAGTCTTTTCAGCAACTCCAGTACCAGTTAGGTTTTTTTCCTCCACTTCACAGATGACATTACTCAAACTACATTACTCTTAGTACTTCTCAGGTATTACATGAAGTCTGAAAAAATACTCAGATGTTTTAAAAATTGAGATATCATAGAAGCAAATCCTTGGAAGAATTTGCCTCTTCTCAACAGTAAGTAATGCTTGTCAAACCGTGTGGTTCAACGACAGCATACATAGCCATAGACTACTTTACTTAAAAAACAAACAACCCAGACATTTTAAGACTTCAATGTGGTTGCTGTCTAGTTACATAAAATTGATATACCTGTGCAAAAGTGTGATTGCATGGCTGAAAACCTTTACAGTCTTTGTGAATTACATTTCTCACATTCTGCAGAGTAGATTGTCATACAGATTTTAAAACAAAAAAGAAGTGTAGAGCAAGAAAGTCTGAGTTCACAGACCTGCTACCTTCTTGCAAGTGAAAACAGAAAGATCAAGTAGTGGCTATTCCTCACTTCTTGAACGTGATAGCTAACACAGTTTCTCAGTGTTTTTAGAGGATTAACCTTGAAACGTTAAAGCCTGTAGCTGCAGCTTTCTTGAAAGCTAGACAAAAGTGTCAGACTGCAAAAAAAAGTAATATCTAACAGATTTTATAATAAAGACTCTAAACCAATGTTGCCGAGAAAAGTTTAGCACCAGGTGATACAAAAAAAGCATTGCAGACAGATGCCAAAAGTTTCTTTAAGCCGCAGAATAGAAGTAATTTGAAATTTACCTTCAACCTGTAAACAGCAGGACTCCCAGGAAAGAGCTTAGCAGCTCTCTCAACCCAGTATTTTGCTCTTCCATCAGTAATGTCATTATTGCATAGTAACTCTGCAATCTTCAATACAAGATCTTTCTGTGTTGGGTTCAACTCCACAGAGCGCTGTTTTTAACAATGCACAGAAAGGAAGAAAACCAAAAAAGTTAACTCGATCTTACAATCCATATACAACAGGAAGTAGTTACCCTCCACAAAGAGACCCAGCTATTCAAATTAGTTAGATCTATCATTATGGAATATATTAAGAAAAACCTTTTTAAACACCTCCACTAGTTTATAGCACCCAGATACAGCTGTTGAAATTCAAAAGATCATGAGAGAAATAATGCAAAAGCCAGCTCCTCCGCATCTACCTCTAACTACTGCTATACACAGGCAGTAGGACTATAAGCACCTTTAGTCTAGCCAGATGTGGACACTTTAAAAAGTATGATAGCACTTCATGGAGTTGTTCTAGCAAACAGACTTCTGAACACATCATCTACCTCCACAAAACCAGAACAAAACCAGACATTCCAATCAGGAATTTGACATTTATATGCTTATCTAATCAAAATTAAACTTGCCTTTCCCTCCTGCCCTTACCCCCTCCAAAACCAACGAACCAAAAACCACATTACACCTACAGTCTTCTAGTAGCAACTAGATTTCTGTTGTCATCACAGTCCACATTAAGGAATTCTACACCAGTCACAGATCCTTAGTCCAAAAGGCAATGTATGACATGGGAAGAATTTAACAGATCAAGTAAAGAACAAAACACAAAGCATCAGCTTAAAATATACACTACTGAAGGAAGAGATATCGAGTGAAAGATTTCCTCTACAGTGCTTCATTCGCTTTCCATTGTCACATGTGAATAAATAATACAGTTTTTCACAGAACATGTTTTCTTCTACGGTTTTCATAATGCCCAGCACGGAAGAATTTTACAGTCCATTTACAAAGGAATAAGGCAGGACATTAGGGGTCAGTGTAGTACTTACCTTGTAACACCCAAAAGCTTTTTCTACGTTATCCTCAGCTTCATAAATTTGTCCAAGAAATCTGTGTGCTTTGGGATCTCTCTCTTGTACATTGAGGTATGTAGATATGTACCTATGGAGGTGGAAAAAGTCAGTGACTTTACTAATATTTTTCAACATTCCCCCCTCCGCCAAGCTGTAATGATAACTTAATATGCCATACAGGAAAGTACAGACATATTTTGTTCTAGATACTCTGTCTGGATCTTAAAGTAAAAAGCAACACAGTTTTACATGTACAGATGCTACTCACTTGCCAGCAAGTATTTCTGTTTATTAAAAAAAACAAACTAGCAGTAATTAACAGAAACAGTAAGAACTACATAATACATTAAAAAAAAAGCAATTTTAACCAGGTAAGTTTTTTCACTACCATGTAACTAATCTTCTTCCAAGTTGTTGTTTTATAAAGATTTAAATAGCACTCCACCCACAATTACTGCTACCTTAAAAGAACATGATATTGATCTTGTTTTCTCTGGTCTACTTCACATTAATTTAGCTTTACACTTACACTTTAGAGAACAGAAAACCAGACATACATCAATACATTACCTTTTAGCAAGTTCATATTCTTTAATTTCAAAATACAGCTTAGCAAAGAGGAATCCTTTCATCGATTTCTGAAAGAGAAAAAAAACCATGACATACTTTAGACATACAGTACCGTTAAAATAACTCAAAAGGATGACCCTTCTTTTCAGCAATGCATAATACTTCTAAATGCCTGAATATGACAACTCATTATGAGCTCAAATCCACTTCACGTTCAAGGGTTTGGAGAGATGCAGGATTAAGAGTTTTTCCTATAACTGACAAAAGCTTCTACACAAAATAGAGATTATGAGCAAAGCAAACAAGTCATCACACGTGGAATTTCATAAACACTTCTGATTAAAGAGAAAAAAGGGTCAGCTACATTTAGTCTCTTTTTTACAATGTAGCAAAGAAAAAGGGAATCCTGCAAACCAAGAAAGACCTGTCATTTAGCCCTACTGTAGTATATTGCCATCAGACACTACTGTTTAAGTATACTTGAGGAAAAAGCAATTTCTACAGAAGTCGTTCTCAGTTTGGATAAGAAATATCTTTATACAGTTTATTTCTGATGTTGTCAGGCTAAGGTAACTTGAACATACACACCCTGTAAGCAAAAGATGAAACATTTTCAAAGATAATTTTTGTGGAGTAGAACAAGGAAGCAATAAAGGAAAAAGAAAAAAGAAATCAGAGAGTATACAAAGGGCAAGATGACAGATCACGGGCAGCAGAAAAAGAGTGAAAAGAATGAGCTAAAGAACTAAGTCACATGCAAAAACATCAAAAACATGCAAGTAAACCTGACAGAAATGTAAAGCTTGAGCTATCTGTATCAGTTCAAAAGCAGATTTTGCTTGTGAACCAAAAATCACTGGAACTAATTAAATCTGTGATTCCAAACAATGTGTACATTTTGAATACTTTTCAATTACTATCCTCCCTCCCTCTCCCATTCTGCCATTAATGAAAAGCTTTAAGAAGTAGTTTAGAATGAAAGCAGGCCTCCTCAGATCCAAGATACTTCAAATTTTCAGTCTGTATTTTTGCAGTATGTTACAAAAAGCACTGAAACATGTAGGAGTGGAGTCACACTTGGCATCTCCTTTTAAACCTGGATGAAACCTAACCTCCAAATAAATGTTTTGCAGCCTTGTAAGAACTATCCCCTAACAGCAAAACAAGAAAGCCAGTAATTATTTTTGCCACTGACTGTGCTGATACAGTTATTTGTAAGCATTACTTAAAGAGATCAAAATACTTTAAAAATCTACATCCTACATATGCACCAGTTGGTCCTAAGCGCAGCAGAAGAGAATTTTTGTTTTTATCAATTTCAACAGAAATACCAAAACAATTCAAGGGCATTCCATTTCTGGCAGTGATGTACCTGACACTGTTTGGTCTAAACAGAACCCAAGTCGATCAAACAAAGTCACAGGACAACTTTGTTGCTGTTGGGATAGGTATAAACTATGATCATCATCATTACACAGACCCTGCATAAAGACCTAACTGCATCATGGTGAACATTGATGCATTCACTCTACACAACGCACTGCTGAATATTCTACTTCCACAATAAAATCAATTCAGAGCAGCAGAACAGGATCTTTCACTATTAAACAGCTCTCGTGAATTGCATCACTGTGACCTGCATACTATTTTCCCGATATAATGGCACACAGTAACCAGTCATGCAGAGTTCCTCACCATTCTTTCAAGTTACTAAAGTACAGTAGGAAAAGTACTTCCTCCCGGTCTTCCCTCTCTTAATACTGTTACTTCACAAAGCAGTCATGCAGATAAGAATATTAGTCGTGTAAAAGGAAACCGAAAGTATCTCACATGTTCCCTGTTTGGAGGTTTTATTTCTCCAGAACACAGAAACCCAGGAAACTTAGCAAGTACACTCATAAAACCGAAGAATTCTGTACTTAGACAACTGGTGGGCTCTTTAAAACTACACTAGGGCTTACCAGGTGCAAAAGGCAGGCACACAGCTCTGGTAAACCACTGCTCCTGGTTAGGGAAAACACCTCCAGCAGCAAAACTACACGTCCTTCCTCACCGTAACTTCCCCTACCTCGTTTCACTTAACGAAACCCTGGACAAATACAGACTCAGAAATGCTCCCACAGACACCACAACCCCCTCTTCCTCTTACCGCCATGTCTAAGTAAGTGCAGGACAAACCCAACCCGAGCACCCCAGCGCCGGACACGGCGCGGGGAGCGGCAGCACACACAGAAAGCAGCCGCCTCCCCTGGCCAGGTAGGAACAGCGAGGCCTCCCCCCCCCGGTAGCCCCTAAGAAAGCAAGGGAGACCACCGCTGACGCCCCGTTCAAGAGGCCCCCCCCACGGGCTGCGCCGAGCCGGGAGGCCACCAGCAGCCGCAAGAGCCCCCGGGACCGGCGCAGGCGGGTCGGGGCGGGCAAGGCCGCTGAAAGCCCACTGGCGGCCCGCGCCTGGGCCCGCAGCCGGCGGCACTCACCTCTCTGGGGGAAGGCGCGGCGGCCTGCACAGAGGCGACGTACCGCTCCACTTCGGGCTTGGTGCGCCTCATCATGGCGGCGCGGCGGCGGCAGGCCGCGCCCGGCCCCTCTCCCTGCGGAGCGCCTGCCGCGCCGGCCTTCGCGCGGCACCTTCGGAAGGCGAGGAGGAAGCGACGTCCGCAGCGACGCGCAGGCCGCCGCGCGTTACGCAAGTTCCCGCGCAACCGGGCAGGCCGCGCGGCAGCCGGAGAGTGCGCGAGACCCGGCCTCGGGGCGGGGGGCGGAGCCTCGGCGGGGCGGGGGCTGGGAGGGCGCCGCCACTGCGCATGCGCTATGGCTAGGATGGGGGCAGTGAGATGGTGGCTATCCGAGCTCGGGGCTGGTGTCCGGCCCGTTCGGTCTCAAGCCTCTTTTAGGCCCCGGTTGGGCCGTTGAGGTAATGGCGGAGGCTCTTCCTGTCGTCTCCCGGAGGCCGCCTGGCGCGGGCGGGTTGGGCCGGGGTGAGGCATTGCCGGAGGGCTGCCTGATTTTTGTACCCCCCTCAATGTAAGGGGCAGCTGGTCATTGCTCCGTTGTTACTAGGCCAGCTTCTGTCAGTGCACGGGTCTTCCGCTGTGCCCGAGAACCTTCACGTGTGTGGAACCGAGCTTTATTGTTTCCTGACTTAAGCCTCTGCATTGTGGTTCTCAGCAACTGTATACACAAGATACCCAGGGCTCTACAAAACGAGTTTCCAAATACTTCAGTAGCTGTGGTGAGAAACTTTACAGGCACTGTGAGAGCACGATTATGCTCTTCGATATCCACCCTGGAGTGCAGCTGGGAACATGGGTCAAAAGACGACAAGAGTGGCAACTCTCAAGGCAGAAGTTTGCAAGTTGCAGTTCTAAGTTTGCTGGTTCTGGGGTGGTGGCTCACAGTGCAGTCCCGAGCAGGCAGTCTCATGTTTTGCTCCTCGGAATTACTCCTCTGTCAGTTCAGACACTTCAGTCAAAATGAGGCCGCTGGGCTGTGTCTCTCAAAAAGCATCATTAAAACACTGTCCCATTCTTAATATCAAGCAACCCACTGAAAGCCTTGTGAGTCCTGCTACACCTACAAAATACTGACATCCCCACTGCTTTTACCATCTTTGCAGGAAAAAACACAAGAAAACACAGCTGCTTGGTCCTTTAAGGAGACCAGCAGCACCCATGTCTGAAAGAATAACCCTTTTTTATTATTTCTTCTATTAATGGTGATTTATTTTGACATTGGATTTAATTCCCCAAGAAAGAAGATATTTTCTCTGTACTTCCCTATAGCGTGTCTACAGCTGGGGTTACCAAACAGTTTATGAGCACCCACTAGGCTGAGTACTAAAAGTCTTGGTGCTGGTGCAGAGAATGCTGGAATTCTCAGCTGGCTCACTGGAGGAAATTACTGCCATTCAGCTGATGGGGAGGCATGGGAAATTGCCTTCTTGCACACAAGATCCAGTGTATTTTGACACTGGCTGCTGTTTCTCACCCATCCCTGTAGAAGGGGCACACCCTGTGTTGTTCTTGGTGGGGACAGCTCAACCAGACAGCTCACCAGGCAGGGCAGCAGTTGACTCTTGTGTTGCAACGCAACTGCACGCAGCTCAGCTCGCTATCTGCATGATGGAACAGAGCCCAGCACTTGCACCAGCAGCAGCAGAAAGGCTTTAGGCTCAGTTTCTTCCCCCTACACCTATACCCACTGGGCTTTCTGAAGCGATCCCTACTGTTAGTCTAAGCAGGAGCTTCTAAAAGCATTTCTTTTCCTCTGGTGTGATTGATCCCATGCAGAAAGAAGACAGACTTTTGAGGCATCCATTCCCAAATCCCAGGCTCACAGCCTTTTTTGAAAGACCTAGTAGAGGTCATGGCTAGAAAAACAATAATAAACTCTGCCTCTTCCAGTAAAGTATGCGCAGCTATGCATAATATTTAGAATACTAGCAGGCCAGGAAGTGAGCTTCACCACCAGCCATGTAATCATCCAGGCTCTCTAATTGCTAGCTTGCTCCCTGGCTGTTTTGCAACTGCTTTTAATTAATCCTTTTCACGACAATGTCCAGGGGTGTTATTTCAATGATAGCTCACTCCAAAGACAGCTCCCAGGAGAGCAGTATGGATTTGGTGAACCCTCCACTTGAGCTAGGATTCCAATAGTAATAATAAAAAAAAATCATCATGAAGGTGATTAAGCACAGGAATGTATTTCCTACAAACGTCTCTGAAATCTCATGTGGAGATAACTCGCAGCTTGGCTGAGCAAGACCTTCAGTATTGATCCAACTTGGAGCTAGGTATGCTTTGAGCAGACGGTTGGGCTAGTTGATCTGTAGCAGTCCTTCCAACCAACATTTTTCCATGATTCATCAGGCTTTGAACGGTCAAGTACCCTCGGATGTTCTCAGGGCTACATGGTGGGGTCCAAGATACATATGCTTATGTTAATGAAATAGAAGCTGCTGCCTTGGTCAACAGTAGCACAGCCTTCACCATCAGGAACTTGAAAACAAATAAAACCTGTGTTAGGACCACAGGGCTACCACTGAGTTGAAAGCAGACGTGTGGCTGCACAGTGCAAACAAGGCCTCTGTGTCGTAGATGGATGTAACTCCAAGCAGTGTGGATGTGAGCCAGGTCTTGCCATTTAGCCTCAGGCTTAGGGACCATGCCCAGCTCTTCAAACAGTAAGGCTGTGCATACATAGGCTGAAGGAAAAGATGTACAGTTGGTGTAACATGAAAAACCTAGAACAAGAAAGCATTGCTGAGTACGGTCTACTCAATCCATGGCACAGTACAAAATCCCAGTGGGACTACCATGCTAGTTATGTACATTTATTTGGCACATTTTAAGCTTTTCCAATCTTTAACAGAGTCAAGACCATGCTCAGTTGCTGAACTACAGCATTTGATAACTACATAGGATAAAGTAGTCAAAAAAATACCGTATCTAGCACGAAACTGGAAGTTTGGGGTGACAGTTTTATTACAGGCAAAGTAGGACAGAAGAAGTTGTTAGGAAGGTGTACGTTTTAAACTGAGACGAGACACTTTCTTGGGGAAAACCTAGTGACTGTGCCAGTGCAGAAAACATCCAGAAGAATCAAGCTGTTCTTCATAAAACAAACTGCAGTTTCTTTCATGAACCTAAGAACTAACTCCTGTGAGGTATTTAGGAAAGGTACATGTCTCCTTTAAATCAGGATAATAAGGAAGTATTTACGTACATTCACAGGTAAAAGCATAGGGAACCAAGAGAGCCTAGCTGCTTTCCCACCTTCTCAAGCACTCATTTAAGAGAGGTGATACAAGGTTTAATAACATAGCCTTTATTGAGGACACTGGAAAGCAAGTGTTTTAAAGCAACTAATTTTTCATAAACAGGAAAGAAAATTTTACTTCCTATGATGTAATTACATAAAATCTGTTTAAGTCACTAATATATAAAAAATTAAAAAATAGAATAAAATAAAATGCGTACTTCAGAATGTAGTACCATCAAGAAGTCCTAAATAACTGTATTTTCTATAACAAAGGGAAAAATGAAACACATTTGCATGGACAGAAGTCAACAGTATTAAAACAATTCAATGTATAAGGAATTCTGATGATTTGTGAGCTCAGTTCTTGAGGATGACTATAGAAGTAGATCCTAGCAGGATCAAACCTTGTATATTTACACTCTTAGGTGTAAAAGTAATATTGCCAGTTCACTGAAATACACACTTTCAGTACTGTTCTGAAAATCAATGAAGTCTAGAAGCTAAATTTTAAGTTCAGGTGTTCACATTTGAAATAAAATACTTCACATCCTGCATAATTAAGGCAAAGTATGTTATCTTTTGAAAATACCTTGTATATATTTCTGCATAAAAATATGAAATAAAAAATAAAACTATATATATTTAAGAGAACACTTACATATGGTCCAGCAGAATAAGGCACAAAAAGTAAATAGAACGCAAAAGCATATATAAAAGTTAATGTGTTATTTTGAGTGGAATATAGCAAAATTCAAGTAGTTCTGAGTATGCTCATTTCTTGCAATAGGAATACATATTTTATATAGATATTTCATGCTAAGCCTGATGTACCAAGTTTCATCATGTAAGCATAATCTAGAAGAAGCAGGTCATTTGTAGCGTGACTGTATTTAGAAATCTGATCAAACCATCAGAAACAAGGCTCCTTTAATGAGACCACTTGGCCTGAAATCCAAGCATATATTTTCCAACAAGGATAAGTATATTGGATTCTTGCCCAAGTCACTTGACTTGGGCACATTTTGTGTGCATGCTTAATATGAAGGTTAATACTTCCATTAATATAAATGACAACACATGCCCCAAAAGTTGGACACATTTGCACAATTTCTTTTCACAGGTGTTCACAAGCAAATTCTCTGTGTAAAATTCCAGAGATGACTGTGCAGAATGGGCCACCTGCATGAGTTCAACTGCATTATCAGGGTCAGAAACCTTTCAGGTGAGCGGGTATTTAATTTAGTTCAGAAGTACAGTCTGTTTATCAACAAATAAGCACACATGTTCTCATGTAGAGAACAGAGACTCTTAAGACAATTTCATTAAGATAGAAGGCATACATCATCATTTGTTGCCTGACTGCAGCCTCAGAACAGCACCATTCCCCCCAAGTAATATATATAGGGTTTTCACAGAGGATGCCGAGAGCAGATGAAGTCTTTACTTCCTTCCCAAAGTTTCAGCTAGTTTCTTCAGTCTTTTCTTCAGCTCTAGAGGAAACTTCTCATAACACTTTTTGCAGACAGGTTTCATATCAAACTCAACAAATTTATTCCTAAAATGACAAAGCAAAATACAGGCAAAGTTTTATCATCAGGGATAGTGAAAAATACATTTTAAAAGTACACTATTAAATGTGCACAGGCAAAAAATTACAACTGCAGTTTATACATATCTATGAAGTTACTTTTACAAGGTTATACACTGTAAGCAGTAATTACACATATCCTGTTGAATAAGTTACCCTGTTTTTACCCAAATGCCCATATTTATTAACTGTGGCATTTAAAAAGCCTTCAAAAACTAACTGAAGAGCTAAACAGACTAAACATAAGATAATGGAATAACAAGTTAAGATTTCAAGTTGCAGTTGTGTGAAAAATATTTTGGTTTTGAATGCCATAAATTCATGCAAGAACTCAAAATAAAAGCATCCTTAGCACTGACCAAAGAAGAAAGGAGCAGAGATGGTGGTGAGAAGGAAAAAAAAGTTTACAAACAGATTGGCTTTTTCTTTTTCTGCTTCTCTTTATCCTTTGCTTCACGTTCCCGTTTGGCAAGTCGTCGCTTAAATTCATCTGGCATTTTCTCATAACAGTGTTTGCAGACAGGTTTTAGATCAATTTCAACAAACTTATCCCTTTAGAGTTAAACACAGAAAAAATAAAGGACAGAAAAGGAGAAGAGTTAAGAACACTAGGTGAAGGAAGACCTGAACAGAGAGCTGAACGAGATGTAAATTATTAAGTGGAGGAAGAGGAAGAAAGATGCACATGTTTTCTCAATGCTGCTTTTATATTTTTTCATACCGTAACAGTTACACTCTAGGAACATCTACACTCTGAAGATAAACACTGATATGTTTTGAAGGCATCACTCGAAGGCATCACTCTCACTGGTAGACTTACTTGAGTGTTAACTTAGTGTTGCAAGTTGAACAAGCGAAACAGTTCACACACCATGCCTTATTCAGAGCAGACACAACTAGGTGATGGGAAAAAAAAAGGAGAAATCATTAACATTACAAAAAAAAAAAAAATAAAGAAAAAGTTGGTACAGGAATTTTAAGTTCACATGTTCATGAGGCATGAGGAACAGTCATCTGATTCTTGTATCAAGTATTATGGATTACAAGAATAATGGGGCAAGATGAGAAAGGCACATGGGAGTGTAGCGTAGCAGGACTGTGAGCACTGATAAAGCTGAGACAAGACCAGTTTAACCTCCTTCTGCCTCCTGTTTCTTGCCTCCACCTCATCTGATAGCATATTGACCTCAGGCAACTGTTCTATGAGGCTGTGTTTTCAACTTTGTCAGGAAACTTTTTCAGCTGAAGACCGATCCAGCAAAACTATGTTTAAGTTTTCATTTGGTTTCATTTCTCAGGGCCAGTTCAGACTGCAGTGCCTTCAACAGTGGCACTTGCACAGCCCAAAGACACTGTTGGTAAATCAGCACTACCAAGGTGAAAATATCTATGGACTCATGGAGTAAATTACTTGATTGAGACAAACTTGGACATATTTTTATTCTTTGCTTTGGAGAGAAAGTATTTTCTTTTTGTTCTGTACCTCAATCCATTTTCTGTTCTCCCTCTTTTTCAATATACCTTCTCAGTTTTCCCTGCCAAAATGTGTCTCTCTTCTTAATCCAGGTTAGAGGATGCAGGACAATGGTCTTCTCATAAAATACAATATTTTGTCAACAACAGACAGAACCAGAGCATTATCATGCAGAGCTTTTTTCCTGCACTATGGGGCAAGCACATCCTCAGATGCAGTTATACCACTGCTTGCCAAAATAGTACTAGTCAGATGAAAGTCTCTGCTCCCAAGCAACAGTCACAGACACTCAAAAACTGCTGCCACAGATGTCTGTTTCACCACTCAGAGAGAGAATAATATTGGATATTCCTAGTTTGTGACAGCAGTGTCAAATTTGTGTGTGTAAATGAAAGGAGAAATGTAACTGAAAACATACACTGAAAATCAAGAAACTACTGCATTACACTATATTCTGTTCATTTCCACAGAGACCAAAACATACAACATGGGTGTCAGATAGTAGGGTGAAAGGTTAGAATTACACAGAGATGTAGTTATGGGACAAACTGGATTTATTCATTCACCTCAAGTTCCAGTTTCGCTCATTTTTGCAGGATTTTATTGAAAAAGAGGACACTGTTTCCTCTAAAGAGTTTTGGATTGTTGTTCTGCAGGTCCAGTTCAGACAATGTGGGGAAAGCACACCTCTGGAACGTAGGTCTCACCCTATAGTTACATGACTATAAACCAGTTTATGCCTCTTTTTACATGCTGGAGGTTTCCTCCTACTTTGCTAATGGCTTTGGCTTAGGCTAACATTATAGTATTTACTTCAGGCAGGGGTAAACAGGCACATAATGTTGCATTATTTCCGGTAGAATAATTTGCTTTTGGCGTTTTATCATACCTGGTTGTCCCAAAACCCCCACAAAACCACACCTCCCCTCAAAAAACAAACAACAAACAAACAACAAACCCACCAAAAACCTTAAATCGCTTGCTTCCAGCTCTGCCACTTCTACAGGACAGATCTTTCCAAGAATGATTTTTACTGGGTTTGTGACATTATCATCAGCCTAGATTTCAAAACACATGTGCCTGTGATACTCTAAGAACCAAACTGATGTCATGGGAACTAGGCACTTTTAAAAAATCCCTTAGAGTGACCACCCATGTCTTTCAATATCTAAATACTTTATCATAGTTGCTTCATGATTCCTAAACTCGCTTAAGGAGATGCCTGTGTGGTCATTCTCACCATTACATGCGTCCTATTTTGGAAGCTGGTGAGGCAGGAAGCTGCTTTTGTGCATCTCTCAGCATTCCTGGCCTTTGCATGTCATTAAAGGGTTTCCAGTTGACCACTTCTACTGACGAGTCTTCTACTGTCATGAAATGCTTGCTCTAGCCTTATCTCTGATCAAGTGAATGGGTGGTATTATTTTAATAAGGATGCAACAGGGGGCTGTTTTCCGTTTGCTTCCACTTTTAAAGAGGACTTCTATCAGAAAGGGACATTAAGGAAACAGAAAAGTGCTTACCGTCTCCTTCAATCACACGGTTGCAGTGGAAACAAACATCACCAAAGAGCTGAAGAGGAAAGATAAGTGACGAAATTTTATGTAATGATTTTATCAAGAGGAGCTTCTGAAACTAACAAAATACTTCAGCTGATGGACTCAATATTTCAGTAAAATAAAGAGAATGCTGGCAAGTCTGGTCTGGTTTTCCAAGTACATCACAAAAAGTCTTTACAATATTAAAGATGAAAATATTTGTGTAACTCCGATCAATTTTGTTTTAACATTTCTCTAATCCCGAACATCTGAAATACAGCAGTTGGTGTCACATACACATAGTTAATAACCAGGCAGTTTAACATTTGGACTTAAATGCATGACTAGAACAACACATTACTGTTTCTGGCAAAAACTGTAAGGAAATGTTATTTTTATTAAAAAAGAGGAAAATTTAGGCCAAAAATTATTCATTCTATTTTAGGGCTTAACATTCATCCACAACAGTTAAGAAGTGCCCAAAGTGTCATGTGTTTTCTTGTAACTGTAGAAGTTAACCTAGTAAAAGACATCCACTCTACACACAGCACTTGCCTGGGATGTGTAACTGCCCCATCATGGCTGCAACACTACTACTACTAATGTCACAGCATTTATTGTCTACAAGTATGCCAGCAACTTTTCAATCATCTGCCCTTCATCACTGGCAAATTAAGAACCCATCTGTAATTAGCAGGTGCCTTACAACTCCCAAATATAACCCTTACTCTTGTATTTATATAAATGAAGAGGTGGACATGACACAATGCTGACAGCTTCCAAATGAAAAAGGTCTATGCATCATGATGCAGGACCACACAATCAAGGGAGTCTGGAGAGAGATGATTAAGTTCTTCACTGTGAGGGTGGTGAGGCACTGGCACAGGCTGCCCAGAGAAGCTGTGGCTGCCCCATCCCTGGCAGTGTTCAAGGCCAGGTTGGATGGGGCTTGGAGCAACCTGGCATAGTGGAAGGTGTCCCTGCCTATGGCAGGAGGTTGAAACTAGCTGGTCTTTAAGGTCCCTTCTAACCCAAACCATTCTGTGATTATATAATTTTATGCTCTAGAACTCCTACATAAATGCAAGTGGTCACTAGGTGGTGTCATCTAACAAATTTAGTGTGCAGTCTTCAGCAACCTAATGAATGACCTGGGTTAAAACAGTCAGTCCCCTTAGTGCAGCAGCTGTAGGGAAAACCACACTAGTCACTAGGGCCTTATCTTAAACCACAGCTACCGAGGGGCAAATATACCTCAGTTTCTTGGGAAAGACCATTACCTGCTATGATCTCCCAGACATATAAAAGCTTGTAACAGCTCTACTTAACTACCAATAAGCTTGAAGAACAACTCAGTACAGATTGTCCTGGCTATCCCTTGTGAAATACCTGCAACTTTCTTTCTCAATACCAACGTACAGAGAAACTCATATAAATTCACTGTAACATAACATCTGCTAATTGGCATTACACCCACAGGTGCCTGTAAGAGGACAGAAGAATGTTCATGGGTTTCCATCTCTATCTCATAAAACCGATTTGTGAGTTTACTGATTAACACCAGTTTAAAGAATACTCAGCCTTACCTGGTTGTAGTGGGTTTCACAATACGCCAAGCCTTTTCTCTCATAATGACGATGACCCAGGAATGGCTTTTCACATTTTGCACAAACAAAGTGCTACAAAGAACATTACACACCATTTTATTATTTGGAAGTAATGATTTTTTTTTCTGGAAAGCAAACCAACCAAACCCAATGCTGAACATTACTGAAGTCTATTGAGCTAGCTGTCCCATACTGAAAAGGAGAATTAAAACTTTCTCATTTCTACACTTAGACCACTGAAATAATGTTCCTTTTAATGTCTTCAAGATTTCAATCCAAAAGTTACAACAAGAAAAAAATCAAGCAAAGGGATTCCCATGTTATCAGTGAACAGAATGAGGAGATATTAAACTGGAGATAATGTACAACATTATTACACTCTTGTGAAGACAGTAAAATGAATAAACTGGTTATCTTTCTGATTTCAATTGAAGATGTAGAACTACATCTTGTACACGTGCCTGAAATATGAACTCTCACATAAAGTGCTTTAGAGATATTTACATGGCAGGTGACTATGGAAGACATGAGGGTATTATGATGATCAGTAATATTGCGGTTGACACAGAATTTTACTGCATTTCCACTCATACTACTTTGCATTCTGAAATTTTCTTTTGTAAAGACCTCACAGTGCTTCCTTTGATAAATGATTCTAGTTTCACAGACAAAGCTGTCCATAACGTAGGAAATAACTCCTATTTCACCATGGAAGACTGGCCACAAGAAGGCTGAAAACAGGATTAGGAGAAGGCATTTAGTAATCATTGCTGCATACTTTGCTAATCCTTTCATTGAAATTCATCAGCAAAATCACAGATAAGTATGTTAACATTTATGTTTGTAAAAGACAATATATATTATCTGGTATTTACCTCCACATGCCATTGTTTGCCCATAGCATTCACCACACGGCCCTCAATTGGTCTCCTACATGCCCCACAGATGGGGACGCCCATTTTGTCATGGCAGGGTAAGCAGTATAATTCTCCCTTCAACTCACGAGCATCAGCAGTAAGTTCCTTCCTGTTCAAAAGTTCATGAATTGAGAACATGAGTAACAGCACTGAACAATGTCAACTCCTGAAAGTGTCTGAAAAGAAAAAAATAACTTTTAAAATTTGTTTTAGAAACTGTGTTTGTCCTACAGTAAGGCAGCAGCATCAAATACGACAGTTCAACACAGCTCAAGACTGATCACAATAAACTGAGAATAGGCTGCAAAGTGAGAGGCACTAAGACACTAAGTCTCTGGAAAACACAACAGAGCTACTGGCATTCAGCATTCTGGTTATGTGGCACAAATGTGTGTGTGCAAGCTGTAGACATGTTTGATTTATATTCTGGCAATCTTATCACTGGTTTATTTTAGATTTGTGTAGCTGTAACTGAAAGTAAAATGTAGTCCTCTACATCTAGGTACATTTTCCTTGTTGTATCAAACTTCAGAGAACGAAAACTATGGACACAAATGAGCTAACTACATCTATTCACTGCCAACTGCAGAATCTCATATACTCTACTTTTTACTAATTTGCATGGTTAGAATGTGGCTGTACTCACTAATGCTCTCAGCTGGTTGCCATTGACACAACTGTACATGTTATTCAAATCAGTCTTTGCTATGGCAATGAAATAGTGGCTCCCTTTGCACCAGAAATAAACAACTAATAATCCATGCTATATCCTACAGTGCTCTGTGGTCTGTGCATCAGTGCACTGTAGAAACACGCAGCTTCATGGACTGCAGTTGCAGAAGCTGATAAAATGAGATGGGAGAAAGCGTCTAAGAAAAAGATAGGTTTTATAAGGACAGAACAAAGTTTGTGTGACATTCAGCTAAAATGAAATTAATATAGGCAAGATAGTAACTCAAGCAGCCAAAGAGGACCACTTTTCTTCTTCTCACAGCAGAATAACAACCTGTCATTTCGCTACTGCAGAAACCATTACATGTGTCCATACTTCATATTTTGTACCACCCTGTTCTGCAGAGTCCAGTCTTTCTCTGCTCCCTGACAGATTGTTTGAACTCAAGGTCCAACTCCACGATCCCAAAAGCAGTAACACACGTCTAGCTACAAGGCACCCAGACCCCACCCCTCTTGCCAACTGCACAGGAGAGGTTTTCACTTTAAGATGTAAACTGATGAAGCAAGTAAACCCAGCATTTTCCCATTTCCCTTTGCAGAACTCGAGTTACCCGCAGTTTGCACAGTTGAAATGATCAGGGTGATAAGGATCATTTTTGAATATGAGAGGCTGTTCGTCAATAATGGCATGACACTTCTGGCAAATGTACTTTCCCAGGCCTCTGGCTTTTTCCCTGTTATGGCAAGGACGGCAGAGATGTCTGAAACAGCATAAAGAAAGAGAGGTAAGTACTGGTACCAGGTACTGTAGTGCAAACTATAAGCCAAAATTCTGTGAGAACCTCCTTTCAATCAGTCCTTTTTGGAAGGAAAATAGTCTTTAAAATGATTTGCTAGCTAGACTAACCAAGTTCAGAAGAGGCAAGGTGATCTCTTTATCTTCTGTCACCATGGGAGCCTCATTTGAGTTTAAACTGTGTTGAAACAGTTTGCTATAAATTCTCTTATTATACATATGAAGCCAATGGCTGTAAAATCCGCATGTCAAACATTCTTCTGATCACAGCTGGTAAAAATATCCTGGTCTGTGAAGGTTCCCACTGAACTTAAAGCAATTATTAATAAATAGGTGCTAAACAAGACCAAAACTGGAAACCTAAGTTGGAAAAGAAAGTAAACATTTGTATGAAAAAAATAAAGACAATGCTTCCGTAACTGAATGTTTTCTCTCTTATTAAGCACAACAGTGGCCCCAAAACATCACCGTGTTTGCCAAGAAATCTGGTGTTCATTTTTAAAGTGTGTATTCTAAAATAGCCATTCTTAGTTTTGTCATGCTCTCTTAGACTTTTCCCCACAAAAGATGCTTCGTTTTTTCCATCTCAGCTGGAAAGCTTCAGGAACCAAAACCTCTCAGTCCCCGCTCTTAGTCAATTTTATTCATGATCAATTAACAGAAGGAAGGGTGAAGATCTACCTGCCAGCATTCTTGACAAATCCAATATCGGCCAGTACTTGTTGGCAGATATCGCAGCAGAAGCACTCTGGATGCCAGCTATTGTTCATAGCTTTAATAACACGACCAATAATGAACTCACCTGTAAGAAACACAACACCAGGATGTAAAATAACATACCAGACAACGTTAAAGTCAACCCACAACAGAACTGCTAGAATGACAGCATCATCCTCTTCCTCTCCCCCCCCCAAATCTGGTAGATACATTGCCTTCAGTATCACAGTTCTGGTTCTGAACTCTGGAATTTGGGTTTGTGTGGGGTTTTTTGCTACGGGTCAGAAGAAAATGTCATGCTGATGGAGGACCTTCTGTTATTTACAGACAAGCCCTTCTAGATGCACACTCTACCTCCTCTCTGTAACCATCCTTTATCAGTCCCTTTCCTGTTTTTACTTCTCTTCTCAAGCTGTTCAGAAATATATGGAGTTCTTTATATAATATGTCTTTCTTGTGTCCTAATAACCTTCCTCCTTCTTTTCCTCAAGAAGATGTCACCTTTAACTTGTCATGTACATAGTACTGGTTTCTACTCTACTAGGACCAAGCCTTGAAGGGGTTCTGTGCTCAAAGTACAATAGAACTGAGCTTGGGTGGCTATGGACATCCTGCAAAACACCTCACATGGAGTCAAAACGCAAAGCTGCAGTGAAGCTGCAGAACAATCATTCTAACACATACAGCTTCTGACCTACCACAAGGAATCCTGTCCTGCAAGACATTAAAAAACTAGCATGAGAACCACCGTTTTGTATGCAGTATGACTGTACCACACAGGCAGTGGAGCTATGTCCACCATACACAATTCAGTCATTCTGTATGCAGACATTGTAGCCAAGGCCCCTGAGCAGTACAAAGGCTCTGCCTAAAATGCACTGAGAGATCAGCTACCCAGTTCTGTGGGAGGCTGAGTCCTGGCTTTGGAGAATACAACTCCAACAGCTGCCAAAGGGAAACGGTCGGGCAGGTAACTGATGCAGACACAGCAGACAGATAACATCGGGCATGAGGCTCTGTGGTGTTCCCATGAAGTCATAGCTTTTCAAGAACAAAACCCCACAGACTCCATAAATGTCAGGAATGTTTGAGGCCTCGTTGCTGACAACAGCCCAATTGATTTTGGCTGTGCTTATGAAATCCAAGCAGTGGCAAAGCCCAGCTCTGACAGGGCCTTGATGATGTTTTAAGGAAGCTGGTGCTACAAGGAGCCAGGGCAGAAGTGGAAGCTGTGTCAGCTGGGCCAGAGAAACTCTGGAGATAGGTTGTGTAGCTCCTCAGAAATCATCACCGCCCCATTTCTTCCTCTTCTCCTGCTTGCTCACATCTGCAGCTTTAAATGCAAAGGTCCGTAACATCTGCTTCCCTCTCCTTTGGTGTTCAACCCCTCCCTCCACTCAGCCAAAGTCCTCACTGATGTAACTGAAAGCTGTAGTGCCTTGTCAAGGTGCCACAGAAACACAAGCACTTCCAGACCAGTGGAAACAGTCAAGTAATGACTTCCCAGCCCTGCCCAAGAACGATGTGTCACACACAGGGAGGGAAAAAAACCCGTGCAAATAATTACAGTGCAGCAGACACACAAGCATTTACATCAACAGTGGCAAATGAAAAGCAGCCCTCAGTGATACGTAGGGTGGACATTAGATGCTGAAGCCTTAAAGGTAAATACAACAGGGGACCAGCTGATCGTCATTTGATTGTAACAGTAGATGTTGAAGGTTGTCCCAGCTTCCATGGGGAGCTGGACAGCATGGGTGGGTTATAATAGTCAAAGCAGATGACAAAGATTTGTTGTGGGGTTCAACTGCATGAGAAGGGCCAAATATGATCACAGCCAGATGTATAGACATATATAATCAGAAGTACATGAATAGTCTGTTCACTGGGTCACTGGATCAACAGCTAAACTACTCAATCAAATAAGCAAACATTTTTGGGCTTGGGGTCTTTTTTTTACATCATACTCTTTGATGACCTTTAGGACAAGCAGGTTCTCAAACTGTCTGAAGTCTAGTTCATTCTGGAAGTTCAGATGCTCAGCTGCATAGGGCCTTCTCCAGAGAACACACAGACAAGGGTTGCACCTCTTCCCCCAGTGACGCTCCCATTTGTGATCAGTGCACAGTGTTTCACCTTGATGTAAAACTCACCACACTGATGGCAGCAAGGGGCAAAAAGCATTTGAAAATCATGTTCACAGTACTTCCTCCCTTCAAACTGCAAACGGAAAAAAAAATCTGAGTGTTAGAGAATGAAGAGCCTGCAGGTAACATAAATGCTGTATGTAACACACCAATTTGTTTCCAGATGCAATTGGGTAGTAAAACAGACACAAAAAAAGACTATACGTTAGGCATTAAATCCACCCACCTTAATTCAGCTACTACAATGCATGTAGTGTTAATAGCACACCATTCCTCTAATGCTGCTCACAGTATAAGGCATTTTCTGTCACCCATTTACATCACAAGAGACATCTGAATTTTCACAGACTGCTGAGACTCTGATGCAACTGGACAAATTCTGGGCAGGAAATTAGCTAACAAAAACCTCTCCTGGAGGGGAAGCATTTTTCCTGAACCCATTTGATCTCTTCCCCACTCTGCATTTCCTGCAAGAATGACCCAGCATACTGGAGGAAGTAAGGAGGAGGAGAGGAAGAACACCCAGGGACAGAAATCCTTGCAATTTGTGGAGCAGCACAGCCAAAACATGAAGGGAAATAAGGTTTTTCCTTTGTGATGCTTATTTCATAGAATCACAGAATCATTTAGGTTGGAAAAGACCCTTAAAATTGAGTCCAAATTTTAAGGAACAAAGTTCACTACATCTGTGAGATAAGAAACTGATCTTAAGGGAGTTGGATCTGAATTTTATCAAAGCTTAAAGAAGTTCAGTTGCAGTTCAAGCTTGCATACTAAAAAAAACCCATATGGAGAAAAAAAGTTCTACAACACTGCATTAGCAATTTAGCCAAAGAATATGCAAAAACATGCATGCAAGTATGTCCTGAAGTAAGGGAAATGTTTAGATACCTTCAAGGCACATCATTTCTAGACACAAATGCCAAGTAGCATGTCAAAACCAGATAGACAGTATTAGGTATGCTGTAAAATGTTTGGATCTTAATGTCTTAGTTTAAAACAGTGGAAGAAGAGGGACAGCAGGAAACCCCACTCCTTTCTTTTTACTGGGCCTAAGAGAAAACAAAGCAAATAGCATAAAATAGTAGCCACATATAAAGTTTTGGTGTATGGAAGGAAAATACAACAATGTGCTTCAAGATTACCTGTTTAATATTATATATTATGAAATTCCAAGGATCAAATACAAGCATAGTAATTACTCATGCAAGTGGCAGGATGAGTACATAATGAATACTCTTGAGATCACAAAGTTAATTCCTTTGCCTGACCTGAATTGCACATGCTAAGAACAGAAAGACACGTGTTTGATACAGACTCTTTCAGAAGTCTCTTCCAGCAATTTATCAAGTGGTTTTTTTCCAGTGTAACAGTCTAAAAAAGATGACTTTTTAAACTGGAGCTTTAAAATAAAAAATGAAAAATTGAGAGACAGAGGGCTAATATTTTCTCAAATAGTAGCAGGAATTGTTGGTTTGTTGAATCGTGCTTGCTTCCTGCCAGGTAAAATCCTTTTTAAACATAAACAAAATCCAAAAGCTTTCTGTTTTGTGTAAATAGATGGTCCAATGGGCGATGCTTAGGTTTGCTTGGATTTCAGAGCCACCACATGTTGATCTGGGCGGACCAGACAGGTTTTCTTTCCCTCTGGTTTGTGTCAGGCAGGTTGGTTTCCGTTCAGCCTAGTTTATATTTTCAGCCTTCTCAGTTCATTTGTGCTGCCTTTCGTGGATGACCCACATCACATACTTTAACAGCAAGGTCATTTGATTGTTGTATGCTGGAGGCCCACGAGTTAAATGGCTCTGCACTGGACATTTCACTGTGACATAGCCTTCAGCTGATCTCCATGTTTTTAGCTAACTTAGTGGAAAGACATGAGTAAAGATGCTTTTTCTAATGTAGTTTTTTGGTAAAGCCCATTTTAAGAAAACACTCAAGGTGCAGCTGGAATAGAAACAAATCTGACAAGCACTGCAGCTGCAACTTCCTTTAATCTTCCTACAGGTTATTACAAACATCTCAGGAAAAGACCCAAACTGAAAGGCACTCCCTCTCATCTAGGAGACAAAAGTTACAGCATCACAGAAGCAGCTAGACTGAAAAAGCCATTTAAGATTATCAAGTCCAACCTCTCTACCCCAGGACTGCCAAGTCCACCACTAGACCGTGTCACTGAGGGCCTCATCTACACAGTTTTTGAACACTACATCTACACGTTTTTTTGGAGTGACTCCACCACTTCCCTGGGCAGCCTGTTCCAATGACTGACTACCCTTTCAGTGAAGAATTTTTTTCCTAATATCCAGTCTAAATCTCCCCTGGCACAGCTTTAGGCTGTTACTTTAAGCTACAACAAACCTGTTGTGCTGTCACTTGTTACTTGGGAAAAGAGATCAGCCACTTCCTCTCTCCATCCTCCTTTCATGTGCTATTCCATTTTATTATTATTAACAATAGCAATAACAATAATTGTAACAACAATAATTAGGTGATACAGATTCCCTAATTATAGCTCTTGTGAGTAGTCCATGAGGATTTTGCTGTGCTACTTCTATTGTAGAAGGCACCTCTCTAAACCCTTCCATCTCCCCCACCTCAGCACTGTGCAGAACAAGTTGGTTCTGAAAGCAAGAGTCTGTTAATGAATAGCTAGACCAGGGGTAAGACTCATCTCTCCTAACCTCTCCTGTCTGAGGATGAGGTGCCCATGCTCCCCAGTGCAAAACACAGGCAGTCTCTAGTAGGAAAGAGCCGATCTTGGACCTGAGTGTGACGTCAGCTGGAGGAAATGCCCACTGACTGATTACAGTGGGGCCGACCTGTCCCTCTGAGCACACTGCCACTGAAAGTCTCCATTTACCCAGCTGTTCTGCTATTAGTATGGGACTGTCCACTGCTACCTGTTGTAAGACTGCAACAACAGCTTTACAGAATCAACAGCTTCCAAGCAGTGGAGTAAAAGCAGACCAGAATTGCTACCACTTCACATGTGACAGCAAAGCATGGAGAGTTTAGAAACTCTGATGGCATGTGCTTGTGCTAATTTCTGTTTAGGTTGAATGCATAAGAAAGTATGCTAAACTGATGATACTGACCAAACTGGAACATGTATCCCAGCAGCTCCTAACCCCGCAGTTCCCATGCAACATAAGGCACACAGCTCTTGCTTACTCCTTTAGGTGACAAGGCCAGCACTGGCTGGATACAAACCTGTATTATCATTTCTACATGTTCATGAGGACACCAGCAAAATTCCTGCTATGCTGTGCAAACCCCAAGCTGCTCATGGGCACTGCTCCATGTGCCTCTGTTTGCACCTGGCAGCGGCTCAGCTCTGGTGCCAGACCAGGCAAGCTGTGCTGATCCTTGCAGGCAGCCCAGAGACATGGCCCAGTGGTGCAGGAGACCCACACTGGTCTGACCAGTTCAGCCTCCACCCATGGAACCACAGCGTGAAAGCTTATCACAGCAGCACGTGACAGCAAATATGATAAGCAGCTTAATGACTAACTGGGGGAACTCTGCAAGGCTTGCAATAGGCAGGTGAAGAATATGGGACTTCCTGATTGATAAGAGCTGGAAATCATTTCCAAGGAACACCAGCTTAGCCAAACCAGATGCAGAATAAACACAAACTCATGCTGGGCAACCAGCAATGCCTGCATTTACCCACAGAGAACCTACTCAGAAACATGTTACCTAGGCACAAACCCAAATGCATCCATCTTCTCAAAGAGCACATTATGCCAGCCTGAGGAAGATACCCTTTCTGCCTGTCTTCTTCAGTACTTGTTCTTGACAGTGATACAGATCATGTCAAGTCTTCAGAGCACTATCAGCCATTTCCTGAGGACTGGCCAACCTAAGCCCATCCTCTACCAGTTTAGGGCTGTCCCTCCCTCTCCCCCAAACCCAGTATGTTCTCATCTCTAGTACCCAGGTGCTGAATGACAGAAGAGAAAGCTGTGCCCTTGTCCATCATTCTCCCTAAGCAGCACCACCAGGAAACAAGTTGGGGTTTCCACTGCAATCATCTCACTGGCCTCTCCAGTGCTAAGTGAGAGTCTTTCTGGCAGCATGAGATGTGTGGATACCCTAAACGGTTCAGAGACAGAGGAGAAGGCCCTGCCAAAGATTTCCTAGCTGAAACAGCCCCAAAATCATGGAGACTAGGATGACATGGACAGCACTGACCAGTCCACTCTCTTGAAATGCCCTGGACAGGCCAGTAGAGATGGGGGAGGAAGGCTGGGTTAAGAACTGTAAGCCACCACCTGAAGACTGGCAGAGCGCTTAAACAGACCAGAAAAGTACCTCTCTTCAACAGCAGCAGAGGGACTTACTGATGTGGAGAAAAACTGCAAGAGCTTGTGCTGGACACCAGAAGGGCTAGAGGCAGACTAGAAGGGCTAGAAGCAAAACGGTGATGTGAAGCTGAAGCCACACACAAGTCTTTACATATTCATTTAATCCTCATCAACTATTACCTCTGCCAGCTGTGGCAAAAAGTGTCTAATCTCAACCGAAACTTTCCACTTTCTATGTAACATTTATCAAGAACAAAGTCTCTACCCAGCCTGAAAAAAGCCCTAGCAACATTAATCAAAACATGTTTAGTACATGGGGCTATTTTCATTCCCAGGACAATCTATCAACACTCATTTCTGGCTTACTGTCTTTAACAGGGAGCATCACTCTGCAATAGGAGAGTGCTCAAACCATCATGAATGTGTAGCAAGGTAGCAGTAGGAAGCAAAATGCCTACTATATCTGAACACCATCAGGTTACTTGCCCCTGCCAAGGAGTCTCAGGTATGGCCAGGCATGAGCAACAGGGAGGTTGTAATATTCCTGGGCTAGGTGGAAAAGTAAGAAAATTGTAGTCCTGGTCCATCCCTTAGGATATACAGGCTGCCTACAGCAGGACTTCTCAAACTTTTGTCTTTAACAAAGGACCATTTGACTTTCTGAAAGAGGTCCCTGGAATGTCTCACTGGTTTTTTGAGTCAGAAAAAGGATGAATACAGTACTCATGTAGAGAAAATAAATTTTATTGACACAATTACAAATACTTCAGTTTTAGAACATTCATCTCACTTCACATTTGCCTCAGGTCTTGCAGATCAGGATGGAGTCTTTACCAGGCCTGCAAGCAGGCAGCAGCTCAGTATGTAACAATTGTAATGCAACATTTAAGTATCTAGGGGGTGTTTTGTTTTGTTTTAATTTAATTGCTCCTGCCTTGCAGCTCACCTTTTGATGTCTTACGGAACACTAGTGTCTCCTTTACCACAATTTGTGCAGCACTATCCCTACAGCAGTGAAAAGACTTTTGATCCTAGGGCAGTGAGAGAAAGAAAACCCAGGAATCTCTCTTTTCCAAGCCACAGTCCTCCCTCAGCCTCTCTTCCTCGCCATGTAATGTGGCTCTGTAAAATTAGAAATACTGCTGTGGAAGATAAACTGTTGTGCTCTTGCCACAAGGATGGTACACTGCATGTGAGGGCATAGCTTTGTGCTTGTAACACATTGCTCACCTTTCTTTTCAGATCACAGTATGACAAAATTCCTGTAACCACTTACTGTAAATGGGGCTACAAGCCACTTGAGTGGGACCTTATCTCTCACACAGTTAATTCCCCGTCTCACATCATCTACCCTTCCTTACACTAAACACTTCAGGTTTTATGAACTAGTCTATAGCTTTCACTAAAACCACTCTGTCCTTGAGACAGATGAGCCACAACCTGAATACCCACAACAGGAGAAGGCAAAAGAAAATGACATTGATATCAAAATACCCATCTGAGCTGAAGGCAATCTACCTGGGGCTGAGAAATATGAGTGAGAATGGGTTTTAACCCTTGAAAGTATGTAAGAACTGCTAATTTTGAATGTTCCACTTTGATAAACCTAGAATTGACCCTACAGAGTCCCCATTTGGTTTGGGCTCTCCACACACCCTGATCACAGCATGCTGACTTACAAGTCATCTCTAAGTGCACCTTTTCACGTGCCATGCTGGCCTCACTGAATTCAGCGATAAATCTCCTATGGACTGCAGGATGCTGGGTTTTCCCTCTATGTGAGCATCCTCCCCTAAGATGTATGCTTTATCTGTAATTCTGGTATGAAATCCGGAGTAGGATTTTTTACAAGGGCATGTAGTGACAGGACAAGGGGGAATGGCTTTAAATTGAAAGAGGGTAGGTTTAGATTAGACATCAGGAAGAAATTCTTCCCTCTGAGGGCAGTGAGGCACTGGCACAGGCTGCCCAGAGAAGCTGTGGCTGCACCATCCCTGGCACTGTTCAAAGCCAGGTTGGATGGGGCTTGGAGCAACTTGGTCTAGTGGAAGGTGTCCCTGCCCATGGCAGGGGGTTGGAACTAGATGAGCTTTAAGGTCCGTTCCAACCCAAACCATTCTGTGATTCTACGATGTTATCAGATTCACACATTTTAGGGAAAAAAATCGGCACTGACAAAGAAATGTCCAGCGTTTTTTTGTTGGGGTTTTTTTTTTTTCTCAGCTCTGATCAGATTAGGCTACACATTTAAAAAAGGTTATATACACTGAAGCCTTCCAAATTAGCACAGAGATTCTTTTCTCCCTCTTCTGAGCATATCCTTTTGGAGCCTAGTTTTAGCCACTGGACCTTCTAAGCTATTGATCTGCCTATAGCTACTTCTGCTATGGAATGAAGGCACAAGGCAAAGGCTGTCACAAGAGGAGCACTCTGCCTGCTTACCTCGTAGAAGAGCCCTTCAGGAAACTGTTGGAAGCACTGGGCACAGACGAAGCACTGCTCGTGGTACAGCTCCCCGTTGCTGTTGACAATTTTCTCCGCAGGGGCAAAGCCACCTCGGCAGCGCTCACAGATGGCGTTTGCAAGCGCATTGGCCATGTTGCTGTCATAAAGAAAAGAGAAGCAGAAAGAAAATTAGCCCAATTAGGCAGCAGCACTAGTTGTGGGGCTCTTTTCTTTCTCCAAAGCCAACTGCATCAGCCTAACGCTAGGCTGCTCAACTCAACAGAAGTTTTTCAATGGACTTAATAACTTGTGGCATCCTTTCATAAATACAACTGACGTTTCCCCCTGCTCCCAAACTCTTTAGAAACAAAACACACACTCGTAACTGTAATTAACTCAAAAAATCAAACTGAAATGTCATTACTACAGATGCATTTGCAAGTTTTTTTAGAATGAGAAATGGCAGGCAATTCAAAGAAGTACTATTAAAAAATACATTAGAATTACAGAAAACAAGGGCAAATATTCACAATAATTGAGGACTGGCATCACACAGGAAAACATAAATGGTAATTCCAAAATAATTCCTAATTCTACAATGTAGACAACAACATTGGTTTGAAAGCTCTAAATAAGCAATGTGAAAGAGTGTACGGTATCTAACCCAGCAGATATTACTGAGAACCAGAGCAAGTAAACAATTATTCCCTATATAAGCTCTGCATAGCTTGAAGTCATTTTACAAATGTAGTTTGCAGTGATGGGATTTTTGGTTGGTTTGCTAAGGGAACTCAGCTCACAGTGTACTGGTGTTGGTCCAGGGCCAAGGTAGAGGGTGGCAATTCTCTGGCTGCCCCACTGTGACCCAAACACAGGCAAACACAAGGTGGCAAACCCATGCCAAGGATGCAAAAGAATACTGAAATAGCAACCTCAGTTGCTTCTCAAAGGTATGTGACCGTACAATGACAGTGTGGTAACTGTAAACCAGAGAGGAATTAGCTACTTCATTAGGACCGTTTCCACATCTGCAGAAGAGAGTACAGCTGTTTTTCAGTAATTAAGGCCAGAAAAAGGCCTCATTTTTCCTTTGCAACCGTTTTCTTACTCATATCTAGACTCTCAAAGCTATGCGTTCAGGATAAATTATCTCCCCTAATACTATTTGACATCAGAGAGCAAATACAGGTAATGGTCTAGTTTCATTACAATCCGGCAACAGCTGGCAATCAAACATCCATCTGGAAGCTTATTAAAAAACTGAGATTATTTTAAACCCATGTGCATGCATGCACACATTTTGATACAGCTATTATGCTGTGCCTGTAAGTGCAGAACCCTCAGTCCTCTTCACGATGCCGAGCTTTCCCTCCCAAGGGGATAACAACTCTCAGTTCCCACCAGGTTCAACAGGAACTGAATTCTTTCCTTGCACAGCATCCAAGGGAGCAAGCAAACACCTAGCACGTGGCTGAAAAAGGAATGTGCTTTATCTATTTCTTACACTGTCTCACAGAAGAGACCTATGCAAGGTCACATCTGACCAGTTATTATTAGCTGGCTTTTTCTCCCCCTCTCCTCTCTCTAGAGATCTTTGCAGAAGAGAAAAACAGTAACTGCTATACAAATATTCACTGCCCCCTTGGTGAAGCAAGGGGGCAATTTTCACAAGGAGATCAAATATATGTATCCCACACGTAACACACAAACTGCAGTGACTACACATATAAGATGTGGTTAACTATAAAGCTCACCAATATTTTCCTTAGATTATACATGCTTTCCATGGTAAAAAGCCTCAGTCACTTCACCCATCCTCCTTCTCAATCTAAATGAAGAATAATTATAACAGAAATCGGGATCTTTCATCATAACTTCAACAGTCCTTGAGCACTAGGGATGGTAAGTGCTGCCAGAAAACGTATAATACAAGCAAAAAGATGAAACAAAGTTAAAAAATAAATGAAAACATAAAGCTTTCCTCCTCAATATGCAAAAGAACTTCACTTCGAAACACATCATGTATGCAAAACCAGTGATGTATGTAATACTTCTGCATTAAGTGAAGCAATTTATCCATTTACTCAAAATAATAGGGAAAGGACCTGAAGTCAGAGCCACTATGTGACAAATTCCAACCCCGTTTCAACTGATGATAAAAACTTTTGATGCAATTAATGATGGAGTTTAAAGCAACAGCACAAATTTTAGTTGATGATTACAACTGGCAATGTATCAAGCAGAACAGTGGCAAAGGTTGCATTACAGAATGACTTGCACAGCCTGCCCGGAGCTCAGATAATAAAATACATATGTACAGTACAGCAACAATGTCACTGCAGTTACACCGCGAAGCCGAGCAGAATGAACTTACAATCTTGCATAAAAGTCACAAAACTCTTTGTAGAGCTTTATTTCACTGTGCCTACGCTGCAATTTTGACACTGGTTTCTCTTCATTCCCTGCAGAGTTGTGAGCATCAGGAGCGCCCTTGTGTGCAACCTCTTCATCCTCCGGGATGGGGAAAGGGCGAGTTCTGTGCTGGAGGTCCATCGCTCTCTAATTGCTTTCCCAGGTGTATATATTCTGTGCTTATACTGCAAGGAAGCTGTAGGCAAAGTCTGCAGAACAGTATCCTGGACTTCCCCTTGCTCCCAAAGAAGTGATTTACTTTCACAGCTCCGTGTCATGTAGCTGGAGCTGCTCAGCACCCTGCTCGAGCTTCAAGTTAAAAGTTCAGCGGCGGGGCGGTGAGCCCGTCGCGCTGTGATTTACTGATGCTGCCTGCAAGCGGAGGAGCACATTCCCCTGCCAGGCCCTCATGCAAACTTGCTGGAAAGGGGCTTTCACTGATGACTGCTGACAGAAGCAGCCCAGGAGAGCTGTGGTGTGAGTAACCTACGGGAGCAAATTTGTTCACTACCAAACTTGTCTGCAACTACCTTCTGCTGGGCAGGGGGATGGAAGCAGATTCCAACAGTATTTTATGGACTTTAATGTTCCACTTGCTTCTTCTAAATCATATGTGCTGAATTTATCTATAGGCATCTTTCTTCTTGTCTGTACTTCAGAGAAGAGGTAAGTACAGATGGATAGTCTGGTTTCTGTTGTGCTTCACAGGCCATTAACCTGACTGCCAGGTATGCTATAAAGGGCAATATATAACGGAGGAAGAACGAAGCTTGATTTCCAGTGATGTGCTGGGTTTAGAACAATTATCTAACATAAGAACACTTACTGAAGTAATTTAATGTGGATATCAGGGAACAGAGAGAGTAAAACCAGGAAGAAAGAACTGAAATTAATCATTTCTTCACCACAGAACGCTCTCCTAATGTTGCAGTTATTTCATGGCTATATTCTATTTTAAAACCCTGTTGTGCACTGCTTACTAGGGAAGGCAGTGTCGATTAGCTGCAGATCTGCAGCTAATCGCACTCCTGAAAGCTCTCCCTGCTTGAAGTGCAGCGCTTGTGGAAGACGTGGGACACTCAGCTTCCTGCAACTCCTAACTGCAGACAAAGCAGGCTTTTGGGAAGCCACCCCAAGGAACCATCTCTTGGGTTGAACTGACTCAGCCTGGGTGGCAATCAGCTGAACTGCAGAACTGCATGCACTTTGTGCTCATGACACACGGCACGTTGGTATCTGAAGAATCTGCTAGTCTGCGAAGGGGTATGAGAAAGCAGAGTAGGACAGGACAGAGATGAAGTAGAGAACAAATAGAGAAATAAGGACTAGAAGACCACTGAATCATAAAATCATTTGGGTTGGGAAACACCTTTAAAGTCATCAAGTCCAACTGTTGACCCAGCACCACCAAGTGCCATTAAAACATGACCCTAAATGCCACATCTACACATCTTTTAAGTAACTCCAGGGGTGTTACTCCACATCACTTCTGTGGGCAGCCTGTTCCAGTGCTTGACAACCCCTTTGGTGAAGATAATTTTCCCAATATCCAATCTAAACCTCTTCTGGAACAACGTGAGGCCATTTCCTCTCATCCTCTATCACTTGTTACCTAGAAGATGACAAAGTATATGACAAAAAGTCCAGTCAAGGCTTCTACTTAACATGCCTTCACCTTCCCAGATCCCACTGCAGAGGGTCTGGTTTATGAAGGTTTTAGGCTGTATCTCTCACCACCAGTTGGAACAGCTTGCTCAGTAAGACCACAGCAGCACCCATGCCACTCTCCACACAGGCCTGGGCTTGCACATATCCACCTTCCTGCAGCCTGGCCAACACAGAACCACGCTTCTGCTGCTGCCTGATTTACGGGATAGGTTTGGTCAGGCGTCTTTCATTCACTTCTCAGCAACTCCCGGGCAAGCTATTCCCCCGTGTAGGTGGGATCCAGGCAGCCTGACCCTGCATATTTGCCTGTCTGTAGGTGTGATTACCCATCCTGCACAGGGCTGCCGCGAGTCACAAGCTGTAACAGGCTGAGGAGGCTGCACCCTCACCACTGACACCACTTGGCTGGAGCTCAAGCCCTATTTTATCTGCCATGGAGCAAGCTCCAGATCAAGCAGTGCTCAGGTTTTAGCCCTAGGCCACAATGATCTCTGCCATAGCACCATGACAGGAAACAGCGCTGGAAGAAAGGTGTCTGCGTCCTCTGGAGCACAAAAAAGAGCAATGCTTGCCAACAGAGATGCAGGCACAGTGATGCAGGCTCTTATTCTCCATCCTGCCTTCCAACATGTCCTGCACAGGCCAATGTTGAGCTTCTCTGGGTATGACAAACTCTAGGGAGACTGACTGCAATGGACTAACCATACTGATTCATCCAAGGCTAGTGCAGGTACACCAAGCCACTAAGAGCCAGCAGGTCAATCTGCCTCTTCCCCTTGTCACTGACCATTTTCTCAATTGTTTTCTTGTATTTTGTCCCACATTGCAGGCAGTTCTCCTAGGAGGCTGCACTGTGAATCAGAGAGCCCTGAAGAGTTTCTTTCTCCTGGTGGATTACTTCAATCCTTGATGTAACCTACACTCCACAGGCTACTAATGTGACTGGAAGCCACTTCTGCTGCCTTGTGTCTTTTGTGGTCAACAGGAAAATACTTGCCTGCGTCTTTGGCTTGCCACGCTGCAGTCTTCTGCGTGGCTGCAGCAAAGCAAGTAACACAGTAAGTCAGTATAATATGTCCATTCAAAACCCTTGGTTTACTCTTCCTAGCTTTTTTCAAGAAGTAGTCCTTCATGGTACTAGGACTCCATATATGCAGTAAGTAGAAGATGCCTGGTCCTTGAAGCGTATTGCCATTGCTGCTGGTGGAATTAGTCACAATTTGGTTTTGATTAAGGAAAAAAGAAGTTTAAAATGGGCCAGGAGTTTAAAATGGGCCTTTCTGCTATTGAAGCAAAGTGCAGTTTCTGCTGTGAAAGTCTGGTGATCCACAAATCCAGAGCAGCGGGCCATGCTCCTCTTTTCTGTCATTTTGCTGGAGGCACGTTGCCAAGACCTGAAATACACTGCTAAAAATACATGACATTCTCATTAGGGAATTCTAGGTTACTCTGAGGTGAAGCCATCCATAGGGAGCAAGAAGTGTGTAGGGGGTTGCTGATTTGTGGCAGCAGTTTCCCAAGGGCAGTCCTGGGATCTGGGACAAAACCTACCAGCCTGCTGTTAAGGAAGCAGTGATAAGGAGAACAGAAAAGGGAGAAGCTGAGTATTTGACTGCAAGAGGTAATTAGGAAGGAAGGAGAGAGAGGCTCCTCCTGGCACACTGAGGATTGTATCAAAAGCTAAAGCTGAAGGTGGGGAAGGTACTAAAGGAAACAGCAGAAGAGGGGAGAGGAAGCCTCCCACTGCAGCTATGAGAAGAGCTTTGGAAAACAGCAAAAATAGCCACACTGCTTCACCATCACCAATGGATGACTGCTGCCCAGCTCACACACTGCTTTCGCTGGACAGCTTTCCAATCCAGCTGCCCATGCCGGTGGCTGCCAGAGGCAGATGGGGACTCTTACAGAGAAGGCTCGGTGGCTGGCCAACCCCTCTGAGTGCTTTGCTCCATGCCACAAATAGACGTGCTGAGCAGTCATAGCTCCAAACAAGGCGCTTGGCACAAGCAGCTGCTGCTTGGCAACCTACTCATGCCACCATGAAATATCACTGCGTCACTGGCACAGTCTGGAGGCCACGTGCCCCTTTGGGTTATGTGGGGGGGATAAGTAATCACAACGCATCCCTCCCCTTCCCGCATAGGTTAACAGTGATTTCATTCTAACATCATCTAACACAGAAGCTATGCAATGGCCCTCGTGTGCAAAATACAGAACAACTAGGACAGAGGTTTACTGCAAAATATGCATGGGCTTGCAGACCCCTGCACTGATTTCTGCACCAACTTCTTTAAGCACTAACTGACTTTTTGTGTCTTCTTTTAATTGAAGTGAAAAACAGTCTTGGGTTCTGGTTGCTGTAATTGTTTATCTTTTAACAATTTCTGTGTTAAGCTGGTCTCCTAAGGCAATCTGGAAAAATGTAAGTATTTTCTATGATAAAATGCACATTACCAGTAGGATTTTCACATGTGCCCAGCACTGCTCTAACTTCTGTTTCTATTAAGAAGGATGGAAAACCACTTGAAACCACTGCGATAAAACAACAAGGTGAATTCTGAGTGCTCCTGAAAGTTTCAGTCTTTAGTCTTCACCACTAAGAGGATAATTAAACTTATGTGGTGTGAGTTTCAACATGGCAAACAAAAATGCAGCTCTAGCTGTTTCATATACTTCAATATAAATTTATTCTAGTATAAACATGTCCAAAAAATGCTTTGGTCTCCACAAACAGAGATGGTTAACATTCCATCTCTCCATAAGGAAATGAACATAACTGGAACGAACAGGTAAGCAGCACCTTCCCACACAGTGTTTTATCAGCCACACAAGCACAGTGAAAAAATCAGTCTGACAGAATCTGTAGAAAGGGAGAGCAATATTTAACAAGAGCACTTTCCCGTTGTAAGCAATATTTACAAAAAAAACCTATGGTATTTTCTTCCTGCTGGTTACAAACATTACCAAATGAAGCCGTTCTTCTTGTAAAACAAGAAATGACTTCTGTGTACAGATATTTGATACTTTTTAAAACAGCCCTTTCTTCCCTCCCCGCCCCCCCCCCCCCCAAGTTTTTCCTCTGCAGACAGGAAAAACAAAAGGGGACACCCCATCACATGTAAGAAGCTCACAAGAGCTCTAATAAATCTGTATTGCATGAGATACAGCATGCTGTCAGTCATTCCTAAAATACGCACCTTGTGTAGTTGACTGTATGTATACTTCACTACTGTGACTATACTGTATCCAAACTCTTCCAACTCAGCATTTTTTAAAGATGCATTTCATATAACAACATTTGTATCCCATTTCGAATTTAAGACTAATGAACAAGGTCAGCTACTCAATACTAGGGGCTGCACAGCAAATGTGTGAAAAGAACTGAAAAGAACTGGCTCTTCAAGACCAGTAAGACAAGATCAGGCCCACCAAGCTCAAAAGCATCCTTCTGCTTGGACATGCACACAGTGAACACAACACCAAGGTCATTCAGTTCTAAAATCTGAAAGTGTTTGAGCAGAACAGTATTTATACTGGTAGAAATAAAACTACTGGAAAGTCAAGGGAGGCACAACAGAGTGTAATCAGGCAACTGCAAGGAAATTGTAACTCGGTGTACATGTGCTCTTTTCTCCCTTGGTTAAGGATCAGATTTAAATTTCAAATATGGAAAAATGCTTGAGATACATTTTCTGACATTTCAGGAAAATAGTATCCTGGCCTGTATCAGAAATAGCATAGCCAGCAGGTCCAGGGAAGCAATTGCCCTGTTATACTTGGCACTGGTGAGGGTACACCTCGAATACTGTGTTCAGTTCTGGGCCTCTCACTGCAAGAAAGCTATTGAGTCACTGGAGCCAGTACAGAGTAGGGCAGCAAGGTGAAGGGTCTGGCGAACAAGCCTTATGAGGAATGGCTGAGGGAACTGGAGGTGTTTAGTCTGGAGAAGAGAAGGCTCAGGGGGAACCTTATTGCTCTCTACAGCTACCTATAGTCTTCAGACTAACAGTTTCCTAACACCAATATCCTGTCCATGTCACCTGTCACTGAAATCCATCAAAAATCCTTCACCTAATCCTTAATGTAATGGCAACTGCCAGTGTTTGCTCCTGCTTTAGCCATTTGCCCATGCTAGCTGAAACTGGTATTTTCACAAGCCAAACATGATGACATGAGTGGTTTATCCAGAAGCTATAATTAATACCATGACTCAACATAACATAACACCCCAGCTACCAGGAGAGATTTTCAGTATGTCCACGCAGTTCCTTGTAGGGTACAGTTAACTGCAACACCAGGCTTCCCGGCTTACATCCTTATTATAGCAACATCTCCATTGGAGATACCATACTAAGGACTAAGCAACAGCTTTACTAACCAGCACGTCACTTCCAAGTTTCCTCTTGAGTATTACTATTAATCTCCATTGCAAGCAATGTAACCTCTTGAACCATTTTTCACCTTCATCAAGTTTATTTTTCTCTGCTGTATGAGGAAGTGCAAAGCTCTTCATTGCCTGAATTAATTTGTTTTGGGCAGAAGCAGAATGTGGTAAAGAAAACATCTCCTCAGCTGTTGTTCTTCCCTCACACACATATTAAATTGTAATTATTAGTCATTCCAGGTTTTGGCTTCACATTTTTCTCTTCCTACATTCACTGCAGCATTACCAAGCTTTAACACTAGCAGAGGATGGCAGACAGCTGAGCCACCTGCAGTTAACACTGTGGGATTAAATAATGGCCATAATATTCAACAGCCAAAAGAGAGTAACTAGAAGCAATTTATGTTCCTAAGAGTCAAGCATGATTAATGTATCAACAAATAAAGCTGGTACAAAATACCATTGCTTTCATATTTCATTATGATGGTCTTAACATTCTGGGTAATACAAATTGAAGGTCTTCATCTTGCACTTTATTATCTTTTCAATACTAGTAGCAGACCTATCAAGTAAACATGACTGAATTTCAGTTAGTGCAAAGCAAAACTTCCACACATTTTCCAAACCAAAGGCTTTGGTAACTATTACAAGTTTTTTTAAAGTAACATTTTTCACCCCAACAACTAACTAATCCTGAATGAGTAAAGCAGGAGTGAATGTTTACAACATGTAAAACTTGTGAGGGAAGATGTAAAAGTAATCCCATGCAACAGCATGTTGCTGGAATTATCTGAAGGAGCGGCACAGGTTATTTGCTTGGTAGAACAGAACCAAAGGGAAAAGGGAAGAGGACGGGGTTTTGTGCTTTGGATCACAGGGGTCAAGCCCTGCCAAACCTCCTTCCCCTTTTGCTAAATAAGGGTAGCCAGTAATTTGAGGATTAGCTTTTGAAAGGAATGTAGTTTAAAACTAAGCAAGTACTTGTACACTTCAGGCAAAATTCATGACCTACAACCTGGTAACTCATGGAGGTATCATATCCTGAAATTGGACTGCTACCATGTCCTTTTAATACATATAAAAGCATCAGATTTTTTAATATATCAGAAATGTAATATAGCATATGCTTCAGTTTCTGAAGTCAGCGAGGAGAAATGTGCCAGACAACAGCTGAAAAGCCAAACATCAAGCAATCCAAACAACTTTCAATGCAAACTTTCCATACTGGAACAAGAAGGGGACCAGGCAGGGCAGTTTTGAGTCATGATTCTGAGTGAGCAATATTCTTCGAATAGCTGCATAGAAACAGAGTTCAAGAGCTAGACTCAACTTGGGATTAGGAACTTTACGCTCTATGAAGAGCGTGGCACACACAGATTTAACATACTGGAAAAGACAAATGCCATTTCACATCCACTTCACCTTCATCTGTTCATTCATTGCTGGAACAGCTTTTATCTTTTGAATCTTTCATGTAAAAAGGCACAGCTGAGAAATGCTGCCAGGTATTGCTGGCTGTGTCTGCTCTGCGAGTATGCTACTGCCTTTGAGGGCAACAGCTGATAGTTTGTAATTAGCTTTCTGCTAGGTCTACCATGGCCATCAGAGCAGACCAAAAAGCAGCAGAAAATCTGTAGGGAAATATTTCACAAAAGTCATACACCACATTTCTCTTGTTGGACAACAAGCTCACGAAGCTTCATCTCCTTGATATGTAAGGACCGAATGCAGGATAATTTACAATCTGCTGGCAAAGCTGAGCAGTGTCATCCAGAATCACGGTTCACAGAGTGTCATACATGAAACCAGCATTTCGGAATGCTGCCAGGAACTACCTACAACCTGAAGTTTCTACAAAGCTGGCAGATACAAAGATAAAAACTGAATAATGACCAAAGCTGCTATGACAAAGCAAATCAAGAAAAAACAAACACACAGTCCTGTGCATCAGGGCATCAGATAATACACATGAAAACTCGGAGCACCACTCGTGCTTGGTAAGTGTCCCGAGATTGCTGGGTGCCAGGCCAGACCAGAGGAGTTAACCTGAAGGGAAAAAACACTGAATGTCACAAACTCTGTAGGAAGTCCCTGAGCCACAGCTGGTGGTAACGTGGGATTGCAAGCAAGGGAAATCCCACAAAAGGCCCGCTCTTTCCTTCTACCTCCCACCACACACATCAGCTTTTGACCACCATCAAAGGCAACATAACTTGGCAAGCCGGAACTGTTCCTGTGTCTGGAGAGCATCATGTAAAAAGCTTACAGTCCTCTCCAGGAGACCATGTCTGTTTGTTTTGCATCTTCCAGAACAGCTCAGAGACCACAGTAAAACAAAACAGACAGAAAGGGAACCCAAACTTACAGCCTTTAAACTTGTTCTCCCCAGTGCCTCCAAGTTGGTAATTTTTATTAAGTAGTTACATTGACATAATTTAGTTTTTATCTCCTCTGCAGAATACTTCTGTGTGTAATTTCACTTCAGTGTGAGAGAATGCATCAAGCAATGCTTAATTATAATGAAGAATAATGAGCAATCACAGTACATTTTCTGTAGGGTACACTTCTGATTAGGTGTTATCAAAACACATAAAAGCAAAGGCAGGAAAAAAAAAAGAAACCAACAATTTATCTTCAGACAGCTAATCTTGTGAGAAAGCAATTAAAATCCTAATTGCTATAATCATTAAAGCTTAACAGTTTATGAAATCATAGATTATTATAATGAGGCAAGCCTAAAAGGAACAGCAGTAATTGCTTGAGTTTCTGTTAAACAAGCAGCCACATCCAGTCATTTGGAGTCATGGGAAGTGATAGACAGGTGAGCAAGTCAAACAAAATTGCTTAGGAGTTGTTATGCAAGGCAGGAGACAAGGGGTGAGAGGGAAGGCAAGAAGAAAAAAGGGTGTGTTCCTTATGAGTTATTTTAACCCCTAGAGCAATAAGAAATACAGCACAGATGAAGAGTAAAGCCTCTACTAATTTCGATACCTCAAGCTAAGGCTCAACGCAAATTCTATGTATTGCAATATTAAATATAGCCATGAAGCATTTTTTTGCTGGAGGGAAGTTACTATAATTAATAATAATAAATCAGTGTTACATTTACATGGACAAATCCCCTCTTCAATTAGAGCAGCTAGCCAGTGAGCCAAAGTGCTTTTTAATCACGAGTCCCCAAGCACCTGGTTCAAATGAGTATTTCTTGGTTCAAACTCTCTACTATTCCAGCAGTTTCTAACTGCAACAAATGAAGCAGTGTAGTATTTTGTGACATAACATTTATTTTCAAGCTCTTCCTGGTTTAACGTATTAGTCACTTTTTTTTACCAATGTATTGAATAATTACTGCTTTACCTGCTGACACTGGCAAAGCAAGTAAAAAAAATACTTACAGCAAGTGGCTATATAAATATTAACATTTGTGATGCTACTAAGAAATGTTACTGTAGAAATAAAATTCAAGGAGGTGCAGACAGATCTTTTGTTTCTGCTTTCAGTCCTCTAAGACATCTGAAAGCTCAATAGGGCCCCTGGTTCCCCAGACAGCCCCTGACCAGCATCATCTTCTCTCCCTCCCAGGAAGAGCAGGACATCTTCAGGGGGAAAATGTGGCTGGAAACAGCTGCTCACCTTGGATGCCTGCTACACGTGGGTTTTTGATGGCAGGCTGATATTTGTGACCTCACACAGCTCCCAAATGCGGCATCTCATAAGGAAAGGGAGGCATTCAGCCCTACCACATTGCCGATGTTTGGGGGATTTTATTCATTTGTTCATTTTATATCAGCTACGAGCTTAGCTGTGCAGAGCCTATCCCCCCAAGGCTCAGTGGGATGTAAGAATGTGCTTTTGTCTCCTATTTCATCTGCGAGGGAGTCTTTGTGCATGAAGTTTTGGGGCACATCCACATGCCTTCCAGCCTGGAATCAGAGCACAAAGGTAGCTGGGAGCCTGAATGGACCCAGCATAAGATTGCCTGCACCTATTCATACAGATGTACCCATCAGCTTCAACAGCAGAGAGCAAAACAAAGCAGATACTTCAAACCTATTCATGTAGAAAACATGTGCTTTCTGCACAAGAGAACTGAGCAGTGAACCAGCTGAGTAACTGACAGCTACTGACTGAAGCTTGCCAATGCTTATTTGCAGCAAATGCTAAAAATTTACTGTTTAGTAAGAACTTGAGACTAACCTCTTCAAAATTTAGCTACTTTAATCACATTTGAACCCACATGAACTTAGAAAAGAGAGCTATGGACAACAATGATCAAATTAACTTTAGTTGTCAAAAAAAGAATATGTAATTGCCCCTGCTTTTCCCACTACCTTGTACTGAGCTTTGGAAATTAATGGTCTCATTTTTTTTAAAGGAATCATTCTATTTTTACAAAGACCATGGGATGAGAAGGAAAAAGAGCAAAAATAGCAAGCATATTGTTAAGTGACTCCTAATGATTAATCATAAATGTATGTGTACAATTTCCTTTGCATCCTGTTTGCTGAGAAAAGCAAGAAAGAATTTGTTACATGCAATTTCTAAAGACAAGGCAGGACAAGATTTATGAGAGATGTCATTTTTTCCCACCAAATCAATATAGCTTCCCCTCTGCTCTGACAAGCAGATTTCTCAGGTTGCACTTAGTTCAATGGCTCAACGGGAGAAATGAAGGTGCTAGGTAGCCCCCCGCACTCTGAGCTCTGCACCTGGGGAGCATCCCATGTAGTTAAGGTCTGTGCATTGGTGAGCCTATCTCGAGCAGGGGAAGATGTGTGTTATGGCCATGGTGGATCCTCTTGCACCCCACCGAGGAAACCTGCATGCTCAATTACCTCTCTGAAATGCCTGTATACTGACGCATTCAGCACAGGGAATAAACAGGAAGAATTAAGAGATCTGTGTGTGGTCACAACCTCACTGCAATTGCAGAGACACAATGGGACAGCTAGCATGACTGGAGTGCTGTCATGGATGGCGATGTACTCTTTAGGAAAGACAGGCCAGCAAGGCGAGGTGGTGGAGTTGCTCTTGATACAGGAGAAACAACCGGAACGTATTGAACTCTGCCTACGGGTGGATGAAGAATAAGTAAAAAACTTACAGGCAAGGGTTAAGTGACAGGCTAACACAAGTGACAGCTGTTGGTGTTTAGTACAGACCACCAGATCCAGAAGATGAAGTCAATGAGGTCTTCTACGGACAGCAGGAAACAGCCTCACAGGCCCTGGTTCTTACGGGGGACTTCAACCACCCTGATATCTGCTGGAAAGACACCACAGATATCTGCTGGAAAGACACACAGTACAGGATGTTCCTGCAAAGCAATGATGGTAACCTTTTTTACACAGGTGGTGGAGGAGTCAAAGAGGAGTACTGTGCTGTTGCACCTTGTACTAACAAAGAAGGACTTGCTGGGGATGTGGGGATGTGAAGGCTGGGGGTACCCTTGGCTGCAGTGACCATGCAGTGTTGGAGTTCAGGATCCTGCATGGAGGAAGCAAGGTAATAAATAGAGCTACAACCCTGGACTTCAGGAGAGCAAACTCTGGCCTCTTCAAGGACCTACCTGGAGGAATCCCATGGGATAGGACTCTAAGAGGTAGGGGGAGAAAGTAGGGTCCAAGAGAGCTAGTTAATATTCAAGCATCACTTCCTCCAAGCTCAAGGAGAATGAGTAAGAAATGGAGCAAAGGGAACAGAAGACTGCATGGATGAGCAAGTAGCTTCTGATAAAACTCAACAGAAGGAAGTAAGTTTTTGGAAAAAGGAACAGTCCACTTAGGAGGAAAATAACATTGTCAGAGTATGCAAGGATGTGATGAGGAAGCCTAAGGTCCATTTGCAATTAAATCTAGCAAGAAATGTCAAGGACAACAAGAAGGGCTACTTCAACTACACCAGTAGCAAAAGGAATACCAGGGAAAATGTGAGCCTGCTGCTGAAAGAGGTGGGTGCCCTGGTGATGAACTGCTGCAACAAGTCCAGAGGAGGGCCACAAGGATGATCAGGGGACTGGAGCACCTCCCATATGAAGACAGGCTGAGGAAGTTGGGGCTTTTCAGCCTGGAGAAGAGAAGGCTGCGTGGAGACCTCATAGCAGCCTTCCAGTACCTGAAGGGGGCCTATAGGGATGCTGGGGAGGGACTCTTTGTCAGGGACTGTGGTGACAGGACAAGGGGTAACGGGTTAAAACTTAAACAGGGGAAGTTTAAATTGGATATAAGGAGGAAATTTTCCTGTTAGGGTGGTGAGACACTGGAATGGGTTGCCCAGGGAGGTTGTGAGTGCTCCATCACTGGCGGTGTTCAAGGCCAGGTTGGATGAAGCCTTGTGTTGGATGGTTTAGTGAGAGGTGTCCCTGCCCATGGCAGGGGGGTTGGAACTAGATGATCTTGAGGTCCTTTCCAACCCTAACTGTTCTATGATTCTATGAAGGATACAGAGAAGGCTATGTTACTTAATGCCTTCACTTCAGTCTTTACTGCTAAGACCAGTTCTCAGTAATCCCAGACCCTGGAGACAAGAGAGAAAGTCTAAAGAAAAGAAGACCTTCCCTTGGTCGAGGAGGGTTGTGTTAGAGATCATTGAGGCAAACCTGATGCACACAAATCCATTGGCCCCGATGGGATGCACTGATGACTGCTGAGGGAGCTGGCAGATCTTACTGCTAAGTCACTCTCCATCACCTTTGAAAGGTTACGGAGAACAGGAAAGGTGCCTGCAGGAAAGCCAACATCACTCCAGTCTTAAAAAATGGCAAGAAGGACACACGCGTCTACAGGCCACTCAGCCTCACCTCCATCCCTGGAAAGGTGATGGAGCAGCTCATCCCGGATGTCATCTCTAGGCACATGGAGGAAAGAACGCCATGCACCAGTACAGGTTAGGGGCTGACCTGCTGGAAAGCAGCTCTGCAGAGAAGGATCTGGGGGTCATGGCAGACAACAAGTTAACCATAAGCCAGCAATGTGACCAAGAAGGTCAATAGTATCCTGGGGTGTCCTGGAGGAGTGTGGCCAAGCAAGGTGATCCTGCCCCTCTACTTGACCCTGGTGAGGCTGCATCTGTAGTACTTTGTCCAGTTCTGGGCTCCTCAGTACAAGAAAGACAAGGAGCTGCTGCAGAGGGTCCATCAAAGGGCCACAAAGATGACTGGAGTCTGGAACATCTCTCTTATGAGGAAAGGCTGGGCGTTCGGACTGGGCAAATACTTTGTGTTGAACCTTAGCTTAAGGTATCCAAATGACAAAGCTGGGCCTATTTGGCCTGGAGGAGAAACAACTGAGAGGGGATGTTATCAACACCACAAATATCTTAAAGGCAGGTGTCATGAGGATGGAGCCAGACTCTATTCAGCTGTACCCAGCAACAGGGTAAGGGACAGTAGGCACAAACTGAAACATAGGAAGTTCCACCTGAATATGCAGAAGAATTACTTTACTTTGAGAGTGATGAGGAACTGGGACAGGCTGGCCATGGAGGTTGTAGAGCCTCCTTCACTAGAGATATTCAAAAGCCACCTGAATATGATTCTGTGCAACCTGCTCTAGGTGGCCCTGCCTTGGCAGGGGGGTTGGACTGGATGATGTCCAGAGGTCCCTTCCAACCCCAATTCTGTGAAGAGAGACCCCTACTCCAGACAAAGTTGAGCTTAGGGCTTGCTATTTATGGCTATGGGTAGCTTCCCTTGAAATGCCCTCACCCTCCTCAACCGGATGGGCTCTGGTGGTCCTTCCCAGCCCCACCAGGTCCCCACTGCTGCCAGTGGGACAGCTCAGCTACTCACCCACCTGCAACCAAGGCTGGTGAAGTAGCATCAAGCACCTGCCTGTAACCTGCAGCATGGCAGCGGCTGCACTGTGAGGCATAGAACTCCCTCCACAGCAGCACCAGGAACCACAGTGACTGGTGAGCAAACTGAGCAAAACTAGGCACTAAAGTAAGCTTTGCTTCTTGTGAATCAGGCCCTGCAGACAGTCACAGCTGCATGAGGTGAGTTCCCCTCAGGATGACCTGGCACCTACTTGCTAGAGCAAGAGGTATCTGGAGAGACTTTTAAACATTTATTTAGGAGCTTCTACTGTAAATGGAAACCTGACAACGTATAAAACTTAATGGAAAGAGCCAAACTATATTCCTATGGTCTTTCCTGCAAAAGACTGAGTGCACAGAGATGTGTGCACAGAGACTGACAACTCATAAAATGAACAGCAGATCTAGAAGACAATGATAAGGGTCAAACCTCTGGGTAAAGTGACATCAGTGGACACAGATGCAGAGGCTAAAGCTTGCCTTCCTGTTGTGAGGCTCAGAGTCCCACAGCACACAACCCATCATGAAGCTATGTCAACACAGGAAATTGTTTTTATCCTGTAAAGAGAATTGTTTCAAGAAATTTTGGTTCCTGGAAAATAAAATGTATGTGATACATTATATGATAAACATACACTCCGTACACATTTAGGAGTTCCAGTGCCATTGCTTCACAGTTTCTTCATTATAAGTAACCTCAGGCATTTTAAGTACAAATTACACTGATGTTCCCAGGAAAGAGCGAAGGCAGGATTTTGACACCAAGCCCCACCCTGAGCTGCTTTGCAGCACTGATATTCCCAGTATTTGTCTTCATCTTGGCCACAGTTTATGGGCACACAAATCCCCATTCTACTGAGCATTGTCCAGCTCCTGCTGTGATGGCTGGACCCAGGAGCTGCAGTTACAGTGGTGCTTGCAGCAGCAGAGCAGAGGCAGTCCAAGGCACCTTGCAGCAAGGCAAAGGGGGTTCTGCTGCTTACTTACTGCTGGTTTGTGCCTTAACAGAGGACTACCCCAGCCTGGATCCCAGGAAACTATTACCAAAGGAGACAAAGACCTCAAAAAGGGCAGGAGAGAGAGAAATCCCATACTGGGCTGAAGCGCAAAAGGCTGTAAAATGCAACCCAGCAGATACCATGTATTACTTTAACAAAGGGTGATTTTCATTTTAATTCTTTTTTAAATACAGGAATTCTCACAGGATACCCTGAGGATATTGGCATCCTGAGTACATTTTGGCCCAGGATTAGAAAAATATGATACCTGAACCAAAAAAAGCAGCTTTCAGTGAACTGTTCCTCGAGGGCTGACATTATTTAACACGTGGATTAATATGTATGTAAAACAAAATATAAAGGAACTAGAACAAAGAACTGAAGAGAGAAACTATGGGAGGGTACTGCAAAGCCATGGAGGATGGCAAGCTATATTTAGCAGACATGAAACAAACCTCTTGTCTTTCTTGTGGACTCTAGATACTCTGAAAGTACTTGCTAAGGACAAGCACCTAAGTGTCACCAGGGAGAGCACACAAGAAAAGCTGGAGGCCTCAAGTTTTAGAAAACTAAAGAACTTTTTATCTTTGTTCCTGACTGCTCTTTGCCCAGTTGTTCTGTCATTATTTTGCATTTACAATACCACAGCCTTTTGTCATGGAGAATGCAGTAAAAATGGCAAATAAGGTTGCCTGGCAACACACTGAAATGTCACAAAATGGGTTAGGAAGGAGCAAGGTTTAGTTTGAATTAGAACTATCTTTAGCTCTTAGCAAATACAAAAGCAGCTCTGTCTTCAGGTACCAGTTGTCCCTCTGCTCTAGAAGCATCATCTCACTCTATTAATCTTCTTTATCTCCACTACCCTGCCTTGAGCTGATTCATAAGTCCCCTGATCTGCTATTTCCTCTAACTTGTTTATTTCTCAAGGCCCATCCCGGTTTCACATATTTCTCATCTTTAACCAGAAGAGGCTCAGGAGAGGATCAAACACCTAGACTGGTCCAGACAACCCCTTCACCCCACCCAGCCCAGTAAGAGCCTCATCCCCATCTTGGACATGCATACAAGTAAGAGAACAGCAACACAACCATAGAAAGCTAGCACTGATTTTTATTTATGTGCTTTAAAAAGCATCTGTCTCTTCCCTAAAAAGATCTATTCTTCCTCACTGAAGGTTTTGTATAAGAGAAACTAAACATAAAAACATCAAGAATCTCTGTACGTCTCTTACTGTACTGAGTATTCCTTTATCTATATAATCATATCAATATAATATATACTGCTAATGCACTAATAAATCTATCTAGGAAATCGATTAATTATTAATGCTATAAATAAACACCAATCTCACCTATCAGACCCGCAAGTTAACACATTCCTAGAACTGATCCTCATGATCATCTCTGATCATTCTGATATCTCATGGCAAAGAATCTCAGGTTACAATCCTATACAATAATTTCTAACTGCAGTGCTGATTTATAACAAAAGGTTAAATCCTCCAAATCTGAATACCCATCCTTCTGAAACTGATAACTCAGGTAACGAAAGCGCAGTAACAAAACCCCTTCATATTACACAGCACTCCAATCCAATGCACAAACACTAACAACCAAAAATAATCTAAAAATACAACCAGAGAACAGACATTAGGAGATAGGAAGTACTTCCTCGCCACGGAGGCTTTTGTTAGCGTTTACACAAGGATCCTTTTCTGAGGAGCTGGAAGCAGGACAGATTGCTTTCACGCCGAGCACACTTAGAAAAACACCTTTGCGTTTTAACGTTCTTGTCTGGTGTCTGCGCTTGCTCAGGTTACCAACAATTCTTTAATCTCCTTGCTCCAAACAGAGGTTTTTTAAAATGCGCTGTTACCCTTTCAAAAGGCACGTAGCATCAGGAAGATAACCCTGGATGTTAAATGGATTTCCGATTTTTGGTCACCCTTCCTGGATAAGGTCAGGCTAAGTGGTCCTGCTGCATTCTTTTGTCTAAAGCCCTTTCCACAACAAAGAACCCCCCATGAAGAAAGCCAGAGCCCAGCAGCTTCCCCAGCCCTTCCACAACAAAACCAGCCAAGCGGAGGGGCTGCACCAGGACCCCCAAGAAGCTGCACAACCCACAGCACCTGAATGACCCAAAACTGACTTCAAACCAGACCTAGCAAAGTTGTTAGGCTGTGGAAAGTTATTTACTTGCAAGTGCTGGCTGTCAGAACAGGTTCAGAAGCAAACACCGGCTAACATTGCCTATCCCAGAGCCAAGGAAGGGAGTCTCGCCATCACCAAAACCTACAAGGTCACCATATGGCTCCTGTTATCCCTCCACTGGGTTTTTTTCCAAAGGGCTTTGGGTCTGCTTCTCAACCCATGTGCTTTGCAGTGACTTTTGAGAGCCGTGTCTGCATTCTGTTTGCTAAAGGCATCGAATCAATCACTCCACTGAGAGGGGTCGGCGCCCCGGCGGTACTCGTCAATTCACACTCACCTCAGCTTCTCTTCGTGCGACCCAGGCAGTCCCACGCTATCAGGGCGATCCCGTCTCCTCCTGTACAGACCTGACTGTGACAACTCTTTCAGCTGCAAGGCCATCATATTTCTCTACCTGGAGGGTTGTTTTTCTTAAGGGGGGGGGATGTTTTGGCTTTGGGTTGGGTTTCTTCCCCCCCTCTTCCCCGCCTCTTCCAGATGTTGCTGCTGAGGAGCGCTGCCTGCCAAGATGCCTGGAGAGAAGAGGCTCAGCGGCGTGTCGGCACACCTGCACCCGCCGGAGCTACCAACCTCAGCAGGCAGGCAGGCAGGCAGCCGCTGCTCGGCTTCCTGTTTCTCGTAGGTACACACCCTCCCGAAGGGCACCACATTTCCTTTATCACTCGATCACACCTAAGGGATGTCTGCCACAAGCTCACCGGCTTCCCTACAGCTTCCTTCAAACTCACGCTGTCCCGACAGCGGCCACCCTGCCGTGTGCTGTGCAAAGTAAGCGGCTCTCCCAGCGCCTGCTGTGAGTCTCCAGGGCTGCAATGAGCTGTTAAATCGCTCACAATGTAATTTATAACAAGAAGAAAGTCATTAGCACTATGAAAATGCAGTTACTCAAGCATCTGAGCAAATTCTTAGAGGGAGATCAATGCAGCAAAGTGTGCAGCAAGTCACTTCAGTACCTGGCATTAAAATACTCTTTTGGAAACATAATAGCGCAGTGCTTGTCAGGAATTGCTCTTTTCCACACATCCTGAAAATCAGAAGAAAACCACAATGTATTTTTCTTCCTACTCTCAGCTATCAAAACATAACCACTGCGAGCATTTGTCACATTCTGTAGTGATGGAGTGTCCCCTGTAATTGTAAAACAGGAATAAAAGTGCTTAAAGTTTCCTGTAAGTCAGGAAGGTGACTGGCAGGGATTTGCAAGCTCTGTGTCTCATCTCACTTAGTAATTTTTCAGTAATAAAAGTCTTTGTTTCAACCCAAAAGGAGGCTTCAAAAGAGCTTACCACTTTCTGAGAAATTTTTACAATTTCTTCAACATTATCCTCAGCACATACAAACAAAAACTTAAGTCAGAGATTTTACTCCTCTGTTGTGTGGTTTTTAAACGAACTCGCATTTAATAGAAGCCAGGAAATCTATCAATTTGCAAGGACTGTTTGGACTACGACAGGAAACGAGGTCTATATAGTGTGAATTTCATGGTTCATCACTGAAGTCGGTATTTTGTAGCAGAATACATGTAAGAGCATTTTTGAGTTATTGCAATGGAGAAAAGCGTAACGTGTAATACTGGGCACATCACATGACACCAGTTTTGTCAGGATTACCAGACTGAACACAAGCAGAGTAATTTTATGTAACACCGTCAGTGTGCTTCAGCCTGGAATGTCATCAACATACAACATAAAGAGTCACACCATGGAAAAATAACAGATAGGGGTTTGGAAAAGGAATCTCATAACATGCCAAATAGGTAATGGCTGGAGAAATTCAGGGTGATTTACATGACATTAGAAGGTCCCACGCACTGAAACATCAACAAGAGCTACACATCTGAGCTCTGGTCTTTAGAAGACAAGAGAGAGCAGTCATGATATCTGCCTAAACACGCTGAATTCCAGTTTCAAACAAAGTATTTAGAATTGTTTCTCAATATGCAGTAGGATAAGCTTAAACATAATTAAAAGCCAATTCCATGCACTCAGTCAATCAGCGATTCAATGAAAAGTTAATGCTGTTACGAGTGGGGGTTAAGGATGGCAGACGACAGATGCTCATGGCACAGCAGCTTTTATATATCACCACCAGTTTTTATTGTGCTTTAAATATCAGTGAAGCAATGATTTATCTTTGTCCAGACAATCAATTTCATATAATAACAATAATGATCTAAAGAGCGAAGACAGAGTGGATTTTTTGCTGTGAAGATCTTTGTAAACTAATGAAATTGAACTATTACCTACAAATTTTTATTCACTACCCAGCAATCTCTTCAATGTACACTGAGCACTTTTGTATTAATCATGACATAAGTCTACCAAAAATTAAAGGAACAGTCTTCAACAGACTTTGCTGCAAGCGGCATTAGTATGAAGCACATAGCATTAAAACTAACGTCTATGTGCACGAGCAGGTGCTGTGCTTGGAGAGCCTATGGAACAACAGCTTTTACTGAAACATACTTGGAAACCAGAGCTGCACCAAACCAGTATTATTAAAATTTAAAACCAATGCCATCAGACAGAGCCTGTAAATAGAAGGAATACAAGAAGTGCAGACACAAAATTAGTTATTTGTTATACAGACCAAATCTACCTCAAAATAAAGGAGGGCAAGACGGTTAGTTTGTAAAAGAGACTTGGAAGTCAGCTCCAGAATCATCACTGCGCAGGCTTCTTCAGCAAACTCCAACAGGGGTCTAAGATGATTCACACAACTTTCTTGGAGGACGTGAGAACAAGCTAAAAGCTTTCTACGAGAAGAAATCCAAACAAGACTCCCTTTCTGCCCTGTGGGATCCTCCACTAATCCTCATGAGACATGAGGTTTCAAATCTGAAATTCCTCAAACAGCCAGACCCTAACTTCTGAGTTGCAAATACTTGTTCTAAGGGTGTTTTCTGGAGAGATGTTTGAGAATGTAAATGGTATTTCTCCACTAACTCGCTTAAAGGTTGTCAGAAAGCAACCTCAGCCTCAGTCAGAAAGCAAATTCAGGCGGACCTTGTTCTACAGGAAGATATCTTCCCCAGCGAGTGCCTCCTGCTCCCCACACCCCCTTTTACCTTCCAACCCCTATCTGCTGTTTATAATTCCTTTTTGAGAGATTACATTCTTCTCGTGTGGGACGGGACCACTCGGACCTTTCACATTCCGTCAGAATTTTTGAGGGCCAGCCAAGTTACCACAGCTTTTCCTACTACCGGTAGCATGCAGCCGCCTTCTATGTCCTGTACTTTGAAGGTTTACTCTTCGCTTTCCAGTGCATGCCTCTTCACTCATGCAAGTGACCTTCCTCCCACCCCCAGAGAAAGCTAACACTACTACTGCAATCTGATGGATAAGCTTGGCATTATCAGAATTTTGCTTAGACTCATGTCTAAGCAGCAAAAGGTGGAACCTAGACAGAAAACTTCCTTCATCCCAAGCAATAAATAACGTTTTATTATGTGGGACAAGGCTCATGGCTTGAGCTTTCAGTGCAGCCCCACAAAGCATTTATCTTGATATACCAGGCCTGAAGTGCACTTTCTTAAATGTCTGAGAGTACCGTTGTTCTACTGACTGTAGGTATTCAGCATGACTTTGCAATTTAAAAAGACTTTAAGACAGACAGGTTATGTCCAGTTACTTTTCACTGTGTTCAAAGGGATGTGAACAATAATCCATGATGCTGGAAACCACGTTATTGAATTTAGGAATAACAAAAAATGCCAAGCACTTCAAATTCAGTACATTTCTTCATGAATCTGTATTTACAGAGAATGCACATTAACTACAGAAACCAGGAAAGACAAAGCTTTAGCTTTCATTCCACACAGAGAAGCCTTTATCAATGTGATTGATCTTCATTCCACTCCAGTGGCAAATTTTTGTTTTGTTTCTTTTTTTAAGCTTTGAAGAAACCACCAGATACCAATCAAATTTAGTTGAAGACTTTCAAAGCGACAGAAAAAGCTGTTTTCAAGGCAGCATAAATGGTCAAAAAATAATCAGAAGAACCTTATAAAAAGAGTACAGGAGTGCCCATAGCATGCACACAGTTAAAAGGTGACTGCAGTGGGGAAGCATGTTTCTCCATCCCCTGTTGCTCACCCAGCTTATCGTTGCAATGAGCTTCCAGGGGAACGTGTCCAAGAGCTTTGGTTTTCTACTATTTCTCACAAGGTCTGGAAGAAAAACAGTCTTTAAAACCAAGGAAAGGCTTGTACATCAGTGGGAATGCACAGGACTCCATGAAGCAAGGAAAGGAAGGCGGCAATAACCCTTCAGCAGTTCTGCAAGAACCCCCAGAGCACCCAACCAATGGGCCGACCGCAAAGGAAGCTGTATTTCAGATTCTCTGAACTAGGCTGCTAAGGCCAGTCCCCACAGACAGGTTTGGGTGTCAGTGAATAGTGTACCATGCCTTGGGTGCCTGCTAGGGCAGGTGGTGATGGAAGGAAATGAGGGGAGAGAAATCAAGCCACAAATCTAAGGACACATGCTCTGAAAATAAAATTTCAAACTGTCGCAGAAGCCGAAACTGTCGATTCAAGGAGATAAATAATTCACTAATTGCACATTTCCTCCCTTGTCTAATGTGACTCCAACATCTGTTTTGATGTTTCTTGTCCTGTTCTACTTAGTGATCAATGAATTCTGAAGCACACACCTTTAATCTGCAGATTAGGCTAAGTACTGAAGCACTTGAACTATCCATGTGGACATGCAAAGCAGTGCTTTGGATTTATGTCTGTGCTCCAGCTGACCACGCACATTTGCTGCAATTCAACAGGAGTTGCTGGGGGTTTTTAAACCTATTCTATGGTTGCATGTCCCTGCTATGCAATGTAAAAAAAAAAAAAACTACATTATGGGAGTGCTCAGCATCCTTCAGAGCTGTAATGCACTCAACCTACCCAAGTCCTTTAGCATTTGAGGGGCAGAGGGAAGACATGGGGCTGCTGTGGTGAGCATGGGGGTCCCTTCTCACCCTGGTGGTACCAAAGGCATCTCTACCTCCACTGCAGGTGACCCACAAAGTTTTGGTATGGCAAGCCGAAGTCGCTGCTCTCATTCCAACTAATTCTATTCCAGTAATAATAATAAAATATAAAAGCAAGAACAGGAAAAGCTTCTGTCTACCCAAATGCAGAACAAGGTCTTTTGGCTGCCTCCTCCAAGCTCTCTGCACATGCTTCCCCATGAATTCCCCAAATTCAGCTAAAAAAGCCCTGAAAAAGGCACATTTTTATCCAGCAAGTGGAATCCTGCTTCAGCTAAACTCTACAATACCTCCCTCTACTGGGAAAATGTTGCCTTATTTCTCAGTGCTGGTATTTCTCCGTACAACCAGAGGGAGGTTCGAATTAACCCACATATGGTTAATAATTCAGGCCAAACTGAGAGCAGAGAGGAATGACAGTCCAGAAGCTGAAGATGCAGGTTAGCATTATAGCTACAAACTTATGCTGTTAATCAGCTGATGATCAATGCATGAGTAAGTTGCAAAGAACAAACCCTATGACACAGCATGAATCAGTTTTGTCCTGCCATTTGTACATAAACTTCTTTAAAAAAAGAGTGATAAACTAGCTGACAAGCAGTTGAAGTTTTAAGATGGGTACAATTACTCATATGGACCCTGAAATTCACTGGATAAACATCTTTAAAAAAGAGAAAGGAGGTGGGCGGACAGAACCCACGCCAAAAAGATGGAGTAAGGCTGGCTTTAAAGACAGCAAATTCAGAGTTTAGATTAATCTTCATAGCCTAGAACATGTGGAAAAACACAAGCAATTCCCAGTCTTCATTTCTAGATATGGGACCTTCCCTTCAGAGTAATTTACTGCCTGGGAATTAAAAGCTTCTTCCCAAGAGGTTTTCAGACCCAGCCATAAATACACTTTTACATTTAAGCACTTTGTTTATAATGCATGAAGATACTAAGTCTGAAAAAGAAGACTCCAAAGTCTTATGTTTAAACAAGTTGACTTCTACTTGCACCCTACTACTGAAGATATATCCAGAAATTTTACTTTACCATAATGGGATAAAATGCCTTTGGAAATTGGGGTAAAAAGCAACAGCGTCAGCTGGCTTTCTGGGTGATTGAATGTTCCCCAATAGGTGCTACAAAAGACTGAGGAAGCCTCCAGAAAAGACAAAGGCAGAAGCAGAACCTGAAAATGGGTGGCAAATGAAGGAAACTGCCTGGAGATGTGCTGCCTCAGATAACCTGCGGAACTGCCTATACCCCGACAGCCAGGTTTGTGCCCCTGAAGCAGCGAGCCCTTCCAGGCCTGCAGAAATGCTGACTAAGCTGTGTCAGATGGGCAGCTGCTGAGACCTAGTTTTGTTGGAGTGCTAGGGGGAGATCTCAAAACTGTCCCCAGGTTGACTGTGCCCTTTCACTGAAGGAATGGTGTATTAGTAAGTCTTCAGTTTTTTTCCAAAACACAACTCATCAGAGTCAAATAAATGCAAACAAAATCACAGCAGCCTATAAACTGCTCTGTCAACTCTGTTGACTGCCCAGCAGTTATTCTCCTGTCCCCTTTTTTTTTCCATCTCATGGAGATAACTTTCAGATGACTACACTACATTGCAAGTAGAGAGAGAAAAGCTTCTCATCCAGATTTTGTGTTCTTTACACTTAATGAAATTAAACTGCTGAGGAGAGAAGATGGCATGCTCCCCTTGACAAGGATGGGAGAGGTTCCAGTGCCTAACAACGTGCATATGCTTGAAGGTACCACCATCTCATGGCATACAACCAAATATGACTGACAAAGCAGTAGGTGACGCTACTTTACAGCTCCAAATGATGAGGTTTTAGAAGGACAACCCAGCCCTGAGCTCCTGAGATGGTACCAGAGACTTTGGATGCTGTTGGCTGTAAGAATAACAGTGAGCTGAATGGTGAAGGGTGGTCAGTTTAGCAGCCCAGAAGCAATGATCCTGGTTGTACGTCTTAGAACATACCACAGAGCCACTTCAAACAGACCCTACTGCCCCCAAAAAGAAGGCAGGGGAAACACATTACAAAGGAAAGGGGAGGAGGCACTAGGGGCACAGATAAAACACTTGAGATAGCACAGGAAACCAGATATACTGAGAAGTATATTCCTGTGTCCTATACTCTGACCAGCATCTCCAGGAAAGGTAGAAAGCAGTAGTTCCTTAGAGATTATCACCTTTAAAAGGTCAGAGACTAGCAGTTTGATGGCTTTTAGTATAAGCAAAAGCATATTTCAAAAGCAGAATATGCAAAGTAGCTCACGTTTCTAGAAAAATAGAGCTGAAGACATAAAACCACTCAAGAAATAGGCAAGGTGCAATTTTCAGCCACTTAAAAAAAAAATCTTAATTTTTAAGTATATAAATTTTGGTTTCAGAGTTATTAAAACTTGTAATCCACATCTATGCGGAAAAATACATACTGAGAAGGAAGTCCACAGTGCAAAAGAAGTTAATCTAATTCATCCTGGGAACTCGGAATAATGTAAAATGGAAACATCACTCCTCTTGCCTTCATCTTGAGAAGATTACTTTTAGATTCAGCACAAAAATATAAAAAAATATGATCTCAATGGATTTTTTATAATATTTTAAAGTACATGAAAACATTCAAGAATTAGCACAAAAGCCTTAAACCAAAAAAACTCAGGTGCCCTACCATAAAATATCTGCTTCACTGGAAAAGTGCCTGACTTCTGAAGATAAAGACTCCCTCAAATGGTGCCAGAAGTGATGTAATTTCTGAAACAGGTGAGACAAAATTATTCCTTCCACTGGAATTACACTTCCAACTTCAATTACTCCACGTCCTCTTCCTCAGTCACTGCCAGCACTGCTCAAAAAACCTTTGTCAGCAATGGGGTATCTTCAAACCGACCACAAAACCTCTGTTCTGGGTGGGGACAAAACAGTGTCCCTAAAAACACTGCAGATGAGCAATGGATAAAAATCTACTGGGAATATTAGGACACATCTTACACATTTCAAGAATGACGAACGACTTTGCTCAAAGCTCTGTTACTGGTGCCCCTTGCTTTCAGTACTAATAAAACCCAGCATTATCCATCCTCTTCCTAACTCCATTTATCACCATTTCCATGCATGGCTCCTGCTCCTGAGAATTTCCCTGTGAACAGCTAAAAGACTGTACAACTCCTTGCCCAGCTGTCGGTTCAGAAAGCAGCACAACGTGCCCTCAGGAAGATGCAACAGCCCGACCCTCAGCCCCAGCGACTCCGGACACTTACTGGCAGGGTGCAGCCTCGCTGGCAGCTGGTTCGCAATGAGCAGCCTTTCCCATATACAGCTTTACACTGCATCACCATTGCATCTTTTCCCTGCGGTTATTACTGGTAGTTGTGATAAATTATTTAAAAAAAAAAAAAAAAAAGAAAAAAAAGAAGTGACTTGGCAAACCATTTCCTCCTTTCACCCTGTAAAAAACTGACACTGTCGAGAAGAGGACAAACCCATCGAAGTTCACGGTCTGGTTCCACAAACTGTGTCATGCCAAGTCTCCATCTCAAAAACACCAAGGAGAGAAGGAAGCAAATCCTCCACCCTACAGAAAAGGGCATAGCTTTACTTACAGCACTGGTATTTTCTTAAATGACAAAGTAGAAAACCTGGAGAGGGACTAGCCAACAGCTGTAAATCCACTTCTCCGGATCACTGAGGTGTTTTGATCTTACAAATTTCCTGATGTTCCAGGTACTGAAAATTATTGTGACAACTTCAGTCCCTCTGGATATATACCTTACTTGGGGTTTTTTTATGGGGACAAAAAGAAAAGCAACAGGCAACAACTCTGTGTGCATAACCCGAGACAACAAAATGAGTGTGACTGGGTGCCAGGTCCTTGCCTGGGAAGAGCTACCACTGGAGTCACTGGTGAGCTGTGAACAGCCACACAGGGCTACCTTAACCCACCACAAGAACCTCTGTCAATATCAAGGGGAGGGGAAGACCCTCTCTCCCCTCCTTCCCACCTGCTGAGAAAGGAGGAATACCCTCTGATTTTCTTCTTTTCTGAGATGAAGGCATCCAGTTTCACTCTCCATATCCTGGAAGACCACTGCCATCTTCGACATCCTCAGCACAGGGCAAGGAGTAACTGGGAACAGAAAGTTACTGCCACCTCCTAGAGCAGGTCAGGGTGATCTACCTGCATGACCAAACAAGAGTTGAGCTGTGTTTCTCCTGTGTGGACAGGGGCTCAGACTCAGTTTCCCTAAAACAATCTGGATCCCTTGCATACCTCAAAGGCCCCAGACAATCCTTTGCAGGTTAAAGCAGCACTATCCTCAAGACTGACATTGCTTCCCTTCCGCTTGCCACACAGAGCTGTATCAAGTGGAGCCTAAAACCTTGCTTACCACCAGTGATGGGGACAGAGAAATGAGGCCACAACCTGACCTCTGAAGGGGACATGCAGGACATGCCTCCAGGTAGAACTTGTCCCAACTCTGCTCATACCACAGCTCCAGGCCACCTCCAAGTGCAAATCTGCCCACTGGCATTTTCCACTGCATGCTCTTAATAACATGCCTTTTGGCCTGCTACTGGTTACAGAGAAAAGATTATAAAGGTACAGTTTTCATGTCCCCTGCAATCCATTCAAAGGCAGCTTTCTCCCATGTAAGTATTGGCCCAGACTGAGCAAGCCAAATAATTTTTAAAGATTAATATTTTTAAACACAAATATTTAACCCTCGTAACACTATTCTACCACTCATTGAGATTAATGGTTACAAAGTATGCTTGTAGAGTTTAGAAAGGAATTCAGGAAAACAGATATTCTTTCTTCTTGGTCACTCGGAAGGGTATGTATTAATTTGTCTGTTTATGGACAGACGTAACTTAAAAGCAAATACATCGTGTGAAAACATGACCACTTGCCCTCTATGCTCTCAAGCTGCGAAACTGAGTAGGGCCAGCCTCAGATTTACAGCAGCATTTAATGAATAAGCTGACGTGCTGCTTTTATCTATGGCATTTTTGCTGGCTTTTCATAGCGACCCTAAAGGCAATTCAGGAAGCTGCTCTATTCAGATATTTAAAACTGTATTTTAGTGCACTGTAGTGTATCTGCAACATTCAATGCATTGTGGTGAAGTCTGATGCACAATTACATGCCTTCTTACAAGATTTTTGTCAGACAATGCACATGCACCTTGTTAACCTTTCTTACCTGCTTTCACTTGTATGCACCAAATGCTATGCTATACCAACAGAGCCTCATTTTGCTTTCCCTTCTCCACCACATCTCTACAGCCGGCTTCTTGCTCCATCTATTTCTGTCTTCAGGCCACTTAATGTTATCACTAACCCTTTTGTGTGGACAAATTAACAATGTAAGTTATCTTTCCAAGCTGCTGTTTCCCATACCACTGCATAGAGCTTCCTCATTTGAACCACTTATCTCTTCCTGCAAAGGCCCTTCAAGTACAAAAGTAGCAGCAAAGTTGCATTAAACTTATCAGTGGACAGTTACTAACCTAGGAGAAAGAATGCACTCCAGCTTTGTCCCAAAATAATGTGGCAAATGTCAAGGCAAGAGCAGTTTGTTCTTGAGCATGGAGAAAACCACAATAAACCATTTGCTGTACAGAATAAGAGTCCTCTCTTGCTACTGCAACGCATGTTATTTCATATACTGCTCACATACCAGAAGTTCCACCTTTTTAGGAAAGCAAGGACAGTTTGTTGATTCATGATAACTGTAAAAGCTGCAAGGCTTCCCAGAGAACGTGAATAGGCATCTGTTAATAGGGAACTAAGAAAACAAGCATTAACTCCTTAATTAACACTTTTAAAAGCACATTTGAGTTGTTTATTAACCAGTTTGGCTTGGCTAAAATACAGGGTTTTTTTCAGCTTTGTGACAGTTGGCCCTAGTGTATCAGCAATCTGTTTTCCAGAGGAGCTGTGCTAAAACAAAACTTGCGAACCAAACTACAGCTGGGGAGAGCAGGACAGGGCAAGCCCCACAGACACCATGCTCATGAGCACTGCCACATCAATGCGGTCTGCAGTCACCCAGACTAGGCATTAGGGAAAATGCAGCTCAGAGCCACATGAACAGCTTGAGACAAACAGTCTAGCCAGGCCCATCACCTTGGTCCTGGCACCTGGGCTTCCAACACCAGCAAAATATGGGATCAAGCAGCTGTAGTGATGATAATGCTGCTGAGGTAGAGGATAAGGGTCTGGACATGCACTAGGCATGAAATTGGACCAGTGCTGTCAAGCAAAGGTTGACTATGGGAGGGCACTATCACTTCACACCCACATTTCCCATTAGTATTTTAATTTGCATCCCTAGCAGGCCACCATGAACCAAAACAGCAGCACACAGGTGGAAACACATCCCCAGGGCTGTTCAATACTCAGCAGGTCCTGGACAGGTCTGTGTCCTTCTCTCTGCTTCAGGCAGCTTGGATAACCCCTGCAAGGAGATCTGTGAGGTGCCTGCATTGCAGGCGCTGGTGGAGAAACCAGACAGTCACACCCTGCAGCCGCCTGTCTCGCCACCCTGTGAGATCACCCTTCGCAGGGCAAAATAAGTAGAAGGGAATGCGTGCTAGTGCCTCAGCTGTTCCACTTTGCTGAGATGACTGAGCTGATCTAGGAGCTCACCACCACAGAAAAGTCAAGGTCTAGTTCCTTTTCTCTCCTTCCACTGCTCTTCCTTCCCCCACCACCCCACTCCTTCCTCCCTCACCTCCACCGCAGTCACAAGGCCCAGCACCCTCCTTTAGACCACCTCTTCCTCTCACAAGAGCCCTTTCCCAGCCGACACAGCCTGCCAAACCAGCAGGAGACTGGGATGTGGGGTGTGGGATAGTGAATGCAGCTCGTGCACAGCTAAGGACCAGTCAGTACTACACCCAGCACAAGGGAGGAAGACACAAGGAGCATCCCTGCATTTCAGCAGAAGTGAGGTGTCCCCTCAGCGTGGGCATCCTGTGCTGGGATGACCAGCACAGGACTGGCAAGCACATCCCTTCCCACCAGGTTTGCAGCAGCAGGTAACCCTACAGGCTGGGTAAGAGGGAATGGAGTGGGGTAGGACTCAGGGACAGGGGATGGGGACCTCTCCCAGTGAATCAGAATCAGTAAAGCACCTGTAATTAGAAGATGGCTCTACTATATTTGATAAGCCACCTGCACGTGAACAGCGTCCAAATAAACGTTCATCAATTATTAAACCCCCTGACTCACGCCGTGGTGCAGGCGGATGGGCCACGGACCTGCACCGGCACGGCACGGCACGTCTCACCCCCCTCACACACAGGGCCACGGACCTGCACCGGCACGGCACGGCACGTCTCGCCCCCCTCACACACAGCTCTCCCGACAGCCGCGCTCAAAGCCATCCCTGCACCGACCTGCAGCAGGGGGAGCCGCTGCCCGCGGACAGCGCGCTCCCGCCGGCAGGCGGAGCCCCAGAGCCGCCATAGCCTCCTCCCCACAGCACTGCCCCCGAGCGTGCTGCTGCCTGCGCCGAGATCACCGAGTTGCAAAGGTGCAACCAGGGCAAAAGAAAAGGGGGTAAAAACCAAAATCAAATCAGGAAGCCCCTGGGTCTGCCTTACAGTCCATCACCCCAACGGCTAATGGCAAACTAAAGCTGGACCTCTGAGCCAGGCTGACTCAGGTTCAGGCAACAAAATTGCAGCCATTCAAATAAGGAAGGATTTTTCTAGGATGAGGGTGGTGAGCCACTGGCACAGGGTGCCCAGAGAAGCTGTGGCTGCCCCATCCCTGGCAGTGTTCAAGGCCAGGTTGGATGGGGCTTTGAGCAATCTGGCCTAATGGAAGGCATCCCTGCCCATGGCAGGCGATTGGAACTAGATGACTTTTAAAGCTCCTTTCCAACCCAAACCATGCTATGATTCTGTGAAACAGCACCAATAAAGATAAAACTCCTGCTCTCACCTGATGACAGTCATTTCCCTCCTCTTGAATTCACGGATATTTAAACACAACTTCTGAAAAGAAAAGTGCTATTGCTACTTTTATTGAGAGAGGCCTTGAGCAACGCTGTGGGACCAAGTGCGGTGCTCAGCTGAGGGCCCCTTGCCTAGAAGTGATAGGAAACACCAGCTCCACTGGTAGACCTGCTCTCCTCACCAAGTGTCCCCTCCCGGGCCCAGAGGGCACCCATCTGCAGGGTGAGTGGAGCACGAGCAGGCTGCAGGCTCTGGGGTACCAGGCACAAGCACAGAATCACAGAATCACAGAATCCCAAGGGTTGGAAGGGACCTAAAAAGATCATCTAGTCCAACCCCCCTGCAAGAGCAGGGTAACCTACAGTACATCACACAGGAACTTGTCCAGGCGGGCCTTGAATATCTCCAGTGTAGGAGACTCCACAACCCCCCTGGGCAACCTGTTCCAGTGCTCTGTCACTCTTACAGTAAAGAAGTTCTTCCTGATGTTAACGTGGAACTTCCTATGTTCCAGTTTACACCCATTGCCCCTTGTCCTATCACTGGATATCACTGAAAAAAGCCTAGCTCCATCATCCTGACACCTACCCTTCACATATTTGTAAACATTGATGAGGTCACCCCTCAGTCTCCTCTTCTCCAAGCTAAAGAGACCCAGCTCCCTCAGCCTCTCCTCATAAGGGAGATGTTCCACTCCCTTAATCATCTTTGTGGCTCTGCGCTGGACTCCTTCAAGCAATTCCCTGTCCTTCTTGAACAGAGGGGCCCAGAACTGGACGCAATATTCCAGATGCGGCCTCACCAAGGCTGAGTAGAGGGGGAGGAGAACCTCTCTTGACCTACTAACCACTCCCTTTCTAATGCACCCTAAGATGCCATTTGCCTTCTTGGCCACAAGAGTACATTGCTGGCTCATGGTCATCCTCCTATCCACCAGGACCCCCAGGTCCCTTTCCCGTTCACTACTTTCCAGCAGGTCAACCCCCAACCTGTACTGGTACATGGGGTTGTTCTTCCCCAGATGCAAGACTCTACACTTGCCCTTGTTAAATTTCATCAAGTTTCTCCCCGCCCAACTCTCCAGCCTGTCCAGGTCTCGCTGAATGGCAGCACAGTCCTCTGGTGTGTCAGCCACTCCTCCCAGTTTTGTGTCATCAGCAAACTTGCTGATGGTGCACTCAGTTCCCTCATCCAGGTCATTGATGAAAATATTAAACAGCACCGGTCCCAGCACCGACCCCTGAGGAACTCCACTAGTCACAGACCTCCAGCTAGATTCTGCACCATTGACCACAACTCTCTGCCTTCTTCCTTTCAACCAGTTCTCGATCCACCTCACTACTTGATCGTCAAGCCCACACTTCCTTAGCTTATCTATGAGGATGCTGTGGGAGACAGTATCAAATGCCTTACTGAAATCAAGAAAAACTACATCTACCGCTCTACCATCATCCCTCCACCTAGTCACTTCCTCATAGAAGGCTATAAGGTTGGTCATACATGACTTCCCCCTCATAAAACCATGTTGGCTGTTCTTAATGACCCCCTCATCCTTGATATGCCTAGTGATGGAGTCAAGAATAAGTTGTTCCATCATCTTTCCAGGGATGAAGGTAAGGCTGACCGGTCTATAATTACCCGGGTCCTCCTTCTTGCCCTTCTTATAGATTGGTGTGACCTTTGCCATCCGCCAATCCTCAGGCACCTCGCCCGTTTCCCACGACTTACCAAAGATGATGGAAAGTGGCCTAGCAATGACCTGCGCCAGCTCCCTCAGCACCCGTGGGTGCATTCCATCCGGACCCATCGATTTACAGATGTCCAGTTTGCATAGCTGATCCCTAACCCAATCCTCATCTACCAAAGCAAACTCCTCCTTTGTCCTGACTCCTTCTGGGGCTATAGAAATCCGGGGCCCTCGGGGAGAGTCTGCAGGAGTAAAGACAGAGGCAAAGAAGGCATTCAGCACCTCTGCCTTCTTTATATCCTCTGTCTCCAGGGCACCCACTTAGTTCAGCAGTGGGCCTATATTGCCTCTTGTGTTAGTTTTATTTGCTATGTATTTGAAGAAGCCCTTTCTATTGTCTTTAACCCGACTAGCAAGATTGAGTTCCAAGGAGGCCTTAGCTGTCCTAATTGCCTCCCTACATCCTCTAACAACTGTCCTATATTCTTCCCAAGCGGCCAGCCCCTCCTTCCATAATCCATAGATTCTCCTTTTCCACTTGAGTTTGCCCAGCAGCTCCTTGTTTAACCACGCCGGTCTCCTAGATCCCTTACTTGACTTCCTACTCATTGGGACGCTCCGATCCTGAGCTTGGAAGAAGCGGTCCTTGAATGCTAACCAACTATCTTGAGCCCCTTTACCGCCTAGTACACTTTCCCATGAGACTTCCCTTAGCAGTTGACTGAAGAGGCCAAAGTTGGCCCTTCGGAAATCCAGAACTGTGGCAGACAGGACATCTACTGCGCTGTGCGACTGGAGTCACTGCAGCTGATCGGAGGAAGTATTTGATGTTGGGAGCTGTCAGAAGCTTCCTCTCCTCTAACACACTTAACAGCAGAAAGGCTTGACCTTTCTGCCAGCATGCTGCTGGAAGAAGTGAAAGCAGCATTTCTCTTGTTAGCAGTTAAACAATGGAATTTGCTCCAAAACCAATAAACACTACTCGCCGGTTACTTTTTGAATCTCAAGGACTTTAATGTTCATCTATTTTGGGTCTGCCCATGGCCCTGGCTTCTGTTATAATTCCATCTGCAGAGTCCAAAGCCGCACTGACCAGATCCGAGCCCCAGAAAAAATGATGGCCAGAAAGGGAAGACATCATTTCTGCCATTCCCATTGCCATTCCATATCCCAGCCTCCTCCTCTGCAATTCCCATGACAGGGGGAAAGACAAACAGGAGGGCTATATATTGCCCAGCATGGCTGGATGGCTCTTTGCAGTCTACAACCTGGCATGCGGGGAGACGCACATACCCTCTTGCATGCAGAGAGCACAGACATGGGTGCTTCTCATCCCAAACTAACAATCATCAGGATGTTTGGGCATGGGTCCCATTTTGGGACCTCACTTCACCTGTGTAATCTGACGTACCCATCTGCTTTTGGCAACAGAGCACAGGGAAGGAGGAAATGGTGTTTTGGAGAGAAGACTGATCCCAGTTTCTGGGTAGGGGTATCGTATTCCTCCTGTTTCACTTACAGAGACTACAGATGCATTAACTCACAACCAAAATAGATTTGCCATCCACGGACACAACCCTGCTCCTGATTTCAGTACAGCAGCACACATCAGCTAGCGGCTGCTGCACTCTTTCCAATCTTCTTCAAGTACTTTGTTGCTCTTATAAAGCCTCTCTGTTATCCTCTGGCAGGACAACAGCTCTCAGGCTTTTTCAGTAATGAATACACAGTCTCTTAAGAAAAAATCTAGGTCGATCCTTCTTTGTATTTTACACACAATGTTTCCAAAATAAGATCTGTTTTTCTGTGCAAGCACATCATAAGACATGTTGTCTTTTCAATACGCCCTCCAAATGGCCCTGCCTATGGCCATTTGAGTTCTCCTTTATGAATACAGCTGTTAGCACTTCTCTTTGTGAAATTTCAACTTCTTCATCATGCATCCTCTCTCCAGCCTGCTAAGACCATTTTGAATTCACCTCCTGTGCTCCCCAAGATTCCTTCAACTCAAGGACACAAACTTCATGAGCTAACTTTCAGCTCCAACATCCAGGTCACCGGTCAAGTTACTGAATGCAAGTGGGAAAGGAGAACTCCTGCAAGGTACTGTCAGGAAGGTACTGCTGGGGAAGGTCCTGTTTGGTAACTGTATCAAAACAGGAATTCCTGAATAGATGCTCCTTCCCAAGCCGCTGCACACCTCCCTTCTGGCAAGTTCACCTAGACTATTATTTCCAGACTGCTTGGGCTTCTCTTGAACAAGGCCAAGAACAGTGAAACCTACCACAGAGCCCAAACTAACACGTCTTGCAAGCAGATGAGGAAGGAACAGGAGATGGCAGCAGCAATTTTGTGAACCACCTAAGACAGCAACAAGTCAGTAGCAAGAACACTTGGATACATGGAGGCAAAAGAGAAGCTGCAAAGCTTGTGCTCCAACAAAGTTAATCACCCTGGCTCTAATTCTAGAGGCCTCTTGTTTGCTTATGAAATTTTGTGTGAGATAGAATCAGCAGATACACCTCATTTATTCCCTCCCTTCTGTTTAAGAGGCACACTTATCTGTCAGAGTTGGAAAATTGGCTGCTTTGAAACGATCTGTTCTTCGAAATCCATATGGCTTTTTTAATGCTGCATTACTCAGTAACTGCTTATACACTGACTGTTAGTTGCATTCATGCCTTACTAGGAATTGAAATTAGGCTGACTGAGCTTTAATTCTCCAGCAGCCTATTTTTGCCACCATTTTCAAATACAAATACTGCGCTCACTCTTCTGTATGTCTTCTGGGGCCTCTTACATGAGCTGTGAAAAAGCATCCCTAGTGAGCATTACAGCAGTCAGAACTATTCAGTACTTCCACTAGCAACCATCCCATTAAGCCAAAGCGTTACAGAAATTTTATCACACTATGTTTGACATTAATGTTAAGAAAAGCATTCTACCTCACCCTTATTGCTACATATTGTTACCTTTAAGGTTTAAACAGGAATACTGACAGCCAGGGGAAAATAAACAACAGGCAAACTGGAGTGCTACAAAAGGAGAAATTACTTACACATATCAGTCTGGTTCTGGCTCCATTCACTGCCAGGGTTTCATTAATGGTCTCCCCCGTCCTTGGGGTTACATGAAAGGGGAAATGAGATAACGCCCAACCCGTCATGCTTACAGCACGCCAGCCCTTTGAACAGCAGTCATGCTCTGACTAACACCATTGGTAGCTGCTTTCCTCCCAAACTCACTGGCAGTGGACCAGGGATCTCCCTCCCAGGCAGGCTGCCACGGACCCAGGGCCAGCTGGACACCACTGGATGCCCTGCTTCTCTCCTGTCTCAGCTCCCTCCCTTTTGCTCCCCATGTCTCAGCCATCGGGAGTCAGGGACAGAAATTATTCCTTTCCCCCTCTCCTCCCAGTCACACCAAATAACTTTTGCTTGTCAGTCTCTCACAAGGGCACTGCACAGGCTTGTCCCACTCCCCAGCCTTTGCAAAGGCAACAGCAGTAGCTCATCAGCTTGTGAAGAAAGCCCAAGCACCCATGCATCAGGGGGCATCTACTTTGTCTTTGAATCTCAGAGCCACCTCAGGGTTCTCTGGCTGAAGGATCACAATGCCTGTCTGGACTTGTCAACACAGCCAGGGCTGGACCACAGGATAGAAGAGAGAGCTGGGGCATCAGCGCCTGCCCCAACCTGAGTGAAAACGCAGAAAAACCTATTCGCTGCAAGGACTGGATTTCTTTCAAGAGTGGTCTGCTTGATGCCAAGATTAAGAAGCTGCACAGAATTGCATTACCTGTGGCAACCTTCCACACACCTATGAACTTCTGGGTTACCGAGCGACTGCTGCATTTAAAAAAGTCATTAAAAAGGCTCACATTTAACAACACTACTAGAGGAATAAATTTAGGCAGCAGCAGAAGGAAAAACAAGTTATTACATATCAGACCAGTGAAACAGCTTAATTGTTTGGAGGGGAATACATAGTGAGTCACCCTTTAAAATTTCAAGTGTTCTCAACACAATCTCTCACGAGACTGCAAAGTACTTAAAAGACTCAGAAAGAGACTGCAGGCTCTCTGATTCAGATAGCCTACCTATGAATAAGTATTTGATTATCGGACTTCATTCACATTATCAGCTGGTCTCCAGTTTGAATAAATCTGCGTTTCAACAGGAAACTGCCTTGAAGTGTTTTTATTCAATAATGGAACTCCATATTTGCATACTGCACAAGAAAGAGGAATTAGTACCATGTGTGTAGCACTGACAACATCTGTGTTAATCATTTGCCCTCCCACTTCACCCACCATGCCGCTTCCCTCTCTCTTCTCCCACCCTATTTTGGGAGACAATTAAGAGTCCAAAGACTTATATAAAGAATTAACATTCTCCAAGCAGAGGGACTTTCTAACCAACAGGAAATACATGCAACATTGCTTTCTGAAGACCATAATAGCCTGAAGTACTACTACTGAAGCAACAGTTCTTTCTAGTCCACATGTCTGCCCTGTGTGTCACTACAGTAAGCCTCAAGACCTCCTCCACTCCTTCAGGTCAACAGCACTGAGGTCATGCATCTGCAGAAATCATCCTAGTATCTAATCCAGCTTCCCTTCCAACCCCCCCAGGCAGATTGCTGGTCCCTGTCCACCCTCCCCTCCTTCCTCAGCACCCTCTTTCTCTTATCCACTGGCTTATCCAGGAACTTACTTTCCATATCAGCACTTTTACAGTAGCAGGAGCAGCATTACATGCAGCAGAGAGGCAGAACTGTGTGCAACATGTTTAAGCCAGTAAGGAGCAAAAGAATACCCTTCAAAAGATCATAGAATGGTTTGGGTTGGAAAGGACTGTAAGATCTTCTAGTTACAACACCCTGAAATGGGCATCGACACCCTCCACTAGACCAGGTTATAGTCATTAAGGGGAAACAAAAATAGTTTCATTATAAATCAAGTTCAATCACCCTACTGCTTAGTACTGGATAATAAATTCTAATGAATTAATTTAGCATCAACACTTTTTTTGTTGTTTGCAATTCCACTTGCGGAATATTAAACACACTGTAATCCCAGAATTGTATTCCTCTTGCAGTTTTACCTGATTTTGCTTATTTTAGGTAGGAAGAAGGAAGTGGTCAAGGCACCCATTCCCTAGATGACTAATCTCTTTACTTATCAGTTCTTCACTGGCTGCTTCCCCTACAGTGTACAGATCTGACACTAGTATTTGAGCATCTCATGGTCCTTAAACTATTTGCCCTCAAGCACTCCTGTAAGTCAGGGAGGTGGTGTGAGACAGGGGCAGCACCATTTATGAAAGGTCCACGAGTGAAAGAAGGTGCAGCACAGGGGACCAAATCCCGCTCTGGGCTTGCATCCTCACCTCAGGCCATCTGAAGCCTGGATGTATGCTCTAAGCAGAAATGCTGTTTAGATAAAAAGACAGGGAAAAAAAAAAAAAAAAAAAAACGGGTAGTTTTAACTCAAGCAAAAGAGAAGGACTTCAAGCCTGTCAAGCTCATGAGTCCCACCGCAGCTGGATTTACAACCCATCTCCCATCTGGGAGATGGAGGGCTCTGGCATTTACTAGTCAGCCCTGAAAGCACCCACTGCAACACAGCTAGACAAGGTATGTCCACCTGTCCATCCATCCCGCTCCTTTTCCCTACACCTTTGCCCAAGTTTCTGCACCAGGCAGTGTAAACAGGAGCAAAAGGCTTTCCCTGTGCTGCCTGGGCCACATAAGCACAAACCCACGTTCATGACTCCAAATAGGGTTTAGCCAGAGCTCATACACCTGACACCAGGAGCAAGACCCTGCTCCCACTGCTGTGCCCTGCCAGAGGCCGTTCTGAAAAGGGCCTTGGCAGGCTCCTTCCTGCTTTTTCATTTTTGAGAGGGCAGGGAAGAACTGCTCCAAGAGAACAGTTCCTCCTGCAGCAGGACAGGAGGAATACACAGCAGGATGGACCGGCAGTGATGCCACCCAAGTCACCCCACCTCTGCATTTGCTGCACCCCACCAGCCTGCCATGCAAATTTTGGCACCATGCTCATGTCCCCCTGCCTCAGTCCCCCTGCTGCCTGGCTGTGCCCATTCCCTTTCCTTCCTTTGACTGGCCTCAGTGAATTGAGCATCAGATACCAGGCATTTCACTTCAGGAGAAGAAAACAGCTCTTTCGCCTGCACTGGGAAACCAACCAGCTCCCAGACAACTCAAAATGAAGAGATCACGTGGATGCATTTCAATTAATTGCATTGGAGAGGCAGGCTGCAAGCATGCTTCTCTTTCAGCCAGACCCTTTCATTTACATCTGCTGGAGAAGAGCTGGTATTCAGCCAGATTACCTGGGGAATTCATTTCATTACACAGTGTCTAAAAGCTAGGAGGATGCTGTACTTGCAGAGGGCTGAATTTACAGCAGAGCCATAATCACGTGGCAAATAGAGTTAAAAAGAAAACTGATTTTCCATCTGCTAGAGCTTTGGTCTCCAAACTATTTTGATCATGTACATCCATTAGTAAAAAAAAAAAACTTTTAGTGTACCACCCCAATATATGTACATTTATTCATTTATAAATTATGAGCAGGTACTACTGAAGTCTTAGTATTTTCTTCCTGTACCCCAATGCATCATCCAGTGCACACTCTGCTTTGAAGACCCTTGTGCCAGATAACATGGTGACACTGGCGACCTGGTGCCAGAAGCAGGATGCACATCAACAACCAGCAGACAACTGCTAAGACCCAAGCACTCAGTCTGATGCCAGCTCAAGAGATTTACAGGCAAACGGTGAAGTAGACAGAACATGAAGACCAGAGTGAAGTAGCAGGAGGTTGTTATCTTTGCATTCCCACCATTCCCTTTTCTATTTCACCTAGTCTTCTCCAAATTCCCACCCAAGGTAAGTTGTCCCCAGACAGCCTGCTCTCCTTGGCAGGGACCAAGATAAGGATCACATCAAGTTCTACCCTACCTGCTCACGAAGCCACAAGCAGAAATGCTGCTTGTGGGCTCTGTAAAAATGAAGGGCACATCTGTTAACATATGAAGGCTGCAGTGGTTGAAGAGCTGTTTCAATTTGACTTGGTTAAACTGGGATAAGCACCACTGTTTGGATTTAAACCTAATTTTTTAGGTTTAACTTCAAGGATGATCCCATGCACAACTCAACACTGATTCAAAAGGGATACGGATACATCGAATGTATTGGCTCATCATACAGGCTCTTATGCCAGCACCACCACTAAATACTCCAGGGCAACTTTCAGGTAGCATGCACCTCAGGAAGGAAAAAGAAAACAACAGGAAACATAACCAAAGGAAAACAGCACAAGGCTTCTTTGCAGCAAGAGGGTGTGGTATTTGTCAGAATTTTTTTCCTCTAAAAGTAATTTTTAAACCCTCTGTGTACACACACCCTTCATGAAAGAATGTGAAGAAGGAGCATTCACAGGGCTCCTAAAAGCAATCCAAACAGAGGTCACACATGAAGTGTGTTATGCATATAAACAATCATATTCAGATAAAAATTACTATCACAGCATACACTTAACAAGAAGTTAAAAACTGAGGTCTAAAGTCAGTAATAATTGCAGTGGTTTTTTGGCCCATCATTCATTTGTGCTTCCTCTGACAACAGCCATTCCCCATTTCTACTTCCATTTACTTCTACCTGCTATAGAACCAGCAAGTCATGAAGTTCAACAGCACATCAAATACTCAGCATATAAATAAGCATAAACATTAACGTCATGTGTGAGGCAAAGTACAGGTCACTTATCTGTGTGGAAAATAGGTCAAATGTAGAAAAGTAAGGGCAATAACAGAACTCTTAGGAGAATTATATACTTATTTTTTCCTCTTAATTCATACCCTTACGGTAAGTTACACATTTGTACCAATTATAAGAATAGATGAGAAAAACATAAGCCCTAGGAGGAAAAGTGCTTTAACCTGTGACTTCCATAAACATTCAAAACTTAAGAACTCATCTGAAAATACTGCTGCCATACAGCTAAAAGAAACCCTGATGTAATTCATTCAGAAGAACCATCACCACCCTAACTTGAACACACGATTTAGCAGAAGAAACAGAAATCCCCAGAAGTTGTGCCTAGCAAAAAGTAAACACTAATTTTGTGCACTGGATATTCCAATAATAGAAAGAAGTTACTTCCAAAATTTACTTTCTTGCTTTCTAAGTAATACAGAGCTGCAAGGATGCCAAGTTATTCTGAACACAGCCTGTAACAGAATTCATTCGGGACAGCAAGAAAGTGCCAGCCCAAAGCATCTTTATTTTAATACCATCTTTAGATCATGGCAATGCCAGTAACATACAATTATCCATCTCAAGGTATTAAAAGAGTCTAAGATTAATTTATAAAAAGTTATTTTGTTGGTCTAGCTGGAACCTTTTTCAGTAGCTCTGATCTGCTACTGAAAAACGAGGCATCAGTCCAAAGTCAAGAGTAAGCCTAGAGGGGAAAAAAAAAAAAAAAAATCAAGATCTTTGAATAATACTTTAAAAATTTTCCACTAGTTCTTTTGACAGAAAGAAAAAGAGAAACCACACATGGAAAAACAATTTGGGCTCCCTCAACTTCAGGGAAAAAAAAAAAATGCAAAGGAAGTCTTTATTCAAAAAGAAAAGCAACCCAAGACAAAACCACACTCGGCAGCTGGGAGCTCAGCCATGGGAGTCCACCTCCCTGCAGCATCTCCCACGCACCCTGCTCCCTCCTCACCCCACGTACCACTGCATCGCTGCAGGGGTTGGGTACAGCTCTGCCATGCTGCAACCAGTGAGTAGGGGCACCGGGAGAAAAGCAGGGGCATTCTGTCACCTTTCATTTCTCTCATGATTGTGAATATAAACCCCATGAAGAGAGACCTGGCCAGATTGCAGCCGAGAAACCCACTGCTTAATGCTGGTGTCTGCGACAACTAAGGATTTAAGAAACACAAAAGAAACCTGGTCTAATGGAAGGTGTCCCTGCCCATGACAGGGCTGGAACTAGGTCATCTTTAAGGTCCCTTCCAATCCAAACCTTTCAACGATTCTAACATTTTTTATACATTTACGTGAGAGCTTCAAATACAGTGGGCAGTTACAGAAAAGACACCATCCTAAAGATTTTAAATGAAGAAAAAAAAAAAACCAACAAAAAGGACACATGAAAACAAGAATTTAGTAAAAGATGTGGTCTTGGGCATGTACTCCAATTCACTTCAAATTTTATCTTTCAGACTGGGGCCTTGGCTGTTCCTGTGAGCCATTTCAAGTCACTTAAAACTTCTTGCAGTCACTGCAGATGAAGCAGCTCAAATGGGATTTGAAGGAGCCTGTACCAGGAGCCTTCACCACCACTCCGGACCATCTTCTAGCAGGATCACCCTGGGAAGAGACAACCTGGGAAGAAGGGGACAAAGGCAGCAACGAGCAGGGACAGCTTGATAGAAAGAGCTGGTGCAGTAAGAGGAGACTTCAGATGACTGAGGGTGGGAGGGAGGGGAAGGTAATTGCCAGCCACAGCCTGTAACAGGAAACAATGAAGTTTTATCCTGGAAAACCCAACATCCCACCAAGTCCCAATATGTTCCAGATTTATTAGTGGTTAGCAGTAAATGCTTGGAAAAAAAAAGCACAGGAATTCCAGTAAATGGATTCAAGACAGTAATACAGCCAGATATACACCCATATTATATGAAATACATTATGTGAAATAGAAGTGAGGCCATAGGGAGCACCTTCAAAAAGATGGCTGGGGAAATTTATCTGAACTTCTCCTGAAATGAATAACAGAGGCTTCAGATACTCAGCAGTTCCCAAAATGGGACTCATAACCCAGAGCCTTCTCTTCCTGGAATCATTACAGAAAAGCCTCTTTTAATTTATCCAGATTTAAATTATTGCAAATTATCCTGTACCTAAAACTTGGAATTAACTCTGATTTCCACACAGAACACACGCACAGTGACTCGAAGTTACTTTAAATTCTGGTCTTTCCATGTCCTGACTTTCAGCCTATAGATGCTAAAAGATAATAAAAATAAAAATGTAATCAGCCCTCAGCTTTAACTATCACTGCCAGGAACCATAGAACAGCAGTTAGATACTGGAAGTTACAGGCAAAAGGGAAGAAAGACAAAGAAGATAAAATTTTCCTTGTGGTCAGCTCAGCCACAGGATTTCCTGCTGAATTCCTTTAAGCTATGGAGACCTTTGCTAACACTTTATTTGTACTTGGATAAAGTACAGTAGAAAGATGATTTTTTTTTTTTTAATAAAATTGTAAGGAATGTATATAGCCCAACCATGCCAAATAGCACTCACCTACCCCAAGGGAAGGATTAATGTTACTGCAGGGACTGTGCTATGCTACCATCACCCTCCGAACAGGAGCCAGAGGAGAATACCATACTTTTGGGTTCAGAGCAACATCCTCTACTCCAGTGGGTGGAAGAGGTTGCTTTACCCTCAGGCCAATCATTAATGTATGCTTAGACTGCTCACAGGCACCTTCCCAAATGCAGAATAATCAGCCCAATCAACCTATAACTGAGGGTATAAAAACAAAGCAGCTGTAAAACAGACACCTCTAAGGAACAACAGAGACTGTTTTTCTGCCATAAGGCAGGACATGGATGCCAGTTCAAGAGCATCTCATTTGCTCATGTTCTTATGAGCAAGGCATTTGGCAAAGCAAATGTCCGTTTGCTGCTTCTGTCTGTTTGCTGCTTCTGTCTGTTTGCTTTTAAGCTCTCTTTTCCGAAACAAACAACAAGAAGAAAATCTGTATACCATTCCTGGTCCTGCTCTCTGACCTTTAGCAGGCTGCAATCACCTTGAAATGGCAGTTCAGCGACACAGTTTATGCATAGCCCTTTTCACAGCTTCTCAGGCAGGATCAGATGTGCTACACAGTGCTAAGTACCAACCCACTATAAACTCTCCTACACAGATCAAATAAGCTTTAAATTAAAACTATTGGTACATGACCTGTCTTAGTATAAAACCTACTAAGAAGAAGTTATCTTCAGTACTCCCACAGCTGGCATAAACTGTGCTGCATGCTTTGCGCAATTAAACAGAGAGATCATTCGGAACTGCGCCTGACCACATCTGTCCCACCAAGCGGCATCGTACATGGGGTTAGCCCAGCCATAAGCCGCACTTAATTTACACATAATGTGTGTCCCTGAACATCACCAGCTATTTTTTCTTTCAGAAACTGGGATAGGAATCAGAGTCATTTACAGTATCTATGAAATTTCCCAGTACTGTTCACTGGACTAAAACGTATCTAAAAATGCTAGCCTGTACTTCTATGACAGCATGTCAAATGTTAAGGCCATGCACAACATGCTCTAGAAATACAAATGTCTGGATTCCTACCTGGATGACCCATCAGAGAACATCACCATTATAATCCTCCCTCAGGAAAATATTTAGAGGACAGATAACATGTAATACATATGAAGCTAGACATTCTTTCCTGAATTTGGACCCTGGGCAAAACCCAAGGGTCCAAACATCTGTTTAATATTTGGTTGCTCCATTTGGTTGCTGCCAGTGGTGGCAGGTCTTCTGTTCTAACACTGCCCTGCAACTATCCCCTTTGGAAGGTGGCTTCTCCACATGTATTTATAAAGGAGATGACAATAGGTAGCTCTGAGCAGTCTGACCTGGTGCTCAGCAGTTAGCAGAAAGCACCAGCATAAATTGATTAGGAACACAAACACAATGCAATGCACACATACAGAGATTATGGTTTCAGTGACCTAATGGATAAATCATTACAGTTGTCCAGAATTCAGTCTGGTTCATGGGGAAGTGGTGAACAGAAACCCTGTTTTTACCATTAAATCCCAATGTGCTCTTCCTAATGTCACTGAAGAATTCTGGCATAATGCCCCAGAAACATTGACCATGACATACAAATACACCAGGCACCTTAGAAAACACAGCGACTTTGACAATAAAAGTGTTACCTTTCTTCCTCTTTAACATCTTTAGTTTCAAAGTGGTCGGCCACAGGCATTTCAGGGCCCTGCTGCTTGTGGGATGTACTGTAAGCGATTAACCTCCCCCAACCATGTTAATACGTAAATGCCATCTTCCCTGCTGCTGTTTTATTCATGTGTATCATTCACTAACCACTGCTACAGGGCCCAGCACCTCTCCCCCGCCTTCCCTTTCTTGAAGGGGAGCTCTGGCCTTGTCAAAACGTAACTACTGCAAAGCACCACCAGTTCTCACACCAGACCCAGGACATCACCTAGACATCACCTCTGCCAGAGTCAGTTTGGCTGACAGTCCCATGGGCTCCAACTCACCCCACTCCCTTCCACCCGCAGTAGTAACTCCAGTGCCAACCCAAACCTCAGCTCCCTTTCACAAATGAAACACACTTGCTGTAAAATTCACCCGCCAGGGCTCGCCCCGGGTACCACTGAAGGCTTCCATGAGCAGGCACCTCCTTCTTGCTTACTGATCTGTAACCATTTTGTTTGCACCAAAGCTGAAAGAACAATGTGCAGGTCATCAGCCAAGTGGACGCTGTGCTATAAATGCAAATTAAATTCTACCAGTTAGCAGTGAACTGGGTTAATACACAACTTCATAACACCCCACTGTGTACCACTGAAACTGAACTGACATTTGGGTGCCACACTCTGAGCAAGCAGACCTGCACTGACTCACTTTTTGTAGCCTGCGGATCCAGACTTTCGTTTTCTTTCTCACATTGCCATTTGCATAATGGTTTGCTAAACTATGCAAACCCAATTAGGGCAATGAAAGGGAGTTGCCATCCCCTTGAAAAACTGTAAGTAAAACTATATAGTACAATGATCACTTATTAATTAAATTCAGGTCTTCTGTATGAAAAAAAAACAAACTGAAACAGCCTTAGTTACTACTTATAAGCAAGATATGAACTATACAAAATACTCTTTGCTAGGTGCAAAATCCAACTTGGGACAACTTCAACTGAAGGTGTTTATCTGTGGGCACAGGGATCTAACACTGGGCAGGCATACAGTATCCATTTATCCAGCAAGCACCTGATCTTCTTTAAATATGAGAAACAATAGATTAGGAAAATATCCTCCCAAGCTGTAACTGTTCTGAGACAGAACTTCTTGTAACATCCAGACAAAACTAACTCAAAACAACATCCCCATACTTCATACACAGAAGCAAGGCTTCAAAGCTGACAGAATTGTTTTCCAAGTATTTGCAGGTATTTTGTCTTATGTGGCCACCGAGGCTCCACTTACAGGCCCTTGAGTCTAAACCAAACCCCATTAAAGAGAACAATAGAATTTCAATTGGCTTCAAGAGAATTGGGAAAGCCTTGCTGCCTTAACCTAATCAGTTAATCACACTAACCTCTAGCATTTGCACATGTTATGAGAAACATTATAAAAGCAAATGATCAAGTGATCAGATATACAGCTTGGGGTATTTCTGTGTTCATAGAATCATAGAATAGTTAGGGTTGGAAAGGACCTCAAGATCATCTAATTCCAACCCCCCTGCCATGGGCAGGGACACCTCACACTAAACCATCCCACCCAAGGCTTCATCCAACCTGGCCTTTAACACCGCCAGGGATGGAGCACTCACAACCTCCCTGGGCAACCCATTCCAGTGTCTCACCACCCTAACAGGAAAGAATTTCCTCCTTATATCCAATTTAAACTTCCCCTGTTTAAGTTTTAACCCGTTACCCCTTGTCCTGTCACTACAGTCCCTGATGAAGAGTCCCTCCCCAGCATCCCTATAGGCCCCCTTCAGGTACTGGAAGGCTGTTCATAACAACGTGCAGAAGATAAGTGACTCTTCCCTTCAACTGGTGCAGAATTCCGTATTTATATGCATGCAGTCCTGAGGAATTGTCACAAGCTCCACTAAACTATTTTTATTGAAGTTAGTTATTCACCCCTGCAGATCTGAAATGTACTTGATTCTGAGTAAGGGAAAATCACCTATATTTCTGACAGGTAATGATTTCAAACTTTACTATAGAAGCTGGCAAAAGGATAAATCAGGACAGCCATTTTTTTAATCAAAACTTCCTTTTTTTTTTTTTTTTGTTCTTTTCGGGGAGTTTATTTTCCCCATTAGAAATTCAGTTCCTGTCTAAGCTACAAAACTCTCATCTGACTGAGCAGCTATTAACGTGACAACAGCAACAGCAAGTGGGATGTCATAGTAAAACCTTAGGGCTCATTCACGGATAGCTTTTGTCCCAGGACAAATTGGTATCCATTCCTAACAAGCTTCCATGTCTAGGAGTCAGGAAAGACAAAAATTACATCTTTATAGAGTTCAAGAAGTGTTGCGGGGGAAACAAGACAGGGTATTCTTAAACCCTGTTACTCAGGTGGTTTTGTATCACTGTCAAGCAGCAAAAAAGGAAGTTGCCCCCATGCTTTAAAATACCTCTGCAAAGCTGCTCTATTTGAAAAAAATGCTAAATGCAGCTGGTTGTCCATCTCGATTTCCCTCTCGACATAGAAATGCAGAAAACCCCTTTCTGAGTCACAGTCCCCCAATTTTGAGAGGTGGACACATTTCTTCCCCAGTAAAAGACACTTCTGTATTCTCAGAAAATTCTCCTATATGCCTGGAAAAAAAATGTGGGGCAATTTAATCTTCATCCTCCCTTGGTGGCTGGCCTCACCTCCCAAAATATATAGCCAGAGGGGTGATGCAAACAGTGACCGCAAAGATAGCTCAAGAGAAGCAAGCAGCAGCACATTGGCCAGCTAGCTAGAAATGATCTCAGTCTGCCTCTTCATAACTAATGAATAAGCAAACAATTCCCGACTTCAGCTGCAGTTTTCTCTCTTCTCCCTCCGTATGTAAATTATGAGTGCAACTAGTTCATAGTGTGACCTCACACCTGAGTGCTGAAGAGGAAGAGAAAGCCACTGCCGTGGTTTGGGTTGATGAAACATTGAAGATGTTCTCTGCAACATCATACACCTGTTAGCATAGAAATTGCGTATTTAAAGAAGCAAAGAAACAGGATACACCTGAGCTGTTGGAAAACCAAACATCCTAGCATGCCATAAAGTAATTAAAAATTGTAAGGTACATAAGGAAAAAAATTCTTCTGGTGCTGGTAAGAGACAGGAGAGGTGGCATATCACCACTTGGCAAAGGCTGCCAGGAGGGTTCTCACACCCATGCCACTAGGCAAGCTGCAAACCAATGCCTTCTATTTGGATATCCCCAGATGCTGTCACTGTTCCTCAGCTTCCCCTTGCCACAGTACTTTTGATGCCATACCATCATCTACTGAGGTTTTAAAATGTTAGTCATTCTCACAGGTGCATTTCTTGCTTTGGAAGAAAAACTTCAGTAGTGGCATCCTGTGTTTGTTTATACACCTGACCAGGCAATTGTGAATAATATTTTGGAGACAACATCCTACTGCAACACCTGCTTGTACACAATGAAGAGTTGTGGAATAATTTATGTTAGAATCACTTTAAAAAAAACAAACAAACAAATCTACATTTTCTCCTGCCATTCTTCTTACCTATTTGGTTGGTTTCAATACTTCATGTGCTGAAATATATCTCACATGCATCTCATTAAAAAGCTTATGAAGGGAATACAGAGGAACAGATACAGTTTAGTCCCCATGTGAGCCACAGACAGTGAGGGTGAACCCAGGCCCTGTTAGTGGAGATGTTTATCATGCCAGCTCCGCGCACTTGAGCTCTTGGCTCCAAGGAAATGACAATTCAAACTCATAACGTGACCCGAGTGAACTCAGGAATTTAACTCAAGTGCTCTGCATAAGCAGGACTATATTGTCTTCAGACTAAATAAATGAATCCAATTATTTTTATTTGGATACATTTCATTGTCCATGAATTTCTGAAACCCAAGTAGATCCTCTCTGTAAATTTCTGATGTTTCCTTTAAGACAAGAATACTTGAGACAAATATGATGAGCTCCTTGTCCTCCTTGATTTCTGATAATATTGTAAGGAGAAAAGCATATTAAAAAGTTTCAGTAAATTCAATTACATTAATATCCTTGCAACATTTCCACTCAAGCACTAATTCAGCACTACAGTTCGAAATATTGGATGGATATTGACGGCACAAGCACTTTGGGCTTATTAAGCTTTGGTTCAACACGAACTTTAGGTGAACTTCAGTATTTCCATGCTATGAAGAAAAACGTATTTTTAGCATGACAACTATGGATTTCCTTCTAATTAGTTCAGTTAGACCCTGCCTCTCTTACATCCCCAAGGCCAGCTACAAGAACATTATCATTCAAACCATGAATACAGAGGAGGTAACTTTGTTTTTCCAAATATGATGGAAAACCTTTTGCTCTGGAGCTAAGGCCCTATTCATTCTACATACACTTTCATGAAAAGGGATTAATGGTATGTTAGAAAATCTGGACTCAGCAGTTTCTCATTGTATTCTCCATTCGCCGCGGCAGGGGGAACTGATAAATATCTATAGTGTAAATCAAACAAGGAGCATTACTCAGCATATGAGAGAAAAATTCTCCACTTGACATTTGTACCATCATCACCCTCCATGCCTGCATGGGTGGGACACCAGAAGACAGCTTTCAGTGGCATGGTCCCTCCTCTAGGGGGATGAAACCCAACTTCTCACCCCAGAAGACCTCCCAACAGCATGTTGACACCACCCAAACTATTCAAGTGATGGCTGAGATGGCCACAGGGCTCTGCTGGGCACATGGGGATCTACAACCTGGCATCTGCCCCATCACTTCCTTGCTCTGAGCTCTTGTTTCTTGCTCCGGCACTTGTTTCTGTATGTGTGTGCAAGGAACACTGCTGCACACTTTAAACTGTGTTTTTATGGACTTAACAAAAATCCATTATGAGTCAAGCTACCATAAAGCTCAAAATCCATTGGGTAAAAACAACTAAACCAATTTTACCTCAGATGACAGAAAACACTCATTTCGTAATTCTGCCTCCCTTGGGAATCTGTCCACGCTGAAACTGCTCTGAAAAGACATTGTTATCATGCAACAGCATTAAACTCCTCGAATGTCTCTTTTCAATACAGGTTCACAAAGCTATTTATAAATGAATAAACAGCCCAAGGTGAGCAGAAGGCTTTCTCATGAAACCTGAGTAATAACACAATATTACTGTTCCTGGATTCTCTGCCATTTTATCATGTTCTAGCAATTTTCCCAAGAGTGATGTCAAGGATCCTCTTAACTCTACTGTTTGCCCATCTCTGCATGCTAATGATAAAAATATTGATTTTCACATTTGTGACTGATGCAATTCAACACAAGAAATCCAAGTTATTTCCCCCTTGCCATGTACCAGCTAAGCAATCGCCAGCACAAAGAGCTTCACTTGTGTCAAAATGAAGCAGTGTCATTTAATACTTGACACTTGAAATAGCACTTCATTTTCCCTGTACTTTTCAAAACAGAGCCCCAGTCCAGCAGTTAATGCAGGCTGTGGAAGGGAGGGGTGTGAAGAGCAGCAATGTTTTCTGGGTGAGGCTTGCCTCAGGTGTTAGCCAACAACGAGGAGCATCCTGCTTTCCCTTGAGAATAACGCTATGATCTGTACTGACCATGGCAGAGCCTGGCACATCAAACACCCACCACTGCTGAACCCCCTTCGACCCTCCCCAGGTCCCACTGGAGAGGTCAGGGTGATCATTCCCATCCTGTGTGGGACAATAAAGAAAACACAGCTTTCGGGCTTAGATGAAGATTGGAAATTCTGACCTCTGGTCTTACACCATACACAGCCATTGGCAATATTTTATCCTTCCTTCCTTGCTTCATCTGGCTACAAAGCTATGGCACAACTCCTCCCCCAGCCACCCTGGCCACACTCCAAAGCTAAACTCAGCCTGATGACCAGAGAGCTTCGTGCTTCATTCCGCTGCCTGAAGACATACAGCTTCCAGCGTGGCACTGAGCAATGCCATTTCACAGAGGACATCACATAAGCAGGATGCCCAGGGAGAAGGAGACCCTTTTCTCATTGGGAAAAAGAGAAATTGTAATTGCTGGAGATTTCAACAGAGAACGATTCATCTGAGGGCTGCAAGCCCATCAGTCTCCCCAGAGACTGCCCTGGCTCTACAGGTTTCTTTTATAGAACCTGAAACAGTTCTTCAGTGTTCACTGAAACAGTGAACCAGCAGGATATCAGCCAAAACAATAATCCCCACTGGCCTTTAGATCATTTCAAACAATTAACATAAGCTGCTATTACTTGATGTAACAATAGAAATCACACTTCTTTGGTGCACTATGGCAAATAAGCATACTGAAGAGGCAAAAGGAGGTAGTGGGATTTTTTTTTTCTGGGAGAAAAGTACTTTTGTAAATAACACCTACTCCATGGACCATATTTATACAACTATTTCAACAAGCAGGACTTGTGAAAGTCCACTATAATCCACTAACGACAAAAGATCAAAGAAACTAACAGGAAGGCCAGGATGCAATCAAAATATTTGATCAGTGAGAGGTTTCTTATCCCAGCCATAAACTCAAGGGCATTTCAGTGCGAGCTGTGGGAGGAGAAGCTGCCATGACTGCCCAGAGGATGCGTGGCCAAGGTAGATGGAGTCCCCTGAGAGAATCTTGCCCTCGTGTCCTGCCAATGTCCCTTCCTCCTTCCCTGCATGGACACCAGCGGCACACACCATCCGGGGTCTCCCATCCGTTTCAGTTAAACAATCAAGGGTGGAAATGTTATTCGTTCTCCTAAATCCCCCCTCCCCCACCAAAGTTAAACATTAGGCCTTTGGTTAAACTAAATGTGGGTTTTTTCTCTTCCTTTTAAAGCAAAGTCTCACGATCCCGGGGTGACCCCGGTGGGAGGACAGAGGGGGAGGCAGGGAGACCTCGCCGTGCACTCAGAGTACTGCCAGAGCCAAATGAGCGTCAGCTCCCTGCATGGCAGAGATGGGTATAAAGGGCTTTGAATTACTTCCTTTCTTTTTTTTTTCCCCTAAAGAACAAGGGAAGAGCTACTGGGATTTTCCTCCTCACACTTTTCTTTTTTAAACACATACTTGGCAAACATTAAAGAGTTACATATTTGGATACATTAAACAAGTACTTTGATAGTTCAATTTTTGTAAGAAAAAAAAAAAAAAAGGCAAATTCTCACCTTCTTTAAAGGCTTTACTCCTACTTGTTTGCATGTTCCCTAGGTTATCAGCACATTTCCCTTGGCTTTTCTGACAGAAATACACATATCCTTGTAACCAGAGAAGTATGGGAAACTCTGGAAACATCCAACTCTGTACAAACATTTAAAGCTCAGACACCCTAATACAAAACAAGCACTTCTCTGAAACAAACATCTCCAGATGTTTTAACATATTTTTATATAGATAGATATATATAAGATGTGACTCAGGCACGGAAAGCCAAAAGAATGTTCTCATTTCCTGAGGCTGGCTAACAAAAAGGGAAAAAAATGTGAATGAAGGAACAAAGATTTTGTAAGTCAGCTTTTTCTTAACAGCAGCAGCTTTAAAATGATCCACTTCAATTCCTTTTTCATATAGTCAGAATATTGCCTCTCTAATGCAACTGTGTATACACAGTTGAGGAAACAGAGAAGGGAGGAAAAGACACGCTGTTTAGTGACATGGTTAAAGTACTATGGAAATGTCAGACTCAGGAGGTTCCTGCCCTTCTCCTTTTGGCCCCGGTGAAGCTCACTGGCTGCTCCCACTGAGCCCCCTTTTCCACAGCAGCTTGCTTGGTCTCTACGGCACAGAGTTTGAGAAGAACAAGCCAGCAGCCACATGCACTGTGGCTGTCCCACAGCCAGGTCTCTAGATGGTGGGACTCAGCCTGCAAGACCTCAAAAGCACAGCTCTTGTTCCGTTTTATTTCTTAACAGTACAAGCGGGCATATATAGCATCCAGTTCCTCTGGACTTCACAGCAACAGGTGAAAAAAGACTCTGGGCACCTTCAGATCATGAAGTCGTGTCCTGCCAACAAATGTTAGGTAGATTTAAACAGGTATTGATGTGCTGCTATTCTCTGTGCCCTCTCTAACCATATCTATGTGTCACGGCGATGAGACACAAGGTCTCCTTCCTCCGAATCCTCTGAAGGTGAATTCTGCAGACTAGTTCTGTGACAACCGTAACAAAACCACTGCCGTGATAGTTTACCTCCGGGCAGGGCTGTAGTGGGGGACAAGAAGCTGTGGAGAAAAAATACTCAAGGGTGCTTTCAACAGCAGCAAGCAAAATTGCCCAGGCAATCCTCCTTCAACAACTCTTCCAGTACACAGAGCATGAACATGCCCCTTCCCAACACTGCACCCAGGATGGCCACAGGCAGTCCACAGCCCCAACCCAGACCGTCAACAAACACAGCTCCCTCCTTCTTTAGAGCCTCAGCACCTCCTCACAGGACCCCACCTATAACACCACTCACTGGACCACAGCAACATGACCCAGTCACAAATCCATGCTTCTGCCGAAATAGGCGTGTCCACCTTTCCAATGTCCCTTCACCCCAGACATCACCAGCACTCACAAGATCAAGGAATCGATCCAGACTGAGACAAAATCAGTTTTAAATCTATGTATCTACTAGTCTCTCTCGCCATGGGTTTTCAGCTGGCTCAGGTTCCCATTGCCAGCACGAGCGATGTTGTGGGACGGGAGCGTGCGAGTCACCCTGGTCAGCTGTAGCACAACCACATGCTTAATTAAAATGTCTCTGTAATTGCCGCCTGCGGGTAAAGCAGCTGCCCTGGCACAGCCCAGATATGGTGTGTCCTGCTTCGTGACACTGGGCAGAGCTGGGGCTGGGAGATCATCACTGCTGGGTGAACCTCAGCCCACTTACCAGCAGACCCAGGCAAAAACAAATTACTTAATCCAGCGCAAATGTTGGTGTCTCTGTCACAGAACCTAAGCCTGTCCTGCTATCAAAACAGTAGAGGGGTTACAAACTGAAGTATGAGCCTATTTGCAAGCGTTTCCTCACAACGAAGATTCATCAAAACCAGAGGGTTTTGCAAGCAGATCTTCTGTGCTGATTCAGCCCTGAATCTGCAGGGGCCGCCTTACCCTGACCACACTGGCTAGCAGTCCGTGCCGCCCTGCCTGCCAAGCTCTAGCTTTTCATTCCCAAATCAGAGACAGCATGCCAGGACACACCAAGGGAGGACTCAGCGATGCTGTGGCTCAGGGAGGCGAGAGGCTGACAGCCAGTTCCTCACCCCCACCGGGCAGCACCCAGCGCCAAGGGGATGACCAAGACTCTGCGACAAATCGTTGCAGAGCACTGATGCCTCCTTTCCCCCTCCCAGGGCAGATTTGAAGCTATTTCTCTGCGTGGTTGTCTCTCCTCACATCAATCCCACAGCTGTTGCGCATCAGCATGGGGTCTGGACAGGAGCCACAATGCCATGTTGTTGCCTCCCAAGTATTCGCTGGCGTTACTGCTCAGCTTTACTGTGGTCTTTCTCGGTGCCCCCAACTACACTAAAACAATGTGTCAGTACAGAAAACCCTTATAATTCTGAGCATGGCAGCTTCCCCATGCTGCTCAGGCCACCCAGGAAACATTCATAACATCATTACATTGCCTTAGTTTCTCAGATTATCCACACCAACTTCCCACCCATGGTGGGAGCAACAAACACTGAGGTTTTAACTCTGCTGTTTCCACCAGTTTAGGGTTTACTCAATCAAAATGCCATCCACTGGTGTGCTCCTAGTTCTTCACACTATTTAATGCAAGCAGTGACTGAAACAGCCCTGTGACTCAAGACTCATCTTCCTATCGAATTCTGTAGAAGTGGCTGGTGAGTTCTTTTAATAAATGAAAAAATGGACGATCAGAGCTGGAATTCAAGGACTTCTTATTTAAAATACAAGGGAAAACAAGATGAAAAACACTTAGCATAAAACCTCATCCTGGGTGCTGTCCTTGTTGTGACACTATTTTTTACGCACCCTAGGATACTCCGGACGATGCCATTTTTGCGCAGGAACACCGTTTCAGACTGCAGGCAAGAGGTCCACCCTGCCCATAAATAGTTTGTCACTGAGTACACCATCAGCGTCTGCCCCCCGGACCTTGCCTATGGTCTCCACGACAAACTCATCAAACTCTTCTGCGTCAAGGGTTACTAGGGCACACAAAACCAGTCAAGGAAATTACAGTATCTTTTTTTTTTTTTCCTTCTATCTGCTTAAAAAACATAAGTAAGCATTTTCACAAAGACTTAAGACACTGCAGGAAGGGAAGTGCTGAAGTAATTGCAAAGGAGTGTCCTAATTTGAAGAAAAGCATTAACCCCAGAGCACATTCCCTTGCTACATTTTCTCTAATTGTTAGGTTGAATTAGGACCTTCCCATCCTTGCTGCCTGAACACCACCACTTCTGCACAAGCTGTTCATGCACTGTAACACGTTGCTAACGCAACAGGGACAGCAGACCACGTACACAGACGCTTGGCTCATGCTATGGATAGTTTATACAAGGGAAGGCTTTGGCTATCAAAACATGACTGTCAGTCTAATTTTCCTTGTCATTAGCACCTGTCATCATGGAAAGACCTGACAGGAGTAAGCTCCCCATCAACTATGAAGCTGCTTTTAGCACAGCTAATAGTTAAAGCCTCCCTACATTGTAAAGTAATAAGAGACTGTATTATGCCACGGAGTGAAAAACCTTTAAATCGGGCTTTGGAGAAGAACAAAACCCAGATGAATCAGGATGTCTAACCTCACACACTTAGCACAAAGCCACAATTGCAGGAGCTGAAAAGCCTGCCTTAAGTGCTTCAAAAATAAATATTTTATTGCAACTTGAAAAAGAATTTGTTAACTATAAAAACCATTCTCTGCCTACTGCAGGCCATTAACGGTTCCTGGGCAGTAACTGTACACGGACAGTTCTAAGAAAAAGATCTGTGCATCACAACTGAGACAGAGTGCAGCATTGCATTTAGATTCTTACTTACGGAGTCCCTATCAAAGCCAGCAACACTATAAAGTGCCCACATTTTTGACCTTTACAGACTACAGCAGATCAAGAGCTATAAATCCAATGAGTCTATGCTAGTTTTTCAAATGCAGTTACGCTCTAAATAAAGAGCAGCCTGCTTTGTTCAGTATTGTATGCATGTTGGTCTGCATTTATTGCTACAAACTAAAGAGTTTGTGCTAGGAAACTACAAAAACTTAAGACAATAATGCAATAATACTGCAAGCTGATGTTTTTTTCTCTGAAATGCCTAAGAAACTTATTCCAACGATAACACATCAAAACGAGCTCAGCACAACCAGCTGGAAAAGCTGCCCACAAAACTCAGAGGACATATACTAAGCAAGCACCCAGCAATCCCAAATGACAGCCCACCACCCAGCACTGACTCATCTATAGGACACACTGCACATCCCTCCCTGCACAAACCCCTCTCCTCTGGGGCAGTCTCATCTCCCAGCATGATGCTGAGTGAGATGGGTGTGGGTGTGGGGATGGGTGCCTTGGGCAGTGCGTGTCCAGGTTTCAGCACCAGCCTCCAAGTTCCTTCAACTGCAAAACAAAAGCTGCAGCAGCCACTCCAGTTCAAAAAAGCCTCTATAAAGTGAAGGAGATAAACAAAAAAGTTAAGAGTATTTCCCAGGACAAAAGCAAACCCCATGCATGCACCTATTGACCTGCTGCTCTTCCGTGTACCAAACCAAGAGACGGACCTCACATCATTCCTTCCTTTTTTATTTCCCAAGATTATTTGAACTCTCTAAATCAGAGCAAAAAGTAAAGATCTGATACCCTTAGGACTTTCAGGCTGTGGAAGCCTTTGAGAGAACCACTTTTTGTTAAAAAGTGGTTTTGAATGAAACATTTGCATTTTTAGCTTGTTTGGGTTTTTATTTCCCCAAAGAACCAAAACAAGAAAGAGCACAGATTTTTAATTTCCTCTCCCTACACTTTACCAACAGAAATGTATCTCATACAAACCTTACCCTTTTGTTTTAGTTTGACCTCAACAGGCTGGAATCATCTAAAGAAAAACTCCTTCAGCCAGCAGTCCTGCAACTGGCTTCCTCTCTGGAGCTGACCCCACAGCCTGTCCCCGCTGTGCCCTGTCAGGCAAGCAGCATTCCCTGCCTGGCCAGCAGCTCCCTCCAGTCACGCTGCTGCCAAAATCAACTGCACAGCACCACCACCTCCTGAGCCGCAGCAGAGCCCCTCATCCTCGATACAACGATTCACCCCAAATGACTGGTGGGAACAGCACCGCAGAGGGGTCTGGCCTATTTAGACACGGGGCTCCATATCCAGCCCTTGCTGGGCAAGCAGTTCATACTGAGAGTGCAGCAGCAGCAGTGGGACTCCAGCCCGACTCTCAGCCATGGGAGGATTTGCTCAGCTGGGAAGCAGCCAGGCTCATCCCTGCTGCCAGGGAGGAAGGATGCTCAAGCTATCAGCCAATCCCAGGATGGATGCCCTGCGGATGCCGCTTCCCTGGATGTGCTAGCCACCCGCTTTTCTTCTTTTGGATCCACGGTGTGCATTTTGCATTGAAAAAGCTTCCCCTTAGACAGCTTTAAGCAAAGTGGGCTCCCACCAGAGTGCTCTGCTGCTTCGCCTCAGCAAGTTTCTGCAAGCGTGGGCTCTAGCCTGACTTTGTCCCAAAATTCCTTGCTGTGCCCGGGGTGTAGCCTATTTCATATTCTGGGAAACGTGTACCAGCAGGACAGCTGGCTTGCTCCCTGACAACTTCAGCAAAACAGATGCCAAATACGCAATTGCTCTATTTACCCGACGAGGCAGGCTCTGTACTGGAGCTGAAGCACCTGTGTGGGGCTGAAGGCCACGCAGATCCTTGCAGTCACAAGAGGCTGATGCTCGCAGCACAAACACTGACCACTCAGGCACTTTTGGGAATAGAACCTCTCCTATGAAGACAGGCTGAGAGAGCTGGGGTTGTTCAGCCTGGAGAAAAGAAGGCTCCAGTACGATCTTATAGCAGCCTTCCAGTACTAAAAGGTAGCTTATAAAAAATCTGAAGAGGAACTTTTTACAAGGGCATGTAGTGATAGAACAAGGAGGAATGGATTTTAGCTGAAAGAGGGGAGACTTACATTAGATAGTAGGAAGAAATCCTTCACTATGAGGGTGGTGAGGCACTGCCACAGGTTGCCCAAAGAAGCTGCGGATACTCCACCCCTGGAAATGTTCAAGGCCAGGTTGGACAGGGCTTTGAGAAAGCTGGTCTAGTGGAAGGTGTCCCTGCCCATGGCAGGGGTTGGAACTGGATGTGCTTAAAGATCCCTTCTAACCCAAACTTTTCTGTGGTTCTATGAATGCAGAAAGAAGCCTGGCCTAGAAACACCTATCACCCACTGAGATGTGGGTTGCAACTTAGAATGAGTGAAGAAAAAAGTTACCTTCATACACACAGACATCTGAATCACTTTGTCATCCTTTCCTCAGCATGCAGTCTCAGCAGCTATCGCTGAAGCTGGCCAAGGCTGGTGAGACCCACCGTTAGCGGGGCGCTGACCCGGGAGCAGGGCCAGCTCAGCACTGCCCACCACAGTGGCCCCGACTCGGTTTGCCTTCACTGCTGACACAGCTCTCCTTCAAAGGCGTGGTGTGGAGCTGGAGGGGCTCGCGGTAGAAACCGGGCACGGGAAAGATAAAGCAGTCTTTAGCCAGGCTAAAGTCTGGACACCAGGTGACGTCCGGAGCCCGCAGCCCAAGCCTGCTACGAGTCACTCTTTTCCCTTCCCGCAACCCCAGGTTTTGCCGTTATTAGTGCAGCACTTGCCAAGTGCTTTAACTAGGGACGTTTCTTCTTGAGAAATAACTACAGCGGGTGAGGCTCTGAAACACGGGACGAGGAGCAGAAGAGACTTTGCTTTCCATAACCCATCCCCATTAACCATTCCCCAAGATATGACTACTCCATAATTGTGGGATAGGCATAAAACTGCACGAATCTCACCACGTAAACACCCGAGGTTACTCAGAACCGCGCTTTTAGAACAACCCCGTCCCCTAGGAAAGGCCGCCTCTTAACGCCAGGGGCACTAAACCATCCTCAAACTCCGTCCAAAACAGGTTACACTCGAGGTTTGTGTACCATTTACGGCTTGCTGTGACAAGGACGCACGGCCATCCCGCTGCTCCTCAGGTGAACGCAGCCCCGAGGGGATGAGAGGACACGGGTTCGCCGTGCCCGCTCCTGCCGGCCCCGTCCCGGAGCCGCCGGAGGGAAGGTGAAAGCTCCACGAGAAACGGGAACTTCCCGGGGCGAGGGGAGGAGGCGGCTCACCTGCCCGCCTGCAAACCACCAGCCGTGGCGGGGCCCCGCTCCTTCACCGAGCCCCGCAGCGCACCGTCCCAGCGCCCTGCCCACCCGCCGCAGCCCGGGGCCACGGCCGCCGCCGCCGCCGCCCTCCTCCGCGCACGGCGCCCAGAGGAGCAAAGGAGAGCGCCTTCCCCGGGGCACCGGAACGGAGGTGGGCAGGGGGTGCTCGAGCAAGCGGGCAGCAACCGCTGACAGCGGCCGGGCCGCGCCGAGACAAAGCGCCGCCCTCGCAGGCGCCCGCCGGGGGAGGCGGGACGGGGCGGGCGGCCCCGTGCTTCTCCTACCTGTTACAGTTCATCCCTGCCGCCGCCGCCGCGGCCACCCCCAGCATCCTGCCGCCGCCGCCGCAGAGCGCCCGCCGCCGTCGGGAGGAGCCACGCCGGGCGGCGGTAATGGCGCTGGGCGGCCGCACCACCGGCGCCGCGCCCGCTGGGGGGCGCGCTCCGCCCGCCTCGCCGCTGCTGCCGGGCCCGGCTCCGAGGGCCGAGGGCAGGCACCGCCCCGGTGCGCCCGCCCCCCGCGCCTGCTAAGGCCGCCCGGGCCCGCCCGGTGAGGAGGGCGGGCTTGGCCGCGGGGGAGCCAAAGCCCCGCCCTTGGCGGTGTTCAGCGCCGGGCTTTGAGCAACCTGCGCTCGTGGAAGGTGTCCCTGCGCATGGCGGGGCGTTGGAGCGGGGTGAGCTGTAAGGCCCCTTCCAACCCCAGCCGTTCTATGGCTGTAAGTCTTGGGAGCTGGTGTATTTGTGGTTTTTAGCAGCCCCTCAGGAAACGCGCGGGGTTGGAGGGGGGGTCGTGGGCAGAAAGGCCTGTGAAGGAGCCTGCAGTGGGTGCCAGAGAGCGCTTGTTGCTGTGTTTTTCCAGAAGATCAGCGTTGAAAAAATTCCAAGTATTTTTGCTATTTCTTACATGTGGTTGTGTAGTATGGTATTATTTCTAGCAAGAGAGCTGTTGCCTCATGTCAAGGAGGTCTTTCTATTCTGGCTTGGAGACTGGCTTAAGGTGAGGCAATAGCTCTCATGCTAGAGGTAATACTGTACAGTGTAAGATAAGGCTCCTTAAGGTGAGTGCTGGGGCAAGGTTCAGTTTTTAATCGGCATTGTTTAACAACAGTACTAACAAGCAATCATGTAGGAAAGGGCCAGCGCCTCACCTGGGTTCTGCTAACGTTGTTAGAAGGCAAATATGAGTAAGTAGGAGCCTTCGCTGCCAGAGCTGCCCAGCCTGAGGGTGAGGCCCTGCTCAACTTGCAGAGAAGCAATCCCATTCCAAACTGTACAAGTTCCAGAGGTATATGGACAAAGGAAAGAGGGTTATGGGAAACGTAGGCTTATTAAGCTATCTGTATTGCCAACCTGTTGCCAGCCTTTGTATCAGAACAAGGAAGCTGCACAGTGGAAGAAAAAATGCAAATATTTGCCTGCCAAGATTGAGGAAGTCCCTGTGGCTCCAAGAAGACAACACGTGCGGGGAATACATTAAGCCAGAGAAAATCCGCATGGGCAGGTACAAGTGAACACACGTCAGGAAGGGTTATCTGAACTGCATGCCCATGGAGTGCATCTGCTTCAGTATCTATTAGGACTAGGAAAAGAATGTGAATTTTGGGGTCTATAATTCACAAAAGATATTTGGTGGCAGTGCTGCAAACATGGTTCTGGACGGAGCTATCACTGTAAACACACAAACTTCAGCCTGTCTGTTGGGTTTTTGTCTGTTTATTTGTTTGTTTGCTCCTCCACAGGGTTCAGTTTTGCTTGCCAAGTTTGTGAACCCAAACAGCAAAATTTGAGCATCACGGGGAATACATTTCTGCGCAAAGAGGGAACTAAAGTATATGGCTGGAAAAGGGAAGGGGTGGTATGCCAGAAGGGGGAGGGGTGATCCTTCCGCTCTGCTCGGCACTGGTGAGGCCACATCTGAAGAGCTGGGTCCAGGTCTGGGCTCCACAATACAAGACACGTGGCCATACAGGTGAGAGTCCAATGAACAGCCACTCAGACAACTAAGGAACTGGAACATCTCTGCTATGAGGGGAGGCTGAGAGCTGGGTCTGTGCAGCCTGGAGAAGAGAAGGCTCCAGGGGATCTCATCCACGTGTATACATACATGATGGGAGGGTCCAAAGATGCTGGAGACAGGTTCTTCTCAGTGGTACCCAGTGACAGGACCTCTGGGGAAATGGGCACAACCTGAAACACAGGAGGTTCCCTCTGAACATCGTGAAATGCTTTTGCACTGCGAAGGTGACCAAGCACTGGCACAGGGTGCTCAGGGAGATTGTGGAGTCTGCATCCTTGGAGATATTCCACAGCTGTCTGGACATGGTCCTGGATAACTGGCTGTATCTGGCCCTGCTTGAGCAGGGTTCGGACGAAGTGAACTCCAGCGGTGCATGCCAACCTCAACCAGCCTGTGATTCTGTTAAAAAAATGAAACAAGCACACTCCTCTGCCCGCCCCCCCCAATAAACCCCCCAAACAAACAAAACCAACCCAAATCAAAACACACACTCATTTTAATGAGCCTGGCAGCAGAGCTTCCTTGCATCATCTAAATAAGCACTCGTTCTGTGCCAGTTGCAGGTAATACTACCCTTCTGTTTTTCTCTCATCAGCTTTGGGCAGTCTGCCATCACCTCTAGGCAGCTTCACAAATGGCTTTAATTAACCCCAGTTTGTCTGTAAGGACTTCAGGGCCTCTCCCTTGCAGGTCCTCCTTGGGGAGCTGTACGAGGTGGGTTCCCCTGGCTGCTGAGCCCAGCTGAGGAGCAGCACCTCTGGCCAGAACAGCCTGAACAGAGGGGAGGTGGCTGGGCAGACGTGCAGCTGCCAGGGCAGCGAGCTCCAAAACAGTGAGTTCTGGAAATAATTAACAGGCAGCACCAGCAAATGAGTGCAACCGTTACGGTCCTGCCTTTAGAGAGCACGTTAACAGATTCAATGGCAACTGAATTGCACCGTGTGCAGCTTTCCAGTGCTTTTAGAGATGACATCCCCAGAGCCTTGTCCGCTGGCAATATAATCTCAAAGTAGCAACGGCATTCAGAGGGAGCGGGAGAGCCTCCTCCAAACATGTACGTGTGCCAGACACTGAGAACTAGCAGCTTCTGGAAATGTAGTAAGAAGAGCCAGGAATGTAGTTTCATGGGCTGCCTCCCTAGGCTCTGTTGTGTGCTTTGCAGCAAGTTTGCACCTTGGCTTTAGGGTCTGATTTTAACTTTAGTTGTGACTTGCTGTACAACAGAAACAGCAGTTCTTAATTGTTATTAATTCCCCATTACATAATCTTAGAGCATGCTAGCATTCTAATTAACTTGTAAAATTCAGTCCAGAATACTTAGGCAAATCATTTAATAGGATTCACAAACACATGTCATGAGCTCAAAAGAAAAAAAGGAACTCCTTCCAGCCCAGTGTAATGAGAAGCTACAACTATTTTCTCCCTATGCAGCTTTTAAAAAACACGGTACTTCTGCCTGCTTATTCCTGCTTACAAAGCCAGCACAAAGTTAAACATTCTACTGCTAATGTGCTTGGCATCAGGAGGAGAAGTGCCATTATCCCCAGCAGACAAGTGAGGAAACAGAAACAGAGAAATCGCGATTAAACTCATAAGGGAAGCATTGGCAAAGCAGGGACTTGGACTCCGTGTCTCCAGACCAGCATATTAATCACAAAATTAATGTTGGTTTGGGTTTGGCTTTTCTCTCCCATCTCTCCCTGCTAGATGAGAGCAAAAAGCAGTTTTAAGGAGACACATTCTTTTGATGTTCTGTTTCCAGAGCACTTTAAGTCTTCCATCACTGTTGAAATGGCAACATACAGTACCTGGCTGGTAGTGGTAGAAGTGACTGCACAGAACCTTTTTCTACTCAGTTATACACACTACTGTCAGGTTTGCTGACACCAAACAAGACCATTACTGTAGGCCTGGAGAAAGAAGGGATATTGGGGAGACAGATAGGAAGGCTTGGTGAAAGAATTTGACTGCCTGTCTCCGACCACAAATACCAGCATTTTTACACCCATTTCTGACTCATTTCCAGAAAAAGTATTTCACAATTTTGCCATAGTAATACGAACAGACTTGAGTAAGTAGCTTGCAACTGTGGTATTTGCTCTACCTTTTGCTTTCTCCCAGAACTTCATGTAGCCGCAGATGGCATATTTACAGGATCAGAGAATGGTTTGTGTCAGAAGGGATCTCAAAGCTCATCTGGTTCCAACCCCCCTGCCATGGACAGGAACACCATCCACGAGACCAGGTTGCTCCAGCCTGGCCTTGAACACTGCCAGGGATGGGGCAACCACAGCTTCTCTGGGCAACCTGTGCCAGTGCCTCACCGCCTCACAGTAAAGAACTTCTCCCTAATAGCTAATCTAAACCTACCCTGACTCCAGGTGCCTGTTAACACAGCAGCCTTGTGCATGTTTACCTTAACATACAAGGTGGATTTCAATTATAAACTGTGTCAGTGTTCTTCACGTTGTGCTTCCAAAGTTTGAAGTTAAAGCAACAGCAAAGGAAACTTTGACAATTTAAGTATGAATAATTTTTTAACACAGGGGGTACTGGTAAACATTCATAGCAAAACTGTCAATGAATTCACAAGTAACAAATAATTTAGGTTTCATGTTCTTGCTCAGCATTAATAACTTCCCAACTCAAGTGTAGACATAGGTCTTGACCACTGTGTTTGATCTCCATAAAAATCTTTGCTATTAAAAAAACCTTGTATATAGGTTATTCAGAATACTAAGAGTTTTATTGTAGTCATCATTCTGACATCCTTATAAAAGCAAAGCTGAATTTCTGCTTTGCGCATTTCAGACACACCTAGCATATTTGGCTTCACCTGTTTTTGGAAGATGGAAGGAGATTGTTCAGGAGCAGGAATATAACTTTTATAGATCAATCTTGAAACCATGCAACATTGATTAAATAAAAAAATTCCATATTTAGCAGCATAAATTTCTGCTTCATGACAAGGTCGGGAATTGGATGGACACAATAACAGCTAAAGAAACAGCTGATGGCAGCACAACGGAACAGGTAGTTTGAAAGGTAACTTAATGACTTTTGGCAACCATGGTAGTATTCTCACAGTTTTATTTAAGCTTGTATGCCACTTGCATATAACAGAAATGTCCTCAGCAGCATTCACTGCTAGTGATGCTTTAAAAAAAAAGTTCAGGGTGTCCATTCCTAACTAACTGAAAGCTTATAGTCTACATTGGTAGGTAAAGCTATAAAAAGAGTTAATTTAATCCACAGTCACCTTTTCTGTTTACCAGGCTATTCTGATTATGCTCCACCTATCATAAAAAATAAACCACTCCCTGAGCCACCCCGAATTCCTAACCCACCCATCAGAAAGAGTTTTTCAAAGTCTTGGCTGTTCAGCTACAGAAGGTAGGGACAAACCTGATGGCAAATCCTGCTGACAAACCCATCCTTCTCTACCGCATGTGTTAGCACAAGAACCCTTAGCTATTGCAAGATCAGTGGTATTATCATAGGTTAAAACCTAAGTCATTGCTTGAGGCCGATTTGATGCAATTAGTTATAATTAACCATATTTTGTTTAGTTATTTGGATGTTTTTGCTAATGCCAGTATTCACAGGTCCTCCAAAGAGAGGAAATGCAGCTCAAAAGTTGAGCAGCACAAAAGTCAGTCAAATACTTCGGGAGAACTAGAGGAGAGGGGACAGGTTCCAATGGGAAGTAATCTAAGTCTGTCATTTTTCAGTGTTAAGCTTTTTGTCACTGCAACTTTCATCCTTCACAGAATGTTACAAACCCTATGGTTCACTTAATTGCATTTTCTGACAATCCTCCTACTGCAAGAGCAGCTTGATCCATCCGCTATCCCCCACTGCTCTGCAAACAACTGGCTTAACCAGTTTCCCAGAGGAAGGCTGGTGGGGAACCTCAGGGCAGGGGCAGAGAGCCACCGTATCGGCAACAGGAGTTGCTGTTGCAGTTTGTATTGCCTCCATCTGCTTCTCTCTCTGCTCTTGCAGGGGCTTCCTCAGTAACACACATCTGTCCCCTGCAAAGGCTGGCGGCTTTGCCTGGGTTGCTGCAGACCACTCACAAGAGGAACATGAACTAGTCTGTATAAATATTTGGATGCTAAAAGCCAAAAATGGTACAATCGGCCTTTTGCCTTGGCAGAAGTAATGCTGAGCATCAGCAACTTAACTCCGCAAGGGGAATGACGACAGTAAACCAGTACTTAGGTAAAAGCCTTCTTCTAGAGTACTGTAATAGGTTCTGTGGTTTTTACTTTTGGGATGTTCTGCATGCAGCAAGGGGCAAGAGATCCAGGAACTAATATGTACCTCCACGCTGGAAACAGTCCGAGTGTTCTCAGAACAAGCTTCAATTTTCAAGCAATGAAGCAATAAACCCCCCTTAAATCCTATACTCGTCTGCAGCTGCCTATCAATTTAAAACACTTTCAAAGGCCATTATCAGAAGACTGGGAGTATGCCCATGCCCAAAACAGCACATTGGCTTCTACACTGATTATCTTTACCTTGGATTCTTAAGAAGCCTGCAGGGATTCACTGACAACAAATAGAGTAAATGTTTCGCTAATACTGAAGTGGATTGAATTGTTGGAGCAATAATTGACTTGCATTTTTCCACTTTGATTTACTATCCTCAATCTCCATTACTCAGCCCAGCCTTGATCCTGAGGATGAGCCCGAGGAACAAGGACAGGCGGGAAGCTCTTGAAACCAAGATGCATCCTCATCTTTGCAAGACAATGATAAATTTTAGATCAAGTTCAATCTGAAAGGCAGTCAGATTATTATTTACCTTTCCCATAGCATATATACATTTATGTGAAAGCTGTTAAAGTTGACTTTAAATATCAAGCTTTCTTTTTTGACTACTTTGTATCTATTTGTTACATCAACTTCTTTTTCTACCTTATGCTCCCTTCTCTGACCATGTGTTTGTGTAAGCATGGCCTAACACAAACATGGATAGCAAGAAGATAAACACACCAAGCTCTCACTTGAATCAACAAACAAACCAACTGCCTCTTCATCCACAGAGCATCTAATCTTTGTGCAGATACTGAAAAATTATCACAGCGAATTAGGGAGGAGGTTGTTTTGTGCCCTTTGAAGCTGACTGCTGTTAGGAAGTGCTGATTCATAAGGTGGCTTAAAATAAAAAATACTGAGTGTACTCCTTCTGACAAGCACATTAATACCTTCTGCATCCCTCCTCTCCTTCGTGTCAGACATTGTCAGATTGTTGGTGATAATCTAGTAACACATTTGAAATTTAAATGAGCCCTTTTTTTTCTTAAAACTTGATTTTTCCTAAAAAAAGAAACACCAAAAATAAACAAAAAAACCCAAACAACAAAACCCACCAAAAACCCCAAACCCCTGTAACAAACCGATTTCTTTTCCTCTTCCATTGATCTAGAAGTATCCATCACTGTTACTGTGTTCCAAAGTAAAGACTGCAGCTACTACACCAGATCCATAAAATCTTCTCTTTAATACTTCAGTTACCATCCTGTTGTTTTCTGTCTTCCACCTGAGAAGTATTGTCTCAGGTAGGAACAGGCATTCAGGGAAAAGAGAACAGCATTCTGCTGGGTAAAGGTGAATTTTATTGCAGTGACAGCCACATGAAAAGGCCATGAAAAGACACATTTCCAACCAAACACTTGTCTATTCAGACTAGCAATTACAAAATTACTGTAACAAATAAATTTTTACCCCTTCATACATTTGGTTTCTCACCTTGTGGATGGTAAGTGCTACGTGCAGGGCTCCTAAGAAAGATATTTTCACAGTACCGACAGAACTAGCAGGTAGCTGAAGAAGTACTGGTACACTGGATGAAGCCAGGGTATAAGCCAAATGAAACACAGCCAGTTAAGCTGCCTTCAAAGCCACTTAGTACAAACTAAGGAGAGTTTTTAACTATTCCTCCACAATTTCAGAATATATAATCTGTTATCAAAGCAAAAGGATGGAGGGCAAGAGCCAAAGGAAGATTTAAATTTAGAAAATTAACCACATATTCTCTCAACTATAGTTTGGCAAAGGAAGGTCACAAAAAAGAAACTCGGCTCTTCCAGGTATTACTTCTAATATTGGTTCCCTTTGGCCATCCTGATCCCTAAATCCAACTAGCTGCATCTGCTCTAAAGCCTGACAAGCTTTGGTCTTCCAGTCTTTCAAATGGAGCAATTATGCTTGCACAGATGAGTCTCCTACCAGGTAAAGGAACAGGAAAGGTGTACAACCCATCTTTAAGTCAGCACAGGTACTTAAAACAAATCAGCCACGTAGCACACGCGTGCCTGGGAACTCTGAATCACTCCCATTTTTGGGTTTCAATTAATAGATAGTCTGCATAGTATCAGTAGAGTCTCTTTTGGTGTTTTATTTTTCTAACTATATCCTCTTTAGGCTTGGGCTGAAGGCAGGCTCATAGAGGAGTAAGAATTGGTCCTAAGCTTGTGAACTCTGGCCAAGGGTTATGTTTTCTGGGAAACATCCCAACAACTACGGCACTGTAAAGAAAACAAGCAATCAAAAGAAGCAGAAAGCAAATTCAGCACAGCGCTCTTGCAAAGAAGAGCACCACAGTGTATCAAGAAGCAGCATTACTGGTTAAATCTTCAAATTGCTTTTTGAAAGCAGATCACAGCTACAATGCTGTACATTACAAATGCAAATATATGACATATAAAAAGTTTTCTACGCAAAATAATCCTGCTTCCAGTCCACATTTTTCTATGCCATTTACTGCAAGTGTATATTAAACTTTGATACATTTGCTTACAGTTTATTGCCACAAAGGTAAATTCTAGTAATATTAGCAACAGAACAGAGCTTAGTAACAGTTATTAAAATACTTTTACAGTAATTAAGATCTTAATCTTTCATTATAAGGGAAAAAAAAAGAAAAAAAAAGTGATGCAAGTTGTCTACTACATTCAGAAGTACGATAGTTGAGTTTTACTAAAATCCAGTGAGCATGCAACTCAGACTTGAAAGAAGTCAATAAGGAACTGGTATTTAATACAGCCAGATATATATGTCACTTGCATACAATTTATTCACAGCTTAAAAACATTAAATAATCTACAGTTCTGAAATATGTGCATTTTAAAAGGAACTTGTCACAGCTCTTCAGTGATAGCCAAGCAGACATCATGCAGAAGAGACTAAATCAGGTCAGCTGCAAACTGCATTTGAACTAAGACAAAGTTGTACCATTCCACTCATGTTCTTCCATTGTTAAAATGACAGCAGGAGAATGACTTGCACTTATTTGTATGCATGTTTCAAATCTCTCCCATCCGTCCCTCTGTTTTGGCATTCTTTTGAGTGATGTTAACTAAATTCAGCTGTGAATAAGTAGTTAGAATTCAACATCCCAGACCCAGAGCAAATTGTGAATGTTGAAGATATGGTTTTAATTGTTTCAAAAGCCTAAACTTAGCCTTTTGTTTGCTATCTACATTTCCACGCTACAGACACCCAAGAGACTCATCCCCTCTCTACTATTTATCAGTTTTGTGATCTGTCCGCAGAGAATGTTTTCACCAGTAGCACAAACCATAACAACTCTGGTTAAAACACACACTGGAGTGGGGAAGGAAAAACAAAGAAACATACAACACCTCGCCCATTCCCCTCCTCCCCCCCCCCAAAAAAAACAACAAACAAAACAAAAAAATATTGCTTAAGACTGTGGAAAAGAATTAAAATATCTATATAAAGCCTGTTGGCTTTGATGACTGTGTGTTGAAAAATATATAAGCAAAAACTTACACCAAAAGCACAGTTACTGCAGTTTATTTGCAACATGTGCTGCCTTTCTGTTCTTATGTCTAGATTAATCTCAGCCCCAAATAAGGCAATATTAAAGGAAGGAGCATCCTTTCCTCAGGGCCTCAACTAAGATAAATAAGAAAGGAAGAATACTATTTAGTATTGGTATGTATACCAGGGAGTGATTTCTCTGTAAAACAGCACAGAGAGTGTAAAAATCTGAGTGAAAAAGACAGAAAGACTCTGGTTGAAACAGAGTTAAAAAAAAAATTGTCTGCATTTTAATAAATTACAAATAAATTAAGCTGATGAAAGGCAGCATGGACTATAAAAGGGGGAAAAGAAGACTGCAGCTAAAAAACAACAAAAAAGCTGCTGTGTTGGTAACAGAAGTAGCAATTCTACGGCAGAGATTTATTTTTCTTGAAGAAAACCAAAACATTCTGTTGAATAACCGGGAACAGAGATCATCTCATCTGTGCAGAAGATTTGTGCAAGTGATGTGTGCAAACACAGAGAAGTGAGAGAAGGGTATAACATCTTCAATCATTAGAAAATTGAAAAGATGCATCTACTGACAAAAGCTCTCTCCTTTTCTCTCAGAAGTTATTATTAGGAGTCTGACCTACAGACTCAGATTCTTCCTTTAGTGTCTTCAGTATATAAGTCAGAATGAGTTTAGCCTTTTCACTTAAGTACAGAGGTCACTACAGTAATGGAACTTCCTGTTCTTGAACACAAACTTCCAACCCCTAGTTAAAAAGCCATAGCTTAAGCCATTTCTCCCAAAGCTTCAGCTCACTTATGACCTCTGATTCTTGGATTACTATCCCAAGACTTCCACTGGTGCCATTAATCTCTGCTACACTGCCATCCTCCAGATGTGCCAAGCATTGTATTTCATATAGTTTTAGGCACCCTCTATATTTTGTGGACCGCTGCCTTGATATTTTCAATCCAGCTTCTGCAAAAAAACCCCAATAACACACAAACAAAAAAAACCCAGCAAACAAAAAACCCCAACCCCAAAACAAAAACCCCGTCACAAACAAACACAAAAAATCCCCTCACAGGACTAAAAATTCAGTCATGTTAAAGCAGAAAATGCCACTTCTGTTCCTTAATGGACTTACATTTTGTAAGGATCACCAGAGAGGAAACAACAATTTTAATTGCTTCATCGTGCAGAGAATAACACTAACCATATAGATTAGCAAGCTGAAAAAGATATGTGAAACTGTAAACACTTTAAAATGCCTTAAGTCTAGGTCTGGTTATTCCAGTTACTACATTAGACCAAGTTTTTAAATTGGTTTCAAAAGAGCCATCATAGGTTTGTCAAACTCTGTTTCCAAGCAATTTGCAATTAATTTGTCACGTCTCATTATACTACTGATCATCAGCTTTAACATTTACAACAGGACCAGTTCACTGCTGTATCAGAGTGCAATATAGGATAGTCTTTCACAGCTACTAACGGCTTCTTTCTTAGAAGAGTCTAAAAAGCCAAAAGTAACACACAGAAGTTAAAACTTGTAATTCAATGCTACAACACCAACAGGTTGTTCTTCTATATAAAGACTTCTCTTTTTGCAGCTGTGGAATGTGTTTAAAGATTCAGCGTTTTCACTCTTATCAAAGTCCCGACCAGCTGTGGAGGTACGAAGCCCACCCAGAGGACCGTGAGCTACTCTCCTCCTCACCTGAAGGAAGAGGAAAAACATACTTTTAGTATATTTATTATGTTAGACATTACATAATTTGGTTACATGACCTTGTTTCCCCCACTGCTTCTGTCCTTTTTTAAATGCTGTCCTCTTGTTGAAGAGGTAACATTCAATACTCACTCTTAGGCTGCCATAAATATATTCATGGATTTTACCACCAAGTCCACTTCACTTTGGGTACTTAACAATGTTTAAGAGGCCATTTATCACCTTTCTCCAGAAATATCCAGCGAGTGTTCATTAGAGTGCCAAAACAAGCTCTAAATGCTATGGTCTTAATTTACACCTCATCTCCCAGATGCAAGCCTATCATGGAATGCAGTACTTTGCCACTTCCCTTACTAATGTGATTTTGTTCTATTTTCTGAAAACTGAACAGTAACTTCCCAACAAAGCAAAGTGGTTTTATTGCTAGCTCACTGGCATTACATTGCTAAGTTTTGTTTTCCTCCCAAAGTCTATAAAAGAAAGTGTAGAACTTCAGCTGCCTTTATTTCCACTTCTTTTTTTTGCGACCATGTTTTGACCACCGCATACCTTGAGCAATTGCAACTAGCTTCCCCTTCTCTTCAGGGCTGAGCTGCAACATGGTGTCTATTACTGGGAGCAGCCTTTCCTTCTCACTTCCTGATTTTAGAAATATGAACTGCAGTAGAACATTCTTCAAGTATTCTAGATTAGCCACAGACTTTTCTCTCTCTTGATTTCTTTCCAATCTTCTTATTTCATTCTTAAGAAGCTGCAGATGAGGGAAAAAATATGCAATATTGGGTTTTTTCATATAATGAGCAACTGAACAAAGATCTTTTGAAAAGCTAAAAAGCAAATTATGCAGCTTGCTTCTAAATGAACAATGCGTGCATAGGAACACATTCTGGACAAAAATCCAGTCAGAAGTGAACACATGATTATGTTGTCCAGAAATATATTTTTATCGCTCAAAAATAATCTATTTTAATAAAATTTATGCAGCAGTTGTAACACTATTATATAAAATATTAAATATCTAAGATATTGTAACATGATATTATATTATTAACATAATAGTACTAATTATTCTATTTCAGTGATAAAGAGTAATAGTTGAACATTCAAGTTAGCAGTGCGGATCAAAGAGTTAACAATATTATCATTCATCAAAAAACACTTTATAAAAAATCTTAGCATGTTTAAAGGATATTTTTACGTCAAAAATGTTTCCAGAAAACCTGAAGAGGTACAATCAAACCAAACTCTATTAGTACATGTATCTCTAAACATGTATCTTCTTTTAATTTAAGACAGCTAAAAGGGGTTACAGGAAGAAGAACCAGACAATACTTCCCTTGGGATTTACTGCCCATATAAAAGTGAAAACAGTAAGGGCACTTTACTAAACATTAAACTTCCAAACTCTTGAGGGGTTTTCTTCATAGCAGCTTTTACTCCTCACCCCCCTTCCGCACAATCCACCTGCATCCCTCACTGCCCAGAAACTGGGGGGGGAGGTGGGAAGAAAGAGGGGAGAGTATAACAAAACCCAAGAAGTTGAAGTCAACTCTTGAAGCCCCAGTTCTGTGGAATAAAGCCCTTCCAAAATTAAGTTTTGCATCACCAAATTTTTTGTAGACTGGGATTTTCTAAACATTCCTGGTGTTAAACATTTGGGCTAAGAAACAGACCACAGAAATTAGAACTGTCCGCACATTTCCTGCATGCCTGCTAACCTTTATTTGTTCCATCAGGATTGCATTGGTTGCTTCTGAGTCACGAAGTAATTCATTCAAGTGATCAGCACTCTTTGCTGTTGTGTTTAGTTTTTGAATCAGTTCATCCTTGGTGAGTTCTGTTTGCCACTGAGGTTGCTCTGCAATTAATTGGAAAAGAAAACTGAGAGAAGCAGAAAGCATTTGCATCTACTTACCATTAGGACTTGATTAATGTAGTTCCTTAGGAACAAAATCCATGCAAAGTCAAACTGAAAAATTAACAGGCATCATTGCTGCTGCATGCTTGTTTTGTGATCTATTTTTGTATATATATTAGAAGGGGATTGGCAAATCAGTTCTTTAAGTATGTCAAGATACATGGTTTTAATTTACTCCTTGTTTCCTACCCATAGGTGGAGATTCTCAACAGCTCTCTACAAGATGTTCAGCAGACTTTTACCACACAATTAGATGCTACCATATATTTTTCTATTTTTTGTGGACTCTTAGAACATTGTCTTCATGCTGGCTAGAAAAAAACTACAAAAAAAAAAAATCCTGTTCTAATAAGCCACATTAAGATAAACAGACATTTTATCTTTTCATTAATAAGAGTTAAATCAGCACTTGTCATCGCTAGTAGACTAGTCCAGAATATAAAAGGTTCTGTAACTAGTCATTGACTTGCTCATCCAGTCTTTTCCCATTATAAAGTCACAAATATGACATCTTTAAGTCACTAAAACCTATAGCAATGTTTTACTGTTAGTCCTTACTCCAGGACAAAACTACAGAAATTCAGGATACTGTAAACTCAGTGGCACTTAAGTAGGCTTGTGCCTTGCACCCAAAAGCATGAAAACACAACTTCCTCAGATATTTTGAGGACAGAAACTCCTGCAACTTCTCTTAGGCAAGTGCTTAAAACAGCCGCATATTCTACCTACCAGGTTTTTCTTCTGGGGAGTTCAAAAGTTGTTCCAAGGATGGTATATAAGTGCTGGTTGAAGAGACGGACTCTGTGTCCGTTGTTTCCATACCTTCTCCCTCTTCCCTAGCTACAGTGTATACATCAAGAACAGGAAGGTCAGTGTTTCGCCCTTCTCTCAAGTTCTTCGTAGCTGGATTTGAAACAGCTGGAGCTGAAAAATACTGATGTTTGTCATCAGAATGAAAGTGGCAGGGCTATTTCATAAGTGTGACTGTCTCACACTGGAGAGCAGTATATATAATAGTCTTCAAAATGCAAGGGGAGGAAAAGTGAAGAAAGGAGAGAAAGCCAAATACACACATAACATTTATAACAGGAAATATAGCCTTTCACCTCCAAATGACCATTCCAATTAAAGTCTGTTTCTAAATCCGAACTCGACTGGCAATTTTTATTTCAGTGACTATGAAACCTTCATGGAACTCTCCCTGAAGATGTGCTGTAGCTAGGAGTGTCAAATGTTTTTAATGCAAAACAGAATTAGCTATTTTTTAACCAGCCTTGTGGGAGGTGTAAATTGTTCTAATACTGTGTGCACTGCCCTGCTACTTCAGTAACATAGGGAAAGAGTAACTTCTTAAACTGTTCCTGCTGTTTGGCAAATGTCCAACTACATCCTAATTGGTAACTATACAGATACAAAAATAGCACTTGAGCTTGAACACAGTAAAATCTTGTATTAGAAGATGGATCAAGTAACAAGTATACCAATAACAAACGTTAAAACAGCTTTCAATACACTCTTCTTTAGCTTTGTCCCTCATAGTTGAGGCAAACTGATAGGAAGGGCACTGAATATTTACAAAGTAATTTCCCTCCATCTGTATGACAATGCAAATACTGCAGAAGAGATAACAGTGATGCAGATTCTAGAACAGAATAGAACAGTTCCAGTTAGAAGGGACCTACTATGATCATCTAGTCTAACTGCCTGACCAGAAGTCAGAGCACGTTGTTAAGGGCATTGTCTAAATGCCTCTTAAACACTAACAGGCTCGGGACTCTGACCGCCCCTCTAGGAAGCCTGTTCCAGGATTTGACCACCCTCTCGGTAAAGACCGTCCAGTCTGAACCTCGCCTGTCGCAGCTTGGAACCATTCCCATGCATCCTACCACTGTGTACCAGTGAGAAGACCTCAGCACCTCCCTCTGCACTCCCCCTCCTCAGGAAGCTAGGGAAAACAGGGAGGTAACCCCTCAGCCTCCCTTTTTTCAAACTAGACAAACCCAGAATGCCCAGCTGCTCCTCATAGCACATTCCTTCCAGCCCTTTCAGCATAATGCCTTCTTCTACATGCAGTCAAGTATTTTAAGATTCTGAAGGGATGGTAATAACTAAGACTCAATTCCTTATCTAGTATCAGTGAATTGATACAGCATGCTGCAGATTCTCCAGCAAAAGTTTCTAGTGTATTACAGAGCCACACGTTATGAGCATGTTTTAGATTCAGACTCAGGTACACAAATTTGTGTCTAACCCAAGATTATGACTTGAAAGTTACCTCTAGTGCTTGGTTCACTCTTGAGTTGGAAGAGCTGAGTTTCTACTCTGGACAGCTGCTGCTGAAGTGTCTCTACTGTCTTCCTGTGCTCTTCTTGCAGGTTCCTGACTTGATCTCTGAAATTGTTCCGGAGAGCTTCATTCTGGGCTGTCAGCTGACTCAAAGCCTGGGCATGCTCTGTTTTCATGACCATGTTCTCAGATTGTATTGTGCAGAGCCTGAAAGCAGTGTGTGCAAAATCCGTGAGAAACTGACAGCAAAACATTGTCATTCTTACATCTCAAAAATGTTATAGTTTTCAATTTTCATATGTATGATTATTTTAGAATGACTGTGCAGCTTTTTCACATTTAAATTCCTCTTTTTCAGGGAAAATTTAAGACTGAAAAGGTTACACTTATTATTTATCACATGAATGCACTATACTATATAAACTCCTTATTTCTATTTCAAAATACAAAATTCAGACATCTTTGGGAAAAAAATTAAAGCATCAGGCATTGTAGTCTAAATATTCTTAAATTCTAGAACTGCAACATGACTGTTTATAGTGTCATACAGGGCATGTCCTTTATTTTATACTCCTCTTCCTTTAACATTTATTTACTAAAGACTTACGCAGGACTTCTGAAAATTAAAGTAAGAAGCTAAGTTAAATCTTTTTTTAAGGTTCACCTTTCAGCACAAAAGAGGGTAGAAGAATGTAGTTGTCAGCAAGAAAAACATCAGTAACACATAAATTGTACATGGTTTGGAGATCCTCCAGAAGCAAGACAAAATTGTCACAAGCAATTAAACACGTGCATGTATGGAAAGACTAAGCATAGGCCTTGCCCTTATAAGCACACAAACCTAAATATAGCCGGAGTAGCAAAGAGCTTGTCTCTCTGGGTACAAAGGGAACCTACTATGATATAGGTTGTTTCCAGAAAAGTGCAGGAGGATGTAATTCAGTTGGTTACTAAATCAGCTGAACACAGAAGGACATAATTTAGTTGATGAATCATCGTGTGGCTATCAGGAACAGATAAACCAGTACAAAGATAGTGATGAAAAGCCAACAGTTCCTAATACTAAGCTGCAATTTTTAATGAATATTTCATGTCTTCTCTATTTAGGGTACAAAGAAGTTGACAAGACAATGAAAGACCCCTTTTGAAGAACTCAAGTATTAGGTACTCGTGATTTTTCAAGAAGTGATACAGATTAAAAAAATTCATTTACTTTTGAAAAATTTGCAAATTAAGACTGTAACAAGCACAGACTCAAACCACAGTACCTTCTGTAAGAAAGGCACTGCGTGGACACAGGACTGAGTATTTTGTCAGTGAAATTATTTGCTCTGCATTTAACTACCTTATTTTTGTAATAGGAAACATCCAAATTTAGTTGAGTAGTCCAACACACATGCAGTGCTGAGCACTGAACTTAGGATCAATCAATAAAGCTATTTTTTTAAATCTAATAGTTAACATGTAGAAAGCTGGCAGAAATCTCAAATTCTCCGATAAGCTACTACTTCATTTTCACTGCTGAAACTTTTGAAGGCTTTTAAAAACTCCTTTAACTCTCTTAATAATCATGCTCTTTCCTTTGGAAGTACAGTTAAAGGCCACTACATGCCCAGTCCTTAAAGTTCACACAGAATAAAATATCTGTATCTATTCATCATCAGACCGTACTTTTCACGGAGTTCTGCCTCTTTTGCAACAGTCTCTTGCAGCATCTTATTGTGTCTTTCCAGCAGGGTGTCATGTTCAGACTGCAACACCTCGAGTTCAGACGCATTTAGCTGTGAATTATGCTGAGCATCTTGCAGCTTAACTTTAAGTTGCTCTATCACCATTTCCAATTGCTCTCTACAAGGGGAAGAAAAAGAAATAAGCAACATACATTTAAAAAGAATTACATTAATTCAGAACCTATATCTGCCACATTTTGGATAGTTAATCCAAACTGCTTATTTATTCATTAAATCAATACAGCACTGTAACCAAATAATCTTAGAATGTGACTGCTGCAGAAACAATTAGGAAAGTTCTGATCCTGTTTCAATATAGTTACAAATAGGGTTATCACATCCCATCTGAACTGCTGGGAATGTAACTATAGGGTTAGAAAGTGAGACTGACACCACTTTCTACTTTAAGCTGGTTTGAAGGAACAAGACATAAGGAGAATAACATGCGGGATGCAGATGACAGAAACAATTTCTTCTTTAAAGTGGTGGAGTTTTTTTTGTTTAGTAAGTGCACATCAGTTCAATGACACTGATTACAGCAGACAAATGTCTTAAGTAAATTTTCTGCAAAGTACTGGAAAGCAACATCAATATATAAAAACAGATAAGCTATATTGGTCAAAAATTAATCAAAATCAGCTATACCAGGAGGAAAGTCTTAAATCACACACATTCTCCTTTTATGCTTTCTGTATTCATATACGCAGACATCTCCATTATCTTAACGGTGTATCTCATTAATGCTTACAGCTGATACTTGTAAATAATTCCTTTGAAAACTATGTAATCTGTTTATTACTGGATTTCTTGCCCACTTTTTCCCCAGGGTGACCCTCTCACAAAAACCTGACACTACCAGCACTTTCTGAAATTCTGCAAAAAGGAGATACAAAGAAATGCAACTCTTCCAGCTTGCTTGCTTCAAAAGAAAGGAAGAGGTAAATGTAGCTAAAAAACCCCAAACCAATCATAAGCCCAGTCCTCTAAGAAAGCACAGGTCTCCCTCTGGTGGATTCTCAGCCGCAATTGCATGTACTGTTTTCAGACCCGTGTCAGAAATTAATTTTGACAACTCACACATAAATGCCAAGTCTGGCACCAGAGATAGTGATCAATAACTATAAAACAAAGCCTTACCCTTCTGAAGTGGGTTCAGACATTTTCTGAAGTGAATCTGAACTTACCTGGCTTACGACAATACTTAAATGACTTTCAGGGGACATTAGGCAGTGTAACTCTCCTTGCCCTCACCCCGAGTCTTTCCTCATACAACAGCTGATAAGACAACAGTATTTCATAAATCTGCTGGAACTGATGACCAGAGCTCTACCTACACTGAACAGTTCCGCTCTTTTCTTCCTAGCTGGAAGTGGTGCTTTGCAACAATACTTTATGTCAGAGAAAACGACATGTGAAGCATGCACAGAATATGCTGGCCAATTTCCGCCAGAAAATTCTTAAGAACCTTCCTAACACCTTACTTCTCCCTCTGACTGTAACAACAGGTAATCTACATAAAAATGACTGCCAAAAATAAAGACAAATCAAGGAATTAGAAACTAGCAGTACCACCATAGTATAAATTGATCTTCTGTTCAGATAGGCAGAGTAACAGAGTACAGACCAGATAAAAGTACAGAAAGAGCTTTAAAAAAAAGGCACAACAAAAACAAATCAAAAAACTGGGGGAAGCAAGCTGCCTCCCTTCTGATATTGTCCTTATTGAAGTATGGAATTGCCCTGATGGTCAGCAATTAGCAAAGGCAAGCTCAACAAATGAAGCATCAGTATTTTTCTGTATGCATATAAAAATTTTGAGTTTACCTTTCTTTTTTGGCTCCCTCAGATTCTGTCTGAGAAGCAGATTTATTCTTTTGCTGTTTTAGAACATTATGAACACGGACTTTGTAGCTCTCGAATTCAGATGTAACAGATGCTTGTTCAGCCTATCACATAGAAAACAAACCCTTCATAAGTTATGCTATTAACTACTGCTCCCTTATTTATCTAAAATGAAATGCATCTTACACTGAAACCCACCCCACCCAAATTAAGAACCTCCTGTTGCATTTTCTTATTTTAAATGGACAATTACCCCCACTAGAGTACCTGGGCTGCTTTGCACTCTTCTTGCAAGGTTGCCATTTTTTGCTGGTAGGCATTCAATGTACGCTGGTGTTGCTCTGAAGAAGTTCGCAGGAGTTCCTGAACTTTATGCTTTTCTGATGTTAGCTCAGCCACTTGAATCTGAAAAAGTCAGTTGAAAACTTCACTATGACAAAATTTCTTCTTCCTTCTCAAAGGAAAGTGCCACAGAGAACACAAGATTCTGCTACAGTAATTCCCATGCAGAACTGGTGAATATAAAATTAAAATCCAATAAAAATAGAATTAAAAAAAATACACATGGGTTACCATGTACTTAATTAAAAATGTCATGTTGTCTACAGAGATAATTGAAGATAAAATTACAGTGGTGGGGTGGCAGCATTTAAGAAAGCCAAGCCCTCACCTTCACTTCCCTGCAACTTTTTATTACATTCAATTCCTATTCTGCCCAGCCAACAAAATCCAGATAGACAACACTTAAGATTTTTGCTGACAACATTGGGTTCTTCTGTTTTAAACTGAGCAACTTCTTTTTTTAAAGTAATTATTTTAAACCACATCCCAACTACAATTTTCAAACTACACAGTCCTCTTATTTTGGTGGAAAGGGAAAGAAGAAAAAGAAAGGGTAAACCTATTTAAAGAACGTCACAGGTGAAACATTTGTGGAAAGCAGCAAACAGTCAAAACTCATTTAATAAAGAGTAAATAACCTAGTACAGCCAGTAACCTTTTTATTTTTCAGCCTATATTCCATCCACCGAGTACAAATAACACCCTTATTACTTAAATAAGAAACCTTATAATAATAAAGAAGTGAAGTTTCTTGCCTTAAAGGCTTCCACTTGTTGTTGACTGGCTTCCAGTTCCCCTTTTAATGATGCCTCCAACATTAGATGGTCATTTTCCTGCATGATAAAATTATCTGGTTATTAAAAACCCCCAAATCTCAACAAGTTAATTCAGCCCATTTTTTAAAAGCTAGTTTAAAAATGGACTACACAGTCATTAACAAATGGACTTACAGCTTGTTTTGAATCAGCCAGTTCTTTTTTGGTTTTCACCAGGAGTTGTTTTATCTTGGCATTTCTTTCCTCATCCTGTTGCATAGTTGACTGAAGTGACTCTAATGCAGAAAACACCAGTTATATGCAAAAGAAACTTTCCCTCCTGTATTTCCTTAAAAATATTAGAAACTATTTAACCAAAATCTGACATATTTCTTAAGAGCTGCAAATAAGTAGCTTATAGTAAGTTTAGTATCCTATTCCCAAGTACCACTAAAATCTTCAAAGAAATGAAATTGTTTTGAGACTTACAGTTAAGGATAGTAAGAAATGAATTTTTCAACCACACACTAACTAGTGAACTTTTATGAGTGTGGTATGTCAGAATGAAAACCCTTGTCAGTCACCAACTTTCAGAACTTATGATGAACTGTGTTTGTACCCGATTCTATTATTAAGTTAATCAGGCAGGCAATCTGGCTTTTATTTACTGACTACTGCATCAACTTAGTAAAGGTTCCTTTATGGAAAAGTAATTTTGACTATGCAACAGTCTAGTATCCCTGCAAAACTTCCTCAAGTCAATGAGTGAGAGAAGTTTTTTCTGGATGCTACATTTTATCATTACTAACTATACCATAGTGATTCTTGCTGTTTATACATTACTCACTTATTTCTTCCTGTAGGGTCTCTTGCTTTTGTTTCTGAATCCCTGTCTCCTGCTCAAGATCTTCTATTTTGCTGTCTTTATCAGTGATCTTCTGATTAAGTTCTTTTACTAGCCTTTCATAATCAGCTATTTCCATATCCATCAGTGTACTTTTTTGAGCATCCTGCAAATTACACACAATGAAGTTACAGCTTACTATCTGCCTATAACATTTATTTTTTTTAGTTATATTAAAAAACTGTATTACCCATCTAAAAAAAAAAAACCTTTATAGCTATCCACATCCACAAGCAACACCCATCCATCAGGTTTCCATATCCTCAGCAAATAATCTGTTTATAAACAAAAACCAGAAGCTTTGAATAAGTTGTTGCTGATTTTAAGAATTTTACTAGTAGGCATTTTGCAGATTTTAGTTTCTATGATCTTCAGTCCTTACAAGGGCAGTTTCTGAATAGTGCTTCATACAAGTACTCCAGACATCTGAGTGCTATCCCTATTTTGACTGATGACAGCCCACATAACCCAAGCTAAAGCAAACAAAAACTTAAAACTCAACCAACCAACCAAAAATCCCCTAACCCAACACCCCCCAAAACCTCCCAACAAATCCGAAAGTACACATCACGTCTCCAAACATAAAACCAAGGGTAAAAGCCTTACGTTTTCCCTTTTGCAAACCTTGCCTTTTGAATCCTCAGAACAGAAAGGGAGACATTCAACACAGCAAGATGGGCCAAAATCTTTGGTAGTCCATTAAGCATTAACACAAACAGTAACTCTACCTTTCTGGCCAGCTCTAATTCTTGCATAGTTTTCTGCAGATGTTTCTTTTCCTTCTGAAGTTGCATCTGAAGCTCCTCCATTTCTCGGAGAGCACCACTATGTTCCTGAAATTCAAATCCTTCTCAATTATGCTGGCCAATTTCAAAATAGATGTCAGCATCTATTTATGCTTACATACACACACTTAGGTTGTACAGAGATAATTGATTACTTTTTTGTTTGCTTTAGGAAACCACCAGGAACCAAAGAAAACCCCGAATTATGAAGTGTTTTTTCACATTCTGTCATCCCCAGCCTACTCTAAGTGACAGCCTTGCAAAATTCATTCAGTGAACAGATCAAGCCCTCAAAAAAAGACTGAGTCAAGTAACAAGAAGAGAAAGTATAGTACTTGTTCTATAAAAACTACAGTTTACAATGGTCTAACAGAAGCCACATCCCCTGAAAGCAATGCTTTAGCTCATGTACCATCTCTACAGAATACTACCTTTGTTTTCTGTTCTTTTAGAAGCTTTTCAGCTTCTAGTTCTTTGTCAGCCTTTGCCTTGGCTTTTTGTATCTCCAGTATCTGAGTTTCCAGCAGCTTAGCATTATGTTGCAGTGTTTCAACACGAGCGAGGAGGTCTTCATTAGCAGAGCGTAACTGATCATGCTGAAATAACAATAGTGAAAAGATAAAAAAACGTAATCTGTCAAAGTTGCATGCAAATTCAGCCAAGATATTGTCTATAGTTAAAACACAAACTCTGATTTCTATGCAGCTCCCTTACAACAGCACTCCTGCAAGTAAGTCTTCTCCATCTAACTGTTTTAAACCATACTAAGAAATAGGCTAAATTAAAGTCACCAGCACAATTTGATTACTTTGTTCAGAGTCTCTATAATGCAGATTAAGAATGAAGTGAAAGAAGCTGCTAATTACCTAACCAGTGTTTTTATTTACAACATACTTCGTAACGAACTTGAAAAATTCAAGGCCTGCATAATCAGCAAAATTCATACTACTATTTGCCATTTCTTGCTATGCTATTCACTACTAGCTTCCATTTATAAGGAAACTGTGGTCTAGGTGGATCTTCAGTGTAATTACTTATGGGGCCTGGGAGTTTAAATCCTAAATCCCATACTTGCTGCAGTTAGCTTTACAAAAAAATGCATCTCACAGCTGCTTAATTACTATCTTACACTCTTGCAAACGCCACTATAGTACTCTACAATGCATCCTGATGTCTCATCCTTGTGAAAGATGCAGAACCCCATAATTAATTTAGTATGTTTAAACACAACTGTCTATTAAACAACAAAACCACATTTTGTCTAAGAAGCAGAAGAAAAAAAACCCCACAAAACCAGTGAAACAGGTGAAGGTGCTGTACTTCAAGAGAAGCGTATATAGATGTGAAACCAGTGACAGAATGTAAGTTTGATACTTTTTTTGTTTATATATATCTGGTAGATGCAGCAGAGTTGTATGGCTGAACCAAGCCAGAAGTGATCACTTGCTCTTTTCTGTAAGTTGACCTGGGGTAAATTAAATCTTCCTACTGAAAAAGCCAGACATTCTAGATATATTTACCTTTGTCACAGCCCAGAGACAGAATACCAGAAGCTGAAAAACTAAAAACAAACCAAACAACCCTGATTTTCTAGTCACTATTCAAAACACACTTAAGATTATGAAACTATACATAGTAGCAATCACATACAGAACTGACCTGCTGGGATGACACCTGTAGCTGTCTTGTGAGGTCTTCTATCTGATGTTCAAGATTATTTGCTCTGCCTTTTTCAGAATCCAGCTGTTCTCCTTGCTTATCATATTCTATCAAAAGATTCTTAACACATACAAACACAAACCCATAATTTTTTACAATATACATTGCATAAGCATATTGTATACCTCAGATGCTTACTTATCTTCCTAATATTTCAGCATATGAGTTGTCTTACTGCAACACTGGCATATCAGAATGAAATTAAAGCTATTATTCCATCATAGGCTCTGGAGAAACCCTTTTCAGTTCATGAAATTCTAAAGTGATTCAGGTCAGAAAAGACCTCGGGAAGTCTACATTCAACCTCCTGCTTAAAGCAGGGTCAGCAGTGAGATCAAAACAGCTTGCTCAGAGCTTTCTCCAGTCCGGTCTTCCCTGCCTGGAAACGACCTGCCTCCAAGGATGGAGATGGCACTGCCTATCTGGGCAACACCTTCCAAAGCTTGACGATCCTCACAGGGCAAAAATAGGGCAATGCATCCAGTTGGAATCTCTCATTTCAATTTAGGACTACTGTCTCTCATCTTGCACCACCATTAATAACATGATTCTGTTCCTTTGGTAATGTCTTTGTAGGTACTGGAAGGCTCCTATTAGGTCCCTCTCAAGTCTTCTCCAGACTGAGTAACTTCTCAGCCTTGTACATCACTTATTCCAGTCCCTTAATCCTGATGTATGTGTACTCCATCACTTTCTCCAGGTCACTTCTGAAGTTAAACAGGACAGGTCCCAGCATAGACCCCTTTGGTACCCTATTTGCTACTGGCATCTACTACAGGCCATTAATTGCTACACTCTAAGACAAACCATGCAACTGTTTTTTAAGCACCCATTCAGTTGTTTTCCCATTTAGATCATAAAGTCCTAGTGTAGATACCAGAGTACTGTGAGAGAGGATCAAAGGCCTTCCTGAAGTCAAGGTAAGTGACAGGCCCTGTTCTTCTCGCATCCACAATTCCAACTGTTTTATCATGGCAGGCAATCAGATTAATCAGACACAATTTACTCTTGGTGAATCGATGCTGACTGTCCCTAGTCACCTGCTTCTGCTTCATGTGCCCAAAGACATGCTCCAAGACTTGCTCCTGGGGAATTGCTAGTTTATGTCTTTTTCACTTAAGGACTTTCTAACTGATCACAAATTCAACATACTCTTAAGAACTTATAAGGATTTATGTTTTGCCTCAGCAATATTATTTGCTATGTATGATGCTGGATTTGAAAGGTTTAAAATACCATCCAATAGAAAGGAAGTGCCTTATTCCCTTCTGCCAGCAGCCACACAGTTTTGCTGCTAGAACCTTGCATTTCTAGACTTGGGTACTCAACTGCACTGACACAATTTCTTTTGCTAAACATTTTTGTGCAAACAAATAGCAATATATATATATATACACACACACACACACACATACAGGCTAGGCTTCAAAAGGAAAGCTTTTTCTGACTGTTAACTGTCTTTTGTAAATATAGTACTATTCTTACCTTATAGCTTTCAGCTCCTTGAATGACATCTTTCATTGAAGCAGACAACTGATCTTTTTCTGAGCGAGCCAACTCCAATTCTTCCCTCAGAGTTTGCATCTTTTTAAAAAGAAACGCGTGTCATTAAAACAGAACCCCACATGCAGAATGTTCTTCACATGAAGAAGCAGTCAGGGTACCTCTTTTCGGCTGGCATCTAATTCTTTCTTCGCTTTCACAGCAACAACCTTGATTTTATTTAGCTTCTCTCCTTTTTCTGCAGATTCTTTTTCAAGCCTTCCTAAAATATATAAATGAGAAAGTGAAAAATATGCCTCACCTCTCCTCTCCCCCAAGAATTGAAATTAAATTCCATTAGAACATAAATAAGAGCATGACTTGAAACTAAAATATAAAGCAGGAGGAGATGTTTAGATGTTTCATTCAGTTAAGCATTTAAATTTAAGCCAAAACGTCCAGCCGCATAGACAGCTTGGGGACAATCTTTCCCTGTTTCAGAGGCTTCCATCACACTTAATGTTAAGAGCCATATTCCTGTCTACTCTACATAAAATTGTAACAACTCAGAACCATTTCCTTTCTAATGTGTTGAGATAACTGCAATGAGGCAACAGCAATTTTGCCATAGCATTGCTTTCCTCTCTTCTTGGCAGCCTTAGGGATTCTTATTGACAAAATTATTTCCCATATTTACAAATTAAAATTAAATCCACTACACCATTTACAGCCATATGCACACAGGAAGAAAAGACCTTAAGAAATATAAAATCTAAGATAGCTAACAACATTTTAAATCCTTAATGGAAGGAATGTTGTAGGAAGTTGCATTGATTATCTACTTCTCACCTTCCTTGGCTGTAGGAAATACAGGACAATTATGCAGAAAAACAAAAGCTAACAATCCAAAACTCCAAACTGTTTACATGAAAGAGAACAGTGAGAAAGATACCAATTTTTTCCTGAAGGTCTGCTACTGAAGACTTTTGATCAGTTTTCTCAGCCATTGTCTCCACTGAATTCTGTATTATAAACAAAAGATAAGAAGTATTACAAAAATGTCTGTGATGTTTTGACCCGAACAAGCCACCAGAAGTTTCAGCTACAGCTGGACTATGTCTACATTCTGACTATCAAGAAACTCTTTATTTGCAATTTCCTATCAGCTTTGTAACTGAAAAGCATAATTATGATGAAAGGAAAACATTCCAACCTTTTAACAGCTGCTTTCCATCCTGTTCGAGGACAAAAAAAAAAAAGGGAGATCGCTAATTCTGCAGCTGTCAGTTTTACCTACTCATCAGTTCCCAGGACCTGAAGTTAGGAGTAGATAACGCAGATCAAGCGGGAGTTTTGTTTGAGATGGAACCATAGAAATATAGAGGTGAAAGATTATAAGGTTGGTTAGTCCATCTAGTTAAATGATTACTGAGGGGTATTGATAGGAAGAGAGGTTGAAATACAAGCAACTTTTGTCAACAGATCATTACGATTGCTTTGGTTTTGTTGTTTATTCCTGGGGGAAAGGAGGAGATTTTGAGGTGCTAGGAAACTCAGAAACATGTTATATTTATAGAAGAGAAACTCACTTTCAGGCCAAGGGAAGAAAAAAGAAAAAGAAGAAAAAGAGAATTGAAAGTATTTTTTGAACCTTAATTCTGAAGACTTTAGAGGTTTAGTCTGTATACTTCAATAACAAAATATAACCTTTAGAGAATTCAGTTCTTCTTTCACATTTCTAAGTTCAGTTTCCTTTTGTTCCAGAATGAAATTTAAGTTGTCTTGTTTCTCTGATCTTTTTTGATGTTCCTGTATTTGACTTTCATAAAAAGCAAGTTTTTGAGTAAGCTCTTCAGTATTAGCTAAAAGATCTTGATTTTCAATCCTTGTTTTTTCACTGGCATTCTTCAGCTCCTGGAGATCACACTGAAGTGCTTCTTTTTCAGACAACAGTTCTTCCAATTCTTCTTTCAAGAGTTCCTTTTCTTTTTCCAAATCCTGAATCAGGGATCTATGTTCTGTATATTGAGCTGCATTTTCTTCCTCTATCCTCTCAACTTCCCGCTGCAACTGAAGAACTTCCTCCTCCTTCTGCAGAGCAAGGCACTGCTGCTGTTTTAGTTTGGACATGTATTCATTTGCAATTTCTAACAAGTTAAGAGAATCACACTCTTCACTGTAACCCGAAACACTGGACTCCACTTGCTCAAGTAAGTGGTACAGCTGAGTTCTCACAAGAGATCTGTGCTCTTGTTCACTTTCAAGTAATGTTGATATGTGGTCTTTTTCTGCAGTCATCATTTGTAGTTTCTTTTCTAAGTTTTCAGAATGCTCTTTCAACACCAACCAACCATCTTTTTCAGAGGTAATCTTTTCCAGCTCTTCATTTAATTTGCCTTTTTCATGAGTTATTTTCTTATTTTCCTCACGAAGAGTATATGCTTCAGATGAAAGGCTCTCTCTTTCACGCATCAGAGATTCAATCTGGTTTTCCAGTTGCTCTAGCATTTGAGCATTTTCATTCTTCCTAGTTAAAGCTTCATTCAGTCTCTCCATTAATTCTTCCACCTTTTTCTTCAGGTCAGTATTGTCCTGGTTAGCAACATCTATTTCTTGCTGAAATTCCTGAATTTTTCCTTGGTCTTGCTTGCACCTTTCATGAAGGGTTTTTCTCTCTTCACCCAAGCATTTCACTTCATTTAAAATATCCTTGTTTTGATCAGTAAGAGAAATAATCCTTTTCTCCAGTTCTTTTATAGCAGTCTCTTTTTGGTTGACGGAGCTTGTTATTGTGTTATTCTCCTCCTGTAGACTAAGAATTTTATATTTAAGTTCTTCTACATCTGGCTGATTAGATGACAATTTTTCTACTTCTTCCCGGAGGCGATTCACAGTTTCAAGAAGAACATCCTTTTCATTGAAAGCAGCCCGGAGTTTCTGTTGCAGTTCACTCACATCAGAAGCTTGCTGTTGTCTCATTGATTCAAACTCCTGGCTGATCTTTCCAGCAGATTCCCCTAGCTCAGTCTGTAGAGTTTCCATTGTTTCTCTCAGGCTGTTGTAACTGGACACTGCTTCTTCCTTCTCCTGAGTTAGCTTTTCAAGTTGGTCTCTAAGTTCCTGCATTTCAAAAACTAATGCCATCTTTTCTTTTTCAGAACCAGATAATAAAGTTTCACTTAGTTCAGCAATTTCTTTCTTATGTTGTTCTTTCAGAGTCTGAGTCTCTAACTTATGCTCTTTTACAGCAGTTTCACAGTGCTGTCTTGCTGCCTGAAGCTCCAATTTTAGTTTTTCAATTGCACAACAGTAGTCTTCTTTAGTAAGCTGCAATTCATTTATCTTAAAATCCAAGTCTTCCCTCTCACGAAAGTACTCATCCTTTATGTGATGGATTTCCTCTTCCAGTTTTAGTTTAACATTACTCATGTAAGTTAACTCATCTTTTAATATACTATGTTGGGACTGGAGCTCTTCCAAACTATGCTCCAGCTGCCTAACCTTTTCTTCCATTGTCGCTTCTGCACAAGATTCTTCTTGTGTATCTACAACGCCTACCTTGTTTTCTACATTTTTATTTAAGACTTCTCTCAGCTGCTCCAAGTCATATTCACGCTGGTCAGTACTAGCACATATTTCATCCTTCACATTTTTCTCTTTTATTAAGCCCTCCTCTGCCAAACTGTGCTGTAGCTGATTTATCTGACTTTGCTTTTCTTCATTTTCTCTAGAGGCTATTTCAATCTGATGCATCAATGTTGACACCTCTTCCTGATGGGCAATTTTTAATTGTTTAAGTTCTTCATTCAGAATTTTTATTTCATTATGGTAACACTCAGAGTTGCTTTTCACAGTTTCTTGCAGATTTGTCACTTCTTTGGTTTTGTCTTCATTCACAGTTTCCAACTGCTTGCTCAGACACAAAATTTGCTCCTCATAAGTAGATTTAATTCTTTGGACATCATCTTGTAATCTTTTAACTTCTTTTTGACTATCACTAAGACATTCAATATGTTCCATCAGCCCCATTTGTTTCTTCACTTGTTCTTCTAAATCCATTTTCAGCTTTGCTAAATCTTCATTGTGTTTACATTGTGCATTTGCTAATTCCCTCTTCAGAGCTTTTATTTCTTCCAGAGAGTCAGTACTTGATTGCTCCAGTTGCTGCTGCAATTCTGCTGTCTTAGCCACCGCAGCCTAAACAAACAGACGAATTATTAAATACTGGTAATTCTGTACACAGAATAGAAGTCCTTAGTTTTAAAGATTGCTACAGTTTTCAAATATCTAACTACATTAGGACAACTCAATTCAGAAGACACTTGCAGAGAGGACAAAAATGAATGAGAATGTAGAACGAGAAAGGAAAACTAAGTCTTAAATCATGTTTACCAGCATAACTTCACAAAATGGTCATGACAGAATTCAGCTTTAGCAACTATTCTGATAATGTATTAAAGACCAAATTGCTTTTAGTGCACCAGATTCAAGCATCTGGAATATAACAATATTCCTCAGTTGCAAGCAACTCCCTCTTGACTTCATTATCAAGTGAGATTACTGACATAATATAGATGCCTTGGCTGACAGGCTGCTTCCTGTGAATACCTGAATGTAAACCTTGTGTTTTCCACGGAAAGACAGATCTGACTGATTGAAGCTGTCATGTATGCAGAAAACTAATGTACAGACTGAATTCTTTTTGAACAGCTGTGGATCTAGCTGGTGCATACAAAATTTTTAGTATTTATACCCATTGCTTTAAAAACTATAAATTAAGAAATTTAGAAAATGGGCATTAACATATGAAGCCTTTAGGAGTTTTTCTGGGGGGGAGGGGGTTAGGTAAAAAAGACAAGTGAAGGAAAAGATTAAAATGAAAGTGAAATACAGAACAAGTAAAACTAAACAGTAAAAATAAACATAATTCTGAAATATTTTATTAATGTTCTACTGCTCATTTCAGTACCTCTGCTTCTTGCTTTCTCTGAACATTTTCCTTTTTCAGAGCTATGCACTGTTGCTCAGTTTCAGCTTTTTCCAGAAGTACAACATCCAGTCTTTCTGTGAGAGCCTGATTTAAGGGAGAAAGATCACTTAAAAAAGAATTCTTAACATTGGAAGCTTGATAAATTTTTGCAAACTGCAGGAACTCACATATGCTTAAATGACTTTATCAATTAAAAGAATGATTTTAAAAATTACTTTCAGCCCAAGTATCATAGAATCATAGAATAGTTAGGGTTGGAAAGGACCTTAAGATCATCTAGTTCCAAACCCCCTGCCATGGGCAGGGGCACCTCACACTAAACCATGTCACCTAAGCCCCTGTCCAACCTGGCCTTGAACACCCCCAGGGATGGAGCATTCGCAGCCTCCTTGGGCATCCCATTCCAGTGCCTCACCACCCTCACAGTAAAGAACTTCCTCCTTATATCTAACCTTAACAGACCTAGAATAGCAAGACTAAAACAATGATGTTGAATAATAGTTTCTGTTCAAAATTGTATTTCTGATCAGCACATATTTTATCAGCAGGTGGTAGTGGAAGCTCACCTTCTGTAGAAAAGATATCTCCATCCAAATTATTAAAAACAATTTCCCAGTTGATAAATTCCTCCTCACTACCAATTTTTACTTTCATATGCTGTCTATGACCCTGACTTTGAGAAAGACAGATGTTCTTGCTACTTAAAAATTCCTGTTAACTCTTCTCAAAGTATTTCTTGTGACATGCAATTTTAATTATGGGTTTCTGATCTCACTGAATGACTATCTCAGGAGTTTTCTAAATGGCTAAAGTCCTTCCACAGTGGACATTCTAAACCAAAAGCCTGTCAAACCAGCTACACAAGGAAAAAGTCTTGCTGAGAAAGTTGTACAATTCCATACTATTCCTCACAAAATTGAGTGTTTTCTGAAAAGTGGAGGAAGGAGGAAAAAAGAGGGTTTAGGAAGAGTCCTGAATTTCCAAAAATTTATTACATCCAACTGGAATAACAGTTTTAAAGCTATTTACTGTTTACCAAATTATTTCTGTATATTTACTTCAGATAACATTGTGTAATGCATTAAAAATCCACCATGTATTCCTACCTGAATAATATCATCAGCTCCTCCAGTAGCTGCTTTAGATCTAAGCTCTTCAATTTCTTTCTCTAGTTCTTTAAAAAAAACAAAAAAAAGTACAGAAATTTCACAGCATGAATCAATGCTCCTTCACAGTAGCAAATTAAATGTAAATCCAGTGTGTAACGATGCTCCTATTTAAATCAGAAACACCTTTTATTTAATCTATTTTTGGTTGTTGTTTTTTTTTTTTTTTACTGAGTGATAGAAGGGGCTAATGGAAAGAGACTACTGCTTCTCAGGTCCTGACATTTAGCATAGTTTCCTAAGGAAGCAGAACTTCCTTGTTTGGGTAGAGGGACAATGGATAGAACTCAGTCTGATGATGATCTTACCTTCTATTTCATGATCAATTTAAGCCAGAGAAAAGATATTCAGTTCCTACTGGCTCTCTATAAGTAGGCAGCAGGCAGAAGAATAAGACCTTATGAATAACCCCACTGAGGAAAGGCCTAATATAGCCCAACCTATCCTTACTGTTTCACTGGGAACCTACTAACAGTCAGCATAACTGTAACTCCCAACAAGGGGAAGTGACACAGTGAAAGTCCAAATAGTGGACCACTATACAAAAAGGCATGGCAGAGAGAAGAACAGCACACAAGAGCACAGACCTACACAGGACAGTTTTAGTTGGTTAACACAAAATTTTGTTTGATACTTTTACAATTTCTTGTTAAAGCAGTAAATGATCAAATATAATGTAGTTAACCCTTTTAAAGAAGCCATTTTACTTTACAACAGTACTAATTATGCAAAAATCTGGCAGAGACATTCCGCCTCCCATCTGCTTCCTGAAAAGCAACAGGTATTCCTGCAACTGATACGTGGAAGAGACAATGACAAGTCCCATTTCAACTCCTGCACAAACTACGTTGTTCCATCATGCCACACTGCCAGATAAGAATTAATTTAAAACTTGACAAGCAATGCTTCTCTTTCTTCCCTTCCTTGCTTAAAGGACTTCAGTCCTTACCTTCCCACAAAAAAATAATGAAACTAGCATTTAAATCTACCTAGCAAAAATATGCACTGATATTTGAAAAGGTCCAATATTATCAAGCATTAAGGCAGAAACTGTTTTCTTCCCATTAAGGTACCTGTACATCTTGACTTCACTTTCTGTATAAGCATCACTTGCTTTTTTGCAAACTTGATGAGATCTTCTTTGGGTAATGTGTCCAGCTGTAAAAAAGGAAGTATTAGAGAAACCAGCTTCCTCTAATCTAGAGATAAACAGAAAGCAGGGCATTTTAGCATTCAACTCCAAGAAGCTAAATTTTAGGACAAGAAACTGTCTTAGCACACATTTGAAAGAACAGCCCAAGTTACTGCTGTGCTGTTATCAGATTTTGTTATTTCAAGAGCAGTAACAGAAACTACCTCCAATACTGTACTTTTCAAAAATCATTCTAGAACACAGAAATGGGCAGCACCAGTTAGAGAGGAAAACTCACTTGGGAAGGGCTACAATTCAGTAATATACTTTAAACAGTGTTTTGAAACTAGCATGCTGTAACATTAACGTGCACATTATGAAACAGACTGTTGCCAAAACTGCATGCTACTGATACTTTATAAAATATTATAACAGGAAGTGAACATATCAATAAGAGAATTTTCTTCCCCCTATATATTTTTCAAAACACCTTTGCCTAGTGTTTATAAATTGTTTTTTTTTTCAAGAAGTCCAGAAAACAGGGAACTGTTTAAAAATACCTTTATGTCTTCCTCTTAGTGACAGCTTGCAGGCTAAGCTGGAACCCATTCAATTACTGCTATCCAAATAAATGACATTTGTGAGGGCTGATTACCTTTGATTTGCCTGATCCTGGTGTGACAGAAGACGCCACCATCTCCTGCCCAGCATCCTGAACCTATAACAAAGTAAAGCACTATGGTGGATAACTGAACTTTTGAATGTAAGATTACTGAAAGAACCGAAAGCTGCAAACACCAAGAATAACTGAATATAACAAGAACTTGAAAAAAAACCCAAACATATTTGCAGGACTAGTCAGAAGGATAATGTAAAAAAAAAAAAAAAAATAAACAAAACTCTGATAGACATATATTGTGATTAGTACAATACAACAGCAGAATAGAAAACTACTGATTTCCAAACCAGTATGATCTGAGCTTAAGATTCCATTACCAAACTGAGATCTAGAGTTGATACACTACTCAAAAAGCATTCTATTTACAAGAGGTTACAAAGGCATGACTCACTATCTTGTTCTTAAAAGACTCATTAAAAAAAGGCATGAATAGAAAAAACATGTAGAGGAGCAGCAGTTAAGTCAAACTTTGGGAACCTTTCATCCACATATACCCCTAAACTTTGTTTTCTTTCTTTCTTAAACACACCTTACACTAGTTATCACTAAAATAGTTAGCCTAAAGAACAGAATTGAAAAGACTCTGCAAAGTCCAGGCTCTTTTGAACAAAATATAACAATTCTCCCACATGCACTATTTTTCCTTAGAAAACCACACTGGTTAGCACTAGAAGTCCTGGCCTGACACATATTTGAAAAGGCTTTGTAAATTCTGGGCTCCCTATTCCTAACATACATGCATAATGCATTCTACTGTAAACTTCCACAGATCTAATCTGGGAGACTATGTTACTTTACAGTGGTTTATACAAGATATGCTTACCTATATTCAGGATCATGAAGAAAGACATGTAACAGAGACTGGGCAAAGGAAAATGGGACACTTCCAATATATTAAGTGTAGCATTTCCAAGCTCTGACCTTTACACTGCTTTTTCCTTTGTACTAGCCTTTGTGTGCAAGTCTGAATAAAAGTGAAAGGGTGTACATATAATTATTTGGGGATTTATATAGCTAGGTGTTTGCATTTATATAGCTAGGTATGTATACATACATACCTTCAATTTGTTTGGCTATTCTCTTTATTCTGACAAAAACCCACCTTATAACAGAAGCTGGATCTAAACACTGATAGAATGGAGAATCACTAACAACTTCGAGAGAACAGCTGATACAGATAATAAGAAAGGTCATTAGAAATATGAGTTCAGGTACAGACCCAGGCAGTTACAGTTTTCTCTCTGTATCACATTGGCTTGAGGTCTTTTTTTTTTGAGATGGCAGAAATAAACTTATTAGAAAATAAGGTGCCTGTTAAACATAAATACTGCATTAAAAAAAGAAACTATATAAGTTTCAGATTTCCTTGGTATACAAAGCTGTGTCAACATTTACATCCGTAATATTTCAGCACCGCAGTTAGTAAAACAGTCCCTACAACCCGTACACTTCCACAGTGTAATTAAGTATAACAAATTGTACGTACTGTTTAGAAAATGATAGCATATGTCTCCTCATGCTACAGTTCAGTCAGATGGATCTACACATTACTTTTACTCTCCTTTAAGCTAATACACAGAAGGGCAGAACTATGTATCATGTAACACAACACATCCAGTTTTGCTGTTCTGGTAACATAAACCATAAGAAGCTTGTAGAATGTAGAGGATTTCACCAATCTGAATTGAGTAACAACGAGGAAGATGAGCTAATACAAAAATCCTAATACCTTCATTGATTAGGTGCATCTGAGATGTGAGTCAGCAGATAGTAGGCACACTTCTAAGCACTGAATCCTGCAAGTTTTCATTCAACCATTTTGAAATGAAGGCATGCTCCCATGCTTTACAAATGCATATATACATACATATATATACACACATACATACACATATTTAATTTAAAACCTACTTTATCTACACTAAGGTGTTTCTAAGCCAGTTTATCATGTTCTGTGTATTTTAATTGCTATCCACCCTTTACTTTTGCAATAGCTTAACATACTCCTGAAAAGCCTAACAGATACAGAAATGCAATATATTAGACTTTGATGCAAACTGTGGCAGTAATGACCATTACAAACAGTGACTTTCTGAGCAGCATGCAACTTTTAGACACCACCAACTCTACTCATACCAAGTAACATTAAAACACCTTTTGAGTTATTACTTCAGCCAGCGGAGGCATTAAACCTCTATTAGAATGCATGCAGCTCAGAAACTACCATAGAATTATAGAATCACAGAATGGTTTGGGTTGGAAGGGACCTTAAAGCTCATCCAGTTCCAACCCCCCTGCCATGGGCAAGGACACCTTCCACTAAACCAGATTGCTCAAAGGCCCGTCCAGTCTGGCCTTGAACGCTACTAGAGATGGAGCATCCACAGCTTCTCTGGGCAACCTGTGCCAGTGCCTCACCACCCAGATGAGTTACTTTCATGTAGGAGTTTTAACGTCTTAAAAGCTGCCTTTGGATTTGCCCTGGTGTTTACTAGATACTTCGGTAATTTTACTTGCTTGTGTTGGGAGGCATTTCATAGTTGACATACTGTGAACACATGAGATCATCTCAGCAGAAACGGAACGCTTATTCACCCGTGGGTACCCTTAAAGAACAACCACGCAACACACTGTCATCCGAGTGTTCCTTCCTGTGACTAGGCACCGGCTGATCTCCCCCAGCCGTGCCAACAGCGACATCCCCACCTCCTCTCCAGAGGCACTAAGCAAGCCCTGGAGCCCGCACCAGCACCTACACTGCCGCAGGCCGGGACCAGAGGGCCCATTCCCACCCACACCCCCCGCGCAGGCGGCCTTCCCTCAGCGCAGCCGCCCCACGGGGCTGCACCGCACCGCACCGCACCGCACCGCACCGCACCGCACCGCACCGCACCGCGCCGCGGGCAGGCGCGGAGGAGGCGCTGGCCCCGCGCCACCGGCAGCCGCTGGGGGGCTGCGCACAAAAGGGGGTGCGCGGAGAACGGAAGGCCTGGCGCGCACCTACCGCGTACGGCAGCCCAAGGTCGTGCGTCCCCCGGCCCCCTTCCTCAGCTGCCGACTCCCCCTCCCCGGCGGCTGCGCGAGCCTCCCCCCCTTCCTTCCTCATCCTCGCCTGCCGCCCTTTTACCTCCATGGCGGGGCCGGCTGGCTGCAGGGGCGGGGAGAGCGCGGCGGCACAGCAGCCGCTGTCAGCACCGCTACATCCTCCACGACCCACTTCCGCCTCCGTCATCCCCGCACGCCCGTAACGCAGCGCCGAGCCGGCGGGCCGCCAAGCAACGTCCGTCACCTGAGTCCCGCCCCTACCCACCGCGGCCCGCCCAGTGCTGCGCGGCGGTCTAACGGGGAGGGGTGGAAGGGGGCTGTCATGTGGGGCAGCCATATCGGGCCGAGACTGCCTGGCGCGGGTTGTACTGCAGGCGGGCTGCCTCGGGGGCTAACCCGACCGGCCCGAGCCAGGGGCTGCAGGCGGCGCTGGTAGCCGCACGCTCTCCGTCTAGTGATAGCGGCACAAAGGAAGGGGTACGGCCGCAGCGTGGGCGTGCCCCGCCGTTTCTCGTGCTGATGGGCTCCGGGGGTACGAGCTGGTGCGAGGGCACCTGAGAGTGCGGGGAGCGTGTTAGGAGGCGAACGCGTCTCACTGTCACCGTGAGGAGATGGGGAGGTGAACAGCTATGTGCTCAGGCAGGCACTGGTGGATGGAAGACCCTGTTTTTAATTTCTTCATGGAAGCACAGAGTGATTTAAGTTATTGAGTTTATAAAATTATTGTGGTAGAACAAGGGGTAAAGGATTAAAACTTAAACAGGGGAAGTTTAGGTTAGGTATAAGGAAGAAGTTCTTTACTGGGAGGGTGGTGAGGCACTGGAATGGGTTGCCCAGGGAGGTTGTGAATGCTCCATCCCTGGCGGTGTTCAAGGCCAGGTTGGACAGAGCCTTGAGTCATGTTTAGTGTGAGGTGTCCCTGCCCATAGCAGGGGGGGTGGAACTAGATGATCTTAAGGTCCTTTCCAACCCTAACTGTTCTATGATTCTATGATTTAGTATCTGAAGGGGGCCTACAAGGATGCCAGAGAGGGACTTTTCATCAGGGACTGTAGCAATAGGAGAAGGGACAGTGGGCTCGAACTTAAATAGGGGAGATTTAGTTTAAGTATAAGGAAGAAGTTCTTTACTGTGAGGGTGGTGAGGCACTGGAACAGGTTGCCTAAAGTTGTAAATGCTCCATCCCTGATAGTGTTCAGGTCCAGGCTGAACAGGGCTTTGAGCAACCTGGTCTAGTGGAAGGTGGCCCAGCTCATGGCAGGGGGTTGGAACTACGTGAACTTCAATTTCCCTTCCAAACCAAACTATTCTGTGATTCTATTTATCAGACATTGGCTGTGAAAGACTACCAGAGTAAACAGCATAAGCCAAGTATAATGGCTTGTAGTTCATTTTTTTGTAAAAGACGCTTTTATGACCATTTGGGTAGGTGTTCATTACCTATTTTAGAGGGCATACATCTTTTATTGTAGTCACGCATGCACTTTGGTAGTGCCTGAGTTGTTTTTGACATGTCATGATAAGTAATTGCCTTTTAATGAGAAGTTGCCTGGGAAAAACAATATAGGTCTATTATTCTATTTACAGTTCACTGGATAAATACTGAATAACACGAAACGAAGTGTGGTGTCATGAGACAGTATTATTTTAATAAAAAAGGAGAGTCATGTTAGTCAAAATGCTGCTCTTGGGGAAAAATAATTTGCATTTTCCCAAGTCCGCTTATTGTCATTCGTTTTTTTTTTAATTTAAATGACAAATAGTGACAAAAGGCAGAAAAGTTCTTCACACACACCTCAGAAATTTTTTCCTTGTCTTTTTTTTTCTTTCTTCCGATGCATTCAGTGTATATTATATATGTGGTTTTTTATACTGTAATCTACGCAGGTACACAACTGCAGCAGGAGCATATGGTTCCATGCTGTCACAGAGGTTGCTGACAAGAAACAGATCTCCCTAAATGAACCACAAGAAGCTGTTTTCCCATTACTTCTATCTATTATTGTACATTTTAGAAGCCCCACAGGGCACTAAACTGTTCTTTCTTTCCCCATCTGCTTTGGGAGACTGAACTGGGTACCTACGCCTGCACTGCTGTGGTCTAACCATGGGGGTTTTACACAAGAGCCTTTCTAGATACAGACCTTCCAAAACCACCCTGTAGCAAAAGCTTTTGACACTGAACTCTGCCATACTGCACAGCTCTGTCCTTCCAGGTCAGCCCCAGTTGAAGCTGGGTGCTGGGGAGAGCACTGCAGGAAAGCTTACCTTCTCTTTTGGAAAACTCCAGAGAAAAAAGGTTTCATGTAAGCTTGCTCGTCTGTCAGTCCTCAGAAAATGTATTATGATCCAACTCTTGAGTCATCTCCTGACTTAGCCTACAAGGAAATTGATTTTGGAGATTGTCCAAGGCAGACACATAAAGGGGCTTCAGATGTGTTTGTACTGGAGACAATCAACTACTGTCTCACTCATTGCAGGCTTTCTAAAACTGATCCTGGCTAGGGAGCAATAAGCCCCGGCCCCCAGAGCTCCCTACTTCTGTGAGACAGGTATTTGACAGAGACAGGCCAATTCTCCCTTCACATCCCCTCCATTTTGTGCAATAGAATTACAATTGTTGTAAAAAGTTGTTTTGATAGTCTTTCATTCTGCTCCTGAATTGCAACAGCAATTGCAAATTATCCTGGCTAGGGAATGGTAGAAGAATTAAAATGTTTCTAGAATAAATAGAAGAAAAAAGATTGAGAATTTTGATAGTTGATTGTTTCAGTTCTTTACATTGTATAGTGCAAGTTTCTCCATATTTTGTGGGGAAAAATACCAGTTCATACCAGCAATAGTCTTGCATGATTCTCTTAAACAGTTCAAGAATTGTACGTCTCACCTATTCAGAAGCAGCCAGTAAATTAATATAAGTACTCCATGCAGCTAATTTGAGACAAGATGAGGGAGAAAAACAAGAATAATTTATATGCTCCATATACTCCATTATTTTATTATCTTTGTAAAGATAATTAGTTAATCTTTTTAAGTATAATTTTTTATGTAAAACAAGATTGCCAAGATGTTTATGAGATCAGTTGAGGCAGAGCATAGCAAACGTTAAATCCTGCTTTCATTGAGAAGCCAAGTCCTACAGCACTGTAATTAGCCCTTACATCAAGGCAGGGTGCAAATGCTTGTTCACTGTCATTGGAATTATTAGACCTGCAAGAATATTCTGAAGAGCACAGAATGAGAAAATTACTGTAATTTTGCAACTGAGGAATGTGTTTCCAGCATACAAGTACTGATGTTTTAAATACTTGCCACTGTAGAATCTGCCTTTACAACAGGTTCTGAAGATCACAACCTCTCTTGCTTGTGAGCCATGCTGGGCCAGTCAGCATTCTTGCTTTGAGCTACTTTTATGGCTTTTCTGCATGCCAAATTAGTATAAAGAAAAACAGGATATGAATTTACAGTATTAACTATTCTTCTAAGTTTGTAAACTTAAAGGGTTCCCCATGCCTTATGCAAATGAACCATAAATTATTTGGCTGAGTGTGCCCATTTTGTTGGGTTGGGTTCCGGTTCAGTAGGTTCCCACTGGAGTGGAATGGTAGAGCCTACAGGAACAATGAAAAGGTTAAGAAAGTGTAAAAGGGGAGGCTAATCCAAAGGTTTATACGAGTAAATAGGATGCAAGGGCAATACTGTCCTTTGTATTTTTCTTGATGCTACTTTGTGTGTTAAGGATTTGGTTAGGTATTAAAAAAAGAAATTGTATATTTAGTCCTTAATTCTGGTCTTCAAATGCTAGAAGAAACACCGGTAAGAGGTTTGGTGTTCTATTACTCATCTACAAAGCCCACCAAGCCTGTTGAAAGATTGTGTAAAACTAAAACAAGGAAACTTAACGTTTTGTTTGAGCACTTCAGGTTGGGTCTGGCTATAAAAGACTGTTCCATTGTTAACAGAACATAAAAGCCCTTTTAACCACAGACAGAGATAGTAGCAAATAGAGATGAATGAAGGTTATGGTACAATAACAAGATACTGTGAATCAAGAGGCGTAATTTTAACAAACAAACAAAATTAGGTACCTTCATTTTTGGGTGGGTAGCCTAAGATTCTACCTATACTTATATTGTTTTTGCAAAGCAGGACCCAGTGTTAACATGATCCCTCTGTCTCCATGGTAATGGTAGACGGTTATAATTCAACTGGGAGCCTTCACACAGTCCTAAAGGCAGTCTGAGCTCACAGTGCTGATAAGTACCAACTGCCCTTGCAGCAGGCTGTGCCAAAGCCCTTCTGCAAAATAGTCTGTGAGTAATTTGCCTCTTCAGGGACACTGCTGCATGACAGCATTCCTGATCCACCTGCGCAGTGCCTAAGACTGTGCTTGGTCTGGAGGGCAGCAGAGCCTTGTTATCCAGTCTAAGCCCATGGCTTTAGGTCTGGTAGCACAGTTTGGTTGCATCCTATGAGTATGAAGGGCTTAACTTGCTCAATGTGCCTCTAGGCTCACCTACAGCCTATGCTGACAGGGCTTCCATTACTCATTGAGGATGTGATGGAAATGAAAGCTTCAGTCCAGGCTTAAGATACAGTGTTAATGCACCTCAGGAAAGTGCCAGAATTATTAACCTTGTGAAGATAAGGCTCTTTGTGAACAAGTTGACATAAATCTTAAAAACTATAGATATATATGTTTAGGACAAATTAAATAAAAACTATTTCCTGTCCACAGTCTGTTTCCTAACTAGAGAAACAGATTGTCTATGTTAAAGTAGTGAAAAGGAAAGCAGTGTCTCTCTGTCTTTGAATGCTAGCTAAGAAGATGGAACAGTTCCCTTCTTTGTCTCCTTCTTTAATTTTTTGAAGCTTGATGCTTCTTCCATTCTGTTGCTTAAATGTTTGCATTCCACATGGAAGTAAAATGGCTCCCCTAGTTGCTATTGACAGTCAAGCTAAAGAGTGGTCATGACTACCCTAGAAATGATGCAGCAGTTCCTGTTAAATCTACGTTGAGGCAGGAATCTTCAGTTGTTCCTTGGGAGGATTTGTTTTGGTAGTTGTTAATGCCCAGCTACAAAACAGAACCATGTGGACGGTTAACATGTGTTAAGCAAGGCTGGTTTTCAAACATTTATTAGAGATGAGTAACAAAGTTTCTGTGCTATCAGAACTCTGTGGGTACACTTTTGTGGAAGAAACAAGCAGCACCAAAGAAGTTGCTGTGGGATTGCATTGAACTGACACAAGTCCTTTTTTATCAGACATAGAAGTTGCGTCTGTGTAAGAAAGTTAGTAAAATCATGCACCTAGGTAACTGGATGAAAATAAAACATAGGTGTATATTCAGGATATATGTCAACTACAGTTCTATACAGAGCTCTATTGCCATAAAGAGAGTCATTTGCACCAGAAGCTTGTCAGTAGTTTAAAATGTAGTTTAGAATCTGCCTGAACAAGTATACTCTCCTTCTGCAGATGCTCATCGGTTTGCAGTATCTTATGTAAAATAAACTAAACCTCTTACCAATGTACGTTGGTATTAGTAAACAATCTCTGTATACAAACACATCATCTAAAGCTCTTCTGTACATGGCTGGCAAATGTAAAGAATATATAAGTTGAGGGTGCTCTAGATGTAGGCTCCTGTCGTACCCAGAAGCATGCTGTCAATAATAAACTACAACCATCAGAGGATGACTTTCTTGCTAACTACAGATCCAATCGTTTTCACTGGTAACAATTCAGTGTTCCCTCTTTTACTCTGGTAAAATCAATAAAATCTTGCAAATTATGACTGAATCCACAGGTTGATCTCTCTCAGATACAGTGGCTTGAGAAGGCATAAAAAGTGGAAACATCCTACATTTCTATCCTCCTGCCAGCTATATTTTGTCATAGAGGTTAACATTTCCACCTTTGAATATATATTGGGATTTCAACAGGATAAGAAAAACCTTTTTTTTTTTTTTTTATGTAGTCACACATCCAGTGGGTTTTGCCCCCCATTTTTAATAGGACTGCACTCTGACCTATGCTACTCTTTTTATCTTTTTCAGAGCAGCTGAACTGCAGCTGTATGAAGCATTACTTAAGGAAGTGAGAGCAAAGGTGACTTCCCCAATGTGATTCCCTTACTGTATGACCCCTCTAGCCTTGCAGTGGCTGTGCAGCTCCCTTTCAGACTAGGCTTCAGCCACCATCAGCATTTTGCAGTTCTGATAGATTCAGCAATTTCAAAGGAGGAGCAAATAGGTTATCTGTGCGACCTTTTGTACAGCACCACTCATAAAATGTCACCAAGCTAGCGGGTTAAGCATGTTTTCCATTTACTGATGTCTTTTATGACACTGGGTGAAGAGGGTTGGATTGACACACTGATGTGACTCATGGTTTCATGGAGCAATCCAAGAGCAGGCAACGCCTTTTCCTCATACTGGCAATAGTAAGACAGCATATCAAGTTAATCATAAACAAAAAGCAAACAAGCAGCAGAAAGCTCCCCAGGCTGATATTTAGCCTTCCTGTGATGAATAGCAGTGCTTCTGCCAGATAATTTTTTTTCTCAGACAGTCAATTTACTGAGACATCCTTTTTTTTGTGTGCGGGAGTTTCTGTTGACCTAAAGCCCTTTGAATGCCTACTTTTGCACTAGTGTAACAAATGTGTGTTTCTGGCCTCAGTGTTTCCTGCATTTTGGGGGAAACTTGGTGGGCCAGGGACTGACAGTGTAGATTCTATGTTTAATAGGAAGCCTTCCATTTGTTTTCAAACTTGATGCAAGATACTGCTGGCCTTTAGAGAACTGCGTTAATTTTAGACATTATTAAATAGGTAGCCTGAAATGGACTGTGCATGTTGACAGCTGCTCCTCTTACTAAATCCTTGGAACTTGCCGCAGGCCAAAGAGAAAGTACTCCCAGCAAACATTTTCTGTGTTAAACTAGACTGAACTAGACTAAATGAGACTAGGACAGTATTTTCCTCCAGCTGCTGTAGTCTATGTTACTTTCCCTCTGACATTCAGAGTAATTAAATGGGCTACAAATCACTTCAGTTAATTTCCCACAAGCTCAAAGGAAGTGATGGGCATTCGGTGGTTTTGGAAATGTTGCTTTCATCTCAATGGAGTTTATGATGTCTGGCCTAAAATGAGAGAAGAAGAAAAGAGTTTACTTTACGTGCTCCTGTTTATACTTGACCACTTTTAAATGTGTATTGTCACTTATTGATCAACATTCGTACAAGACACGAATAATAATACCTCACCTGTTGCGCTGGTTTTGACACCTTCTTTCCCATTGGATCCTAATTTCTCTTAGAAGTTGATTTGAAAATGCCAGCAATATCATCTACAGTTTTAGGAAGACAAAATCTCAAAGCACGTCTGAAATATTTTTGTCCACGCTGAAAGGTACTGTGGGGGGGATGAATGAGAAATATCCAGGAGAATTATTTTCTTCAGGGAAACCTAAACTTCCTCATAATTTGTGCACTTCATGATCATGAAAATTCAGTGGCGTGTGAAAGAGGGATGTTAAATTCTTAGGGACACAGGAATTTTGTGAAGGAAAAGAAAACATAGGAAATGGAACAGGCTGAAGATTGCAGCGGGTAATTCCCATGCTAATAATCACAATTACATGTGAAAACTAAGAAAGTTATCAGCCATTTTCTTCTTATAATCTTCATCAAATTTCTTATTCTATGGCACCGTGAAATAATTCTTACACATAATCTGACAACCCCTAGAAGCCCCTAGAAACAGCAAAGCGAAAAAGGAGAAAATACTAGTTTACCAGTATTTCTTGAAGCTTCAAGACTTATTTCAAAACAGAATGACAACCAGGAAGACCAAGTCAATGACAGTAACAAGCCTCAGTACCTTGTCTCATCAACAGTGAAACAAAGAGATCCATTATTCCTTGAAACTCTGTAGTATAGTTTGGCATAGGATTTTCTTTCATTATTGGAAATGAGGTGTTACGGACTATCTTGTTTAGAACTTCCTGATTCACATTCTTCTCCAGGAACTTCAGAATCTCCTGAATTTCTTTCTTTGGATTCTGCAGAGAGAATGAAGGGGGATTAAGATATAGAGACAGGAAAAACAAAGACATCAAACATAGCATTAAATTTGCAATTGTCAGGGTGAGAAGATCAGGTTATTGGAAGATTACTGATGCGGCTGGCATTATAACAGAAAACTGTCGGTTGTAGGTGGAATCTACTGGAATTCCAGATTTCAGAGCTCTAAACATACCTTCAGCCTTTTACCTCCTTTGTGTCTTCATGGAAAAGATAGAGAATATGATGCTTATCTTTTGCCTCCCACCATCCTTTTACATGGTTATACCAGGAATCTCAGAGCACTGAAAATGAGGAACAGCAAGAGGTATAAATGCCCAAAGTGACTTTAGGTGTCTATGGCACTCATGTTTCCCTCATAACCAGTGCCTGGGAATCTCTCAGCTGGTTCTGAATCGCTGTGGCCGTGACTGCTGTGCTCTGTGCTTATCAGAGCACTCATATATTAATCCCTCAGGTGTATGGATGCTCAGAGCAGGATTAGTGTGTAAATTTAGAAGGAAGCAAATGCAGATGCTTACCCCTGAATGAAAAATCCAGGCTACCTTTACAGCTGATTGGGAAAAACAGACATTTCCAGAGTGGTTCATCTGGTCAGCTGGACAAGACCAGTCTTAATTTGCCCTGCTTTGAGCTGGGGTTTTGGACCAGAATGGAAACCAAAGATCCCTTCCAACTTGCATTATGCAGTGATTCTAACTAGTTTAAATATTTGGTATACAATCAGAAGTGCTCCTTCTCTCCAAGCTAGATGACTAGCTTGGGCAGAGGTAGCTATGTTCTAGACGTCTGCACTCAGAGAGATGGCTCTCAAGATGAGCTGATCAAACAGAAGACACAAGGTCTTTAGACATGAGATCATTTAGACCATCTTGTGCTGGTCCAGACAGTGGAGTTTCTAGGACTACATGGTAGCAAAAAATATTAAAGACCTATGGAAGCTTTCCTGACCCAAATTGCAAACTGCCATCTGCCTGAGCAGGTTTTCTTTCTTGGATATGTGCATCTCTTTTAAGAAGGGAAGAATTGGCTTTTGGGGTTGCCAACCTTTAGGTCTATAACTGGCTTTGTTCAGATGCCTGATTTTTACACAGGTGAATTTAGGTACAAAGACTTCTTTATCTCAATTTCATTGAATAAATTGCCACATAATTCCACCCTTTGGTCCACATACAAGCGATGACTTTCCTGACACAACTAGCATCAGAGACACAGGGGATCCCAGCCGAGGGGCTGGGTGATTGTTCTGGTTTCAGCAAGTCAGTGAATTGGTTCAGCATTCCCTTTATGATTTCAGGAAAGGTTTCCAAAGAATCAGGAAAGAAACCAAGAAGACTGCTTGACTGGCTTTAAGCCAGTCATTTGATCTTTTTCTGGCTTTGACATCAGGTTTTAATTCCGAAGGCTGGCAATGACAGAACTAACAAATAGCACAGAATAAGCAGAAAATATATGGTTAAGGTATAATTATTTCTTCTTCTGCTTGTGTTATTGTTTTTTGTTTTTTTTTTTTTTGTTGGTTTGTTTTTTTTATGTGACCATTGCTTCCAAGTTCTGTCATGGGAGGATTTGCTGTTTTCCTCTTTGTGTTAAGCCTGTGCCAATTCTGTTTGCCCTTCTCATACCTGCACCTGGAATTTCATTTGCTAGTTTGAAATGGTATTCATTCCCCTTTCAATTATGCAACCATCCTGATAATGCAGTAATCCCCAGAGCACATCAGCTGGTGTGTCTGAACAAAGGAAAAACAAAGAGCTGCTTATCAACTGGCTCTCTTTTGTTGTAGTTGTGAATCTGAGTAGCTTATGAAGAGTGCACTGTGCCAGATAAGCTGGAGTGAGGTTGAAACCCATTGCCAGTAGCTTTAAAACTGCTTTTGAAGTATGCAATGGGATGATGCATTTGTCCTGTTGTGAAACAGGGAGGTGAGAGTTGAACTGGCTGTCCCAGGGACTGGGTTTCTGGTCTGAGATCATGGTTTACTGGGCCACTCAAAAAAAGAACCGGCATTCTCTGCAGAGAGCTTCCTCCAAGTTTCCGTTAACCTTTTCCTGAGTGCAAACTGCTGGCAAGTGTTTTCTCATGTAAAACACACTGTGTTTATTGTATTATATTGTATTTTGTTTATTAATGCATCTTGCTGCTATGTTTCATGGCCATCCATGGCCACACCATGCTGGTCTTGACATTAATATGGCTACTTGTATGAATGAGCATAGATACTCGAATGTTACTGACTAGAACATCTGAAAGGAGTTAAGCAAAGATAAACAGCACTACAGTGGAGTCAAAACTTGAGGAAAGCAGACAAATAACGACACAGTTTTCTTCTGTTAGCCTTCCAGACTCTGGAGCTGGGTCTGTGTTGTTTTTTTTTTGCTGTTCTTCAAGTGAGATCACCTTTAAAATAGCTTCTTTCATTCTTACTAAATCACATTTAGGTTTTCTAGCTTGAAAAAAAATGCAAAGGGATTATCTAAGAAATAAAATGTTTCTGCTCACTGTTTGACACTTTCACTTTAAAAAAATCATTAGTAGAATATTCCTTATTGAAGATAATTCTTTGTTGAGTTTTCTAGCAAAAAGTTCTATTTTCTATCGTTTTGGATATTAATGGAAAGCCTTAATATTTGTGTATTATCTCTTTTTTTTTCTCCCAGCAATGAGTGTTCCAGGGGTCATTTGTATATAGCGAAAGAACATTTGAAAGAAGTGGGTAACTCCAAAACTCACTGAGTGAATTGCAGCAGATTTTTAAAATACCTGACAGAAATTTGTCTTGGACAAGAAATCTCTCAGGCTAGTGGACATGACTAACAAATAATTTAAAGGCAGGGAAGGCTGTTTTGTTCTATTTTTTATGTTGGATTTGAATATTGTTGCATTTAAAATTTAATCAAGAATCACAGTAGGACTTTCAAATCACGTTAGAAAAAGTGTGTTTGTTATTTGTGCAGGATCAGACTTGAAGTGGATGAAGGCTACAGATCCTACATCAGTGTCAAGCACTATATTATGATTTTAAATCTGGTTTTGCCTATATTTAGCTGCCTATATTGTCTAGGGTGTTATGTCTTATAAATTAAAATCTATATTGAAATCTGTAGCTATACATTTCAGTGAAAGAATTTCTTCCTTTTTATGCTTAGTGTTTGTATGACATTTCTCTAAAACTCCCATCTCCCTCTGCTGGACAAAACAGTCCTTCTTGCAAAAGCTGTTAAATACACTCGAAAGCCGTTCAAATCCTTAGATACTAGCCTGTATTCCTCGTTTAGAAAAATACATATACTCTGGAGAAACGAAAGAACAGTCTGGACAGGCCAAGGTTTCACTTTCAGGCTTGTTGAATTTTAAAGCTGGTTGTCTGGATTCATCTCTTGGTGGCTGAATTAAACTGACCTATCAGTTGGTGAGCAGCCTTAGGCAAAGTAAGCTTTTGGTATTGTGGGATGCATCTAGAGATAATCACAAGTATGTCCTGTCATAGACTCCTGGCTGTCACAGCCCATATGTTGTCAGGAGCAATCCTGCAGGTATCTGTAAAACAGGAACAATACTATCAATCCTATGATGGTTAGTTAATGAATTTTTAATGAATATTTGGGTTGCAGCCAGCTACAATTGAGATAATCATCACAGATATATTTATGTAATAGCAGAATAAATGCTAAGGGAAATGTTAGGTGTAAACATGGAATGAAAAGTCCTAAAGCTTTAATCCAACAACACATTTAAGCACAATACCTGAGTGCGGTCCCTATCAGTAAATCACTTAATATTCCATTACCATCACACTAGAGATATTTCTTTGCTTTAAGTAGCCTCTCTCCAGCAGAGTTTTCTGCTAGAGGGAGTGTTGGAGCCCACAGCGTGCATAACTCTGACCAGCTCTGCATGTGTTGGGGTCACAGTCATATTAATATACAATCTTGTTATTGTGTGCATGCATAGTCAGGTGATAAAGTTTAATTGGAATCCTGCAGCTTTTCCCAGACACTTTTCCCAAGAAAATATGCATATGAAATGCTGCAGTGTCACCCTGTCAGTGGCACTAATGCTTTTGGCATTGTTTCTGGAAATTACTTTATAGAAATAAAAGGTCAAGTATTCACTATGCAGAATAACACGTTCCCACTTGTAAATGAGATTTGGTTTAGAGCCACAGGGGGAAAACAGAAACTTGTTATAAACAGTTACAGAGCTTGGTGTGCTTTATATATATGTGTATATATATATATATATATGTCAAGTGATGGAATTCACTTACATACATTACTTATGATGTTAATACATGATACACAGCTGGCTGCAGACTCCACTTTGCTAGCAAGCTCAGTGTAGACAATGTTAATGCAGGCAGCATTCCTTGATACAGACAGGATAGCAGCTCTTCATGTTTGCAGGCCTAAAATTACACATGGGTGTAGCAGAAGTCTACATTAGAGAACCTGGGAGCACTGGTTAGTTTAAGGTGCCTGGCACAGCTGTATCCTTGTTTCTTCCCAAAGGAAGCCCCAGAATTTGTGACAGATGCTGTAGGAGACTGGTGTGCCAAGACCCCAGTTTGTGCTGTGATGAGCAACCAGCAGTGAAAACAGATGCAACCCAGGAGCAGATGTAACCAAAGAGCTAGCTTATGGATCACAGGCGACGGGTATGTGTCCAAGCTTCCAGACAGCAGGCATGCATGGCTTGATGAGCAAGTGCTAAATGAACATTTATGGTTGTTTTCCTCAGAGTGGTGCTAAGTGGAAAAGTAATTTGTTTTCACCATCCTTTCGTGCCAACCTGCCCTGCAGCTGTGAAATTAAAGTAGGACAGAAATGCTTTTCTAAATAAGAACTCAAAAAAAAAAAAAAAAAAAAAGAAAAGTTGACCATGGGTTTCTGTTCATTCCTTTGTATCGACAGATGAATCTTGTTCTTAAAGCTGGATCCAGGATTCTAGTTCTTCTAAACAGAATAAGTTGTTAATGTATTGCATTTATATTTATCCAAATACAAGCTTCATGGCACAGTAATAGGGGGGTTCTTTTTAGCAGCTGTCTTAAACTGATGTGAAAAGATTTCTTTTGAAGACAACATCTGCTTTGTAGCACAGCATTTGTGAGCACCTCTACTTGCATTAATCATAGAATCATAGAATAGTTAGGGTTGGAAAGGACCTCAAGATCATCTAATTCCAACCCCCCTGCCATGGGCAGGGACACCTCACACTAAACCATCCCACACAAGGTTTCATCCAGCCTGGCCTTGAACACCGCCAGGGATGGAGCACTCACAACCTCCCTGGGCAACCCATTCCAGTGCCTCACCACCCTGACAGGAAAGAATTTCCTCCTTATATCCAATCCAAACTTCCCCTGTTGAAGTTTTAACCCATTACCCCTTGTCCTGTCACTACAGTCCCTGACGAAGAGTCCCTCCCCAGCATCCCTATAGGCCCCCTTCAGGTACTGGAAGGCTGCTACGAGGTCCCCACGCAGCCTTCTCTTCTCCAGGCTGAACAGCCCCAACTTCCTCAGCCTGTCTTCATACGGGAGGTGCTCCAGTCCCCTGATCATCTTCGTGGTCCTCCTCTGGACTTGCTCCAAAAGTTCCATTAAGTGAAGTTATTCAACAGGCCACTTGCTAGGTCAGGGCAAAATGCAATCAGACTTGCACAATTATTTTTACAATTATTTTCTGGAATGAAACGTGCACTTCTTCTTTACACCTTGAAAATTGAATTCTTGGCTGTACTTCTGGATGCTCAAGTGCTACCCTGTGCAACTTCAGGCACTAAAACATCTTGACCTTTCATCTGGAACAATTAAATGGAGTTTTGCTTAAGTGGCACATCTGCTATTCAAGCTGGGACTTGCTTGCATGAAGACTGCCATTCTCAGTTCAGAAGACATTTGCTTATCCAACCAAATTATAACTCCAGTTTCCTTTTTACAAACATCTGTTTGGAGGCAGGAAAATCTCTCTGGATGTGAAGCTTCAGAAATTTTCATGCAGTGTTGAACTTGTGATCATTTTAGCCAAATTCCTCTCTGAAATTCTGTAAGCCCAACAATATTACTTCCTGAGTCAAGTGCTGCTTGGTTCTAGGAACTCCTTGTATGACTGTGTCACAAATTAAAGAAAGGAAACCAGATGCTACAAAAAAGCAAAATTTGAACATGTATGCTATCATTTTTCTTCAGTACAATAGGTTCATGTGTCACAATTCTTATTAGGTAGCAGAAAGAACATTTTAGTGACATACCTGAGCAATAAGAAACCCCTCCTAATAAGGCTTATAAAAAATTCTCTCTTGGCAGTGACTGTCTTTATGCATGGTTGTAAAAAGACCTTATTCAGATAAACACAGTGCAGTGAGAGAAAGCAAAGCTTTAAAAATTATTAGTTGGTCTTCTTGTGAATATAAAAATTGAATTATTACCACCAACATTTTATCAAGAACATTCATTAACAGTGTAAAATCTGATGCTCTTCAGAAGCAAAGAAATACGTGTTTCACTTGCATATGTGTTCTGATACAGGAAGCCAACTTTAATTTACAATGATGGAGCCTTAATGGTATACATTTTTAAGATAGTGTATTTATTTTGAGAAGTTGTTCACGTTTTCAATCAAAAAGACATTTTAAGTGGTTGAAATGATCTTCGGTTGAAACAGGTTGACATCTGCACCCCTTCCTAGCCCTGTAACAAAAGAAAGGTTTAACAGCTGGACGAGTACCAGGATGAGGTTGCCTGGTGTTAGCAACAGCTGGTGTCCAGATGCCTCACTGTCCTACTGAGCTTCCTTGTGATGTTACTGGAGCTGATGCAGGCGGCAGTAGTTAAGTAGGAAATCTGCCTGCCTTCTCCCTTTTTAAATATTCATTTAGATTTTTTTCATCTTATTGATAAAAGTCTACTCACACTTTAGTGGATTTGTTTCCCCTCTCATTTGGTAATTCTTCTGGGGACTATGCTATTCACATCAACAGAATTGCACCTGTGTTTAGCTAGGAGGAGAGGAGTTGATCGAAGATTCATAAAGCCTGTTGGTGTTGCCATGTCTCTTAATTCCCATGAGTCAATGAATCAGTTAACCTATTTCCTCCAGGCCACTGGCATAAAACCAAATAGGAGTGTTACCATTTGCTGAAGAATTAACACTGTTCTGAAATAAATGACCAGTGTTTCAGTGTTACATGGCAGGCCAGAGACTATGCTACTCCTTGTGGCAGCTTTAAAGGGGAAGAAGCTCTCATGCTTTAAGACATAACTTTTAGGCTTAAAACGTCTGTTACCTTTCCGTTAAGATACAGAGGCAAAAACAAACATTGAGGTGTCAAAGGCTGTATTTATAAAGCCAGTGGGTACATTTTTCTTCTTCTTGTTCTTGTGCAACTCTTCTGTAGTGGAAAAATTATTAAAAAAGCCTTTTCTGAACAGCCAGTTTGTATTGGTCAGGTCTGACAAGCTGTCTTCTCACACCAGGGTATTACAGATGTGAGACATCTATCAGGAGCTAGTAGGATTATCACACAGTTTAAGTTTGTAGTAAATGAGACATGTTTGGCAGGACGTCCTCCGTATTTTAGTAGCAATTATTCTCGCTCTGCATGTGTAAAACTGCACATGCATGGTATCAGTAGGCTTAGATGCAGGTGAATTACCTTGGTGGATGTCTACCTCTAGTAACAACTGGGGTAGCTAAAGCAACTAGACTCCTAACATAGACGCTTTTCAAGTTCCTGAAGTTAGGCAAGCTAGATCCAGACTAGTATGGTAGTGTGCCTACCAATAAAATTGTTTCAGAACTGTACATTTTAAGTAATCTCTGTATGTAAAGAAATGTATGTAAATGTAGAAACAAAGAAAATTCCTTAGTCTAAATCTCTGTTGTCCAACCAAATCTTGCATAAAAGGTCTGAAAAAAAACCCTGCATAAATAGGCTCATTTCTAAAGTGCATGGCTAATCCTGCTTCCTTAAAAATGTAGGATAATGTATCTGTTAATTTAATGGGAGAAGAGCTAGGTTGTGATGGTGGAGTATTCAAAACTATTGTAATGTGTAAAGCTGTAAAAAATCTTACAAGCATCTAAAAATTCTGCACTAAGCAGATACTTTTTCCCACTCTATATCATATTTCATAAAGGACAATCCTTTTGTCCACAGATTGTAAAGGAGGCACATGAGGTTCTGGTTCTCTGTGTACTTTGTGTCATACTTTCTGTTCCCGTAGCTCCAGCCTTGTTCCTTGGGATGCTGAAGTATGCAATTGTACATGTCATCTGCAAGACAGAAGGGCAGGATCTTACTGTCAGTTTTTCCCAACAAGAAAAGTAGAGTTTAAAGTCAAAACAGATGCAAAGCAAGAAAGCTATAGAAATAAAAAATGACCAGTCAGGTGTTTGTGCCTTGACCTAAAACGTATGAATGACAAAAGTGTGACAGCATGTTTTGTGAGTTGTTAGAATTTTTTTACCTCTTAATAATGTTCATTATTTACTCCCTTAATTGTCATGAAAAAAAGCCTCTTGGAAAGCCACTGCTTTCCACACTGAGGCCACTGCTGGCCTCAGTTGAAATCTTTTCTATGTCCCTTCAGCACAAAACTAAGAAAATTATGGTCACTTATTCTTTTATAATTTTGGATAGGTGTCTTTCCTTAGATTGCTTACTCAGATTGTAACTGATCTAAAACTCTTTTGTTGAATTTGGTAGGAGTTGATAAACATGATGCTGTTTGCACTGTTCAAATGACAAAATGTTCAGCAGAATCTTAATAATCCAAATTTTTGTACTTTTTCAGCAAGAATAATGTAAGATGTAAGGATTCCTGATGAAATTAAAGAACAGAAGATTGCAAATTAGAAGTAAATATCTTATGAAGTGATGTCCTTATGGCAAGTATGGCTGAATTTGAAGGATTGGGTAGTTATGACCATTAATGTAATATGTTTCATTTTACATGCTGAGAAAAATTCCTCCTTTCACAATAAATGAGAGTCCTCATATAGGATGAACACACTAGATATTTGTATGCATAAAAGATAGCTATTTTTCAGTTAATATATGCCATTCATCAGTGTTATTAAAGTATTGGCATACTTTGAAACTGTATGTAAGGACAGTTTAGTAGTTTATTTTTGTTTGCTTTAATGAAGATATTTCTTCTATAGAACATCCGAGAGAGGGAGACCTACATAAAAGAGACATGTGAATTATTTAAGGGTAATATACCAGATTAGTGTTTTTTAATGTCAAAGAAACATTCTGGATGCTTTGTCTGCATTCAGTAGACTCACTTTTGCATGCATGGAATATGGAAGCTGTCAAAGTGTTGAAAGTCTGACAGATTTTTTGAGCTAAATATTCAATTTTTTGACAGAACAGTTTGGTTTCTGAGTCCTGCATCCTTGCTTCACTGAGCAAAGGATGCTGTTATATTTGACTTAGTTCATTTTGAAGTCTCCAGTGGTCATAACCCATAAACCAGAGTGACACAGGGCCATCAATCAGCATGCAATGACTCTTGTCTAAGCTTTGAATTCTTCAGTCTGTCTTGCACATGATGTTCAGAGTGCAACCTATGGAGTATCAGTCATTTTTATAATGTGATAGTGGAGCTCTGAGATAGGAGTTCTTGCCCACATCTCCAGGTTCTGAGCATTTAACTGCTGGATGACGTACCTGACAGTACTGTTTCTTCAGGCCTGGTGTTTTCACATGTAAGAATGCCTCTAAACGTTTTTGAGTTGTACTTTAATGACATGCCATTCAACCAATGAGCCATGACCATTCTCAGGTTTTGATGGCTGAATGGCCACAAGCTGGATGTGATTTTCTTCAGGCTCAACATTAATTTTATTCTTTCTGCTGTAATACCACCTAGTACTTACAAGGTGAGTACTGGTGTATGTGCCAGCTTTAAAATTTGGCAAATTAAAATAGCGATACAATCTGCTTGGTATTTGCATGTACCTATGATCATTTCTGTACAGTTAACTGCATAGATTTTCTAAGTTAATTGAAGGAAAATAATATGTTTGATTCCCACTGGTGGGAGAGTCACAGTAATAAGCCTATCTATTTGTGATAAGCATAAAAATACATGGGATTAAATTTAGTGATTTTATTTACCTGATTTTTAAAACTTCAGTATATGATTGAAGTCATGCATTTGTGTAGTGTTTTATTGGGGGGCCCAAATCTGGAGGATAAAACTAATCTTTTTTTTTTTTTCTCAAAATAAGCTATTAATTTTTTCCCTTTCTTGCATAGCCTGTGAGTTTTAATTACACTTTCATTGTGGGTAGCCCATAAACATGAACAATAAACACAGCTTTCTATTAAAAAGTATTCATATTTTTAAACCACAAAGACATATCTCTACATAACTGCAAGGTAATCCTGTGACTTCTTTGTTATCACTGGAATGATTTTTTGCCATGCTCATTGTGCTCTGCTAGACCTGGCTCTGCTGTAAACCTCATAACAAACTGGAAAATCCTGGGACTAATTTACACAGATTTCCAGTGACTCACTAGGAGTGGCATGGCTGTTTGAAGGCAACAGATTCTGCTGGCTCCGCGGAGTTTGTGGTTGGTGGTGAAGCTGTGGAAGGGCTGTACAACACCCAGCTATTCCTGGGGTGTCGGGATGGGCTAATCTGGGGCCAGCACAGCATAAGGGTTATGTGAATTTAGTTGCCTGAACGTAGGAGTCTTGATTATCTTGGACACCCCAATCTGGCTTCCCTCCAGATGGGCAAAAAATGTCCTGGTGGGTCATATCTGTCAGCCATGGGCAAACATCCTGGAAATACGCTAAATTAGCGTGTGACTTGCTTGAAGGACCCTATGTGTGTAACTCAGACATCTCTTTAGTGTGCAAAGACAGTGGATACATCCCAATGCATGCAGGAAATAGCTCTGACATCTTGATGCAATTATATGTGACAGTTACAGGTATAAATATATATTAAAATCCCTCCATCATCTTCCAGAACTACAGGGAACTGATCTCAAGACTTAGCACCCAAAGCTGCTGTCCCAGAACAGTGTATGCAGGAACTGATGGCTGATTTCACTTCACATTCACCAGCTGGCAGCCAACACTTAGCAAATCTAATTCAGAAAGTAAGGTAAGAACACTCATATAAGGAGCCTTCTCACACTTGTCAGAAGTGTGAGCACTTCGTGATGTAAGTGCAGAAGTGGGTCAGAAATGAAGATTTTTTTTTTTCTATGTTAAAGCTCACTCAACATTCAAAGCAAATGATCTCCTCTATTTCAGTGACTGGTGTTGGCAGGGCTTCCACCAGCTTTTTTACAGGGACGAATACTTGGAATTAATTGCTATACAGGAGGGTTGTGTACTGTATACTACTTGTTTCCTTCTCCAGCATGTAAAAGCATCCTGCACTGCCTTGTGAAGATTGCCAGTGTGTCTCTACCACACATCAGTAAACAAGTAGCAGTGGGTTGGAGCACTATCAGGAGGGCTGTTCTAGGAGGAAGCATTCTGGCTACATCAAACTGAAGGGCTGCAGGTCTTACCTGATCCCATCTCAGTGACCTGGGCACCCACCAGCTGCCTTCTTCTGACCCTGGTGTCTGCAAGAAGTAAACTTAGCTGTAGGCTGCTGAAAGGACCAGGACTCTGTAATATATCACAGTGGATATGTGATGCTAAATGTGTAAAAGCAGATTTTGTTGCTATGTTTATATTGTATTTTGATTGTAGGCAGAGGGTATATAGGAGTGATGTATTTGTAAGTAAAAGAGAACCAGAGAGCGATTCCTCACTCTGCAAATACAAGCCCGCACTCAGGGCACGGGTTACACTCATGGGGAAAGCCAGCTCAGCAGTATCCTGGGAACCTCCCTATGCCCTTGCTGCCATCATGCATACTGCCTCCATTCCAGAGGTGGAAAAGCAAAGCCGAGCTGGGGAGTACATCAGGCTTATGCTTGCTCCTTGGCTAGGGTCCCTAAGATTTGTTCAGCCTGACTATCCTTTAACATCGGCTGGGGGCATAGTCAGCAATCTAAAAATGATCAGCAACACAGTCCTCTGCCTTGGGAGTGGAGCAGCTGAGAGCTAGTAGGGAGATAACCAGGCACTGCATTCTGTAAAAAGCTTTAGGCCATCAATGACAGATCCACTCATCTTTAAAGACATAATACATTTGATTCCCACGTGTGGGAGACTCCCAGTAATAATCCTATCTATTTGTGACAGGCATAAAAATACATGGGATTAAATTTAGCAGGGTGAGTATAACTGTACGGTGGTGTGATTTTCTTCATGTTAAAAGGTCAGTTGCAGCTGTGTTGCACATTGCAAGAAGTAATCCCACAAACAAATTAAAATCTTGTCCCTTGATGCATCTATTGGTGCTAAGAGGTACTGTCAGATGTACTTATTGGGCTTAAAATATAGGCATATACATGTATGTGTATAGGCATGTATATGTACATGTATATGTGTACATGTGTATGTGTATGTACATGTATATGTACATGTATATGTGTATGTTGTCTAAGACTGATGCATGCCTCAGGACTCTCCATCATGCTTACTTCCCAGAAAAAGGTGTTCCTATCAGTTCTGTGATATAATTCAGAATGAGATAAAGAGTAATATCATGTACTTAACCTGTAAAATACAAAATAAAATAATATTAATCATAGTCTCCCTTTTTACTCTAAATTCAACTGATTTTTTGCTATTTTCCCAGATGGACTGGGTTTTCCCCTCCTGGGGAAAAAGACGCTGTGCTTCAGCAACTAAATGATTCGAACCTTCCAAGGGTAAAATGAGGTTTATTTTTTTTTTCCCCAGTAAGAAAGGCTGGCTGCTCTCCAAAGCTTCTCTGTCTCTATCTGCATTCCTGACAGTTTGCTTGTGCTTGCACTCCTGCTCTGCTCTTAGGTCAGTACAGATACCTTCATAACCATGCAACTGCTTTTTGTGGTGTATTATTTCTTTATTAAACTTAGCCTTTTGTGTTTACACCCTCACTGCTTTCCTCTTTAACAAGATCTTAAATCACTGACATAGTATGCTGAAAAAACTGATGTAGGAACCTGCTGGATCTGGTACAGATGGCAAGTGCTGTTGGGTGACTCTTGTTATGTGGTTGGAAATAGGTGTTTGGGGGCCTGCTAGCAGTCAAGGCAGATATTAAAGCCTCCTTATCTTTCTCATTTTATACAGCTTTCCGTAACAGCTCTAGCCACTCATCGCATCCTAACTCAAACAACCTAATTTTAGAAAGTCTTTTTCATTCCAAAGTAATAGGTTCCTTCTGAAGCAAAAAGCTTCTCCTGGGAGCATGCTCTGATGCTCTCCTTTGGACTAGATGTTTGAGGGATCACCAGCATTTAAGGAAATCCTGTCCTATTGGGGTTTAGTCAAATGTGCTGGTAAAAATTGGATACCAGGGATTTAAGCAACTTCCACTGCTCTGAAGGAGCTGACTTGGTCTTTCGAGACTCCCCAGCTACCTACAGAAGCAATCATACTGCACATGGGTGCCCAAAACCTTTCTGTAGCTGTGGCAGTGAGCGCTGAGACAAAATGATCACAGTTGGCCACTAATGATGTGTATCACATTGCCTGGAGAACAGGATGCAAGACCTAGGGATAGATTTGTGGTGGTGCTGAGCACACACAACTGAGGCAGGAGCTGACTGAAAATGTACTTTGGATATACATAAGACTATAAAAGGCAGTTCTGAAAAACAAGGATATAGTATTGTACCTCTTTGATGGGGTATCTATGAATTTAGATAATCCTTTTGGAACATATTTTTATACTTTTGATATCCCTAATAAAATATAGCACTGAAGTCCACAATTTAATTACAGGTTGTTCTAAAAATATATTTCTTCAAACAAAACAAAACCCCCTCAGCAAGATAATTTCATGAAAGTCCTTTATTTTTCTTGTGAAATTTATTCCCTTTTCAGCTTCTTTGTACAGTCCATGAAGTGATATGGCAAACAGCTTTTATATCTGAGACAGACTCCATAGGTAATTCAGGTTGGTCACCCAAAATCAATAAGCACAGCTTAAATTCTAGCTTTTGACTCTCTCTGTGTCCAAGTTTCTCAACTGTAAAACTAGAACTGGTATAGTGGTTGCAAAATTAGCATTATTATTGCTCTTGATGCTCTTAGACACACAAGCAGAGAGATTTTTAGTTTATTAAAAAGTCTAGGAAGTGTTTGAGGTTATAAGCATCATTTCTGCAAAGTCTATAAATGATTAAAAGAGATAATGTAAGAATTTTTGAGCTGCTGAGTATTAACTTGCTAATGACTTTAAGTGGTCCATTGTCTATTAGTTCAAATTCAAGCAGTGATTTTACAATACATATTTTCTTCACATTAAAACTGAATTTTTGCTTCACATAGTCTCCTCATTGCTTTATTTTTTTCATGCATGATTCTGAATTTAGAATATGTCTGCATGATTCCTTGGTGGATAGGGGACAGTTACTTTTATAAATAGGATATTTTTCCTTTTTACCCTAATTTCACATCTCACTCTACAGGACTTCGAGGAAATGCAATTATATCCACCATCATCTGAGAAGCCACTTAGATACTCAAAGGTGAGCATTTGCTTAAGTGCTTTACTGATTGAGCTTTTATGGCACTGGAGAGTATCAATTAAAACAACCAAAAAAATCCCTTTGTCTCCCTCATGATTAAAAAGAAAAATAAAGTGAGGAGCATACGGAGCAGTTTGACCTTTAGAAAACATTTTCTCAGGTATTTTAATGAAATGCAAAAGGTACTTCTACAATCTTTAGCGTTCATCAGTGGTTGCCTCGTCTATCAAAACACCGACGTTTTAGGGAGCGAACCTCCAGGCCGTAGACCTTTGGGGGAGGCTCCCTGCCGCCCCTGGCCCCGGCAGATGGCAGTGTTCTGAATCATTTGAGCCAGAGCCAGCCGTGTCCGAGGGATGCTCCGGCCCCGGTCCGCGGTACGGACGGTACCGGCATCGTACCAGTCTTCATGCGCTCTCATGCCGGCGGGAGGAGGTGTTTAGATTCTTCCCAAGTTAGAAATGAGTTAGTCTCAACATTTTCATTGTGTTTTGTTAAAGTCATCAAGAGTTTGTTGCTAGAGAGGAAAAATAATCAGTACCCCGGTGCTGGAGCTGTGATTTTCTTTCTGCTGCTTGTACTTGCTTCACTTCATAGTAACTTGGCCTCCCCTCTTCACTTCATAACAACTCTTCCCTCCCCATTCTGGTTTTCAGCAAATTCGGGGTTTATTTTATGAAGTTGCAAGTTATAAGAATATACTGTAGGTGTCAGCAAGAAGAAATATCCTTTCTTGATACCTAGTGAGGTGCTCCGGAGGGGCTGTGTCTCTGCTGAGGGGTGAATTCACCCTGTATGTGTATGTGTCTGCTGATTTGCTTCCATGGAGGGAAGCACAGACCTAAATGCTCTTTTTACAAAAGAACTTGGGGGCTGGAAAAATTAACTTTCAGGTACTCTATTGCCTTGTAAAATTCTCTGTCCTAAGTTAGAAGCTCAAGCTTTCATGAATGGGAGGAGTTTGGTGTCAAACTGGACTTTGTGTTCATATTTGGGGCAGACAAAGCTCCTCTTTGGTTTTTATTTGCTGTTTTTATTTATGACTTCTCCTCTGAAGTTTGGTGCTTAAATCATGCCACTCTCCTGGTGACAGGGATATTTTTTTGAAACTGGGAGCACTTTTTGGTTGTAGGTATTGATCTGGCCCTACTTTGATTCCTGGGAGGAGATATGTGAGTGCCCTCCTTACCTCTGAGCTGAAGGGAAAGTAAACATGAGCATGGGGAGCAGCTTTGATGTGAAGTACTGAAGAGAGTACGTGGCTTCTTTCCTAAGATTCTGGGATTTGGGGAACCTGTCTTTTAGTTTATGCTTGTTATCAAGCAGATGGGAACTCTGAAAATAGATCCTTTCCTTCTTGTTCCACTGTGTATAGTAAACCACAGAGTTCCTATATTCTGATGCTTGGAAGAACCTGCAACTTTTCTTCAAATTGCCACAATCATCTGGGGTGAGTCCCTCCCTTTGGACCCAGTCCTCCTCAGCTGAGAAACAAGCAGCAGAGTAGACTTCAGCCCTACCTTTCTTTGAGCCCCTGTTGTGCAGTTCAGGCAGCTTCCTGCTTAGCATGCAGGTTTTCGTAGTTTATAGAATCATAGAATAACAGAATGGTTTGGGTTGGAAGGGACCTTAAAGCTCATTTAGTTCCAAGCCTCCCTGCCATGGGCAGGGACACCTTTCACTAGACCAGGTTGTTCCAAGCCTCGTCCAACCTGGCTTTGAACAGTGACAGGGATGGGGCAGCCACAGCTTCTCTGGGCAGCCTGTGCCAGTGCCTCAGCACACTCACAGTAAAGAATTTCTTCCCCACGTCTAATCTAAATCTACCCTCTTCTAGTTTAAAGCCATCCCCCCTTGTCCTGTCCCTACAGGCCCTTGTAAAAAGTCCCTCTCCAGGTTTCTTGTAGCCCCTTTAGGCACTTGATGCTGCTGTAAGGTCTCCTGGAGCCTTCTCTTCTCCAGGCTGAACAAACTCTCTCAGCCTGTCTCCTCTCCCTCTCCTCTTTCTCCCCCTCCCCCCTCCTTCTCCCTCTCCCTCTCCTCTCCTTTCTTTTCAGTTTTGTTTCTCTTCTTAGGTGGAAGGTCAGGAGAGATCATCTGTCTTCAGAAATCCCAGTTTCCCCAGTTTTTCACCTTTTGTCCTCTTCTGTCAGCAAACCCCAGGCACAGATTGCCAGCAATCTGCTGTGGAAGTGGGCAGGCTCTGGAAGGAAACAGCATTTCTTCACCTGGTCAGTTTAGGTGCTTAAGGAAACCAAAATGAAATTAAATTGTTCCTCTCTTATGAAAACCTAAAGGAAAAATACACTTAGAAGTACTCATCCCCTGACTGTGAGGTCCTGGGGATGATATCCATAACAGGAGAAACCTGGTAATCATGTCTGTTATTTCTCTGATACAACCCCACTTAGATATTTGTGAATTGTGCTCCATCTTGGTGGTGCTGGCCAGATATGGATGAGGGTGGCGGATTGACTTCACCAGCTGTTCCCAGGGCAACTACATGGCCTAAATTGGGTAAAGCATGGACTTTAGCAGAGGAAAATGATAACTTAGGCACTTGTTTTGTTAGAGCTTTCAAAAGGTTCAAGGAAAATGGCCTTTACTGAGCAGTCTTAGCACCTGCAATGGTTCTATTTTTACAGATTCCAGTGGGAATTTGTGTTGGTGTTTGCCGAATGCATAGAGTGGCTGCCTCACTGTGCTGTGTCGTGCTTTAAAAGACCCAAACTAAGGCCAGTCAGAGACCAGGAAACACTGGATTCTCCCCCATGTTTTTCTCCAGGCAAACAACTCCCTAAACACGATATTTCAGACAAGTGAACCTGAATATTGTTCATTGCCATTTCCTGCTGTGGTAAGTTGTTTAAGGTCATCTTTTCTGTATTTACAATGTATGGCTTAAAATACAAACACCCTTTGTGCTTTGTTATTGTCTGCATCACTGAGTGCTTTCACAGATATATGCTGCAATAAAAGATGTCTTAGAAATTCAATGAAAAAGGCAGCCAGTGCCACTGGGGAATAGAGTACTCTACCAATCACGACACAGCCTCCCTTGACTAGGTCCACAATGTAATGCTCTTTTAAAAATGAATTTAATTCAGGGCTGAAATTTATGCATCATAAAGGAATAAGACAAAAAAAAAACCTTCCCATCCTTCTCAGCTTTTAGTAAAAAGTTTGCTTAGCAACTTAATTAAATACTTAGTTGTCCAAATTTGTAAGGTCTGCTGTAATTTTGCCTGAAAGTGAAAAGAGAGAGATCTTTCTAGACATCCTGGTTTTCCTTTTTTTTCTGTACAGGAATGTCATGACATTTTAAAACCTATGGGCACTTTCTTTTCTTCCACTCCTTAATTGAACGGCACGGCACATTTTGAACTGCTCCTTCACTGTGGCTCCTGAGTCTGAAACATATCCAGTGCAGACGTCTTTCTTTTGTCATTCCTCTTCCTTCTCCTTTAAAAATTTGATCTCCCAGACAAACAGGTGAAGCTGGAAAAGGTTTTTCTTCAAAGCAGATTTTAATTCTTGCTTCTGTGATTGCCAGTTGCAAAACATAAGAAATGTGATTGCCTCTGGGTTTGAGAATAAGCCTCAAGTATCCATTCTGGAATGAGCACTTTCAGAGCTACTAGGCTGCAATTATAGTTGTGTTAGCAGGTGTGAATTATTTAGTTAAGGTCAGGAACCAGTCTCCTTTAGAATAAGCAGGTTTCAGATGCAGTTTGATCATTTAAATGTGTTAATTGCTTGAGAGAGTAGGATATCTCATTATGGGTTGGATTAAATTTCATTGAAATGAGTAGATGCTTCACTTAAGATAGCTTTATGAAATACTGGGGCATACATTTCTGCCCCAGGCAGAGGCAGTGCATGGCAGCCTGGAAATGTAAGTGATACGTGTGGATGATCTGAATCTAATTTGACAAGACAGGTTATGGGTATGAGAAAATAACACTAAATGATAAAGGAAAAAAATCACAATACATATTGCATAGCATCAGTGTGTGGTCATGACAAGAGTGTACAGTGCTGCAGTATCATATTGAAAGAGTGGGAGCACTTTGGTGCTCCATCCATGTGACTTTCAGGAAAGTAAGATGTTGTATATCACTTTGAACATAAAAAATGACAAAATTGCCCCAAAGTTCCCTGACTCAGTCACTGAAGTGAAGTAAACATTACATCTGTTCAACAGATACTTCTGGCCTTGGTCTTTTTTTTTTTCCAGGGCTTAAGTGCCTTTTCATAACCTATATACTTTTTGTAGTTCAGATTTACATGCATCTAATGTCTGGGTTTGTGTTGGTATCCAGCATGTGTCCAAGCTGCCCTGGTGCCACAAAAAGCACAAAATAAGCTAGTGTAGTTGGGACCAGCTCTAAGGGTGTGAATGAGTTCAAGTGTTCAGAGCACCAGACACAAGATAAACAGGCTGAAGCTTTCTGGCTGACTGATTTTCTGCAGCTCTCCCCTGCTTTAGAAAAACAGTCTTTTACCCATGGTCATGTCACTTTCACCTGAGTGCTTAGTAGATATCTACCACATGGGTTTCCTAAGAGAAGCCTACTGAAAGGGGAATGAGGGGAGGCAGCCAATGAGCCGGCTTCAATTGGAGCTCGTCTCAGATGCCTCTATACAAACGCCCGTAGCATGGGAAACAAACAAGAGGAATTAGAGATGTGTGCACAACTACGGGGGTATGATATAATAGGCATCACAGAAACATGGTGGGATGGCTCCTATGACTGGAGTGTTGGAATGGAAGGTTACAGGCTCTTTAGAAAGGACAGGCCTGGCAGGCGGGGAGGGGGAGTTGCCCTTTATGTTAGGGATAGGCTGGAGAGTATGGAACTCTGTCTGGGGACAGGTGAGCAGTTTACAGAGAGTTTGTGGGTCAGGGTTAAAGGGAAAACAGCCGTGGGAGACATTACTGTGGGGATCTGTTACAGGCCGCCTGATCAAGGAGAACCTGCGGATGAAGCACTCTACAGACAGATAGGAAAAGCCTCACGCTCGCAGGCCCTTGTTCTCATGGGGGACTTCAACCACCCTGACATCTGTTGGAACGATGGCACTGCACGGCACAAGCAATCCAGGAGGTTCTTCAATTGTGTGGAAGACAACTTCCTTCTGCAAGTAATAGAGGAGCCAACAAGGAGAGGTGCCATGCTTGACCTCGTGCTCACCAACAGGGAAGGGCTTGTTGAGAATGTGGTACTCCAGGGCAGCCTTGGATGCAGCGATCACGAGATGGTCGAATTTGAGATCCCCAGGACAGTGAGAAGAGCGTGTAGCAAGCTCACTGCCCTGGACTTCAGAAGAGCAGACTTTGGCCTCTTCAGGAGCCTGCTTAGTAAGGTTCCATGGGATATCGCCCTGGAGGGCAGGGGGGCCAAGGCTGTTGGTTGATATTCAAGGATCACCTGCTACAAGCTCAGGAGTGCTGCATCCCAACTAGAAGGAAGTGCAGCAGGAGGGCCAGGAGACCTCCTTGGATGGATAAGGAGCTGCTGAGGAAAATTCAAAGGAAAAAAGAGGCTTATAAAAAATGGAAGCAAGGACAGGCGGCCTGGGTAGAGTACAGGGATGTTGTCTGGGAAGCTAGGGACCAGGTTAGGAAGGGTAAAGCCCAGTTAGAATTAAACCTAGCCAGGGATGTTAAGGATAACAGGAAGGGATTCTACAGGTACGTAGCAAACAAACAACAGACTAGGGACAACATAGGCCCCCTGAGGAAGCTTTCGGGAGAACTGGCTACCCTGGATTTGGAGAAGGCTGAGGTTCTGCATGACTTCTTCGCCTCGGTCTTCACTGGCAAAGGCTCTGACTGCACCACCCAGGTCTTAGAAGGTAGACGCAGGGACTGTGAGAATGAAAACCTTGGGCCCACTGTAGGAGAGGATCTGGTTCGAGACCATCTTCAAAATCTGAACACGCACAAGTCCATGGGACCTGATGGAATCCATCCGTGGGTCCTGAAGGAGCTGGCGAATGAAGTTGCTAAGCCACTGGCCATCGTATTTGAAAAATCATGGCAGTCAGGTGAAGTTCCCGAGGGACCTCGACACGCTTGTGAGGTGGGCTGATGCCAACCTTATGAAGTTCAACCACGACAAGTGCAAGGTCCTACACCTGGGTCGGAGCAATCCCAGGCACAGCTACAGACTGGGCAAAGAAGAGATTCAGAGCGGCCCTGCAGAGAAGGACTTGGGGGTGCTGGTCAATGAGAAAATTGACATGAGCCGGCTTTAGTGTGTGCTCACAGCCCAGAAAGCCAACCGTATCCTGGGCTGCATCAAAAGGAGCATGACCAGCAGGTCGAAGGAGGTGATCCTGCCCCTCTACTCTGCTCTCGTGAGACCTCACCTGGAGTGTTGTGTGCAGTTCTGGTGTCCTCAACATAAAAAGGACATGGAACTGCTGGAACAAGTCCAGAGGAGGGCCACGAGGATGATCAGGGGACTGGAGCACCTCCTGTATGAAGACAGGCTGGGGAAGTTGGGGCTGTTCAGCCTGGAGAAGAGAAGGCAGCGTAGAGACCTCATAGCAGCCTTCCAGTACCTGAAGGGGGCCTATAGGGATGCTGGGGAGGGACTCTTCGTCAGGGACTGTAGTGACAGGACAAGGGGTAACGGGTTAAAACTTAAACAGAGGAAGTTTAGATTGGATATAAGGAGGAAATTCTTTCCTGTTAGGGTGGTGAGACATTGGAATGGGTTGCCCAGGGAGGTTGTGAGTGCTCCATCCCTGGCGGCGTTCAAGGCCAGGTTGTATGAGGCCTTGTGTGGGATGGTTTAGTGTGAGGTGTCCCTGCCCATGGCAGGGGGGGTGGAACTAGATGATCTTGAGGTCCTTTCCAACCCTAACTATTCTATGATTCTATGATTCTGTAACAAGGATTTACGAACACTGAATAGGAAAATGTTGGAATTTGAATCTAAAACCTCAATAGAAGTTTCCCTGGCAACAGCAACTTGAAGTGCAGGGATGGAGAAAGGAAGATCCCATCCTGGGGCTGAACCCATGAACTGCTGAAGCTTAGGGAGTTGCCTAATCAGGGCTGATCAGCATTGGAGAAGCTGCTTGGTGATGGCCTGCTCCGCTGAAGCTGCTGATAAGCAGCCGGACTGTCACATATTATTCACTGTGGAGCTATTTGGTTAATAATTTTCAGTAGCCCAAGAGGGACGCTGATAAGTACAAGGGAAGTTTTTCCCCTGACTTTGTGTCCCTGCAAGGGTAAAGCCCTTGAATCATATACTGCTGGCATGCAATTCTCAGAAGAAGGAAGAAGCTGAATTAGTTACTATTTTCCTTGTTCTTGCAGCCACCAAAGCAGAGACATTGTGTGCCATCTGCTTTGGATCTGGAAATGGGAAAGTTAAAGTGAGTGAGCTGGACAGGATGCAAATAGCTGTATTTTTATGAGGAAGAGTAGAGTGTAGTATAGTTAGCTCCATGTTACTCATGTAAGGGAGGAAAGATGAAACTAGAAACCTAGATGAACTTTTTCTCTCTGTTTGAGCTTTCTTCTAAACAAAAAATTATGCCAATGATGTCTAACTACTTCACTGGCTTCTCCTTACTGGAATCCCCTACAAAACCGTAGCTCCTGGTTTACTACTCAAGAGGCCACAAGATGTAACAGCATAAAAGGAAAGGAAAAAAGGTCAATTGCAAGAGCTGGAACATGAATGAAATGTTACTGCAGTGAGCTAACTTTGCATCTCTATTCTGTACTCTGTAACATATCCAGACTCATGGCAACTTGAGGCAGCACTACAGCATGGTGCCTGTCTGACTATAGTGCTCCAAAACAAGGCTCACAGGGCCTTCATAAATTCTATCATGTCCAGCCCTGCGCATCCCCATGCTGGACCATCCACCAACAGCTGCTGGCTATATGACTGTTGTTTCCTTTACTTGGCTGAGGTACTCTAAAAAGTGCTGGCAAGGGAGTTTGGTTTTTCTCAAGAGACCACAGCACTTCACAACTTCGTTAGCAGAGCCTGCTGAAGCAGACTATTCATGGTGCCAATAGAAGAGCAGCTCTAGAAAATGAATGAAAAACCTGAACATTAAACTCCAGAGAGATACATACTCCCAGCTTCTTGGATACAGTGCAGGGATTGTTGCAAAATGATGTTGGAACTGAAGGACCTAAGGAAATTTGTGGTTTGAAATTCAGCCCTAGTCAGCCTAATGACCAGAAATTTGTCATTAGCTGATGGCTGTTCCACTTTATTCCTTATGAAAGACATATTCATGAGTGTGAGATGAAAGAGGGAATACACTTTCTCATTGCCATTTGTAATAAAGCAGTAAACATAGCTGAATGCCAGAATAATGGGTACAAATTTGATTTTTCCTGCTGGAGCTTTCTGATGCAGAATCAAATCTGCCTGGTGGTTAAATTATTGATGAAGGTTGCTGTGATGTGGTAAACATAACTTCCTCACAGGTTCTCATCCTGACTGCTGGCCAGGTTTTATTCTTGATTGTCCATCCATCTGTGGCTGCTATTAACTTAGATAAGAGGCACAGCCATGGCTCTGCAGGTAGTAATTAGGCACAATTTATTTTTGTCCTAGATACATCCTGAGTGGTGAATATAAAAATTTGCATAGAATAATTTTTCATCCTTAAATGTCAATTCTTCTCATAGTTTTTAATCAGTAGATTGGGACTTGCATATAGGACGTGCACACAGGAACAACGAAGGATCAAAGTCTTCCTGCCTTTCCTGTCTTCTTACCCTTTGATGCTGTTACTGTTGTGCAGATACATCATAAGCACATCTTGTGTCTGTCTTCTTTAGTCTTTGCCTATACAACTGAGTAAGTATGTCAGATGTAATTGCAAAGGTATGGATTTATTGCATACACAGGACAGCAATAATCTAAATGCAATTACGCCATTAGTGAGCCTTGAAACACAAGCAGGATGGACTGCTTAAGACGTTTTTCTTTGGTGTTTAGCTGCATCCTTAGATCAGAGATCCATCCTTCACCTTTCAGTTTGGTAGAGACAAGCTGTTTTTTCTCACTGTTGCATGTTTTTAGTCCTTTATGGCAAAACTGTACAAGGCCAATATTTGTTGTTTGTACAGTACATATAGAAAAATAACTCGTACTAATGATGCCAAAAAGAAGGGTTTTTTTGCAGCCAAAAGGGAGTTTTTTTGCAGTGAAGCCTTTCCCACAGAAGTCATTGGTCATGTTCATTTGAAAAGGAAACCTGAGTGTATGCAGCCATATAGGAGTATAAGGTACGAGATGAGATGAAAGTGGGCGTGGAGATCACTAACCATAAAAATCACAGCATGTTTTCCAGAAAAGATTTCTATTCTGGTAAGAAAAGCTTCATCATCTGTGGCAGAAAGTATTTGACATTATCATCCTCTTTCTGAATGCCAGTTTGCAGAAGCTTTTGGATACTCACTCTGCAATTGACTTCCGTGAAGATGCTCTTGCCTTCCTTCAGGCCAAAATCTGCCCCAGAGCTACAGTTTATAGAGCAAATGACTGACATAAAGGCTTTTTTTTTGCTGTTTTAAATGTCAGGGAAGATATTTTTTTTAAGTCAGGCTTGTGGTTAATGAATAAAACATGGCTCAATGTGATGCCATTCAGCAAGGGAGGCTGTGGAATAATTTAAATTTTCTTACACATGGGATTTGTACACTGGTAAGGACTTGTGGCTGCATCGCTGTAAGTATTGAAATGTATTATGAAATTGTGAGAATAACAGGGCACATAGAAGTAGCTATCATTAAAATTGAGAATGAATTGTTCCTGTTAGAGGAGCACAAGCACACTTATTAGGTATACTTGCTGCCTGTGGGAAATATTTCTTTCTCTTTTCCCCTCCCCAAGCTCATCAAAGGACAAAAGCAGAAAAAAATAGAGTGTAATGGGTTTATTCTTTCCTTTTGCAGTGTTTGTGAAAGCTAAGAGCAGTAAAAACCCATTGTAGATTAAAATGCTAGTTCTTTGGAAAGCTTTCAAGGAGAGAGAGGTACATTGGTAACATCAGAAAAAGAAAAAAATAGAACTGGTTGGGATTCAGTGGGCTCCCAGTGTGTTTCTGGAACATATGTTTAATATGCCACACACCCTGAACTGATAGGAAGATAGTCTTTATTAGAATAGCTGTTTCAGCAGGAAATGCCATAGGTGTTCCCCAGAGCCACTGTCCTTGGTTTTCACTTTTCACATTTTTCACTTTTCACATTTTTCACTTTTGTTTTTAATTTTACAGAAGTCGTGGATATTATTTCATTGTCCTGGAAGACAGTCTTTGTTGTACCACTATTTCAGTAAGCTGCTAACTCAGCCACAGCTGCTAATGGTATCCTGCAAAGCTCTTTTGCAAACTCAAGTGAACTGTAGCACCGCATTGAGCAGACTGAGCAGTGATGGCAGTACATGCTTAAACCTAGCGATGGCCTTGGGTGGTTAGCTCTGTGTGCTCATTCAGGCATATCAAAATAATTGACGTTAAATAATGTTGTCTTTTCTCTTTTTTTTTATGAGTAGCTCTGCTTAAAACTTGCTCATTCTGCCTTTTAAATATAGCCTTTGGGTGACTAGTAGCTCAGTGGAGACAATCAGTATGCTTGTTATTTAGTTGAGGCAGTTTAGTTTGTGATTTTTTTCTGGACACTAGCATATAATATGGCAAAGTATTAATAAATTTATCCAGATTCCACCTATGCAAATTTCCTCACAACTTTTCAGAAGTATGGTAATAAAATGGCAAGTGTATTGGTAACCGCAAGATCAAATAAACAATAAACAGTAAAGAAATGGCAAGATTCAATATTGTCATTTTTAAAGAGCTGTGTGTTTTTAGTTGTGAGGAGGAAAAAGATGCAGCCAGCCAGTGTTTATTGTTTTGAGTGCGCTGAGTGGAGCTGAGGACAGTGTGACTGCTTTTAACTAGTATAATTTATTCTAGTTAAAGTGGCTGCAAGATGCGACCTAAGGGATCATTTTCTGTAAGTGAAAGAAGATCCTTCCTAGATAAGGTCAAGCTATGTCTGGTCTTTCCAAAGCAGTAGCATGTATAGTGACTACAAAGACTCCTGACAATTGCCTTTGGCTATACAAGAGCTTTTTTTGCCTATTTGATCTCTGAATCCTTGTCTGGTCTCAGAATACTTTTAACGTCGAAAGTTAAGGGTTACTATCTAATTTAAAAGATCAGAAGCATTAAGCAGATTTATGTCATCTTTACGTTTCAATCCAGAGTAGTTTGCCACAGATTCAGTATTACTTTCCCCCTAAATATTGTCAGAGGTAGTACAGTACAAATGTAGTTGAACCTAGCACAAGCTCTGTTTTCGTAAGTATTTTTTAAAGATAAAATTATAGCTCTACTGACTGTGAGCAAAAGTACTTGTTATTTCTTCAGCAGAAAAATAGCGACTGAAGTGATAGGCTACTTGTACAAGAGAGCCACATATTAAATATTTTTTAGTTTCTTTTTGTATTCAGAACTCAGAGATGTGCAGATCTCTTTTGTTGCCAACAGCTAATAATGCCTGTCACAGACTGAGAAAAGAAGTGTCAGTCCCACCTCTCACCTGAAGGGGACTTGAAAGGCAAGCTACTTCACAACCACTGCCACACACTGTTCTGAAACACAGGAGTGTTCATCTGTAGGATCTTGCATGCTACTTACTTCATTCCCTGCTAGATGAACACTCATGGGACCCCAACGTTTGAGACTTTTAAGGTCCTTCCTTCCCTGCAGCTCACAAATATACATATATACATATTTGCAAAGTGTGCACACACACATAGATACTGGCACATTTACACATTAGACTTTTTCCTTTAGTATCATTAAAACTAGATTTTAGCTAATATTTCTTAATCCCAGCTAGGAAGATGTAGATGTATAAGTAAGAATATAGTTATCATAGCAAAGAGCAAGTGGAGTCGTTGACTGCAGAACTTGCTGAGATGATAGAAAAAATAATAGAGAGAAAAGTATTTTCAGTTTGATGTTTTTATTGAAGTCACACCTCTTTTACTCTACCCAGGAAGTTACCTATGACCAGTTAGTGAAATATATGCTAATTTTACCGATTATAATTTGCAATACATCAATAAAAGAGTGACCAAAATGGGAGGTAAATGGAGAAAGCAAAATAAAGAGAAACTGCAGAGGTCTACAATGACGTATCTTGTCATGCCTTCCTAGTAAATTGCTAAAATCATTTGTTCTGACACAGCTGTAGCTCATGGTAAGTTTGTTGCATATGATGTTACAATTTAGTAAAGATACCTTCCTGGCTCTCCTGAGTAATTCTCATTCTCACTCTTTCTTGTCTGGAAAGAAGCTTGCAACATTCTCCAATTAATCCCATTTTCTTTTTCCCTTGGTTCTGATAACACACTGTCTGCAAGTGAAGTCCCCAGCTCTTATTCTGTCCTATCCTCGGTCCCCTCCAACACACTTGCGGTCTCTCATTGTACTGCTGAAACAGCTCCTGACAAAATCTCTCAAGAGCAGCTCTTCATAGCCAAAACACAGAATTGCAACTTCTTTAATGGACTCCCAAGTATCCCTCAGTCACTGCATCAGCTCAGTGCTGGGAGGGAACATGAATAGTTTAAGGTTACCTTCAGCTTTTTCTCCTCTTAGAAAGTCTGCATGAAACCTCACCTGAGATAATTGTAGGTTGTCAACTTCAACTGTAGGTCTCCATGGGTCTATTCATTCATTGCTGGTTTGGTGTGTGGAAATTTAAGGGACAGCAGCTTTATGGGAAGCTGAGTAGGATTTTGTTACTTCATAAGAAATGCATGGACTTTGTTCTAACCCTTGATCTTCATCAAGCTGTGGGTTTGTTCACTTTTATTTCACAGAAAGAAAGTAATACATGTTATATGAGAGTCTGGCCAGAGACAGTGTCTGGACCTTTGTTTTGTTTCGAAAGCTGGGGAAGAAAAATAAGACAAGTGAGAAAATCAGGATGTCTAGGTATTCGGAGAACTGGAGATTCAGGAGCAGTGATTTACTTCTGCATTGACTGACTATATGTGAGAGGGCTCTCAAGGAGAGTCAAACAGTGAACTGCCTACCACTGTGTGTTTTGTATTTAAGGGGTTTCATTTTGGCATTCAGCAATGGCTGGGGAAAGAGAAAGAGAACAGACTGTGCCTAAGAAAGGAAATCAGAGTGAAGACTGAAAAATGCTAAACCAGTCAGAATATGACTGTAAAAGACCAGCCCCCCAGAGAGACAACTAATTCATGGCTGTAGCCTCCTGAAAGATGCTATTCTTTGCAGAGTCTAATTTGCAAATCATCTTTCTTCCTCTGCTGATATCCTGCAGTTTAGCCCCCAGTCCCATCAATAAAAGATGTGGCAATGAGTCACACGTTCATTGCAGTCATCACATCCGCAATAAAAATTCTCAGTCCTTTGACAATTTACAAGACACAAATCATATCAGCATGCAGTTAAGGATGAGACTACATAGGAGTAATTTAGAGGAAGGGAAAGAGACATTAGATGGTGTAATTCTGTAAACCAAGTATTAGATGCTGATAAAATTCAGATTTCAATGTATAATCCAATCGATTGATAATTCAATCCAGGCATGCTAAGACTGGGAATGTTGGCTCTGCTGTGCCACAACAAGCTGCAAATGCAGAGTGTAAACGGAGGAGTTAATAACACGGTGCTCGGGTACACTCTGTTTAGGCTTGAAATGAAACAGCTCAGCCTTCACAAGTTTCCAAGAAGCAGTTTACTGTTCAGATCTGAAGCAAACTAGTCATGACTTTTAATAAGCCTTTTCTGAGTCCTACTGGTTACCTTTGACATGCAAAGATTAAACTTTTATTTGTAAAGTAGTAGGCGAACAGAGCTCTGAAAGCACCTTCAGCATGGACATCTTAGAGATGATTTATGCCAGTTTTGCCTGTATGTCATGCAGTAGACAGAGACTTCTTTGCTATTTGTTTTATTTATGCTGTTTTGTTTCTGAGAGGAGAATGACAAAATACATTCATCAGGATTTCTTATGCAGGCTCCCTGCAGACCTCAAAGTATTCTGAGAGGAATCAGTACACAAAATGAGATAATTACTTTTGTTTTGTATGTTAAAAAGCTTTATACTTTCTCTGCCTATAGAAATGCTGTTAGACTAGTCAAATCTTTAAAATGCTAGTGGTTTAAAAGAATAAAAAGGTGTGTTTATGAGGAGATGAGTAGTTTGCGTACACATTGTGGATACCTGTTAATGTGTCTTCTAGGAAAAGAGTGATGTATACATAGAAGAGCCTGTCATTATTGTTAGGTTTCCTGAATTAAGACTTTTTTCTTCTGCCCAAAGTTAGTATTCCTGTGAATGACAAAATAATGTCAGAGATGTGCCAGACCACATGCACAGATGTCAGTACCTGTGGACACAGAAGCAGCTTTGCTTTTCATTTCTTGTGTCTCACATGCACGCGGAAGGAGGAACGTCAGGAGTGTACGTCCAGTGCAGAGGTACCACAGGTAGGTCCTGATATTCTTAATCAGCTCCAGACTAAACCACCTACATTTAGGTACAGGCATGTGTTCTTTTACACATGAACCAAGGGCACATGTGCTTGGAAACATCTATCTTCATTTTCTTCAGGACCACATTTGGCTTTCTTTCTTGTGTTAGGCAGTTCCCTCGCCTACAAAAACAACCCCCTGAAATCAGTAACACCTCTTGTAGGATGAAGTTCCCTTCCAAGTTCAGAAAAGTTTCTTCATGGCTTTTTGGGAAATACCATTTGTGTGAGGGATTTAGGCTGTTTTGGAAGAGCAGTAGTTGTTGCGGAAAGGTAAATATTTACAAAGCATTTCCACATATTCATGTCCTACCCACCTTCACTGATGAATTAGGAGCCACTGTGAGCTCAGGCAGCCTGTGCCACTTGTTCGCAGCCAAGGCAGGGACTCTTCTGGTTTTGAATTTATACATGGCTTGAAACAAGTTTGATAAGCAGGTTCAGGGTGACCTTCTCTAGTAAAGCCCTCATCCCTGTTGTGGGGGAATCTATGCTGAACTGAGTGGCATGTAATTAGTAGGTTTATTGGTTTGCTGAAAGCCTATGATTTGATTCAAGGTAACTTTAGTTTGAAAGGCATTAGATTCCAACTTCGTAAAATGCAGTTGTGACATTTCATATACCCTATTTGAATACTGGGTGATAATAATCTGGCATGAAATAATATGAGATTATCAAACATTCTTTAGTGTTCATGAGATTGCAGCCATTTTATTTCTGTTGTTTTCCATGAAATTCTCATTAAAAATAAGTGAAAGCCTAACCTACTAGGTCGTACTTGTGCTTTCTGGTTTTTACTTTCTGCTGAACCAGGCTGTGCTTTATACTGTATGGTAGTTAGCTTATTGTGACAAAGCTTTATATTTAGTTCTAGACATGTAACAGTAAGGAGTTGATCCACTTCTGAAAGGAGGCAGGCAGCAAATTGCCTATATAATATGCTGATCAGTTAGAATCACTAATGTACAAGAGCTGGATTAGTAATTCCTTGCAAAATGGAAATAGTTATCTGTCTTTTGGAAAGTAAATACCTGTACCAGAGAGGAAAATAAGGTGGTTATTGTGTTCTCATTACTTATGAATCTGATCATCCCTGCAGGTTTCTTTCAGTCTCAAGTAGTTTGTGCACTCTCTTGCACACAGCTGCACATGGCTCAGCTGGGGAAATGAAGCTGAGCCAGTCACTTTCTCACAGTACGTAGTGCAGGCAATATCTTAATTCTGAAACACCAGCATGATTCAGACCTGTGTTTCTGTAACTGTGTGAAATGTCAGCTAAACAAAATATAAACTGCTTCCTGCTGTCACTGAATGATGGCCACATTTATTTTTTAATTTGTCTTTGTAATACATCTTCACTGGAATCACCTATCAGTTTTCTGGTAAGAATATTAGTACTCCAGTTAACTGATAGTCTTATTTTGACGGTTTTGGTGGATCAAGACCTTTCTGGATGGCCGCACGCAAAGAGTTGTGATCAATGTCTCAATCTCCAGCTGGAGACCAGTAATGGGCAGAGAAGAGATTCAGAGCGGCCCTGCAGAGAAGGACTTGGGGGTGTTGGTCGATGAGAAAATGAATGTGAACCGGCTTCAGTGTGCGCTCGCAGCCCAGAAATCCAACCGTATCCTGGGCTGCATCAAAAGGAACGTGACCAGCAGGTCGAAGGAGGTGATCCTGCCCCTCTACTCTGCTCTCGTGAGACCTCACTTGGAGTATTGTGTGCAGTTCTGGTGTCCTCAACATAAAAAGGACATGGAACTGCTGGAACAAGTCCAGAGGAGGGCCACGAGGATGATCAGGGGACTGGAGCACCTCCCGTATGAAGACAGGCTGAGGAAGTTGGGGCTGTTCAGCCTGGAGAAGAGAAGGCTGCGTGGAGACCTCATAGCAGCCTTCCAGTATCTGAAGGGGGCCTATAGAGACACTGGGGAGGGACTCTTCATTAGGGACTGTAGTGGCAGGACAAGGGGTAACGGGTTAAAACTTAAACAGGGGAAGTTTAGATTGGATATAAGGAGGAAATTCTTTCCTGTTAGGGTGGTGAGGCACTGGAATGGGTTGCCCAGGGAGGTTGTGAATGCTCCATCCCTGGCGGTGTTCAGGGCCGGGCTGGACAGAGCCTTGTGTGGGATGGTTTAGTGTGAGGTGTCCCTGCCCATGACAGGGAGGTTGGAACTAGAAGACCTTAAGGTCCTTTCCAACCCTAACTATTCTATGATTCTATGATGCCTTAGTTTTGTATTATTTCTTTCCTGGGAAACCCTATGAAAGAAACACAGATTTTGCTACAGACTTCAGTGGAGCCAGGTCTTTACTCTTTGTTTACAGGCTCATACAAGACTCCGGCTTTCATGGCTACTGTGAAAAACAGTGCTTAACAGGAATGACTGTGAATCAGCTGTGGGAACTGGTAGTACAGTGGTAGGAGAACATGCTTCCTTCTGTGCAGAACAGTCTTATTTTACCTCAGACACCTATGCATTTCTGAAGTGAATCCTATTCAGCCATTGTAAGAACGCAAAATTGTCAGCCATGTCAGCTGTGAATATTTTCAGAGTGGTGAGTGATGACTGGTGTTCCTCAGAGGTCAGTAATGGGATCAGTGCTGTTTAACATCTTTGTCGGCAGCAAGGACAGTGGGATTGAGTGCGCCCTCAACAAGTTTAAACTGAAAGAGGATAGATTTAGATTAGATAATGGGAAGAAATTCTTACTGTGAGGGTGGTGAGGCGCTGGCACAGGGTGCCCAGAGAAGCTGTGCATCCCTGGCAGTGTTCAAGGCCAGGTTGTATGGGGCTTTGAGCAACCTGTTCTAGAAGACAGTGTACCTGCCCATGGCAGGGGGGGGTGAAACTAGAGTATTTTTAAGATTCCTTCCAACCCAAACCATTCTGTGGATTTCCACTGTTTACCTGTTACAGCTCTTCGCAATTTCCTGCACAGAGCACAGCTAGAGGTTCAACAAGTGCTGAGCAACCTGTAAGGAATTATGCGCTGATCCCAAACTAAACATATGGGTTTGCTATTTAGTTTCTTCAATATTCAGTTTTTCGATTACTTTTACTTCAAATTAATCTAGGGAAGGCAGACCTGCTTATATATAGGGTTGTATATCTCTCACAATGCTCAGTTTGAAGCATAATTATAAGAAAGTTTCAGATCCTCTTTTCAAGCCTGTCTGAAGTGTCAAATTTGTGGTTAGCTCACAAGTCTGAGGAATACTTTTTCCTGCTAATGAGTGAACCTAAGGAATTTGTGGTTTGCGGGAGCCTTGGAAAGTTCAAACACTCATCACATAATGTCTGGTGACCACTCATCTTTCCTCATCCACATCAGAACCATGAGTAAAACCCCTCATGCTATGCCCATGTCAGAGTAGAGATGCTGCCTCTGTACAGCTTTTCCAAGCTAACTGGCCACCAGCAGTAGCTTTTTTGTTGTGCTGTTTATAATTTTTCCTCAGGTGAGTATATGAAACGATAAAATAAGAGTTATTCTGTTTTTCTGTTTCCTATACTTCAGCTCCAGTTCCTACCAACATTTATACTGTGTCTCCCACTAAAGCCAGTGGCAATATCTGGCAGCTGTACCTGACAGGTACACATTGGTATTTACTGATAAATATGGATGTGTTAGAAGGTCTCTGTTTCATCCTATGCAGGCACATTGAAAGCCAGAGGTAATTATCTCACTGGTGTGCTGGGTTTTTTTTCAGGCTTGAATAACATTATGTAATATAGTGAAATTAGTTTTCTTGAAGCATATTTATTACTTGTGCTCTTTTAATTATTATTTTTTTTTGCCTAGAAAATATCCAAATCTTTTTGTGTGCATACATTGTGAAGCCAAATCTGCCATATTTTCGTATTCACATAATTTTGTTCTGCTATCTCAAATTCATTAATGCTTTTTGGTAGCAAACTGCATATGAAATACAATTAAAATTCCTCGATAGACTTGAACATGCTAAAAAACCCCAATGAATTACCTGCTGTAATTCATCATCATTCATCTTTTTACTATGAAAAAGCAAGGAGGTTGCAGATTGTCCAAGTCAGTGTGCTGAAGGAAAGATCTGTTGTTAGCTGTTGCTATCAGGAGGTCACAGCTTGGCCTGGGGACCATGTCCTGGGAGAGCATTAGGTGCTGAGCTCCTAAAATGGTCACCAGGAACTCGGTTTGAATGATGACAACTTCTGTGCAGAGGACAGGGATCCTGAGCAACCTCATCGAGGCAAACAGCCTGCTGAGCCAGCCTGTCTTCTGCCTCTGAAAAGTGCCTTTTCTTCTCTGGGGACTCCTTGAACAACCCCCTGAAAGTAAGTGCTCTTGTACATTTTTATTCTAAGTAGAGCAAGGGCTCATGGTTGTATAATGGCACCAGAGGAAGCGTCTTTCTTCCTCTCCAATGGTAAGCTCAGTGTTCAGTGCAGTCATCTGTGACGTGATGGACAGAAGTTCAATCCTCTCTCCTGTCTAGTGGGAATTCAAAGCCACATCTCCCATCTTTAAGGAAAGTCCCTGTACAGCCCACTGGCTGTGTAGTCCCTGCTATGGAACCATTTTATACCTCTTGTATAAACACGTTTATTATACTATCAAAATGTGCCTAAACAAACCTTAGAGTAGAATGAGGGCTCTGTTTAACTCTAGCATGATACTTGCTTTATATCTCTGTGCTGGTGTTTCCAAAGGAGGAGCAGGTTGTCTGTCTTTTGGAATGTCTTCTACATTTCTGTTGAGCAAGGAGTGGGTTTTGAAAGTCTAAACCCATTTACATAATTGAATAAATTATTATTTTTTACATATCCTAGATGAATGCCTTTATTACTGTATTTAAAACTGCAGGGAATTTGTGTAGCATCTGCACTAGGCATCGTGAAATAGGCATTTTTGGTGCATTCCTGTTACCTCAAATCCATCAGACACAGAGGGAGAAGAACCCAAAGAACATAGGAAATATTCTGCTGTGTTTGATGGGGGTCAACAGAACCAGGTCTTGGGCTGGGAGCCTGGTCTCCCATAGTCCCCTCTCCTCAGGCTCCTGGCCATGCAGAACGGCTGTGCTAGGGATGTTAGAGCATACCCCTGCCTTTAGGGGCCAATTCTGCATCTAATTTCTTTTGAACATGCAGATACTGTCTGCCCCACCCCTCCGCTGCAGAAGTCCTTTACTGACAGTGTTATGCAGGTTTCAGGCTGGGGCTATGTGCTGTTTTGATGGAGCCCTGCTCCACTTTGACAAGTTGCTCTGTGTATGAGCTGTGTGGACACAGAAACATTTGGCTCCTGGACATTGATTTCAGCAGGTAAATCACAGGCAGAGAGTCATTGTAAGGTGAAGTGACAGCTGTGAGTTGGCAGCTGGGGATGCAGTTTTGCTTCTAGGAGTCTGATTTCCAGCTCAGGACTTGATCTTTCTCTGAGCTTTTCCCTGTTCCCTTTGCTTTTTTGAAGGGTGATGCCATGTTTCCAACTCTTCTTTCAGCAGGGACACAATGAAAGGCTCCAAACACAGCTGATGAATAAAGCCTTGGGTTTTTCCAGTATTGACCATCACATGAGGGAGAGAAGTAGTTGTAATCAGTACATTGCTCATTAGGCCTCGCTGCCTGTTCAGCTTCATGCAGCCATTTCATACTGCTCTGTGTGCTTACAGGCAGCGGGAAGCAGGAGGGAAATTTTAACTTAAACATTTGATTAACTCACTGTTCCATTCTTTCTGACTGAAATGGCATCAACACACAAATGCTGTTCTGCATTTTATTTTTTTTGCACTGACAGTGTAGCTACACAAAAAATGTTATGATCTGCTGCTGCCAAATGCAGCTGAATGAATTATTCTGAAGCACTCCTGAGCTTGTCTTTGTCACAGTCTCCTATTTCAGTCCCTGTTATGCACTGTGCCTATCATTCATTATAGTTGATGGGTTGAGGGCAGAGAGGTGTCTTTCGTCTTGTTCTCTGGAGAATTTCAGCTTGGCTGTCTCACCTTCAATCACTGCTAATAGCTCTGCTGGCACAAATTCAGAAAGGGGCTGTGAGGAGCAATGAAAATATTTCACAGGGTGTTTTATATTTTAATAGCTGGTTTAAAAAAAAAAAGAATTTGCTGGAGCAGACCAAAATGAAGACTGCTTGGAGAGATTTCTCTTACAAGCCCTTTAATTCAATTTTTTATTGTTATTAATCTTTAAGCCCTTTGCATTCTTGTTACTTTTTCCCTCTGTGAACTGCCATAAGGATTAGGTCGTACTTTGATTAACTGATGACCATTTAACTGATGAATTCATTAGGGTGATTTACTGCTCAGTGAGTCCTGTGCTGCAGGAAAGAATGAAATGGCACCAGAGCTTTAGCATTGTATTTCTGCAGGATGCTTCCCCAGATTTTCAACTGCTGTCTCTACCTCACTTTTTAAGCACATTGTGGCTGTGTTTGTGACAGGTATTCTGTCACTGCTCTGATGTCCTGCAAAACCCATAGTAGAAGAATGCTTCAGAGCTCACCATTTTGGTGGTAGTACAGTGGATAACTCAAGTGGAGGTAGAACTGGTGTACTGTTCTTAAGGATTTTATGTTGTATTTTCTATTGTTTACTTGTGTGAAAGGGGATTTGTCATCTGGCTTCCTTTTAGACCTCTCTGTGCCACTAAATATCTGTCTGAAAAGACAGTACTGATGATCTAGTAAGAAGTGATCAAGTATTAGTAAAAGGAGAGGGCTCTTTATATAGAATTTTGAATCTTTATTTGCTCTTATGTTGCCCTCATTTCTATCAGCGTGCGGGAAATGTGCTTTTACGTAACAAGTGAAAAAGAAGTTATGATGCATTGCTGGAACAAAAGCAAATATTTCTGTTGATGTCAGTATAACCTGTGATTTGATTTGATGTTTTTCATCTACATGCTGTTGTTTCTTCAGAAGTAGTAAATTGTGACTGTCAAAAACTGGATCAGAAAGATGCTATTAAAATACTGGAACAAAACTGGGAGAAATGAGCTCCGTACCTGGCTCTATTACAGGCTGTCTTTGGCAGGGTGGGCAAATCACCCCGCATGACTCTTACAAGATATATCTTTTAGACATATGGAACACCAAACACATTGAAGGATTTCATTCCTCCTGCTCCTCTCCGTTCATAGTCTCAACATGGGATGGCTGTGGCTCAGTGAAATTGTCTTCTCAATTTCAGAGGGCACAACGGAGATGAAATACGGATCTGTGCATACTTTCCGGAGTGATATGTAAAACAAGTCTACTTTGAAGAAAGTTTTAGTAAATAATCAGTTGCTAAAGATTATTTTTAAGATGACATCAACAATTTACATAACAATCCTTATTTCATTATTTATTGCGTCTTCTTACAATTTAATTACTTCAAAACAAATTACATACTATACTTTGAAGCCTTTTTAAATTCACTGACTAAAATGTTACCTTTTCATGCTCTTTCCCCCCCCCCCCCCCCAATGGACTGCAAGACTAGGATTCATTTGGGAAGAAAACAGGCATTTTTATGCTAGAGTCGATGAAATCATTGTCTGCAACTGTCAAGACAAAAATGACTTGAAGACAGATCATCTTGTTATAGGAGGCTTGCTTCAGCAGTCTGGAATTTACAACCAATTTAGTTATGTCAAGGCATTAAACCTTTTCAGTCAAGACAAGGTGTGAAGTAGCAAATTAAATGTTTTATCCAATTTTAATGACGGCTATTTTTTAATTGCAGAAACAAGCTGTAAGGAAATTATGTTAAACGTTGTAGTTGGGGAGCTTAAAGATTAAAATACTCACTTCAAGAGTCATGGAAGTACTAGCTGAACTGTTCTCCCTCGTGTCATTACCTTCCAAGGGAGCTGCAAATGCTGCAGTCGTTTTGCTGGCATGTCACCTGCTCATGGGCTTTTGGGTCCTGGAGCTGCAGCAGCCCAAAGCAACCCCGTAATACACACACAGTGCGGGCAGTGGGTCCTCAACACCCTTTCTATAACCCTTGTGCTGTGCTGCTTGCTAATGCAGACTGCCTGGCTCCATGTGTGCCAGTCTGACGTGATGCTCTGTATGTATCATCCCAGCAAAGGGGTGGGTTACTGTAGTTGTATTCATGTAGTGTGTGCTGTATTGGTGGCATTTTTAATGCTTGGTTTTGTTTTTGTGTTTTTTTTTTTTTTTGGGGGGGGGGGGTTGTTCTTGTGAATGAAAACAAAAGGGAAGGGGTGCAAAATTAAATTTGTCTGCCATATACAAAACTCAAGAACCACACAATAAAGATTCACTCATTAAAAAATATGCAGATTAATTAATCTCCTGTTTGGGCCATAGTAGAAAAGCTAGTAAAAGTCTTTGAAAATACATTTTTATTTTGACTTCAAAAAATACCAATCTCTGAACACCTGTTTATTCAAAATCTTCAAGAAACTAGGAAAATATGAGGCAGTTCTTCTAAATAGTTGCATTTTAACAGGGCATAGAGTTCTTTCCTTGTTTATGTTGAGTGAGTAAAATTCACCTGGCACAGAAAACAAGTTCACTCTTTGATTAGTACAGGAAAATGTGAATTCTGCCTGGATGAATAATGAAAGTGGTGCCTGAGTCTATGTTTATCTAGACTTAGCAGTCATTAGATTGCTTGATATTGTCATAGGAACTGATCTAAGAGAACTTAGAGTGAGATAGGCAGAGGTTACAATCTCTGGCAAGTGCCAGACCCTTACTTCTAGCATCTTCCACACCCCTCACCCCACATTTCTAATCTCACGAATGGTATTGTGACTGCTCCAGAGCTTATGGATCTTGTAACTGGAAGGCTGCGCGGAGACAAATTCATACATTCAGGCATGGGCAATGCTACTTCTATTCTGGTTCCACTGGGAGGGGCTCAAAGTGAGTTTTTCTTGTCCTTTTCCATTAAACATTCCTCTACTTAGTAGCATAAATGTAATTAAGATTGTGGGCCTCATGACTCTTTTAAACAGAATTAGATTTCATGATTCACTAGAGCATTATCTGAAGAGTCTCCCTATACAAAATGACTCAATCACTAAGATTGCTATCTGGCAGTATGCCAGGATATTAGGACCCAAAGAGCTAGCACTTAATCTGATTCAGGAACATCTTTAATATTTTCTGAACATGCACACAAGCCTAGTCCAAGCCTCTTTCTCTCCAAAAAAAGAAGTTAAGAATTTATTTTAGGCACACTGTGCACTCTGCGATGTCTCACAACATTATTGATCCTTTTAAAGTAATTGCATTTAATTCTGAAGCATTTTGCAAAATTTCAGATAAAGGAATAGTGCATACAAATCAGGACAAAGTTCAGGGCCATGAGGAGGTCACTGAGCGGGGGGAGGCTGAGATTACTGGCAGTTTCATTGGCTTAGACATTTTTCCTTTTTCTCTTCTCTTCATCTCGATATCGAGTAAAAGAATTGAGGTAGACTAAATATCCATTATTCAATCTCCACAATCATATTCAGTTGCTAATGCTTAGGAAACTGATGGCAAACAGCAAGCTTTCTTGTAATACGCTATTCCAGATTCTGAGCATAGGTAATAGTGGTACTTCTTGGCCTGAAGGTTGTTTATATTTAATATCTGCTGGTGGATTTATCTTCCTTGAATTGAGTCAATAATTTTTGATCCCACTTTAAAATTCTATGGCACTCAAGATGTATTTATGTACTGTGACAAAAGGTAATACATCTCTTGGTTTAAAACCTTGTGTTTGAATATTCATTAGAGTATGAATTTGAATACTCATTAGAGTATTTAATAGTTCTTTTGTTGCAGGAAATAGGAAATAGCTGTTTGCTATTAATTTTTTCATGCTTTCTATGGCTTCTTGGCCCACCTGACCCCCCCCTCCCAGAGATCCATATTTCAGCCTGAAGAATCACAGTATATCTATCTAGCCCATCTCCCAAGGGTGAACAACCAACACGTCATCCAAGAATCTAAAGACCTGCAGCCTGTAGCTGCTACAGAAACCTTGGGATTGCCCAGACAGGGGCTTGTCTTTCAGTGTGAGGAGAAGAAAAACCTGATAATACTTGCTATGACCATATTCCAAAAATTGGTCATTTATATCTCTGCTGAGATGATACTTGCATACAAAAGGCCTAATTTTCAAGCATGATGATTTGTTATCAAAAGCCAACAGAGTAAAGTGGACATGCAGGTTGTTCTCATACTGTTGCAGAGGTGTCTGATATGACTTTGTCCAGTTGTAGGTATGTGGGCTTAGAAATGTTGGCCAAGATTTTAAGCTTATTCTTCCTGTCAAAATTATTGCCACAATTCATTATTTCTCTGATGATTGCCAGAAAGCTGATATTTCCCCCCTTAAAAAGGAAGACTGAATAATTAATAATTAAATTAGCACAATGAATCATTATCAAAATAGTTTCTAATTAATAGTGTAAAATTTCTCATGGTGATAAATGCTGAGCAATGTCATTCTTTATATTTATTCTAGCCTGACAAGAGGCAAACTCATCTTCATTTACGAAAAGTCACAAAATGCCAGACACTGTTAAAATCGAAACGGTAAACTTTCATTTGTCTAAAATGAAGTTGTGTGACATGACACAGACTTTACGGAACCTCGGTGGATGTAGAAGAATATAATTATGCCTATTCAGCAATCATGCAGATCCCGTTCATTGCTGCAAGAGTTTTGCCATGCACTGGTGCTGAAACTACACCATAGTCTAGAAAGATACTAAATATTTGGCAAAACTTTCTAGATAATCTATTTTCTTAGGGTTTTATTTAAGCAACAACTAAATTGTGCAACTTGAATGTGTCAGTTTAAGAAAAGTCTGGCTGCTACCCGTTACAGCTACTCCAGAATGTAAGTGTGATGGACGTGCTGCACCAACACACTCACCTGCAGCCTGTGAACAGACCCACCTGAATGAATAGACTCTGCCAATGAACTTAGGTCCTAGGCCTGTGCTTGTCCATTGCTGAAACAGGACCAACATGACAAGTGGTTTTGTGCTTGAAGTGAATACTAAGAAAATTTAAAATCATAATAATTGCAAAATTCTGGCTTAACAACAGGGCCTTATTTGTTAGTTAAGTTGATGGGTGAAAAACCTCCCCTCTCTGGAATAAACAAACATTGTGCCATTGACTTCAGTGGGGCCAGGGTAGAATATGTGCCCTGTAGAATTACTTGCCTATAGATAAGGTCCATAATATCCAAACGGTTTCAGAAAAAAATGCGGCATTATTGTTTCTGATTTATAAAGCAGAAAGCCAGAGGCACCAAGGTAAAAGACAAATACTTCCCACACTCTGGGCTGAGAGCCTTCCTGGCTCCCTGCGTGGGGAGGCACAGGCCTGGCTGTTCAGAAGACTGTGTAAAGCAAAGTGCAAGTATACAATATTTGGAAACTTTACCACCTGGCACTGTCTAACACTGTCATTTGTTTTCCCCTTCCTGAACCTACAAAATACTTTAGAATACTGTGGATAAGCAGCCTAATCAGTCAAAACCTTTGACTGCTTTAAATGCTGCAGCCACCTGAATACGGTGAAATGATTGTGCTGAATGACTGGTTTAAATGATTGCTGATGCATCAACAATGAATTGCCCACAAGCTATGGTTAGTTTTGTTTCCAACCCCTGTTTTGACTTAGATGCTTTCTTTGCAGGGCCCGTAACAACTATGTTAATATGGACAGTTTTTAGAGTAAGTGTTTAGTTTTCTGAACCAATGGGGCTGACATAATGAAACCAGAACCTTGATTAACCAGGAGTCAGCTGTGCATGTGAGCAGGCATCTTTCTGTAGATCTTTGACACATTTTTCTGTATTGTTCCTTACCAAAGGAGTGGAAGGTAGGAAAGATTAAAATCCTACTGTTGGAATGCTGGGCCTCCAAGGTATGACTGTCCTTGGGCCAGTGTTGCTGTAGCAAAGCTTCCAATGAGCTGCACTGAGGGCCAGTGCAAGCCCTCCACCTATCCTCCTTTCCACTCTGCTGGCAGTAAAGCAATACAGAGAAAATATTTTGTGCTTTCGGGGAAGTGGAAGAGATATAGCAAAAAAAAAAAAAAATGGAAATAAAGGAAATATAACCTTCAATTACCAGGTCTGATTCCTTTTTAAAGAAATTGAATAGAAATTATACTTCCCTCACAATAAAACCCTCTAACATCTCTAGTTTTGACTTCCCAAAACATGTATGAATTTTACTTTCTTTTTTTTTTCTATGCAGCACGTTGTCTTTGCTGGAAAAAATTAGTCTGGTGCCCCTTCAAAAGCTGAACTTTCCTTATCTGAACAATGTCCATTCAACCTGACAGATACACTGCTTTATTAAATTACTTAAAGACAGTGACAAAGCCCATAACTCTGAAACTTAATCTTAAGGAGCTCAATTCTAATTTGTACAATGGCTTCCGCTAGATTAGCACAGAGAAAAGATAAAGTGAAAAGCTGCCTCTGTGTGCAAACTAGACAGTGCACAGCAAAGCCCAAAATCGATAAAAGCGGGAGAAATTCTGCTGCTCCCCTTCAGGCTTTTACTCATGGAGTGAAGGCATTTTTATCATCAAGCTAACTGTGTTCCGGAGCAGCTTTATTTTATATGGGATTTTCCCTTTCAAGGAAGAGCAATTTCATTCTGGAAGCAATAGTTTTCTTCTTCATCTTGGCAAAAAAATACCCATAACACATTTATAACAATATGTTATTTTGACTTATTTTTGATCTTTCTTAAGAGCAATTCTACTAACAGAGAAACATGGTTTTAAGCTATTGGTCAGCCAGAAAACACCTCTCCCTTATAGGAATTTCAAGACCTATTTGTCATTCATACATTGTATTTCATGGAGACTGAATGCTAGAAATGTTATTGTAGTTGGTTGGGGTCTCATATAAATGAGGATATGGTTTGAAATGTGATGCAAGGTGTGTGAATGCAGAGTCATAGAGTCATTCTGGTTGGAGGAGACCTCAGTAAGTCTCCAGGACAACCTCCTGTTAAAAACAGGATCAACATTAAGTTCACATGAGGTTGTTCAGAACTTTGTTGGTTGGATTCTCCCGTTTCTGTTTGTGACTACTGTCTATTGTTCTCACACCAGTGATAGAATAGTACATTTGAAAAGCTTAGCCTGAATCTAAAAGCTGCGTGCTAAATAGATCAATAGTTATCCATGGCATGGCAATTCTTACATTTGCACCAAGAGAAATAAGGAATTTTAGGAGTTTGAAGTTACTTAGTACTGGGTTGCCTCGTTGTAAAAAAATTCCCAGCCACCTGTGCATTTTCTGCCTCTATACACCTACAACTATACTAATATTTTCTTGTGAAAGGTGTCCATAGATAAGCAAGCATTAAGAATTTTGTGCCATTTCTTATTTAATTCACAAGTTCAGTATGCATTTTCTTTTTCCCTTTTTAGCACCAAGATAATAGTTCAAAGTCATGTGCAGGTACAGAAGATACTCTGTACTTGGATACTCTTGTAGCACAGAAGATGTTATAGAACTTGGCTTCTGGTAAATTACATTAGAGGATAAGCTTAATTTATTAGATTGCGTTTGCCATTGCAGGGCAAGCATGAGCTATTTAGAGGATTAAACTAAATGTGAGAATTCCATTTAGGGCTCACAAAGTTTCATTTTTTTTTCTAAGAGAATGTCCCATGCCAAATGAATATTGGAGTGGCCTTCTGATTACTTTTCAACTGTACACTCTAATTTCATTATGGTGACCTCGAATGTGAAGTTGTATTTGTTCCTTACAGGCTGACTCATCTCTACTACTCTCCATTACTTCATAAAGGGTCAAATTTTGCACTTCTTACTTATTCCTCCCCTACACAAAATTCCCTTGGACATCTAAACCACATATAGTTTTGACTCACAACAGATTTTAGGTAATGTGTCCACAGAGTGTTCAAGTGAGTGATCAACATGGCCAAATTTAAGAATGTAGTGGCCCTAAGTTTGGACATTTTGAATTAACATCTTCATACAACAGACCGGAGGGCAATGCTGTTTTGGAAGACTCACTTTCCACTACCCAGACTGAGAAGAAAGTACAGCTGCTGTTTCAGGCACTCTGCAGCACTCCTGCTTGGCTGCAAACTATATGACTTTACTGGCGCACTGAGCACCATGACCGTAGCAAGTTTCTGAGCACAACAGGAGACATTTAATTATTTCCCTTATGTCAATGAGACATGACTCTATTGTGAGTCATATCTTGAATATTTATGTTATCAGAAAAATGCCATTGTGTGTGCCATTTATAAATGAATCTGCAGTTTGCTGTGAACACATAAATTATGCAGTAATACCCTATACAGTGTGACCAACAGTGACTTTTTTCCTTCTCTCTTTTTTAATTAAATTGGAAAAGTACTGTATTAAATGCTTAACCATTTAATAGAAATAAAAGAGGGAGAGTGGCTACAGAGTTGTAATCCATTACCTGCATGTAAATCAATCATACGGAATATCTCAGATAATGAGGATGTAACAGGCAGAGGACCACCTATTGTCCATACGCTATAAGGAAAGGATCATGGTTTGAAAAGCATTTCTCTCTGGGAAGGTTTGGTAAGTCAGTCGCAGTAGTGACCACTTTGTGTCTGCTTGACTAAGGAAAGAGCTGGGGTCATCACCCTCTTTTCCACCTGAATGTGAGTTTGACTGAAAATGAACACTTCCTGCACCTTGTTATTAGTATCAAAGGATGTTGCACAGGGAGCTCATAAGACAATGTGATGTACAGAGCTCTCAGAGTGTCCCTAGAGCAATCACAGACTTCTTCAGGTGTTTCTGTCTTTTGGTAAGAGTGGAGTAACACTCTCTGCTTAAACACTCAAGTCCATGCCATCATCTCTCTTTTCCACTCTGCAGTCTCTACCTGCACATGCAATGATCTGCTTTATTTCTTTAGGAAGAGCCACTGTTACCTCCCTACCACGGAAGCCAGAGGGCTTACACTGCTTACAAAGAGCTGCCTTAGAGATGTATTACTAAGAGGCAGCACATCCATGCTGTAGAGGTTGTGTTTGTCCTAGTTGCTACTTTACTTGATGACTCTTTTGGTTTGAATGATACAAATTACACTGGGGTGGGGCTATCAGCATTAGGGGAAAGTAAAAATTTTACTTGACTCTTCTAATCATCCTAGAGATTTGTTTGATTTTTTATTTTAAGACTCTGCTCTTTTCAGTATGCCACCCCTGGGTTATTTTTCTACTTTCAGTGAGCAAATTTCAAGGGGAGAATCTCATCCATCTTGTCCTGAAGCTTGCAGAATGCTGTAGACAGCTGCACTACTTGGTGTTTATAGGGCCAGACTGAACCATTGATTTTTACATGGAACTCCCCATTGCCCTGAACAAATTGTACTGAGGAAAAGCTAATGGCATAACTATGGCCCTTATAGATGAACAAGCCCTGGTTTATCTGGCCTTTTGTTTTCTTTTACAATCTCTGATTAAAAGAATTCTCCGTTAGTATGCATTTCTTTCTTTACCTTGCTTTCAGCCTTTCTGTAGTAGAGTAGTTAAGGGATGAATGTGTCAGCTTTATAGTATGCAGTGAATGGGTGAATGGGTTCTCATCTATGACAGATTAATAAATGGAAAAATTAATTAGTTTTTTTCCTGTGTCAGCTTAAACCTTTGACACTTTTGGCAATTGCTACAGCACCTTTAAGAAAGAGACTCCTGTTGGGAGCTGAGCTGTTTCAGAGGGAAGATCGTAAACAGCTGTTCCCATACCTCTTGTGCAAAAATGAGGCTGTGTACTCTTACCACTGGTGATTTCTCAAAGTAACGCAGGTAAGGTGAGGCTGGCTGGCTGAATCCTGTGCCTGATGAACAAATAGGGTTCCCACAATTTTCACTCTGATTTGCAAAACCAAAAAAGACCTCTAGAAGAAATGGAGGGATGTGTGCCAAGGGTGAAGCTATATGTTTTACCTTTAGAACAGATACAGTCCTAGCAGCTGGGCTATACTTCAGATGATAAATTATAGCTGCTGCTCTAGAGGGTGATGGGTAGTTTTAACTCTCTTTCTCCCACGCAACATGGCAATTTTCTAGTCTAGATGGAGGTGTGATAGCAACATAAGACTACTGAAGACCAGAGCTATCGTGTATCAGAGAGAGAAGACTATGTAAAATGACAAAATAATAAAAATATGCAAACTCCCTTTTCCCTCTGAGTACAGATCTGTAATAACTGCCAGGAGGGCAGAAATACAAGACAAAGGAAATGTGTCTTAATGGTTTATTTTAAACATAAGATTTCAAAATAGAGAGCTGTAAACCATGAATGAATCATTCTTTCTCTTGGAAAAAGGAAAGCTCGTGATATATTTTTTGCTTTCCCAGCAGCTTATTGCAAAAACATGTGGTAGTTTGACACCTCAGAAAACTACAAAGACAATGAACTCTGCCTCTTAAGGTTTTGCTGCAGATATTCCAAATTTTGCATCCACAAAATTATAGAATTATAGATGCCTAAAATTAAAGTTAAGGAATGATTTCTTAGGGGGGGGAAAAACAAAAGTTTTATTACTGTAATTGCTACTGGGAGCCCTTTTCACTGTTTATTCCTAATTATTTCTTTGTATTTGCCAGTATTCTAAAGGTTCCTGTGTTCCAACTTCCTTCTACTCCTCCTACCACTCACTGCAAGGATTCATTTCACTATTTTATTTACTCGAGAGATTTTTATAAATTTTCATTTTTTTTCCTCAGGCCATTTGTGAAAATTTATGCAAACTTGAGCATATGCAAAACATATTAGGGGAAAGAAAATATTTTGAATACTTTAAACTCTAGGAACCATGCTGGCTTTTTTATGGATTAGCTGATTTTATTCAATGTTAATAGTAGTGTATTATGATTCTACTGCGCAGTACACAGTATGCTCACCAAGGAGAACAAAGAAGTCTCATGATTTATTCCTTAGTGGCACTGAACATCTGCTGAGGTTTCTGTTGTTCCCCCCATTTCTCTTTCTGCAAGCCCAGGACAGAAGCAGCATGCTTACATTACAAGCTTGGAGTCTATTCTCCCTTCAGGGAAGAACCACGTGTTTCTGCATCAGCATGCCAGAACCATTGCTGTTTTTGTAATAGATGCTCCTGTTTTGCTTCCAGGACAACCCAACAGAGTCTGGCTTGCCCCAGGGACAAATGTTCAGGGTGGTAGACTGAAAGAACAGTTTATCAAGAGCTGATCTTTTTTGGGCTGCTCACTTTTGGGCTGCTTACTTTTGGGCTGCTTTTCAATGGGCAGCATGGTTAGCTGTGTGAGCCTGGGAGTGAAAGATGGCATCACTTGTTGCTTCTGGAGCTGGCTTCAAGCTGCCTGTGTACTACCAGAATACAACAGTAAAAATGGCAAAGACAGATTACCTGACTTTGAATTTGCCTGTATTTCCTTCTTTAGATTTGTGAAAGGCTCATCAAGACCTCTGCCTGAGATGTTAAAATTGTCCTGCTTGCACAATCAACGTTGAAATTAAGTACATGCTTGATAAACACACATTTGGAAAAATACAATAAAGAATAAGAGATCTCAGGAATCTCATCCTGTGTCCATTGCTCTACCTGGAAATTTTTCATTGTTTTTAAAGAAGGTGGAATTGAGCTGCTGCTTTGAAACTGGCATTTTCTTCTGTTAACAAAAAGGAAGAAAATTATATCTTATGAAGATAAAAAGCTATTTCTGAATGAGGGACTGCTGTAGAATAGTTATGTGTGTGGGGGGGGGTGTGTGTGTGTAGAGGGACTTGGAATTTAAGGGGTTCTGTTGTCAGAAGTGTCTGAACGGAGCAGTCTGTGCAGAAGAAAAGCAAAAGGGTGTGCTTTTTTCCCTATTGATCCTCTCTTGTGTACCGAACATCATGATGCTGGTTTGGATTATAAATAGATGTCACTCTCTGTTTCTGCAAAACATCTCTGTAAATGTGCTTTGTCTCATCAAACAAGAACCCATCAGTGATAGAGCCTGACTATCCTGCAAAGTGAACGTCATTCTTAATACATCTTGTTCCAGAGACTGTTCCCAAACTACCAAATTTTGCTGATGGATTCTACTGCAGTTTGGGCTCAAAGTAAGGTATCTGGCAAGAATAACTGGAAAAGACATTCTTAATGAGGAAAGAGAAACACCAGTAGAGTTATTTCTATGTTTCTCATTTGACTAAGATCCAGCACCTTTATCTCACAGGAGACTACATATACATTGTGAATAAATTAAATGCATTCTTAATCAATAACTCCATCAACCAACTGACAGAAAGTAAAAAATCATGCTTGCAAAATTTTCAGATGACCTCAAGCTACCGGATAAGTAAATAAAGACAGGAGCCAGCTCGTCACACAGAGTGAGCTGGATTGTTTTGTAAAGTGGGTTGACCTGAGTTGTGGCTCTTTGAAGACAACTGAAATGCAATGAACTGAAATTATTAAAGTTGCAGACGTGATTTCCTCATTGCCTACAGATACCTACAATAGGAAAACCTTCAGAAAACCAACAGCTCTTAATTGCAACAATAGAAAACTCAAGACTGAGATTGTTGCTAGGCAAATCAAGATTTTGAGCAAGGTGCAAATATTTTAAATGGTAAATCTGGCCTATTTTCTGAAGCAATTAAAGGTAGAATTTTGCTAGGAATTCTAATAAACTACTAGAAGTTTAAAAAACCTGTCTGGATGTGTTTCTGAAATACTTGTTTCAGATTCAGCTGAAGATCAGAGCTAATATGGAATACACTAGGTGAAGTTCTAGTTCCAAGGCTGAGACTAAAAGATTAATGGTTCTTTCTGGCTCAAGGATTGATGAGCTTTTAAAGAAGTCCTGTGCTAGTAAAGAGGGATACTATCAGCATCGTTGACTGTGCTGAAAGTGGTATTATCACAACACTGGTTAGTATTTCATATTATTAGACCTTTTAGCCATTGAATCTGTACAGTTTCAGATGCATGATAGGAACCTCTCCCCTTTTTACCCCCAGCCACTCCTCTGTCTGATTTTGATGGTGACAGGGACCATAGGAACTTCCTGACAGCAATTTCACCTCATGGTGGAGCAGGATGACAGCAGGAATCTTTCCCTTCCCATCAGTGTCCTAAAGCACAGGAGCTGCTGCAGTGGCATAGCTGTCCCACTCACCCACCAATACTTCTCCACTATGACTGCTTGTTCACCAGCTTTTCTCTGAGGACTGGCTGTGAAGAAGGAAGCTTGATGCCACTTGAAGCTGTGAAGGGGTAAAGGAGCAAACTGTAGTGAGCTTAGTGAGCTTGCTCTCTGCAAACTGCAGAGAGCTTAGTCCAGCTCTGGTGAGATGGGGTAGGGAGGAGGCACAGGTAGAAGCACAGAGTAATCAGGCAGCCAAGTGCTGGTCTAGTCTGTACAGCACTCCTGAAGCTGGTATGCAAACCAGCTTTCTTAGTGTTCATTAACTGTGATGGGGTGACAAGAGCCAACAAAAGGAGTTGGAAAATTCCTAAAACCTAACAATATGTGGAGATAAGTGCGTGAATAATAAAACTGTCTTCCTGGAAGGAGGAAGACCTCTAATTCAGGTTTGAATGAGTTGTGGTTCTTTCAGGAAGAGCCTGTTTGGATGCAGCCCTCAAAGTTTCTCTGCTGGGTCAGTGTGCAGGCTGCTAATCTGGCTCAAGGCTCTGAGCTTGGCCCTGCTGAGAAGATCTGAACTGGGCCAGGGATCTAGTATCTCAGCTATGGCAGCAGCTTTACCAGAACTAATGTGGATGGATTGTAAGGAGACTGACAGTAGTCCTAAACCAATCTGTGCTCAGAAAATAATCTCCCATTCTGATTGCGCCTACTAGCAAAGTTACAGGAACTTCTTCCTGGCACTGGATTTCATCTCAGAGTGAAAACCAGTGCCCATTGCCTGTGGGCATGTAGAGTTGCCTCCATACTATGCAGTTACCTTGCAAGGGCTCTTTCCTAAGTTTTACAGAGTTCAGTACACACATGGACAAGCTTTCTGAACTTAGTCAAAGATCTGTAAACATCAAAACTTACTCAAGGTTGAAATATATCTCAATATAGAGTCTGGATGCCTTGTTTCAAAGAGCTTCCCAGTAAAGCAGAACATCGTAATTATGTTCATATCCAGAAACAAATTATGTCCACCTTGTAATTTGATTTTGATGGTATGTTTTGCAATTATCTCCTTTGGCTCCAAGTCATTACTTCTGGTGGAAATACTACATATGCAATAGCTCATAACAGCATAGGGAAAGCAGTACAAAACTTTCCACTCTGCTTCTGGTCACCAGGGCTCATTCACTTATTATCTTTTAGCATCAGAAAAATGTTAGACTACATATAATGATAGTATATTTTTGTGCACCAAAGAAAAGTTGAAAAAGCTTCTTCTCATATATGTGATGGTGATTTTTAGCCGTGCTGAACATCACACACATGGGACATCTGAGAGGACGAAAGACTTATGAACACTGAGGCTTATCAGGGTTTTCTTTTTCTGATGTCCTTAGAGATTTTGCGTAATCTATTCCACCCTCTCTATGAATTCCTCCTCTAACTTCCACACAGTTAGTACAGATTGGCTCCTGAGATGACTCTATGCGTCTCATTAGAGCTGTATATACTTTTTTTCTCTGCATTCTGAAAACCTGGAAGAATGGATAACTCTCCCTAGTGCTTTCTTGCAAAGCAGACAAGTGGAAAAGAAATAGATTACATTGAAAAGCCAAAGAACTACCTTTAAAAAAGGTAGTATGTTCTAATTGTATGTACTAACATTTGAAATTCTCTTTATGCCCCTGACACCTAGGAGCAACACTTGAAGCCATACCCGTAAAAATACTCCTGACTCATTGCCAAGGAAGTGCAGCATACTTTTTTGCTGAGTAGAGCAAGACTGAGAAGGCATTTAGTTCCTGCAAATCCTGCTCTACTAGCTAGCATGGGGACTTTGTGAGCTGTTACGGCTGCTGTGCTGCCTGGTAATTCTCCTTCTCATCTGCATGGTTGCCTGGGTTCAGCAGGAAAGAGACTTCAAAGGAGACTAGCTGGGAGCTGGGAAAGAGTCATTCTTCTGCCTGTATTCCTCCAAAGAGCTTGATCTGATAAGCCTTTTTCTTAAACATGTTCTCACAGACATTTTGTAAAATGCAGCCGTGAGTACCTTCCTTGTTTTTTAGTTTCTAATATACAAGAAGTAGGTATGGTGTTCCTTTTCAATTAACTTGGCAGTTAATGGGCCATTTGCCAAGAAATGGGAGGATGTCTACCCTTCGAGCAGTTCCCCTTCCAGTCTGAGAAGGTTCAGACCTTTGCATTCTATCTCCTAGGAGAAGCTCTAATTATAAGATTAAGCTGGGTCATGGCATCATTGACTTTTGACATATTGGAAACAGGCCACTTTGCTAAAAACCCTCTGCAAGATCCACTTTATGAACAGAAAGAGGCTCTGTGGCTGGTTTTTAGGACAACCACCAGACTGGATAGACATTTAGCTCCTAGGTTTGGATAAAAAAGCAAAGAGGAAAGACTTGAATTTGAGGGGATGGTGGTGGGATCTGGGCCATCATGAATGCTTTCCTATATTTTGGTTTGATTCAACAGGAACTGAAACTTTGTAAAGTCTGTTTGCTTGATCTTTTTTTTTACTTGTCAGTATACTTAATACATACCATTTGTACTTTGCAGAACAGAAGGACCTGTCTGACTTAACAACTGGAGGAGAGTAAATCATTAGGACTTGCATAAGTATTTTTGCAAGAGGGAGAAAGTCCCAAAGAGAAAGCAAGCAAACCTTTGATTCTTTGTACCAAAAATCACTGCAGACAACAACTAAGCAAAAGCATAGGAGTTTACAGAAGTTATCCTTTTGACTGCTGATGGGAAAAGATACTTACGAAAAGGCATAGATAGTTTTAGCATCAACTAATGATTTGAGGTGTGTAGGAGAGTTCAGGCTTCCAGCTTCAAGGTACTTGGCTGTCTGCAGAAATAAATGTGATGTGCCTGATACTGTTCTCTGCACTGAAACCAAATGGCAAAACAATACCCGAATTGCACTGCTAGGTTCCTTCATTCTCTAAAACAAGGCATTTGGGTGCAGGCTGAATGATATCAATTTCAAAGACCTTTGAAAGACTGCTGTCATTACTATCTCATGTGACAGAAAAAGGGATGTCTGCAGAGGATTGTACAAATACTGGCTCGGACGACAGTCAAGATCAGAAATAAAAATTGTTCCAGTAATCAGTGATGTGACAGTCTGCATAGAAATTTTAGCAGTGAGGGTAGACAGGAAAAGCTATTGTGCATAAATGGTCATCTGCAGTTCACTTTGTGTCTAAGGATGAACTTACCGAGCAAAATGTTGGAAAGGGAGAAAAAATACATGGCCAAAGGTTTGTGATCCTCATCAAAAGATGAAAACGGAAGGGGAACATCTTCTGAAGAACACACTGAAAGATGGTTGCAAGGAAAGGAAAAGGGGGAAGAAAAAGAGCAGAGCACATGATATTTAGAATCACTTGTCAGACCATACTGCAGTCATCTGAAGGGATGAGGGAGGATGGAGATGGATCGCAATCCAGGAGGGGGACTGCCAGAAGCACTGATCGTAGTCAGCTTAGTGGAAAGCCACTGAAAGGAGTCAGTCTGAAGAGATGAGAGGGAGCTCCAAGGTGATTATTATATACTGTGCCCCCACTGAGTTTAGCTATCAAAGGCAAAAAGAGAAAGAGAATGAGAAAGGGACAAGCTGATAGCTTAATGGAGGGGTGGGACTGAGATACGTTTACTTTGCAAGTAGAAGAAACCAGAGGTTGTGAATGCTCCACCTCTGGGAGTGTTCAAAGCCAGGTTGGATGAGGCTTTGAACAACCTGGTCTAGTGGAAGGTGTCCCTGTCCATGGCAGGGGGCTCAAACTAGATGGTCTTTAGAAGTCCTTTCCAACCCAAACCATTCTTTGATTCTGTGACTGGGAAATCAGAGAGACTAGTAAGTGGTGAGACAGGGGTGATTTCAAGGGAGGTCAGATGGGAGATGTTTGAGAATGGAGGCTAATGAAACAAGAAGGACATCAAACACAGTATTGATAAAAAGAAGGAAAAAAGGGCAGAATTAAGAACTGAGCTGGCACTGCCAGTTGATGGGAAATCAAGAGGGAGCAAATAGCTGATGCTGAAGGGATGACTGTGAGAAAATATTTAGCCATGGTGAATTTAGAGAAGCAGCAGCTTTGCATGGAGGTTGGTAAGTTTTCAGCTGGAGCCCTGAATGCTAGGAAGTAAAGATCTGGGAAAACACATAAGGGAGTGGAATTAGATGGGGGAGGTGGAAATGCTGAGGGTTAATATTAGAAACTGGAAAGAAAGGAAGAGGGAGAGAGTGAGGGGCTAGCTGATCCCCAACAGATAAGCTGATGGTACAGACTTTCTTTTAGAAAGGCTTCTTTGATTGTCAAGTCTGTAGCAAGCATGGTTTTTATCGTCTAGGAATTTACCCTAGAAGCCTTATTTAACACCATAATTGTATCATTTTGTGCTCAGTTAGGTTTATAAGTCTCAGAGGAGGCTCATGAACATCTTTTCCACACAACCCTGCATTTCTCTTGTTGTTAATTTGATGCTTATGAAGAGCCCATAAATTTGTATTGATCTTTTTCTTTTCTCCTTGCAGGCTTCAACCACATTAGTATATGGAGCAGATGGGAGTCTTTAACTCATTAGAGGGAGCCAGTTTAATACTGACCCCATCAATCTGTTCTATTTTTACCTTGCAGACAGAAGTTTTTCTGTAAAGGGTGTAGTTATATGCTTCTGCTGTTGTGTGTGTACCTAAGCAGCAAGTTCTGAAGCTACTGAAACAGAGCAAAAGGCAACAGGAATCATGCAGCATAGATGAAGAGGAGACCTTTTGGCATGCTACCAAGCAGAAAGCATAGCTGAAATGAATATATAACTGTGCTGCAGTTACTTAGGGAAAATCAAGAATACACAAGCACAGCTTGCTGTGCTTCAGAGTTTGACCTGTTTGTATCTTAAAAAAAATATTGTTAGCTCAGCTGATACATATACCACCTCTTCTAAATGTAATCACTCTGGGGCAATTATAGTTATTTTGTGTTTTCTACGTTAGTGATCTTCTGAAACTGTAGCATCTGGATAGCTTTAAGGATTCATTTGGCTCAGTAAAACATAAAAGAACAGAAAAGAACAGAAAAGAAAAAGTGTACTCTTGTGATTAACAGCTTCCTTTCATCAGGATTGCTTTCCCTTCTTTTGTGTTTCATTGTGGAGTCTGACTTTCTGAAAGTTTAGTGTATTAAGTAACAGGGACAGCTTCACTTGAAAGATTGCCACACATAATGCACAAAATCCCACGGAAGAGTGAGACATGGAAAACAATATGGTATTCATTTATTAAACAAATTAAGTTTCTGCAATGACAGTAGCTTATTTCTAGTAATTAGCACAGTGTACAATATAGAAATATTTGTTATTTATTAATCTGGGAAACTCTCTTGGAATGATGGCTGAAAGGTGGGGCAACTGCATATACTGAGCAAAATGATTATTAGATTTTACAACTTTATTTCAAATCAAGATCATGGACTTCAAAACACTGGAAACACATTCTGTGACTGCTTGTTTGAGCAGCAAATAAAACTTGAATTGTATTAATGTTATTTGATGAGCATACGACAGCGTAATGAAAACAAAAACATACCTGCTGAATACATTTGGTTTTGTTCCAAGAGCTTATATTATCTCATAAAAACAGCAAGAAGAAAGTGCAGATATTGTCCAAAGACAGCAACAATTATAAACTGGGCAACAGACATTTTGTGTGGTTTTCTTCCCATATATCTAGTCTGTAGGAACAGGGCCATAAAATTTGATCATCATTCTCCTAGAGATTTTCCCTTCTCCTATTTACTTATCGCATAATGTGGTACCAACATAATGTCTGTAGCAGCCAATTGTCATATCCCAGCCAGATGTTCAAGCCATAGAACTGGCTTTTTAGTGACAAACCATTAATTCTATTCCAGTAACTAATTATAGTTCCCTAAGCTGCATCAGCAAAATAGATTCTTTTTTACTTTTGCCCTCACAAAGAACTGTCATACCATTTCCTGAAAGTTCAGTTTGTTTCCTTTTAAGTAAATTTCCAAACAAGATAAATGAATATAATTCCAGATTATAGCCTGAAATAAAGAATAAGCTGCAAGATCAGATAACTTCCTATTCTAGTTTTCATAAGATAAATGAATGGTCTCAGAAATTGCTGCAAACATTTTCTAAATATATGGTTGATGATTAAAAAGAATCTTTGAATCAGTTGCTTGAGACTTTCGAATTGCTTAGTACAAAGGCCTTGCAGAACATCATTTTAAATTTTACATACATTTGTTCTACCTTCATTCGAATTTGAATTTAATAGTAACACATTTGTTATTTATATGGTTTGCTTTAAATAAAATAAAGCAACAGGTGAAACATGAAAGTATTGATGATTTTAATAGTGGGGTTTGTAACTGGCCATTCCAAATCATATGTTTATGTCCCCACACAGAGGAACACAAACTCGAAACTTAGCCAAGGATTGAAGTAACTTACAGACAGCCTAGTTTTTCTTTTTACATCTGTCAGCAAGCAAATAATTAATAAACCGCAGTATTGTCAATGAGTATCGATTACAGCATTAAGTTTTCCTGCTCTGATGTTTTTAAAGGGAAAGTGTGATTAACAGTGACACTTCAAATTAATTGCAGATTTCTTAAAACCTAGCATAATCAATCCAGACACACAAGCCTAAACCTAAGCTAGCTTGCATCCCAATATATTAGTTACATTTGCCATGACAGTCCCTGGTTTATGGTCCAGCTGAGCCTGGTAGCAGGTGAAAACTGCTTTCCCGAAGTGCCATGTCCACAGCTGGGAGGTTATTCTGGGTGGGAATATTCTCTTGTTACTCTGTGGAAATGAACGTGCCGTACTTCAACAGTAAACTGAGGACAGAACAAGATTCGGAGGAAAATATTACTCTAGTTATAGAGACTAGCACTGCTGGTTGATAGGAAAAGCTGGAGTCCAGTCCTTGCTCCGGATGTTGTTTGTATATTTAAGCAGATGGCTATATTATGTAAATTCCTGATGCCGTCACTGTGGTTTGGCTGGTACTCAGGATTTCCCCCTTTCAGAAAAAGTGTCCCAGGACAACCCTGGCCAGTGCAGTGTCAGAGACTGGCCATAGCACAGAGACACAGCTTCAACACAATCATTGATAGCTGATGTGATTTTGAACCACTTCAGGTGAATAAAGGGCTAGAATGCAGGTCCCACAACTCTTATAGTGAGTAAACTGTATTAAAACCAAAAAACAACACCCCAGACAAACAAAAAAACCCAAAACCAAACCACAAAACACCAAACACAAAAACAAACCAGGTAAAATTGTGCTTTCTGGGAAACCAGGACTATTCTTGAAGAAACACCAACACCATTAACCCCCAGAAAAATCTGAACCTACCAGTATGTGCTAGTCACATTTTGAACTGATGAGCTGACAGAAGGAAGATGTGGGAATGCCTCAGTGGTAGGTCTTGGCAAGACCTAGGTCTGAGATCTGAATCAATGTGCCAAAATGGGGGAAACCTGGACATTTTCGTCTCCAAAACCAAATTAAATTCAGTCAAATACATGGTAATTAGAGCAAGCAACACCTTTTTTTCTTTTCTTTTTATGCTTCATGTTCTGGCTTGAAGATTGAGTTCTCTTTGAGGTGATTTCAAACTTGTTTGTAGAGACAGATTGCTTATTTTAAATACAAACTAGTATTATACTGTTGATAAGTCAACAAATTTAATTTTAAATGTTCATAATGTATATAATTTTCTGTCTTCCTAAAAATATCTTACAAATGAGAAATCCCAGATTTTTTCTTCAGGTAGTGTTTGAGGGTAGATATCAAGGGGTGTATTATGTGTATATTATTGTGTCATGTTCTTGTGTTACAGCAAGAAGTCTTTTATGATTTTAGATGCATATAGTAGCTCTTCTTAAAGCCTACGTAATGCTACGTATGATACCATGATGATCATAATATCTTAACCAGTAAATCTTAGTTGGGGTTATTTTGACTTTTTTTTTTTTTTAACAGCTTTGAAGGTTTACTTGATTTAGAAATTAAACTGAGGCCTGGGTTCTTGTATATTAAGATCCAAGAACCTGATAAATTGCTGCTGTCAGCTACATGCAAATTATGTCTAGAAGCAAAGCTTTTGCCTTCATTTCCCAGACAGCATAAAGTTAATGAGCCAAACATATGAGGTCCCCTCATACAACCGAAATAGAGTGGAAAAAGAAACCTTTGGTCTGGCAGTTGTTCAGAAGTCTCAAGACTGCTTGTAAGTATGACCCAAAACCGAACAAAAGCCAGAGGGTATTAACAAGTGAGATTTTGTTATCAGTGGGAGGACTTTACGATGGTAGCAAGTTAAGGGTGGCATTTGTGAAGAGTGGAGGGGTTTTGATTTAATTTGCCATCTATCAGTTTGTGTGACAAAAGTTTCACCTAGCAGCTTAAGCTACTTTAAGGGAGGCACAAGGGACACTGAGAAGTTCCTGCAGTTGGTTTAAGTTGGTTAGAAATTTGAGTGTTTCTAGGTAGATCTGCTCAGTGACTGTGTCTTCTCAGAGGCCCAGTAGTTGTACCTTGATTGCTTTGCAGAATGGGGATGGCATGTCAAATTTTTTTGGCATTTTTGGGAGGCACTGTGGGGAATAAGGGAGGCTGAGGAGGTGGAGCAACAGCTTACTTTTCTGTCTTAGTGTCTGTTTTATGGAACAGGATATCTTTTTACAGATCTGATGTCACACACTCTTTTCCTGATAGAGACCTTGCAGCTACTAGCTGGCCATGTCTGGGACTTCTTACAAAGGAGTATGTGAAAAGTTATATGTGGAACTCTTAAATAGCAGGTGAAACTCCAAAACATAAGAAGAAACACCAAGACGCTGGTTTCATGAAGAATGTCAAAAAGGAGGGCATGGGAAGGACAAAAAGTTGCCAGGTCTACTGCAAAGGCACTTCCAAGTGAAGGAGACCTCAAAGTGGGACAGCTGTGGAATCTATAAAAAGAAAATGACTGTGTCATAGAGGCAGGGAATTTAAGTATCTCTTCTTACGATACAGGAGTTGTATTGCTATTTGTCCCTGCCAATCTTGAATTTCCCAAATGGTGATTCCAAGCATTTACTGGAGATTTAAGGGAAGAAGATTAAGATAGATATATTTAAGATTTGGACTTCAGTGGCAAGGGAGAATGTGCTTTGAGATTATAATTTTGTTTTAGTAAGCTTGATCATCAGTTGATGACTACCTTTAGTAAGAAAGGAGCATGGAGACAGAGGCATGTTTTCTGTTTTCAGATGTGATCCTTTCACATTAGGGTTGTGGACAGCTCTGTGTGAAATGAGAAATGGTTTATTGCTGGTGGTGTTTTCCATACTGCCTATGGTCCAGGGATAAATAACTCTGTCGTTGAGCCTGTCAGTTTGTTACCTGTCACAAACAATAGATTACACTTGCTTGTTTGTTGATTCTATGTAAGTTTAGCTTCTGGAGTCACCCTCCTAAAACATACACAGTCTTCCTTCAGGCTATGTTGTCCTTATAAATGATACAGCTACAGCCTTAATGGGTTTTGCATCCTTCTTCTGTAAGTTCTGCCTGTCATGTCTTATTTCTCTTGCTGAGTTTGGCACTTCTAGTTATTGAATTAAAACTTTATATAACTATACTACCAACCCCTCAAAAAAAAAAAAAAAATCAGCAAAACCAAACACCCTTCTTTATTAATGTCTCCCAAGATGAAGGCAATTTAAATCAGCCTGGAGCCCTTCCTCTTCAACATTAATCACGAGCTCAAGACAGGCATGTATATTAGCACTTTTTGCTATTCAAGAGCTTATGTTTTGGTGGTGGTAAAACTCAGTGTTTTAGCAATTTCTTATCCTGAGCTAAGCCCTGAGCACTGAAAGTAATTGTGTGCCCTTTGCAATTTGTTGTTCTTTACTAAAAGGACTTGAATCTAGTGTACAAATACACATATTCTAGTCTATAGGCATAGTAGATTAGGCTTGTGCTGCTCAAGATTCTTACTCATCATCACAGTGCAGGGGAGGCAGACACAATTTCATCAGGGCAAGGAGATGACATCTAACTCTTCTCCCAGAACGATCTGGGAAAAATAGGAAAATAATAATCTTGCATACCTGATCTTGACTAAATTAAAAAATGCAAAATGGACATAGTGAGAAGTGCACATAAGCATCCCTCTATAACGATTTTGGTGGAGCTCTTCAGGATATACCAAGGATGAAACACACTGTGTTCATGTGAGAAAAAAAAGATTTTTATGTGCTTGAAAATGCATATTGAAGTGCCCAGTGGTACGCGTGGAATGCTCTCTGCCTAACTTCAGGCACAGGCAACATGGAAATCTGCATACTAAACCAGGATGTCATCTGACATCCAAAGGTCAGCTGAATCCCACTTAGAAAGCAAATCTACACTGCATCTGAAAAGCAGCTGAGGTCAGTCTGCTTAGTGGTAACCTTGGCAAAATAGCCCTTTTTAACCCACTAGGCCACTCTTAGAAAACTTGGTCCACACTCCGGTTTAGAATCTCCTTCCAAGAGAAAAAAAGCCACAAGGGGCTCGCCCAAATCCACAGATGTCCCGCTGATGTCTGATTTTCAGTGTACTCCTCTGCTTGTTATTCCTGTCTCATTTCCCTTTCTAGTGAATAAAGGCCAAAACAAAGGGAAAGATACCAGACTTTGTAAGTTTTCCAGTCTCTGAGGTGACTTCATGATCACTTTTGTTTTGGTCACAACAGACGCCTGTTAGATGACCTTGTCATCAATACAACAGTCCCTGCCGGCAAAATACTTCAAAAGAGGTAGCTTGTTTCCAGGATCCATTACTTTCAAACAGTGCAGGGCTTCAGCCAAGAGCTCACTGTCCTGGGTTTAGCAGCAGCAGTCAATTTTTCTCCGAGTAGCTGGTGCAGTGCTGTGTTTTTGACTTTCAGCCTGGGAACAGAGCTGATAACACCAATGTTTTTAGTTGTTGCTAAGTCATCTTCACTCTGACCAAGGACTTTGTGAGTCTCATGCTCTGCCAGGGACGAGGGGAGGCCGGGAGGAAGCAGAGACAGGACACCTGACCCAAGCTGGCCAAAGAGGTATTCCATACCACAGCACGTCATGCCCAGGGAGGTAACTGGCAGTTACCCGGAAGGGCACGGGCTTTCTTCTGAGGGGTTGGGCTCATTTTGGCAGGTGGTATCGTATTCTCTTCCCTTGTTATTTTCTCTTATCATTATTATCATTGGTGGTAGCAGAAGTGATTTGTGTTATACCTTAGTTACTGGGCTGTTCTTATCTCAACCCATGGGAGTTACATTCTCTCGATTCTCCTCCCTATCCCTCTGGGAGTGGGGGTGTGGGGTGGGGAAGGAAAGAAAGAGGGAGAAAGGGGGGGAGGAGTGAACGAGCTGTGTGGCTGGGTTTAAACCATGACACTCACTCTGAGACAATTTATACTAAGGTGTGTGTGAAGATACACAAGAGGGCCATGCTTTCAGTGCAAGTAGTCAAAGTTAAGCATCCAGAACACACTTAACAGGAGAAAGTCCAAAGAGTTTCTAATTATCATATGTTTTATAAATCAGAGACAGAATCCCTGTGATCTGTCCTTTGATGTATGCAGAGTCTCTCTTTTCTTACTGTGGATGTGATTTTAGTCTGTTCTGAGGGAGGAACTGAGAGTATATCTGCTATATGGTGTTTTTATGTGGTCTTCTTCAAGAAGAGGGTGAGCTCTGTCAATATCCTGACCTAGCCAGACACTGCACATTCATGTTAGCTCAGCATCAAGGCTAAATTTATTTGCCATTTTTCTTAGTAGGACTATCACTGCTTCCTTACACTAAGTATCTTCTCACTCACTGAATATTGCAGGAACATCTTTGTAATACAGCCTCCTTTTGAGTCCCAGACTTATTGCATGTCTTCTTAAGGGGGAGAAATAAAACCGGGCTTGCTAGAGATAAGCCTAGGGGCAGCATGACAATGTTTGAGGGATAGTGTGCTAGCGAGGTCCTTTGGTCTGCTGCGTCAGTTGAAGCAGGGGATGGAGAGCCATGTGGCAGCAAAGACACAAGGGTTATTGATGTGTTAGAAACCACACATCGATAGAAGTACCTAAGAATGGTCACAAAGAATTAGGGCTTTCGCTCCTTAGAATGTGACAGCATCAATAGCCCAATCGAAGTGTATCTTCACCAATGCGTGCAGCATGGGCAACAAAGAGGAGGAGCTGGAATCCATTGTGCAGCAGGAAAACTATGACATAGCTGCCATGATGGAAACTTGGAGGGATGACTCCCACAGCTGGGGTGATGCAATGGATGGCTATAAGGGTACTTTCTAACTAACCATGCTTTTGATATGCATTAAGGATGCCACTAATGATAGGAATGACATCAGTCAAGCAGCTAAATAACTGGAGCCATCTGAAAGCATTTAGCATTGATTAAAACAGACAAATCAGATCTTGATAGAATAATGGTTATCTACTGCTTGCTACCAGAAATTCGAATGGTAATCACCAGCTAAAGTTGCAAGGGTGTATTTCTGGCTTGAATAAATGCAGGTATATCCAGAATATGGAGTAGCTACAAAATAAATATGTTTCTAAGATATTAATCGAAACTTAAATCAGAATGTTTACTGGCAAGTACACTGAGTCCTTTCACTGGCATAAAGCATCATAGCTCTGTTTACTTCAGAGGTGGTTTATACCAACTGAAAATCTGATCCAGTATTGAAAAATCATTCCCTGAGCAGATGGTCATACGAGGGTATACGACACATAGTCTCACATGTGTGACCTTTTCACTCATCTATTTAAAGGTAAACTTTGTGCACTACCTAGTCTCAGTTTCTCTTGTGGGTTAGGATTTTCTGCAATGACTGCGATTAACTCTCATTTCCCCTATACATTGGCCTATATGGGACAGCTCGGTAATGATGTCCAAAGTGCGCTGCGTCTGTCTCAAAAGGGAGGATGCCACTGTGGGTGTGAAGGTCCTTGGGTTAGCTTCTGATCATTGCTCACTGCGAAAGAAAGTTTTTAAAAAGCTGTTTCAAAAGCAGAACACACTTCATGGGCTCCATAGGAATATAACTCCCTGACTCTGGAGCTGCTTACTGCTTTATTCCTGGCTTCCCAACTCCCTGCTGTGTTAGCCACTGGAGAGACAAGGGGAGGAAAGCGGAGAGGGCAGATGGAGCAGTGACAAACCAGACTTCCATGGGAATCATCCTCAAGTCAGTTGGACATTTTGTCAACATATTCCCTAGAACATTTCAGTTCTGATAAGTCTGCCATTTCCTGTCAGAAAAATGCCAAGTCTAGAAAAGCTTGTGCCGTGTCAGCTGTATTTTCAAATACATGCCTTTTTATGTTGAAGTTTTTCTTTGACACACTGTTGCTTTTCAGTTGGAATTAATTGGGATAATTGAAAAAGCCTCTTAGAACACGCAGCCTTGAAAGGCACATGTATTTTTGCTAACCGTAAGAGAAAGACCAGGAGTGGTGGTGGGGCAAGATTAATTAAATTGGTAGTAGGTGATGGCTGGGAGTGCTTGTTAGTCCTGACAGCCAGGCGCCACTTCACAGGTGGGCAGGCTTACAGGAAAAGAGAGGATCAGTAGGGCCCAGCACCATGGCAGGTCCTTACAGAAGCCACCAAGACCTGAGGTGAGTGTAGGTGCCGATGTTGGGACACCCAGCCTGGGCAGAAGGCTGAGATGGGTGAGTCATACTGCTGCAGCAGTCATACAAGGGGCAAAGTTGCACTGTAGGGATGGCATGTGAGCAATACAATAGCTGACATGTATGGATCGTTTAAATTGGTTTACTGCTTTGTAAAATGCTGTGTACAGTGACTGATGTGAAAACAGAAGAGGCAGCTTAGGTATGAGCTATGTTACTTGGGTTTCTCCAGAGAAAATTGGTTTATCTTCACTGGTCCATAAATTCAATTTGCCTCTTTGACTTCCTGTATTGATACAAATGGAGTAAATCAGAAGATGGCTTAAGCAGACATGTTGAGGTAAGCGATTTTCATTCCCTTTTCTCAATTAAATGAGCTGCAATCGCATTACGGGCGACTCTGCTCCTCCAACTCATAAATATTCTTAATGCATTCTGTCTAGCGAAACCTGTGATGACGCAAACAACTGCCCCTCTGACCTGTCCTCTCCATTCTTTGACATATACTTAAGGAGCTACATTTAGAATTGGAGCTGTTGCTAGCTGGGATATGAAAATATTGAGAGTTCTTTGTATATACACTTTCTTTTTCTGTGGGTACAGACTGCATAATTGTCAGATGGCCATTAAAGAGCAGCAAATTGTAGCTGGAAGCAGGATTTTATAGTAGAGGCTTGCTTTTAAAAGCCATTCTGGTCCTGGTTTAAAATAAACTTCCAAAACATTTTTTAGGCCATTTTCTTGCCTTAGAGAAGAGTGCAGCTGGAATGAAGAGGAAATTTAAGGAGTGCAGATGCTTTTGCAAAGACAGGCAGAAAAAGATAAGAAGTCATCTGCGTGATATTGCTTTGCATACACCTAATACACAGATCAAAAATCAGCAATGGTTACAGAGAAAAGGAAAGTCACAAGCACCAGTATTTTTGTGGTTTTGAGTTAATATAAAGTTACTTATTCTAAAAAATGTATCTTTACTGGCCTCTGTAACGTTAACTTAAAATCTATTCTGCAGCCTACCCATAATCTAGTTATTCACTGCACTTGCAAACAAAGAGAACATCAGCTCTTTCAGCAGTGTTGTGCTTTTATCTATCTATCTATCTATCTATCTATCTATCTATCTATCTATCTATCTATCTATCTATCATCTATTTATTGTAAAGTTTTTTGGCTTATAAAACAAGGATTTTCTTTTAAAGCAGAACAATTCTGCTTACTAAAATAATGCAACAGACATATTCAAGGACTGTTTAATTTAACTCAGTTTTGGAGCTGCTGTGAAAATCAGTTACTGTTTTCTAATTTTAGGTTTTCTTACTGGCAGTATAATAAACTGATCCTGTCCAAATATCCCTTTCCTTTATACCTGGTAAGGATGAGGGTAATATAAATATGTCATTTTTTTCTGTCATAATTAAAGCAAGTATATAAGTTTTTAAAGACTATTGCAGCACAGCTTTGGAAAGGAGATGTAAAAGTAGTGTTTTTATGCTCCCTTAGCAACCCACTGTAGTATTTGCAATATAATTATCAGGTTTACTTTCCAAAATGAAGCATCATTCAAATTGGAATAATTTTCAGTGCATCATATACAGTTTAGAGCAGCAGACAACTTTCCTACCAGTGCTATGAAAATCCACAGGACATTTCTTTTTAATGTACTCTGCCTTACAAGATGTTTGTAGTCCAGCACCATGACACTACTTGGCCAGACCACTGGGATTCGTTCATCCTGTAAATCAGAGCCCAGGCCTTTCATCCTCCAGGTTAATGTCTTAATCTGTAGATTACAAAGTAAGGTATTTACATGTCTCTTCTCAGCCTTGAAGGCTCTTATTTCCCTGGCTGATGAGCTGCGGAAGCTTCATGTATGTTTCTCTCACTCAGATCACTGTATAGACATATGGTGAGGACCTGTTCCTCAGAAAAATGTACTTTTGACATGGCACAGGACCTAAAGTTTCCTCTTCCAGAAAGCACCTCAAGGTACTTCCAACTAGGAAGAGGCACCTCACTCGATAATGGAAATAAACAGTGTCTAAACTCTAGGGAGGAGGTGAAAATTTTAACTAACTATACATTCTTGGCTTTCGATGCAGTGCATGGGATAGTTTTGGATTGCTGTCCTGGGTTTAGCAGTAGCAGTCATTTTTTCTCTTTCTTAGTAGCTGGTGCAGCGTTGCGTTATTGACTTTCGGCCTGGGAACAGCGCTGATAACATTGATGGTTTTAGCTACTGCTCAAATATTTGTTCTGGCCAAGGACTTCGTGAGTCTCATGCTCTTCCAGGGAGGAGGGAAAGCTGGGAGGAAGCAGAGACAGGACACCTGACCCAAACTAGCCAAAGAGGTATTCCATACCACAGCACGTCATGCCCGGGATGTAAAACTGGGAGTTACGCAGAAGGGCACTCACTGCTCAGTCGGGCTCGTTTCGGTGGGTGGTATCGTATTCTCTTCCCTTGTTATTTCTCTTATCATTATTATTATTGGTGGCAGCAGCAGTGATTTGTGTTATACCGTAGTTACTGGACTGTTCTTATCTCAACCCATGGGAGTTACATTCTTTCGATTCTCCTTCCCATCCCTGCAGGAGCAGGGGGGTGAAGAGAAGAAAAGTGGGGGAGTGAGAGAGCAACTGCACGATTTACGGCTGAGCTTAAACCATGACAGTTATTTTTGGCACCCAACGTGGAGCACAAGGGGTTAACGACAGATCTGACCGGAGTGTGTCTAATCATATTTGTGATAAGTGTTCATTGTTTTGGATTAATAATCACTCATCACAATGCTGATTTATTGCTTTTGATCTCACAGTTTCAGCATGTTGTGCCTTACTTGCAGCCAGTATTTGCTGTGTTAGTGTTTATTGGCTGGGGGCCTTGGGCTAAGTTTCTTGTCTCATTGTACTTTATGGTAATGACTTGTAATACAGTAGAGTCATTGATCATGAAACTGATCTGGCTTATGTTCCCAGTGTGGTTGCCACCTTTATACTTTGGGAGGTATCTAATAGAATGTGACTATCTAATAGGCTGCTACTGCTGAACCCAGGACAATTGCTTTTTGGAACTGTGTTTAATTCTCTCCATTAATTATGTAAGGATGCCAGGATATTTGACCTTGGTCCTCTGAGTTGCACTGCACAAGTTAGGAGTCCTCAAACTTGTATCGTGGATCTAACCTCCAACCTGTAACACAGGGTCCAGTCGTGGATCTAACCTCCAACCTGTAGCACAGGGTCCAATAAAGAAATAGAAAGCAGATTTTTTAGGGCAAACATCAATGATGCTGAGTTCAAGTGAAGTCCCACAGTAAACATTTTGTGCTATATCCTTGCTTCAAGAAATTATTGTTCAGATTAACATTGCATTGACTCCATGCAGAATAGCTGAAGAGTGAGAGAAATGGAATACAGACATTGGAGAGAACAAAGTCAAGCAAGGAGACACACTGCAATCCACCTCCCAAAGAAATACTCCTGGAAACTCCTCATTGTATGGTGCTGCTGGGACAAGATCTTTGCTGTCATTCAGGCTCCTGTAATATCAATCCCTGCTGAGAGGATCATGGCACATTTAACTTCCCTGAGATCCCTCATCTGTGCTGGAGACTGCAGTGGGTGGTAGGAGCAGAAAGCTGCTGTTGTGACATTATGGCTTGCTAGAGTTGGACCTAGGAGGGGCTGAGACAAGAAAGGCTTTGTATATGAGCTGAAGGCGTTGCTCCAGGGTAGTGGAAAGGAAATGCAGTCCACTCAAAATTGTTTGCAACCACCCTGGCCAGTGTTTCTGTCTCTTAGAAATGTTTTACTAAGGAGTTCTTGTGCACTAATAGAAAGAAGGTGGGTGGCTGGGTGCTGTCATTCCTATCTAAAGATTACAAAAGAGTTTGTATTTATTTACCAATATTTTTGTATTTATGTATTTGTATATATAAATGTATTTATACATCTATCTGTATTTATATATACAAATGCATTTATGTGTTTTTATTTGCCAGTATATTTGGATTTGCAGTAGGTACCACAGATGTTGTTTAATCGCGAGTGAAGATGTAGTGGACAGTATGCATAGTTTGCTGCGGGAGGGCTGAGTAGAAACGAATTATTATCAGATTTCAGTAAGAAGCTGTGACTCGGACTGTGAAGAAGAATGTACATCCTGCCACTGTAAGGTTCTAGAAATCATCTGCTGAGCTGGATTAACAAATCATTGCTTTCTTCCAAAGCCTGCACAGAGTGATCCTCAGAATATTTATTAATAATATGTTTATTCTAATAGTTCTTAGAATACTTATACTCTGTGGAGCATTGTTGTAAAAATTTAAAATGACTGCATATATCTTATTTAATGCTCTTAGTGTAGGTTATGACTATAATAATAAACGCTTACTGTCCTGTTTTCTAGATATAATTATATATTAATGCATTGCTTCCATTTGAGTTACCCGTATTCAAAGAAAACTATGAGCTATATAAGGCCTGACACAAAAGTAGAGTGAATAGAAAATTCCCAGAAGGCAATATCTAAATGATAATTGAAATTCTAGTTAGTCTCAGATTATTCACATCCCCACTTAATACTAGCATAAAGATTAGTGCAATTTGCTCCTAATGGATCTGACTGGAGGTAAAGAGGACTTATGTCCTCATTTTCACCAGAAAAGTGGTAAGGATCCAGCGCCTCTCAAAGTAAATATTTCTGGTTATGTCCTAAAGATTTTTCTATTCTTCTGTCTCTGTGCCAAAAATAATAAAGCATGTAGGCTGATGATAATTGCTGCTTAAGAGCACAGCGTGAGTTATGCTGCTGAGAGAAGAAGCACAGATTGGCAAATGTTGTCCTCAGACCCTCTGTCCCTACAGGGTGCAAGAAAAGTTCCCTGGTTAAAGCAGCTAAGGTAAACAACTGCCTTTTTACCAGTGGAATGGGGCTGTGTGATGTCCTTGAGAGGGGCAGGACTAGAACTGGCAGGATCTGCAATGGAATGCCACATCCTTCTCTGATTTCAGAAGGCAGCAAGTGCTCTTTTCAGTTTAAAGCAAAGCTCATGGTGGCAATGACAGACAGCAAGATATTTGGATGCTTTTCAGAATGTTTCTGAAAATAATCTCATCTCTGATACGAACTCTGTCATTCACTGTCATTGGCAGCTGTTGTGCACTGATGTCAGGAAGCTTGGCCTTTTATGGCCTTACCAACCCAACAGATGCCAGCTGTTTTTGTCTCAAAACAAAATAAAAGCAAGCAGTAGCTCTGTTCGGGCCAATTCTGGAGTCGTTATCCTGAGGTACTAACTTTAGCAATGACCTGGAATACTTCATACTGTCCCTGTTTGTGACTTTTGTGTGCTGAGCTATACTCCAGGGTAACTTAGAACTTTTCTGATCACATACCTGTGGTTTACAAGATTCTATCCACACCCTTCTGATGGTGGGCAGAGCCAGGCTGCTACCACCGTTCTTCACGGTCTGAAGAAACCTCTGAAGAGATCGCTGTGTAAATATTTATGGAATGCTCAAATTGCTTTGTACTGCTGGACAATTTTAAATGGCTAGAGCTACTGCATTAGAAGTACATCCTTAACAAGTCACTGTGTGATAGGTCCTAACAAAACACAAGAGAGCATTTCCCTCACGACATCCTTGTCTCTAAGTTGGAAAGACATCAATTTGATAGGTTGACCACTCGGTGGATAAAGAACTGGCTGGACGGCCGCACACAAAGAGCTGTGGTCAATGGCTCAATGACTGGCTGGAGACCAGTAATGAGTGGGGTCCCTCAGGGATCAGCGTTGGGACCGGTCTTGTTCAACATCTTTGTCAGTGACATGGAGAGTGGGATTGAGTGTGCCCTCAGCAAGTTTGCCGATGACACCAAGCTGTGTGGTTCAGTTGATACACTGGGGTGAAGGAATGCCATCCAGAGGGACCTTGACACGCTTGTGAGGTGGGCTGATGCCAACCTTATGAAGTTCAACCATGACAAGTGCAAGGTCCTACACCTGGGTCGGAGCAATCCCAGGCAAGCTACAGGTTGGGCGGAGAAGAGATTCAGAGCAGCCCTGCAGAGAAGGACCTGGGGGTGTTGGTCGATGAGAAAATGAACATGAGCCGGCTTCAGTGTGCGCTCACAGCCCAGAAAGCCAACCGTATCCTGGGCTGCATCAAAAGGAGTGTGACCAGCAGGTCCAAGGAGGTGATCCTGCCCCTCTACTCTGCTCTTGTGAGACCTCACCTGGAGTATTGTGTACATTTCTGGTGTCCTCAACATAAAAAGGACATGGAACTGCTGGAACAAGTCCAGAGGAGGGCCACGAGGATGCTCAGGGGACTGGAGCACCTCCCGTATGAAGATAGGCTGAGAAAGTTGGGGCTGTTTAGCCTGGAGAAGAGAAGGCTGCATGGAGACCCCATAGCAGCCTTCCAGTATCTGAAAGGGGCCTATAGGGATGCTGGGGAGGGACTCTTCATCAGGGACTGTAGTGACAGGACAAGGGGTAATGGGTTCAGACTTAAACAGGGGAAGTTTAGATTGGATATAAGGAAGAAGTTCTTTACTGTAAGGGTAGTGAGGCACTGGAATGGGTTGCCCAGGGAAGTTGTAACTGCTCCATCCCTGGCGGTGTTCAAGGCCAGGCTGGATGAAGACTTGGGTAACATGATTTAGTGTGAGGTGTCCCTGCCCATGGCAGGGAGGTTGGAACTATATGATCTTAAGGTCTTTTCCAACCCTAATTCTTCTATGATTCTATGATTTATATGCATTTTTTCTGCAGTGAATAAAAACTGTGACATAAGTCACATGTTTACTTTGTGAATATTGTAGGAATAGATATACAGCACAAATCTGTTAAAGACAAAACAGATTAACAGTCTGAATGTACATTTTCATACCTTTTTTAGCTCCCAGTAGTCACAGGCTTTATTAAGAAAGAAGAATCAAGAAATGTGAGCTGGTTTTGAGGCTTTCTACTTCTCTTATACCCATCATCAGGGCATTAAATATCTTCAGTTCATAATGATGTTGTTTAGCTTTCTTGCATCCATAATTATCAACGGACACGTGGCAAAATGTTACTACCTATACATTAAAACTAGATAGCTATGAACAGTTCCTGTCTTCCATCAGAGTCATAGCATGACTTTGAACTTGACCAGCATCTAATTCAGGGTTCATTGGTGGTGTATTCTGGGAAGCACTATTTCTCCTGCACAGTGGCCTCCTTGTCTTTCTGGACATTTGCAGAACCAGTGGCTAGGTGGTGCGATAAGTGAATGAAATATTTTCAGTGTTACAGTAAGAAGAAACTTGCATAGAAAAGTTTCTATATATTACATCTATTATATTTCAAAATACGAAGTGCCTTCTTGGTTCCTACTTGAATTCCATCAGAGTGATAAGGGAGACACTCAGACTTGTGTCTTTCAAATTCTGGGAACTCCTATTTTTCTGTTATCTATCTATCTCATTTGTCTACAATATTTTAATTGCTTGTAGCATCAAACCATGCTTTTATTGATTTCTATGTTTTATGCAGTCAGGGACATTATGCTAATACCTTTTGGCATAGATGAGTCCTTATGAAGTCCTTTGCATTAAAAACATAGGTAAATCCAATCCATCAATGGCCAGATACTAGTTACTACAGATAAATAGAACATCCATCATACACTTATTTAGGCAAAAGTTGATTATTATATTATTATAGAATACATTATTTATGTTGGTATCTGTCTGCAAAAAACAGTAATCTGATCACTGCAACTTTTACTTCATCAAATACATGGGGTTCTATAAATTCCGTCCATATCAGACAGTATTTGGACATTGCTGCAAACATGGCTGAGCTTCACTACAGGGCATTCAACTAAAGACAATAAAAATTTTCCTTTAAACTTAAGGTGACATGTAGCAGATGCTTTGATTTATATCCCACTCCCTACTGGCTTATTTTCAAGATTAATTATTCTTCCTTGGTGTAGCCAATGGCTTTACCCATAATATTTCTGTGTATCTGACTGCAAAGGCATTAATAAGCATACTTAATAAATCAGGTTCATTTAGGAATCATGCACGTCAGATGGTCTGTGGATTTGCTAATTAACAATGCTGCAAGCTCCAGATAGGAACCTCCAGAACCTGTTACAAGCAGCCTGGTGTTCAGGAAGATTAATCACTGGGCTACAAAGCTCAGATGATGAGAATGAGAATGTTCAGTGGAGAAATTAAATCTCTCCAGGCAAACTATAACTTGCATACTCTGTTTCCACAGTCGTCACTCACTTATTTGTTTATTTAAGACAGCAAATTACCATTCATGCCTCATCATAACTTGCTTACCAAGAGGTGAAAGAGCCCCATCCAGCTCTAACCACAGGCAGAGCAGGAGGGTTTGGGCACTGAGCTTAGGTCCTAACAAAATGTGTTCACAAGAGAGCATGTATTTGCTTTTTTTTTTCCCACAGTGAGTAAAAACTGACATAAAGCACCCGCTCAGTTTGTGAATATTGTAAGAATCCTATGCTTCCCACAGCATTATTTCTCTCATTCCTACATGTGCAGCAATGTACATTTAGCTAAAATAGCACAACAGTAACTTTGTAAAGAAGGACCTGAGAGTCCTAGAGAGCAGTGAAGTTGACCGTGATCCAGCAATATGCCCTTGTGGCAGAGAAAGCCAAGGACATCCTAGGCTGCATTAGAAAGAGTGGCCAGCAGGTCGAGGGAGGTGATCCTTCCCCTTTGATGCAGCACTGTGGAGGCCACACCTGGAGTGCTGAGCCCAGTATGAGGGACACATGAATGTACTGGACTTAGTCCAACAAAGAGACACAAAGATTATTAAAGATTGGAGTGTCATTTCTATGAGAGGCTGAGACTGTTCAGCCTGGAGAAGACACAGGTCAGGGGATCTTACTCATGTGCATAAATTACCTGAATTGGAGGTGTGGGTAGTGGAACTAAAGAAGACAGAGCCAGGCTCATCTCTGTGCTGCCCATTGACAGAACAAGACACAACAGGCACAAGCAGAAATACAGGAAATCCCATTTAAATTAAAGATTTTTTTTTCTTTTTTTACGGTGGGAGAGGTCAAACACTGGCACAGGATGCCCAGAGAGGCTGTGGAGTCTCCACTCTTGGAGATATCCAAGGCCCAACCGGACATGATCCTGGGCAATGTCCTGCAACTGCCCTGCTTGAGCTGGGTCTTGGACTAGACACTCTCCAGCAGTGCCTTCCAGCCTCAGCAACTCAGTGATCCTGAGCTCCACACAATGCAGCAGCTGTCTCCTCCTGGCCAGTATAACAGTTCCTTTAGCATACATATCATTGCAGATTGTTGTTAGGTGCTCTTTGGGAGGCAGAAGAGAGGGAAAAGGACCACATTAGAGGAAACAGACTTTTCTGGTCTTCTGATAAAAGTTACAGATTCAAGGTGCAAGAAAGACTCTTGTGACTTGTCAGCTTGTGTTATGCAGAAGAAAATAAGTATATTTTATAATTTTGTTGGGCAACTGTATAATTGATCTTTTGTTCTTTCCAAAGAGAAATACATCAGTGACTAATGGCTTGGGTCACATTATGTAGCAAAATTAAACACACAATAGTCTTAGTAGGAGCCATTTTTCTTCTCTTCTAATACTTATGACAAATGCTTCTGTGTCTAGCTGTAAGTAATTGATGAGTAATGCACTGAATTAACGGTAGCAATTTAAGATGCATTATAGCAATATCAATCAAGCGGTAGATATATGTGTATAAGAAAATTACAGGGGGTTCTTTCGTCCTCTATATTTTAAGATTTTACATAGCATCATATGTCCTGTAATCTCTCTAGGATTTCCTTTAGCAGCCTCATATCCTTAAGCTTCTATATAAGCAAGAGTTGTTGTGGAAAAAGGCAGGGCATCTGGACTCTGGCATAATGAAATTTTCTTTTTCTTCGAAGGTCAACCAAGTTCATTGCAGAAAGCCAGCCTAGCTGTTAGCCATTGAGAATATTATTCTATGACTACCATTCTTTCAAGAAAGCATGAAACCAGATGCCAGTTTCTGAAATGTAATGGGTTAAAAATTAGTAACAGCCTTTTCTTCCTCTCACTTTTTATAAAATAGTAGAGATTATAAGCAAAGAAAACATCTACATTCTCAGAGAGGACAACAGCGCAGTCATATTTATCATGTTAGTTTTCTCTGAGATGTGCAGCTTCCAACAAATTTCGTGTGCATGGAGGATAATGTGTGTCTGAAAGAACAGGTATTGTGGAACTGAAGAGCTTCTCCTGCATGAAGCATCAAAACCATCCTGAGTTAAAGATAATGCAAAGCTGTGTTTTCAAATGTACAAGTTCAGTTGAGAGAATTATTAAACAGAAAAGGAGAAACAACTTTAGTATTATTATTTAAGCTACAAAATTTACTGAAATACAGAATTCCCTAGGTATTGCAGGTTAAGCCTGGTGGCTTAGGAAAACTCAGCTTTAGTAGTAACTCTGAACAGACAGCAAAGATGACTACTCCCAATCTCCCTTTGAGAATTCAGATACATTTTTAACACTGAATAGCATTACATGGAAGTGAAAGATATATACTTCCTTTACCCCCAAAGGGGGCATGTAAAACCCCAAATTTTCCATGTTCTTTTTCAAGTGAAAACGAAACAATTCCCAAACCAAACCAAAGGATCCCTTTCTGCAGGGGTAGGACTAGATTCATCCTGATAGGTTGGGAGTGGCAAGAAAAGACTCTGTATCTTTGATCAGGAACTTCCCCAGCTCATGTTAAGAACTGGGGAAAACTTCCATGACTTAGTCACCTCCTAATTCTAACCTGCCCCAAATTAAGATGTTGCCTCAAACTCCTGGCTATAAACATGCCTTACTTTGCTACCATGTCTTCTTTCTTGTAGTCCTGTTGGTATACGTCAGACCTCTGTGTCTGTGCTTATATCACAAACAATTTGAATCAGTGACTAATTCTTCATTCATACCTTTGAAGGCCATAGGTTAGTGTTTATTCAACTGTGTGAGACATTGTCAGGCAATGTGTAACACAACTGAAGCAATAATCGTAAAAAGCTCCATGCTTTTCTGTACATGGAAACTTGCATGCAAATAAGCTAGCAAATGTAGGTAATGTGCTAAATTAAACAAAACCTTTTGGTTTCCTTTTGGTTGTAAATAAAAGCTACAGAGACAGCACAGCATAAACTGGCCTGTGCAATTTTCATAAAGATCAGTTGTCCTAATTAAAAGAGATTGAGAAACCCTGTGCTAGGTGATACTTGGACAATAAGGATGAGTAAATCAGTTCTGTTGATATAATTTATATTCTCAGTTAATGTGATTGTCTGTGAACTCCCCATAGTGAGTTTTTTAAGACGTGGTGTTTGCATAGGCTTTTGTTGTAAAAAGATGTCCAGCCATTAAAGCTGTGAGTTGAAGCTGAAGTTTAAACCGAGCCGCACAGGACAGGGAACAATGCAAGTGGCAGAATGAGAAGACTGGATCTTTGAGGCTTCTGAGGATTCTAGCTTCAGAGGAAGATGTGCTGTATTTTGATTATTATGCAAAGTTTATTAAAATAGGAAATAAAGCTTCAGAGGAAGACGTGCTGTATTTTGATTATTATGCAAAGTTTATTAAAATAGGAAATAAAGCAGAAGCCTTCTGTACTGCAAATGAACAGCACCTGTGGAGAGAACTGAGGAGCTTGTGTTTTCAGCATGTGCTGGTTTGGTCCAGGTATTTTTGTGTTCAGTATGAATGAACTTGCCCTGGAACATCAGTTCCCAGGTCAACAGATCATTAGAAACGCTCTGAAACTCTTGTGGCTCACTTGGGAAGAGCTGACAAGTTGCTATGCTGCACTGCTCAGTATACATTACTAGCAGTCCTTGGACTACACCCAGTCATCCTCTGATCACCGTTTAGCCACTGCTACTGCTCACTTTTCAGTTGGAGACTAGAGAAAATTTTAGGTTAAATGAATGTTTTGGATATATCCACACACATAAAGGCTAAAGGCAATGCTTTATCAACAGGTGTAGAGATTTGCTCTATACGTTGCAGAGTTAGAGTATATGGATTGTGTTTATGGGTTTATAACTACCTGATGGTAGTCACGAAACTGAGGTGCTCAGTGCATTCAGACAGGGTGAGAATGTCCTCTTCCCTTCATATGTTTCTTATTTTAAGAAAACAGATACTTATTTCATTGAGATTAGCTTCAGAAGTTTTGATTCTTAACAAAAAGATCAAGAATTAAGAAGTTAATAAAAGAGTTTCTTGTAAGAAGCTTAGCAATCAAAAAATAACATTCCAAATACAGAACACTTGTTCACATCATCAGCCATGTAATTCCCTCTCAGAAGTCTGAACTGGAGTGGATATAAATAATGGCTTGCTGTGGATACCTTGATGAACAATCAGGAGCAATTTTTTACAGGAAGCAAAATCTTAAGAGCACAAAAAAATCATCACGTTCAGTTCTGCTATTGTTACCATCATTATCATTACAAATCCTGTTTCAGTTGAAGAAGTGAAAGAAAAGTGAAGAGTAAAGAGAAGACAAGAAAATAAAGAACACTCCAGAAATCATCCCTAAGGAATGAAAAAGGAGAAATGGAGGAAAAGTGACAGTTCTGTTATTATTTAGGATAACAGGTTCTGGGAATTTCAGTTTAACTTTGAACCAGAAGTGGATAAAGACCAGGCATTGCCGTTCTCAGGATATAAGAAAAGCTGAAGGAAAATAAAGTCAAGTTTCAAAGTCAGGCATATATATATGTATACGTCATGTAATTTATGTATATGTAGACCAAAGATGTCTGTGAAAACTGGCTCCAAACACATGAAGCCAAATCAGGTAAACAACTGGTCATAAGCAAAAACCATATAACCTGTGTGTACACATGCACTTATATGTGTTCACGTACTCATGTTAACTCAAAGATTTACTTGCTTAGTCTGGACCCATGTAATCTCAAATCATACCCAAAAAGGTATGAAATAATGTATGAGAGAAAACATGCAGCGCCACTCAAAAATCAGCCCAATGTATGCTTATTAATGTGTAACTGGAAATCCTCAATGACTGATGCAAAAAATGTAGACACTGAAGACTGTAAGAAGCATCTTGCTGGTAGTGCAAATGTGACTGTATTGTGAAAATGACCAGCTGATTTGGAAGATTTGAATAGAATAGTGTGCAAAACATGCTACCTAGTATTACAAAACAGAACAGTATTAAGGTAAGGTAGTAATAGTAGGATAGAAGAAGAAAGTATTATGGATGGTTCAGATAAGACTTGGGAAGATCACTTAGCTGTGGTCTCTCTGCCTCTGTTATCATCTATTAAACAGTAAAATAAAACCTCTTTTGTTTTACTTGGCTATTTAGATGATCTTTAGCTTTTTGTTACTGTGGATTTGTACAAGACTAGCTGCTGTTAGCTATGCTGGTACTCAGCGTAGCTGTATCCCCAGACCAAGTGGTGGTCTTTCATTAATCTTGAACTTCACCTACTGCACAATTCCTTACTATGTCACTTCTTAACTTCAACTTCATGTACAACAGATCACTTCCTGTTTTGAAGTTTTTATGTCCAGTGAGAGCCCAAAATGGCAAAAGCAGAAAACATCCAGCTAAAGGAAAAAATGTTTGGGTTTTTTTGCAATTGAGGCCTCAGCCCATTTGCTGACAGAGGCTTGCTGCCTCATCTAACAGGACAGTGCCTTCACCATCTGAGAGCAACAAATTCTGTTCCTCATGTTCACTGGAGTCACACCGTAACCCAAAACTCTGCAATATGCATATATTATACAAGCAAGGTACATCAGCTATAATCACACACATGAATTCATAATTTAAGTACAGAATAAGGCCTCGTAGAAGCATAGGTCTTCTGTTCAAGACCATTAACTCTAATGAAAACGCACATTTTTCATCAGGCTCTAATAGCCTGCTGCGAAGTAAGGCAACTACTGTGCAGTGTTTGTAGAAACAAATTGCTAATCAGTCAATAAGGACCTTTACTGTGCACTCTGCTACAGCTAGCTTTTAAGCATTTTCAGCTACATTGAATTATTTTAACTCATTGAATTGTTACTTAGTGAAAATGAAAATATGCTTTATTTATAGTGTATTCAACATGGCAATGCAGAGTGAATTTTGCATGTTGACTCCATTTTGTTAACATTTATACAAGAGATTTATTATCACTTGGATTTGCCTCATGACTTCTTTCCTAGAGTTTGAAAAGTTTTTATTTTATACTGAAAGCTGGTAATGAATTGAATCAATCATTCTTTTACAAATAGATTTTATAATTCCATTATGAGTGCCCCATGCACCCTAAATCTTAATGACAGGAGCTGTTGTTACTGGAGCACAAAAGCCTGCTGATCACTGTTGAGTGAATTTTTCACGCAGAAGAAAATTGCAGGACTAGGATCGTACATACAGGAGTGTGGGCATACATATATGTGTGGGCATATATACATAACTGTATATGAAATCACATAATTAATCTGGGCTTTTTTCACTGTTAAGAAATCAACTTTGATTGTTTACTTTCTACATCTGATCAGATTAACTCATGTGATGCTAGACACAAAACAGAACTGAATTGTAATTTTTCAATCTGAAATGTGCAATAGTTGCTGCATTTCTTTTAGCAAGAAATTAGAACAACTATAGCAGTCCTTGATGGGTATGAATTGATGAAGCTCCACCATTTTATGACAAGTGAGAATATGATATAATATAAAACAGTTGGGGTTCTATAAACAGAATGTGAAGAAATTCCATATTTCTATAACTAGTGATAATATTAATGTCAGCAGGCAAATTTTGGACTAAATGCAGAGAGTATTTTAAAGGAGATGGAATTTTTAGCTGGGGACAAGAAGTATGGAATTTGAGGGAAAGCCAGAGAGTGAAATATAGGTATCTTGGAAACTAATGCTGGGAACTGGAGAAATATGATGATTGTCTACAAACATTTGAATGTATCAGAATTAAGGATTAGTCTTATTTTTAATATATTATATAATTATATATATTATAATAAGTTCATATATATATTTATATATAAGTTTTATTTCATATTCTCTTATATATTCTATATATTATATTTACATAATATAAAATATATATATTTATAAACATATATAATTAATAATGTTTGATCTTCAGATAAGCTTACATGACAGACAAATTACTAGTAGGAAATGGGGTAAATCACTAAATATGAAAAATACCCTTTTAAGATGAATGCAAGGAATCTTAGATGTCTTTATTTTCAAGCAACATTCCCAGCTGGATGTCTCAGATATGTTTCATACTAAGGAGGAAGAATAGCCTTATGAATATTTGTGCGACACATATTTGTTTATGAAATAATTTCACCATTATGACTGCATAGCAACCTGAATGATTAGCTTGAGAAATATCTGATTCTCGACGTTATGGTGTTGTATGTTGATGTCATGTATTGGATTAGACTATTTATTACAAAGCAACGTTCTACATAGTTATCAACAAAAGAGGGTGTAAACCTTTGCATAAAACAAATGGAAACCAGATTGCAAAAGCTAAAGGTAAAATGCTTTTGTGCATTTTTTCCTTGTGAGTTGTAACTGTGTTTTGTAAAGCAGTTTAGGAGCTTTGTGTTACAGCATGATAAATGGCGTTATTACGTTGGCTGGATGGATACTATCAAATTAGTGTATCTAATATCTTCTGCTCAATCTGGCAGAGCTATGGGATGCATGTAAACCCCATTTCAGTAAAGGTGGCTCATATGATAGGCCTTTGGAAAAGCATTTAATTTTTAAGCACTGACAAGTTAATCCTAGTATTCTGAGAAGCACGCATGCTAAGAGGAATTGTGAAATAACTCCTTGTTTTGGAGTGAAGGATACAAGCAGGCTAGTTAATGCTTCACGGTTTTAGAACTGAGGGGGATAACAAGATGATGTGAAAGCCTGGTAGTTGGCACCTTGTTATATTAAGGAGTCTGGAAAAGAATTATTAACACATGGCTTTTACAAACTATCCCCTTTTCCTTTCATTCCTTCATACTCTCATACGTACTCAAGAGTGCACCCAGCAAAAGGAAATCAGACCAAGGAGCAACAAATCAAAGATTACTTTGACTCTTGCTGTGCCCTATTTAATAGGTTTTAAAGCAGTATCTGAAGCACTGCTGGACCTGCTTAGATCTGTATTTCTTTTGCTCAGCCATGTGTGTCCACGGCAATGGCACTGCCTATTAGTTCTGTAAATGAATTTAGTGTGATGAACTGCAGATACCACATGTCAGGGTGGTAGTAGCCATAATCCATTAAACCAAGTGCACTTGTTCCAGTATAAGTATTCCCACTGGCTTGTCACAGTTGAATCTTTCTATACTCTTAAATATGTTTTCTATACTTTAAAAACTCAGTTTTATCATAGTGTTCTCTTTGCAAAGATTGATTTTTCACTTTAACTTCTCCATTCGCTAGGGGTTTTACTCCAAGCTGATGAATCTGAAGAGGTTGCACTGCGTCCATGTGATGAACAATGTATTCTGTCCAACAGAATGAACCAGAAAGAGAATAACATCTGCAGTTCCAGCCTTTGGGAGGTCAACTTTTGTGAGTTCAGATCAACAGTCATGTTATAAGAACAGCCTCACTCTCAACTGGATTTGAAAGAAACCCAAGGGACTAGATATAAGGAAGAAATTTTTTACTATGAGGGTGGTGAAACACTGGAGCAGGTTGTTCAGAAAGGTGGTGGATGCCCCATCCCTAGAAACATTCAAGATCAGGTTGGATAGGGCTCTGAGCAACCTGACCTAATTGAACATGTGACTGCTTATTGCATAGGGGGTTGGACTAGATGACCTCTAAAGGTGCCTTCTAACCCAAACTATTCTATCATTTTGTATGTCTATGACCTGACTGGTATGGCTACATCTCACATCTCAGTATTGCTGAGAGACTCTTGGAGATCTTGTGAAATTTATTTTTTTCCAACTAGTCATATTGTCCTTGCCCTCTGCCTATCCACAGTCTTCCTTCTTGGGTAACAGCCCTTGCTTTAGCTCTGGGGATAACAGAAGGGGATTAAATTTAGAGGTAGCTGAAAGCAACCTTGCCGCAGCAAAAGATTTCATTAGCTTAGGCAGTGAACTCTGCAGCTACATCTAGATTGCTTTTGTTACTATACCCATTTTCTTTTTAGGCTATCTGAAATATTTCTACATATCGCCACATTGTTCAAAATAGGCTTATTTAGAGCAACAGGTGTTGGTGACGCTTTGTTAGAGCTCTGAATGCATGAAGGTGATCTCATTTTCCCAACAATACACTACAAATGAAGAGCTATTGCCAGACCTATGTCTCGACTTCCCCTTGGGAGTGAAGCCAACAGGTTGGAAGGCAGAGGAATACAAAAATTTTGCTGAGGAATATAATTCTGTTTGAGACAGACACTAAAGTGTTCTAATGGTCTCTTAACTCGTGACTACCTGACAAACAGAAATCCAACCATAAAAATGAAAGTAAAGAGAGAGCAACAATTCTGTACCTCATTTTTCTCAGGTATCTCATCGAGGGGTGGCTGACTTTCTCAGAGCTAAATCTGTTACTTCCTGGGAGCTGAGGCAAAACATGCTCCTGCTCTAATGACACTGCTGTTCTTTGGAAACCTGCTGTGGTCAGTGCAACATCCATCACTTGTTCTGGTTGTCTAGGGTGAATTATTGGGATGCTTCTCTTCTCTGGAGATTCTGCATGATCTCACACTCACCCTAAGACTCCCAGGGCAGCGTTTAGATCATAACAGTACAGAAGTTATGTTGGTTTCTCTCACATTGAAAAAGCTCTGGCTCACCCTTCTTTCCACTTCACAGTGGAAAAAAAACCCCACCAGCTTTTCTAAGCTGCTCTCTTCGTGCATACAGAGCCTCTCTGGAGCTCTGTACCACAGAGACCCAAATGTTGGATCACTCTCTTCCCCTCAGCTGTCTCATCTTCTGCAGGACAAGTAATACGAACAACGGACTCATGTCTTTTGAAGAGCGCTATATACTTCTAAAACAGCCTTGGGCCTATTTAATTGTAAAAATTATACATAAGCACTCATAGAGAAATTTGTCAGCTTCTGCTGACAGGTCCTGTACTATGACAAAATACCGCCCATTATTGGGTTTGAGATGCCTAGCAGAAACCAGAGCCCCTCCATATCACTAGGCCCAAGGCACACTGCAAATTTCCAGTAAAATACTTGCAAGTGGGCAGAGTGAAATGCACAGATAAACTGCTAAACCAGTTAGTGAACACTCAGCAGAATGCATTAGGACTTTTTTTCTTTTTTTGGTAGAAAATAGATTTTGGATTGGTAACTCTGGATTCCAGCTGCTGGGCAGCTGTATCCCACTATTCTGGAGAGCAACATGCCAGTGCTCTGCTGTTCACCACACTGCCTGATTAGTGGGAAAGCTATGGGGTAGTCCGTTATGAAGTGAAACTCATGACTGTGATGGTCAAGAAACCATGTCTGGCAGGGGGCAAGCCAGACAAGTGCAATCAATGCTCATTAGTTTGCTGAGACCTAAAAGACTAAGACTTACTGGAGATACTTGGCACTTTCTGTAAGAAAGTTCAGTAAGGAGAAACAATTTAAAGAAGATGGAAGGCCTGGCACACCACCAGCTGGCTCTCCAAATGCTTTGGGCAGCTATCAAATGGCCACAAGTTCTTACAGAAACCAAATTCCCCAGCCTTTAAAGGACATATTGTTTAAGGATATGCTATCTGGGTCAGAGCCAATAAGCACATCCTTTTTCTCACCATGACTGAGCGGTGACTGTGCACTCAAGTACCTCCCAGGGTTCTGGGTCCTCAGCTGTCTGAAATGGGACTAAGAAAAGAGTATGTCATGTAACCACCTATTCTGAGCAATTTGCCTCCCTGTCTGTAGAAACAGTTCATGGTGGAGTGGAAGAAGGCTGTGTGCCTGTCTTGCTCATAGATATGCAGCAGTTGATAAGGGCAAAAGCAGCAGCGCGCAGATGTTTGAAAGCATTCCCAAGCCCATCAGGTGAAACACAGCCAATGGGAGCAGAAGATTAAATAATAAGTATAATATGCTTTAATGGCTTATTCAACTTCTATTTACATATAGGAAAACATAAAACAAAACCACAAGTTCAAGATACAACCTTTAATGGTGAATACTATTTACAGGGGGGAAAAAATGAATAAGAGGAATGAACACAGTGAAATAATGTTATCCAGATGCTGTCTCCCTAGGCACAGCAATGAGCTCAGTGCTGGACTTTTATTGAAAATACACATACATACTTTCATCCCAAGGGAACCTCTAACCCGATGAAAATACAGATTATTGCTTCTCTCCCAATTTCTAGTGCTTTGAGCAATAAAGATTGCTAATAAAGCCAGTGCAGTTCCTTTGGCTCTTTCAGTCTGACCTCAGCATTGAGAGTCAGTAAAATTTTAGGTGCTAGCTTTTTCATTTTTATTTAAAGCAAGCAGGTAATGAAATTTACTGTCTCCTGTGCAATTTATGGCTGAAATAGTTTTTGCTGTCAGGGAAAGAAAACATCCAGACCACATAGCATAAGATCAGAACTCCTTTACTTAACTGAGTAGCACAGAGAAGAACTGAAGTGATTCACTGCAGCAGAACACTGTAAATATATCAGGATGTAATCTCCAGTCTCCCCAGATCAGAGAGGTATCTAAAGTGTTACAGATCCAGTTTATCTCTGCTGTCCCTCGTTCAAGATCTTGCATTAGGCAAGCAGACAGCACCTAACTCTTCTCTCAGACATACTCACAAATGAATACAAAGTCTTCTGGTTTGATTTTCCAGCACCTGGGAATGTGAAAGCTCTCTATACAGTAGTGACCTGTGGGACTCCTTATTCAAAGCCAGCTTTAGCAAACTCCATCATTCGTGTTTTAGAGTACTGCTCAGACCTCCTCTTTCTGCGGTATTGCTCAAAGCTGCTCAGCATTCTTCTGCAACATGAACATACCCCAAGACCCTGGCCTCTGTGCCTAAAATGACAGCTGTCCAGAAGAAGAGCATGGTGGGAAAGGGTAAATCCATAGTTTTATTGCTATTTCCATGGTGACCAGTAGTAGTGGTTGAGGTATTGCTTGCTCCACCTGATGAGATTTTACTCTTCCTAGTGACTTCATGAGTAGAGAGCAAACAGGAACATCTTTAGCCACTCTGAGCAGACCCATTGGAGTTTTAGGGGTAACTCATTTGAGTTTTATGAGGGGATATAGTAATTGCCATTTTTAGCTTCTTCCAGTATAAGTGTGGGGACTGCTTTCTTTGCTGATCTGTCCTCTCTAAGGGGAAGAAGAATTTAACCTTCAGGACTTGTTGAAAGCCCTCTGGAGTTTCTTGCACTGTAGATCTTCATTTTCTTTTCTTTTCTTTTCTTTTCTTTTCTTTTCTTTTCTTTTCTTTTCTTTTCTTTTCTTTTCTTTTCTTTTCTTTTCTTTTCTTTTCTTTTCTTTTCTTTTCTTTTCTTTTCTTTTCTTTTCTTTTCTTTTCTTTTCTTTTCTTTTCTTTTCTTTTCTTTTCTTTTCTTTTCTTCTTTTCTTTCTTTTCCTTTTCTTCCCATCAGTGTTTCTTAAGGTTTAGGGTCTTTTTTTCCAGGGTAAAATATGTATAGATACATATATATACATGTATAAACATATGTACATCCACATACACATGCATTGTACTTAAAGGCACATGTGTTTCTGGCCGCAGTGAGCAGCAGACCAATGAATATTGATAGGAAAGAGGCATAGAGATCTTTTCTGTGCTGGAATCTGTCTACCCCACAATTAGGGGTGTAGTGACTTTCTGAAGTGGAGGCTACATTCAGATTTCTCTTTTTCTTATTTTCCCTTCATGCCCTCCTTAGGAATAGTGAATTTCTACCTTACCATCAGGCTGAGCAGGCAACGTTTAAGCTGTACACACTGATGACTTACTGTGGTAAGTAACACTGTCATTCATCTGCTTCAGTGTTTGCCCCAGGTCCATTTTAGAAACTAATTTGAGATATGCTGTCTTGAACAGTTAATTAAATCTGGGAGGCCATGCAATTTGCCCAGCAATATTTTAGGAAGGTCTGTTAGCACTGGTTGTTGAGGGAATAGGCATCTTTATAGTACATAAAGCAGAGATGAAGTCAGAAGTAATCCAAGGACCCTGGTGTACTACAGCACTGTTTATTGGATCAGCAAACAGATATCAATAACTCATTCTGCAAAAGATAGCTGGGTAATGATCACATTTTTCTCAAAACTGGGAGAGGGATGTGTACCTTTGCCTGGGTAACAGAACTGTTATCTCTGTATCAGAAACACGAAACAGGGGGAAGCAGGGCAACCCTAAGGTTCATTTCATGGACTCACTTTGAGAAACTGGGATTTCTCTCCCACTACAATCCTGCTAATTTCTTTATTTCAATGGTCGTTGTAATATCCTTCCACAGAAATGCAGAAGAAGAGAGAGGAAATACAGTGCTTTCTTTTCAGAATTACCTGCTGCTTATGCTTCTTGCACAACTTCCTATTGAAATTACATGAAACTTGCAGACTGATGGAGACTGTCAGTACTAGCAGAGGTCTCTGCACTGGGAGGGTGTGCTTTTTTGACAGCCTGTGATTCCCCCTTCTTCACAACCAGGACTTCTGTCTTTAAAGGGTCACTTTGGCAAATTGTTGAGAAAGGTGTTCAGGTGCAACCTTATCCAGAACTTTCAAAACTGGTAAAAGAGTGGGTTTCTCTTCTCGTGTGTGGACAATCTTCCTTATAACAATGAGCTGATGCATGAGACACTTTCAAATCAAACACCTTTAGTAAAAGAAATCTAAGCTAATTTTGAACTCGCAGACACACTTTTCCCCTAACACTTTTAAGATATGGATTTCATTTGTACATGGCATACTTGGGGAAAAAGCCTTCACTACCACTCTTCCATTATGATGTTAGAAAAATTGTTTAAAAAAACAACCCTTGAATACAAATTGCCACTTTAAATCAGCTACTCACTGGTAACCAAATTAAATAAATCAAAATAAATGCAAAAATAAAACTAAACCTCTCAGTTTGGTAAGAATAAAAAATACCCTACAAATATTTTTGCACATCTGAACAGGGAAAGTGTTATATTTGATTGAAGCAAAAGAAAACGCCTCACCAGTCTGCAGCATGCAGAAAGCTGAACCATTATAGCTGAACTACTTGAGAGAATCTCACATATTCTGCACAGTGGCTTAGCAAGATATGTTGCTAGTCCTACCTTGAAAGATAGCTCTATGAAGCCAAGAGTTGCTTAATCTCCTTTCCCAGAAGTCCATCACATTACAAGGTTTCAAGAAGGTCTTTCATGCTATGCTTCAGCCAGCATCGGTGTACTTGGCGTCTAGATGGTGAGATTTTTGGCTCTGGGCATAGACAAGAGAGAAGGGGAGAACATAAGCTCCCCTGTGGCTTTCTAGATCTAATTTGTGAAAATATGAAGATGTAAGAAAGCACATTTTCAAATCAAATATAGAGGTTTGACACTTGGCTATTCCCGTGTCCCAGCCCTGATAACACAGAAGGAATATTAATGTTTCTTTAGACTATGAATTGCTGTGCTTGATTTTAGAGACCTGGACTTGGGTGCTTTCTCTGGGGAAGCTATCTACGTATTTGCACCTTATGTGCTGTGAAATATATTATTTAAGCAATTTATGTAGGAAGTGCTATTATTAAGGAATGTAGTCTTTCATCAGGATTTTAGTATTTAACACAATAGACAACATGTACCATCCTTGTTAGTTAGTCCTATTCCACCACCAGGAAAGCAAAACAGATATTCATATTTAGGAAAAGCTGGCCCTGAATATTCACTTGAATGTCCAAGTATGAACACTGAAAGCTCTGTATCCACAGTGGTCTTCTGTATTTCCCTTTTATCTTTATTGATATTGGTGTTAAATGGATGGTTTGGGGATATTGAAACTGCAGAACTGATTCATTACAGTGACTTCCTACCTCAGGCAGCAGCAGCTTGAATTTAAGGCCATTCTCCCCTCCTCTGAAGCAAAATGCATACATGAAATCAGATCAATGTCCACCTCTCCCATTTACAATAATTCATTTAGTTACGTTAATAAGAGCTATCTATTTGATTTGTCAAATTGCATTACAGAGCCTGATGGAGCTGAGAGGAATTATCTTGTCTCCTGTCCTAGTGCCTGGCTGCCAAATCAGGGGGATGGAGGTTAAAATCAGTTTTGCCATGGCTCATTTATTCCTGCTGTGCTGGTTTATTCCATTTAGCTCTAAGTAGGATGAAGGGGGATAAACTGCATCCAATTTGCTCTGTACTTGGTATAGTCTTCAGCCCTGTAATGACTTAAGAGCTACAGGTACAAGTAGCAGAGCCACAGTGAGCTCTTTCAGGTCACGAACTCAGTCAGAATAACTACTTCTAAGTTGTATGCTGGACTTTTGCCTAGCGAGTGTGAAAACAGCTCCCACAGTTAGTCAGTGATAGGTCTCCAGCTGGAGCACATGATTGAAATGGTCATAAAAGGAGTTTGAAAGCTAAAAAAGTAGGAAACACTGGTGTGAAAAAAATAAGAATGCATCTACACGCAATGTTGCTGGCAATTTAAGAAGTCACAGAGAAATCAGCTGGAGGAACAGAGACAACAACGCTACTGTAAAACAGCACTTTTGTTTTCTTGGTACTTTTTCTCTCTGCAATGCATGTTTGTGCCCACAGTGGTGTTCACGTGCCCATTTGGTAGATTGCCCACTCCCATGTTTTGTTTTGGGTTTTTATCTTTTTTTTTTGATCATCTGACTTGGTTCTCTTTGTAGACAGAGCAAACTTTGACAGGATACCATACAACCCACAGCAATATTGTGAAAATTACAGTATGTTTTAGCTCTTTTAGTCTTTTGTCTTTTAGTGCAAGACACTTGACTATACCTACGAACTATAGCCTAGCCATCTCTACAGTGTCGCTGCATCACCTAGCATGAAACAGGGGAGCCAGTGACTATCTGCTTGCTTCTATGTGCCTGCAGTGCCTGTGAGATGCTGACTGTATGGAGATCTAGCAAGGGGATCAGACATCTGCTTTTTTGGCTGATGGCAGAGCCCAAGGAAGGTAGGTATCAAGCATTGAGGCTGAGCAATGGTGAGATGCTGAACTGAGGCTTCACTGTGATAAATGGCTAGCAGACAGCAGGACAATGTGTAGCATGGAAATAAAAGGAAAAGCATTCTGAGCTGTGGGTCTGTTGTCTATCTATAGATAAGGGATGATAAAGAAGAGAAAGAGCCAGGCATACACTTAGGCTACAATTTGATAGACATATTCTGTTCAGTTCATGTTTCTTTCCTTAATGCATAGCAGCTTGGGCAAACGCAAACCCCCTTTCTTGCCCTGGCCTAATGGCTACACACAGCTGGGATTTTGCATTGAAGCCCCGCGGCCATTCCCCATTTTCTGCAGGAGGCAGTCTTCCCTTTCCCAAGGCCAGTTACTAGGTAAGAAAGATTCACAGAATCACAGAATCACAGAATCCCAAGGGTTGGAAGGGACCTAAAAAGATCATCTAGTCCAACCCCCCTGCAAGAGCAGGGTAACCTACAGTACATCACACAGGAACTTGTCCAGGCGGGCCTTGAATATCTCCAGTGTAGGAGACTCCACAACCCCCCTGGGCAACCTGTTCCAGTGCTCTGTCACTCTTACAGTAAAGAAGTTCTTCCTGATGTTAACGTGGAACTTCCTATGCTCCAGTTTACACCCATTGCCCCTTGTCCTATCACTGGATATCACTGAAAAAAGCCTAGCTCCATCATCCTGACACCTACCCTTTACATATTTGTAAACATTGATGAGGTCACCCCTCAGTCTCCTCTTCTCCAAGCTAAAGAGACCCAGCTCCCTCAGCCTCTCCTCATAAGGGAGATGTTCCACTCCCTTAATCATCTTTGTGGCTCTGCGCTGGACTCCTTCAAGCAATTCCCTGTCCTTCTTGAATTGAGGGGCCCAGAACTGGACACAATATTCCAGATGCGGCCTCACCAAGGCTGAGTAGAGGGGGAGGAGAACCTCTCTTGACCTACTAACCACTCCCTTTCTAATGCACCCTAAGATGCCATTTGCCTTCTTGGCCACAAGAGCACATTGCTGGCTCATGGTCATCCTCCTATCCACCAGGACCCCCAGGTCCCTTTCCCCTTCACTATTTTCCAGCAGGTCAACCCCCAACCTGTACTGGTACATGGGGTTGTTCTTCCCCAGATGCAAGACTCTACACTTGCCCTTGTTAAATTTCATCAAGTTTCTCCCCGCCCAACTCTCCAGCCTGTCCAGGTCTCGCTGAATGGCAGCACAGTCCTCTGGTGTGTCAGCCACTCCTCCCAGTTTTGTGTCATCAGCAAACTTGCTGAGGGTGCACTCAGTTCCCTCATCCAGGTCATTGATGAAAATATTAAACAGCACCGGTCCCAGCACCGACCCCTGAGGAACTCCACTAGTCACAGACCTCCAGCTAGATTCTGCGCCATTGACCACAACTCTCTGCCTTCTTCCTTTCAACCAGTTCTCGATCCACCTCACTACTTGATCGTCAAGCCCACACTTCCTTAGCTTATCTATGAGGATGCTGTGGGAGACAGTATCAAATGCCTTACTGAAATCAAGAAAAACTACATCTACCGCTCTACCATCATCCCTCCACCTAGTCACTTCCTCATAGAAGGCTATAAGGTTGGTCATACATGACTTCCCCCTCATAAAACCATGTTGGCTGTTCTTAATGACCCCCTCATCCTTGATATGCCTAGTGATGGAGTCAAGAATAAGTTGTTCCATCACCTTTCCAGGGATGGAGGTAAGGCTGACCGGTCTATAATTACCCGGGTCCTCCTTCTTGCCCTTCTTATAGATTGGTGTGACCTTTGCCATCCGCCACATCTCAATTTAAAAATTACCAAGGCTTAATGCACCACCCTGAACATCTCATGGAGCAAGTGAATCATCAAGTCCCTGGACTGCTGAGCAGAAATGAAAAAGAAAACAAAACCAACTCACGTTATACAGGCTAAACTGACCCTTGGAGGAACTATTGTCCATATTGAAAGATATTTAGCAGGATGCTCACAGAACAAGCTTTTAAACATATCTCATTTGTGAGGATAACTGGATTTGTAAAGAGAACTTGAAGACACTTGAAATATTCCAGGTTAACAGTTTTCATCACAAACATATACTGAGTTGATTAACAGAGAGGCACACATGCAGATTTTTAGCATTAGATGTTCAAGGGTTTATAAACACTTCCCAGAAGCCAATAAAAAAATAAATAAATCTGTGTTTAATATGTTTTCTTCCACAGAAAGAATTAAGATCCAAGATGATAATATTGTGCATTTATAGTGTTAGAGAGGTAACAAAAAGTCAGTGGTTTAGTGGATGCTGTATATCTGACCAGGCATGATTAAATTTTACAAACCAAACACTACCCACTTGCTTAGCTGCTGCAGAAACATCCAAGATTTATAAAAGCCGTATTTGCAGCTGAAGACCAAGTGAGATAAAAGACTGCAAAAGAAGCAGAAAACCTACTTTGTTTGAAAAGTTTGCATTCTCATCTTTTACAGGAATGACTAGAAAAAACAAAATGTTGCTTTAGGTTAATATAATCTCCGTTTTGCTCAGTCTTGCTTTGGTGCATGTTGCATTGTGTGATAGCAAACATATGATGAGCTTAGCTGGATGCTAGGCCTGAAGAGAAACATAAATGCGTGATTCCTCTACCATTCACTTTGTCTGTCCCCAGGCAGGTATTCAGGTTTTAGAAGAGATGAGCTCATTAAGATTTCTGCTTCTTAAAAGCCCCTCAGGGAGACATTTGTCTGTTTCCCATTCTGTATTTAAAGTCTGTAACTGCAAAATGCGTTGCGATGTCCTCATTCAGCTATCAGCATAGTATCAATATCTTGGATTTATAACACACATATCTCCCCATGGGTGGTTAATGTTGGTTGATGAATCATCTTTGGAAATCAAACAAATAATTACAGATCTTCTAACAATAAAACCACTTATGGTTGCATGACAGTTTATTTGCTTTAACGAAATTGCTCTTTTAGTTGTTTACTGGTAAAATTTGCTTGAAAGCCAAGGTCTTTCTGAATCTACTGTTCGCATATGCAGATCACCCATGAATAGCAGTCGTAAGGAGAGTTGGAGAGCGGCTTAGAAAAACAGATCCATGAGAATAAAATAACCAAAATCAGAAACCATCTTGGAAAATGCCTGCAACACAAGGATTTGGCAATAAACTTTTTAGGAAAAAAAAAGAAAAAAGCTTTTGGTCGCAAGAGAAGCTCTGAACACAATTCTGTTATCATTTTAAAATAGTGCACAAGGCATATAAATGCCAAGTATATTTGTCTCATGGTATTGCACTTTGATAATCAAACTGCTTGATTAGTGGTCTCCTGTGTCAGATGATATTTTCAGGTGGAGAATATACAGTTTCCTAAGAAATGTAAACAGAAAACTAACTTGAAAAAAAACCCAACTTTATACAAGAAGCATTCCAATTTTCCTATCTTTAAGAGCACAGTATACGTCCAGGACTTTCAATATTAAAGAATTTGAAAGCAGAAAAAAGGGACGTGAAAGCATTTTACCATGGACTTGGAACAAAACAGCTATTTAAAATGAGTAATAAATCTGGGCTTGTAGAGGGCAAGAAGATGAAGATGCACGAACCTGTAATAAAGAAGGTTGTGAGAGTGTAACTTTCCCCTGGATGTGAGTGAAGCACTTAGCTAGCATTAAAATGGCCATCTCAAAGTTTTAAGCAGCTTTGTCTCCTTACAGTACTGGAATGTGGGAAGGTACCTCTAGTAATATCCATTGATGGGGAAACTTAAGATGCAGTATTTACATGAACAGAAAATAAAGGCCTCAAGTATATGTGACAAATAATAACCTTTTTATGCAACATGACAACCCACATCTAGAACTCAATTCCTGATGCCACAGGTTCTCAGTACTATGATTTGTAGTTCTGGAAGTGCCCTTCAGAGCATCTCCTTTTGTCAAACTTTGCAACAGTTTGCTTTTGCAGCTCTGCCTAAGGTGAGCTGATGAATTCATTGTGTCCCATTTTGCATGATAAATAAGTTTTTTGAAACAGAGCTGTACTGTTTGTATTGCTCTCTGTCCAATTTTAGTGACTCAGAAGCCTTTTTTCAGATCTGTGATGAGTCTCTGTAAGCTGTCTAAATGGCAGAGTATATAAGGTAGGATGGACGTATAAATTGCTTTATTTCTTCTGTGTAGTGATGTCGGGCATTGTTTCAACAACTTGCAGGGTCTTGCTTGTGCCTTAAGAAAATCAGATTTTAAATATCCATCCAATTTGAGCTAACAATCCATTCGTGTTGCCTGCTGAGAAATAGACTTGCTTGTATCTAAGTGGTGTAGCAGGTCACTAACTCCCATTGGACTCTGGGTGCTTCATTCTGCTGCTTACCCCTGTTTTCCAGCTCAGAGGGTTGAGTACGTGCAGAACAACTTGTCTGACTATTCAAGACTGAGGCATTGAAGAAGGCATTGAGTACCTCATCCTTTTACTCATCCTTTGTCACTATGTTTCCCCCGCATCTAATAAAGTATGGAGATTCTCCTTAGCCTTCCTTTTGTTGATAATGTATTTAGAGAAACATTTTTGATTGTCTTTTATGGCAGCAAACTGATGAAGTTCTAGTTGGGTTTTGTCTGTTCTAATTTTCTCCCTGCATAACCTCATGACATCCTCGTAGTTCTCCTGAGTGGCCTTCCCCTTCTTATAAAGGTCATAAACTCCCTTCTTCCCTTAGTTCCAGCCCAAGCTCTCTGTTCAGCCAAGCCAGTCTTCCCCACTGGCTCATCTTTCTGCACATGGGGACAGTGACAGCCTGCTCCTGTGCCTTTGAGATTTCCTTATTGGAGAATGTCCAGCCATCCTGGACTCCTTTGCCCTTCAGGTCTGCTTCTCAAGGGTTGTTGTCAACCAGTCTCCTAAACAGGCCAATGTCTTCCTTCTGGAAGTTTTGCTGACCCTCTCCTTTCTTCAGTGTCAATTTCAAGTGCCCCTGATTCACTCAGAATTATTTTGGAATTGTTTTACAGAGACAAGATTAACTTAGACCTGCCTGAGACGTTAGCATTTGTCAGAGCTCATTAGTATTAGTATGGTCAACAAAAGCACTGCAGAAACTAAACTAACCCTCCTCAAACCCTTTTATGAACTGCAGGTGGCAGCAATATAATTTGCCAATCAGTTCAAGTAATTGCCGAAAAGGACCAATATGCATCAGGAAATTTTATTTATTGGAAGCAAGACCTTCAGCATCTAATATTTTTCATTTTCCCCTGCACTGACCTTGCATTGGAGATTTTGACTGTGACAAGATCAGAATTGATGGTGGTGATTTGCACTTCATTCTCCCTCTTGATTTCACTTTGATGTCTATACAAAATGATTGACTTACTTGAAAAGTATTTCTTCTTCAGTTGGGTCTTGGAGAGTGAAGACAAATAATCACTCTCTGGTATGTTTTGCACCAAGTTTTTGTTCTAACAGCTTTTCTCTGAAGAGAATATCTGTGTATCATCCATATTATTTTGGAGGAAAAGGATTGCAGTAATGTGACAAAATACTTAAATTGTGTGTATATTTACACACAGTATGCTTACCATGGAATTCCCGACAGTTGCTGGAAAGGTATTGCTGGTATTTCACTTACACTTATTGCTCTTTGGATAATTTAAAAAATCTGCAAGACATGGAACTACAGAATGAGAAGTCTACGAATTTGCAAAGTTTATGAATTTTTGTTCTGTTATTATAAGCCAATATATTTCAAATATTCCATGTTTCAAGTCTTTTAAAAATACCTTAAAATATACGTGGGTTCAAACTGTTTAAGTTCTTTATCTATGTATTTACAAGCTTATGTCTAAGAATGCAATTTACCACTGCACTGTTCTCAGAACTGCTTCAGTGTTCTAGACAGCCATTCACGTGCAAAACTCAAGCCAAGGTCTACCAAGAGAAAACATTCAGTCCTAGCCAGTTGGGTAACCAATCTGGGAACCATGCGAAAAATGCTATCGCATTTGGGGTTTGAGTTTTGTTTTGTTTTGCTGTTTGGTTCCTTACATGCATATGAAAAACCCTGTTAACATTAGAGTTATGCACTACAAAAGCCAAGGAAAGGTTGTTTTCTAACACAAGATTAGTATTAACTTGTGATACTGGCAGCATATGTTTGACAGGCTGACTAGGACATGTGCTGTTACTTCAGGATTTCTTTAATAATTGGCTTCAAAGAGACGTCTCAGTATTTGCAAGACAGAACAGTCCTTTATTCTGAAAGTGCCAGCAACAGAACTCAAATATCTACCAGATCAGGTGTACACAGTAAACCCCTGAGTCTTAGATAATGAAAGCACAGATAAATTATAAAAGCAACAGCACAGACCTTAAAAACAGCCTGGAGAAATGAACAACTACAAAGTTCATTACCTGCTAATCCTGCAGGATTCACATTTCATTAAAGAAGGGATCATTTCAGGCATTGAGGCAGAGCACTGAATTTGTAAGCTTGAAAGATGTTTCTAATTTCCCTGTCAAATACAGGAATGCTGGAAAAAGGCAGCTCATGTGAAATGAAATGCCTCTTTAAGCAATAATATTATCATAACCAATTAGCAATTGCCAATTCTGTGGGCAACACTGTGGGAAATACAGTGTTTGATTGGAAGAAAGTGTCTTTGCACAGCAACATGACAGTTTTATGAATCCTCTACTACAGGAAATACTTCTGCACGTTGAATTGTAAACACCACATTGCATTCACAAGGTTATATAAAACCTGCCAGACATTACTCAGAACAAGCAATTGCCAAAGAACAGCCAGCTTTCAAATTAATATTGCTAATAGTATTGTACTGGGGAAATGGCGGTCGAAGCACAAGGTTAGGGATGTATTTATTATTTCTATTATTATTTGTATTACATCAGTATGTAGGTATTCCAGACAAATTTAGGTCTCCATAGGCACATTGCAGACACACAGGAAGAGGTGTTGTCTTAGAGAGCTTAGATCAAAACAAGGTAGACAAGATGAGGAAAAGCAAAAGCAAAGAGAGATGCGCTGACTTACTTATGGCCAGGCAACAAGTGAGTGATTGGAGGACAAATGAGGTCTGTTCCATTTGCTTTCCGCCACCTTCACCTGCTCCCGCTCTGGCTGCTTGCCGATCTGGCCTGAACCAGAACAGTAGCATCAAAGCTCCATTTTGTATAAGTGCCCAAGATGGTCTAAGACACCCAATGGACAATTTTTGACAGATCTGCCACCTGTCCTGTTCCCTGATGCTGGAGACAGTGATATTCCTTTCCTTGTTCCGCTGTTCTTGTTAGGTCTATAAGACAGGGTAATTAGGAGGCATGATGCCTAAGCTGGCATTTATTATTGTATTTTTAAAAGCAGAAATATAAGCTGAACCTCAGAAGTTGTGTGCTTAGGTTGCCTGTATGAATGCTTGCCTTCGTCTTGCTGTTTTATCCCTTATAGTTTTGCATATGTTCTCTCTGTTGGGTGTATGTGAATAACTCTCCAGAACAGGGGCTATGTGTCCCTACATATTTGTGCTGCTCTTCAGCACAATGAAACTGCAGCAATTTGGCCTTTGCAATAATTGTAAAAAACAACACAAAAGCATAAGGAGAAATTATATAAGAACAATGAGACAAAAACATTAGAACGATTGCCTGGGGCAAGTCGTTGCTATAGCAGAACAAATAAATACACGTGACCCAAACCCTTTCATTATGTGCTGTCCTTAGTGACAGCTTAGGAGGTCAAAGATGGAACAGAAACAGTGTGAAGACTTGAAAGAAGTCATATGCTTTCAAGGCCTGCAGCAGCCTGCTATAATGCATCTTCTTATGCAATCCAGATGATACCACCAGTGTGAGTGCTCTTCCTTGTTACAGAACCTCAGTTTCAGCTCCATATATATGACCTGGTGGACCTGTATTTAGAAAAGCAATTTCTTGATGCCTTAATGATTGTAAATTACAAGTACTCTGCTACCTATCTAGAAGTTTAATACCCATCCATACAAAATATTTGTATGCAAGACACTGCTGGCTACTTCACAGGTGAGATAGGATGCACGACAAACAAATGTAGTGTATCCATTCCCATCTTTATTTGTTGGAAGTGCCTTGATTTAGAAATGAAAGTTAGCGTATATTAATGGTTATCATTACTCTTGCTCAAGGTCTCCACATATACATATAGGTCAATAAGGCACAATATTTTTTGTTTGCTCTTAATATAGGCATTCATTACCCTACAATGTTCTGCGTGACTGAAAACCACCCCAACCCATGCACTTCAAATGGGTTGGTAAATTAAATGTTTTGCACTGATAGTATCTGTCACAATAGCTTATTGTGTGATTAACAAGAATCTATTATTAATGTGACTTTTATTTTTGAATATTCAATTACAGTTTGTATGTTTTTAACTGCATACCCACTATTTGTTTCCAGGACTACTCTGGCATACAGTGACAGCAGAGAAAGGACCATTAGCTTTCATTGCTAAACTGAGTTACGGAAACATTCAGCATTGTCCTGGTATTGCTATTCAGTGTCAAAATCCCAAATGCCTGTTTTTTTCTGGCATTTTTGCTCATAACTGCAGATAGTGTAATTGCTATGAGACCTCTGCATATTTTTGTGTGCGTATTTATAAATGTTGTGAAATAAATCTGTTTATTAGCAGTTTCTCCAGTCTCATTAAAAACCATTTCAGTATTCCTTAGGTTGGAAAGCAACATAAATCTGCAGGAGATTTTGAGAGGGAAATGTCTGAGAGATGCAACTGTAAATGCTTTACAAGGTTAAGTAGAAGGCAATGACGTAAGAAATCCCTCAGATAAAGCCTTTCTTTCTGAACACAGGAGCAACAAGACTTATCTCATTTTTGGTTTTGCCTTGCTAATGGTGCATGTTTTCTCACAGTGTATCTGAATAGAAACGGCTTATGAATGAAAATTAGTTATAAAAAGGCAGTGCAAATATCCCAAGTTTTGATGCAAGCATTCATGCAAGATGAGTTAAACATACATTGTAGTCAGTTCATTGGGCATAGGACTGAATTGTTTGTACAGCCCAGATTTCCTGAAGTTTTTATTTGTGCTTTGAAGTAGCTTAGGCAGATTTAGTATTCAAGGAACTAATGTCCAACTCTTCCAAAAATGAGGTCCCCTTAAAATGGTAGCATTGAAATCCTGTGAGAGGTCCTGTTCAGGAATGAAGGCTCCAATTTTCCTTTTAGGAGGGAAATAAGCTCCTTATGAAAACATATCTTATTTATTTTCTTATTCAACTATTTTGCTGCTAAAAAGACATTTCCATTATGTTGAAAGCAATTTTGATCAAGTGAAATCCTTGAGGACACTTCATTAGAGGTAAAAATAATGGATTTTTGACTGATGGAAAATATAAAGTTATTTTTCAGACCTAAAACTGGGTAACTGTTAGATTATATGTACTTACTTACTATGTGGAGAGCTGCTATAGTGAGTCCATAGATATCAGACACTGTGCAAATATCATACTAATTTATGCAGTAGAGGAATACCAATCAGCCTTTGGCAGTAACCACTACAACATCTCTGGATGATTAGATTTTTAACTCGTAGGGTTCAAATTTTTCTTCCTTTCCTTCCTGAGGAATGTGTTTCTACAACTTTCATCTCCACATGGACAGCTGATGCTGTGCGACAGTGTGTTTCACATGTGTGATACCAGGAAGGTATCATCATGGTCTCATGGCTACAATTCAGAGGCTCCATAAGACAGCTTTCCAGATATTTGCATTTTTATTGGCAGTTGTCTTGACAATACTTGGAGAGAAAAAAATGTTTCCTATCTGAATTAGGAGCCACAGTTATTTTTCTGTCTTGTTACCAAGCAGAACCTGGTGCTCTCTGTAGCTTTATACAGGTGGAATAATTCGTTTTAATAGCCTACCATAAAACTTTAGGAATAGAAGTTGTCCGTTGTAGGTTGGCTGTCTTATCTAGTTACTGAAATTTATCACTAATCTGCAATTAGTATGTGGTTTCGAGAGAATAATTAAAGTGTACATTTAACAATATCCCACAGAACTGATAATTCATATAAAAAACATCATCTCATTACTTTCCTGATGGGCACAAAACAAGAATGAAGCAAAACTTGTTAGTTCGTTGCTTTGCTGGAACACAATATTTTTTCACAGGCACATAAAATAATAAAGTTTACACACCTCTCTGGTATACTAGCCCTGAATAATTATATTACCTCTAGTGCTTAGTTTACTTCTCTGTTATAGTTCTATCACCTCATCTTTGTGTGTAAGAAACAAACTGTAGAGGCTAGACATCATTTTTATTGCTAACTACTTATATTCTTCTTACATGCTGAGCACCTATGCTTGCACTTTGATGACAACAGTAGCTGTTGATCACTGCTGAAGTGGGAAAACTACACTGTGGGGGAAGGCAAAATAAAGTAGTTTGGATTTTGGAGGCGCTGGTATATGGGGGAGAAAAAAGGGAAACCTTAAAATTTGTTAAAAGGATGGCTTGTGGAACTGCTCAGTATAGCATGCAATTGAACCCAGCAGAACTTCACTGCTTTTTCTGAGATTCTTTGGGGTGATATGATATTTTAAAGGTGTCTCTCTCCTATTATTGACAGCCTATGCAAGCTCATATGCAGACAACCCACTGTGGTGCTGAGGACAGACTTAATCAATATGCCTGACCATAGACCAAAGCAGTGGAAGTGCCAAAGGAGGGAGAGGCAAAGGCAAGACCTAGAGGATGGTGGGCAGCAGGCACCTTTTCATTTCTCTCACCATGACAATGATCCTACCCATCCTCAAAGAACAACAAGCTTTTCACAGACATGGCTCTGAAGCCAGGTTATTCATACAGCTAACATAAAGTGGGCATCTCTGTCATCAGTATACCATCAATGAAAGAGCTGCCCCATTCCTTGGATGGCATGCCCTCAGTGACCCATCAGTTTGGGAGCATCTTTCCCTTTGAGTCCTTCTGAAAATTTTTTCCAGATCTTTGATGGATGTGAACTGCTGACAAACACAAAGCACAGCAATCTACTCTCTGCTATTGATACATAGATAATAATTATATTCCATTAGTAAATTGGCAGGATATATTCTATTCCTTTTGCTTGCAGTGAAATTCATTAGTAGCTTGGCAAAAAAATGGCCTTGTAATTTCCAAATTTCATAAAAGAATTTTAGTGCTTGAGTCATAACCACAGAAAACTCTCCCTTGGAAGAATTAACAAGTGGCTAAGAATTTATTAGTCATTTTACATTAAAGGATACCACTTAAACTTACTTCAAGTGTGCTTAGGCTTCTAGGATGATGCGCTTTAGGATAAGGAACAACATGGGATGTTGGACTACAACACACCCTACAACATGTTCTTTTATTCACAGGACCTATTTTAGCACAATTTTTGCTTTCTGTCGACAATATTTCAACTATTTCAGAAATTCAATCATGTGATGAGGAATTTGCTTTTAATTCCCATTCCAAACCTATTCTGTGGCATTTTATACCCATTTAAATTAATATATTTTCAGCTTAAATATGTCCTCTTACTGCTTTTTGTATATGAAGACAATCTAATCACTCTCAGCTTTCAGTACTAGGTAATTTTCTATCACCAGACATTTTGCAATGCTGCATTTATGTTCTATGTACAAAACTGAAATAGCACACTTACTTTTCTGTTTGTTGTCTGTTTGAGAAAGGAATCTATTACCCACAGGACTAAAACTACTAATTTTCTGCCAATACAAAGCCTTTTTTTCCTGGTCTCTGACAGATTTCAAATGTTTACATGATCATGCAGTTTGAAGTAGTGTTTCTTTCACTAATAATATTGAAAGTGTGTCTGTCCATATTCTTTAAGCCTATATAAACCAGTATATAACCTCAGAAAATGCTCTTTTCAAATTCTTTTCCATCTAAAAAGAAATATTCTATCATCTTTCCCCTACCATGTATGAGAGGTTTTCATATCTTGCTTCAATAGTGCTGGTTCTTCTACCTCATTAGCCAGGTTTCCTACATTAGTCCAAAAACAACATTATTGTTTCCCTCTCACCTTACAATTTTTCCTAAATCAGTTAAATATAGTCAACCTCATGAAATCTTTAATCCACAGAAGTACTTTCTTTTTAACCCCTACTACTCTATTCTCTAACATAGTCTTATGCCTGACTACAATGTCATTTACATTGGTTTCCACCTGATATTTATGAACACCAATTATGAAGATAGTGTGTCTCTCCCAGTCACAACACATTCCTTGCAGCCTAGATTGATGTTTTCCTTTATCTGTTTTTGTAGTCTTGGTCACAGAAGGTCAGTGCTGCAGACAGTCAGGTGCAAACGCTCCCCTGAGAACTGAGTTCCTTTGAATGCTTTCTTAAGGTTAAATGTTCCGAAGGCCACCTCCTAGCACTAATTCCTCAGCTGCAGCTTTGCTGTGATCATATTTATAGCTTTAACCTCCTTCATAAAGGACAACAGAAAGGAGGGGCCACATCTCACCAGTGTTTAAGAATCTTAAGCATCTTTTTTTTTTAGGGTGGTGAGGCCCTGGCACAGGTTGCCCAGAGAAGCTGTGGCTGCCCCATCCCTGGCAGTGCTCAAGGCCAGGTTGGACAGGGCTTTGAGCAACTGGACTAATCGAAGGTGTCCCTGCCCATGGCAGGAGGTTGGAACTAGATGAGCTTTAAGGCCGCTTCCCACACAAACCATTCTGTGATCAAACTCCCAAATCCCAAGAGAGACCTAAGTGTTATTGCCTCAAGGAAATGCCTATGCTATTTGATATTATTTGAAAATCCCAGCTTGTGTTGCAGTCCATGAGTGACCACCTCAGTGCTCTAGAAAACAAGCCAGTGTGTCTTATTTTCCCCTTACATCAGCAGACAGTATTGTCCAGGACTGCAGTCATGGTGGCCCCACTGATCCCCTGGGTGAAGACCAGCTCCCTCTCTGCTGGGGCCATCTCATCTCTGTGGGGCTATGCCTGCAACACAAAACTTCAGGTGATGCTGAGTGGTAATAAAATAAACATCTTTATTTTTAATAGATGGACAAAACAGACCCAAAACCAGACAGTTGTTTTTTTTTGTTTTTTTTTTGGTTTGTTTTTTTTCCTGAATTGCATGGGCACTATTGAATACAATACAAATGAAGTTAAACCATATATATCTCTATTATGTTTCCTATCTGTTTTGTTAGGTATAATCTTAATATAATATTTCTGACACAGACAAAAATATACTTTTGTATTTTTTTTTAACAACAGCCACAAATACTGCCCTGATTAATAGTAGACTTACAATAACTTACTGCACATGGAACTTGATCAAATACGCTTGAAGGGCAGAAGGAAAAATGAATAACAGGTTTTTTTCCTATGATACTTACATTTGAAATTCTAAATTGTTGTACTATATGAAAATAAAAGACTAAATATGACTTTTACTTCATTTGATCCACTTAATGTTTACATTCATTTCAGGTTCACGAAAGTATGTTTTATTTATAATACATATAGCATCCCTTTTGGACAAATATAATGAAATCTTAACTTCTCTCAGCTATGTTCTTAAGCTTGATTTTATGAACACATCTCATGCAAAGGAGTTAAAAAACCCTGTCAAATAAGTGCTACTCACAAATGTTAAAATATGAAAGTAAAATGTATGATCATGATTTGAATATTTTATCCAGAAATTGTAGGCTCAGAAACAATAACCTCAGTGTCTGAAGTGTTTGCTTCACTGACTATAGATCCAATTTATAGCACAGTACTACTGTCTACAAATTGCACAAGTGGAGAAGGAGCATCTGAAGATTCCCATGAAAATAAAATCTGTTTGAAGAATTACATCCTGTTGGCATTTTTACTTCTGTGTCTTTTTTTTGCCTTTCTTTTTCCCCAGCCATCAATCACAGATATGGCCTTTAGTTACATGAACAGCTTTGTATAAATTTAATGGAAGGATAGCTGAGCTAAGGCAATTCTAAATAGACTTTGCACCGAGCTGTTCGGTTTGGCTTTTGGAGTCAACTTGTCCACTACACAACCACAGCAGGCGTTGCTGGAATCACACAAAGACACACACAAAGACTTGGTATGTGGAAAGCAGAATCACGGTCAAACAATGTACAGTATTCAGTGTCACTCCTCTCCTTTGCATAATAAAGCTTCCATGGTGTGCTAAGTGCAAAAGTACTATAACCTTTCCATCTTAGTCAAGACTGTAGAACTTCGTTGCAACCATTTTAAGCCAAAGAATGCGTAGATCCATCTAAATAGGAATAGTTTCTAAAATCACGGGAATTTCACAAAAATATTTCTTAGGATAAACAGTATAAAATATTCTGATAATGTTGAAAGCATCTGTCTTGAAATTTTTGGATTGACCCATTTTCTATTTTTTCCTTTTGAGAATTTGTGAAGCCATTACATTTTAATGGTAACAAGGGAATAAAATATAAAAAGAAAGTTTTTTATTTTTCAGTCAGATTTTCTTAAATGATTCCAGATGAATCCGCTTCTCCTTTCTTTTGCCTCCCACTAATGGACATTTTGCTATAAATAACACCAAAATGCTGCTGTATTCAAGTTATATGGCCACTATGCAGCACCTCATAGTGAAAATCCAGGAATTCCTTGACAAAACTGAGGTAAGGGAAACTTTTTTAGGAAGACCTTCAGGTGGCTGTAAAATGGGATCCTCTAACAATTAGGAACTGCAGCATAAGGCATGGACTATGTAAGGAGGCAAAACCATGGCTTTATATTTTCTTATAAGACGGGATTCAGGCTAGTGGATTTTGGTCAGAAAAGGGTAATAATTCAGCAGTGGCTCTGTTTTCCCCTGTCTTTCTTCCAGATAATCTCTTTCCTCTTCTCTTTTCCATAGTTCATAGGTCAATGAGTAGTGCTGGGCTTGTATCCAGTTTATGAGATCCTCAGAACCCTGAATTGCATAAGTGGCTTGCTCAGTCACCCAGCAGGAATTTTTTCCATTCTTAGCTCTATTGTCTCTCCTGGGTTTTAGTGCAGATCCTGATTTTGACTCCCTCCATTCAGAGCACACTCAGTATTTGTTAGCACAGTAGTATGATTCCATTCACAATCATATTCAGAACTGAGATGCAGTGTTATTTTAAAATGCAATGTATGGAGAAAAAAAAAAAGTAAAAACTTCTAAAATTAATTTCCTCTATGTATAAAATATATATATGCTGTTGAAACTCCACAAAAGGAGCAAAAACATATCTAAGGATTCATCCTTGTGAATGTTTATGTTTACATTGAATGCACAAGTTGATGGCTTCTTCCTTTAGCAGCAAAACCTATTCTTACATCTCCTATCCTCCAGTATAATTCCTCATGCTGTGAATGTTAAAAAAAAATATTCACCAGTGATCAGCAACAGGAAGATACCTGGATTTCAGTTGAACATTTTGTGTCATGAGTAGATATTAGAAAGAATTATTGGGGCATAACTCTTAATTGTTCAGAAATCTAGTTATCGGATCACCTGCTGTGAAAGGCACATACCCATGGGGACAGACAATCATCTTGGCCTTGGGCAAATGGAAACAACATTGCATGTTCCCTGCTGGCCAGAGCAAAGTTGGAAGAGGTTTCACCTCCCTGCTTTGCTGTTTCTGGCCAGCAATGCCATTCGTGAGTAAAGTCTCATCTGTGCCTGGCCACTGCCAGTGCTTTGCAGTCACCATGAGGGCCCAGGAAGATGACTGTAAATGAAGGAATTCAGCATTTAGTGAAAGACACCGCTGTGCCTTTCACTATGCTTGTGGGTTTGTCTTTCAGTTCCCCTCCAAGATGCTACTGCTTTCGGAGATGGACACTTACAGACATGGAAATCTGTCCAGCAAGCCCATTTTTCACATGGAAAATCAAATTTTTGAGAAAATGTGATTTTCCATGGAAGATCTACACTTTCCAGAGCAATCTCAGCAGGACCAGCCCTAAAGGTTTTTTAACGTCTTTAAGAATACTTATTTTTATTAAATTAAAATTAGGAATTTTCCCCATGTAAAACCCTCTTACCCCCCTTTTCAAGCCTTCTTGACTCTACTCCAGTATTTGTTCCATTGCTGCAGTTTCTTGGTGTCAGACTGCTTTGCTCAGTGTTCATTTTTGATAAGTCAACATAAGGCTTCTTTTCTCAACACTGAAAAGTTCTATTTAGCTTGAATGAGTTCAGTCATTTTTTCACAACTGAGTTTCAATTCTCATTATTGCTTTAAAAATTTTGTTATTCTCCATTGGTGACAGCCACTAAGCACAGGATAAAAAGAAGACCTACAGTAACATACTTTGCTTAATGTTGGCTTGCATTAAGTATAACATAATTTTAAACTGGTGACTTAATTTTATTTTTTTAAATTAAAATATGTTTAGCACTCCTATGAGAATTTATTACTATTTGCACATTTTGCTGTCTTAAACAAACAATAAAATACTAGATTTGTATTATATGAATTTCTTTATAAGGAAAAAAATGACCAGACCAAAACCCCAGGGAGGTTATCTATCTGTCTTTGCTCAAGCAGCTAGCTCTTTAGTAATAAATCACTTATAACTGTGACAATATATTTTCACTTAACGCCAACAAAATGTTGTGACTGATAGTATTTCAGAGTGTCTGTATTATAATCTCTTCACACTATGTCTTAGCTATATAACTTGCCCTTTTTCTGCTACATATATTTTCAATTGTAAATTTCTGTTGGTTTTTTTTGTGGTTTTTTTTTTTTTTAATTACACAGTATATAATTCCAGGTTGAAAGAATGGGTCTGAGTATATCTTTTGGTAAACATTCTATGTTCTAATCCAACATGTTAGATAATAGCAGAAAAAGGTTCCTCCCATGGAATGGTCCTGCTGCTAGAAACAACTTGAAGAATTCTGCAGTGGCATTTTATTCCCAGTTCTTGCTTTTCTTCTGATAAAATGCCTCATACTATTATTTGTAGAATATCCTGGTTTGTGTTATTTTGCCTGGGGCTGCCAGATTTGTTAATTGTCTTCAGTGTTGGACAGCTCTGGACTAGAATCAACGTAATTGAAGGCTTCCTTGTTTGTGAAAGTTGAGCTCAAAGTTAGACTGTGTCTTGGATTCACAGGTGCAAGTTCGTTTAATACAATATTGTCACTTTTTACAAGAGTTGCTTTGTCCATGTGTTCTCTACTGTACCTGGCAACAACAGCGTCAAGGAAGTCCAGCTTCGGTGGCAAAGTCCCACTCTCAAATAAGTATTTGGCTAAATAGGACACTATAATGTTAGTAAAGAAGGAGGTAAGCATAGCAAGTGTTTTGAATGGGAATCGCTGAATATAGATATTATTTTCATCTGGATAGCAGCCAGGGTAGTAGATCAAGGGCTGAAGATAGAGGTATGGTTCTCCTCCAGTTATTCTGAGAATAAGGCCGAATAAGTATCCTGCAATGGCACCATAGGTATTGGTTCCTTTAATAAACAACACACACAGGAGCTGGGGGAATATGATGATATAGACAAGGTCAGAGCTGAGGTACCACAGGCCATACACGGATGAAGCTAGCAGTGCCATTGCTGTTGCTGATGCTCCAAAAAGAAAAACAGTGATTCTCATGACCCACACGAGTTCCCTGTCTGAAGCCTGTAAACAAAGAGCAGTGTTAGTTGTTTTTTCAGGGCAATGTATGCATGCCTACATTTGTACACACAGTCAATAGAGATAACGCATTGTGAAAGGAAATTTTGCATGACATTCAAAAATATTTACAAGTGAATCTCTGTCTCTATCACTATCAGACCACCTCCATCTCAAGTGCAAAATAAAAAAAACACAAGGGTTATGGTTGCTATTATCAAAGTCATTAATCTTTGAGCATAAGGAAACATTTAATAATGTGGCAAAGAAAAAACCCAACAGCATATTGTTAAAAATAACTTTTAAGTATAAGCACAATATGGCTCTTCTATAAAATCCGCATTAGAATTTCTTCTCTATTTCCTAAGAAAAAGTCCAACTCACTAGCCCATTCTGTTGTCAGATGATTTCCTGATAACACAATAATTCAAAAAGATGCCTCATATTGTTATAGATTTAAGAAAAACTTATGGTTGCAGCAATAATTAGAAATTGTTTGGATAAACTGCAGTGCCATGAGAATTCTTGAGAGCTGCCTTCCCTGAGCTAGCTTTTTCACCCCTGTCATCACTTACAACCATAGATATTTTTATGACTTTTAGTATTTTCAGTATACTATTAGGAATGAAATGTTATACTTGTCATAGGCAGGAATGTGAAAGGAGTGTTTTATTATGAAATTAGTTAAGGTCTCACCTAAAATTTTCTCTAACAGTAAAAATGAAAATATAATCTCACATTTTGCCGAAAGGAAAGCTGGTAAATATTCCGAGCAAACATGGAACTTGCTGATAAAATTGAAGAGTCAGCTGATGACATCACAGCAGCAGATACCGCACCAAGGCCAAAGAATGAGATATAGACTGGGCAAAGGTACTGGAGCACAATCGGTAAAATCATATCTGCTTCTTTTTTAGTCATGGGGTCAGGGACACCATACTCGGTCTCATTCCAGGCTGTAATATGAACACCAGTATGTTATTAGTCACATCAGTAGTTATCAGCGACAGCATCTCTTGACTTCATGTGTAATGAGATATTCATGTTGCCACATTTTCATTCACATTCAACGACTAAACTGTTACTAGGGCCAGACTGACAACATTTCAGAGAGGCAGTGTCCCACCTGTTTCTGTTAGGCAGATTTCATTCTGCTCAGCATTTTTCCTTATCTCTAAGCTAAGTCTGACCACAGCCTGTGGTTATCCAGTAGGAAGTTTAATGATGCATTGCTCATAAATGTTGTTTTCTTCAATAAAGCAAGTCTGGGAACCATGTTTGTACGTGATGTGTTAAGCTATTCTCTTAGATTACAGACTCAGAACTCAAAGCCATGTGTGGAACATTTCTAAGAGTTTAGCTACATAGTCACTCTGCTAGGCATCACCCTCACTATGACAAAGACCTTGGCAAGCATGTTTTGGTCAGGATAAGAAAATCCTGCTAAATCATACAATCATTTAGAATCATTTAGGTTGGAAAAGACCTGTAAGATCATAGAGTGCAACTGTTAACCTAACATTGCCAAGACCCACTAAACCACGTCCCTAAACAGCACATCTACAAAAGTATAAGTACCAGAATTTAACTCAAAAAATAAATAGAAATATTACATCTCAAAGTACATAGCGTGCAAAATAAGTTAATCTCGACCACTGGGGTAGAAGCCATTCTCCCTGGGAGAAATATTCTATAATGTTATATTTCACTCCTGTTGAAGAAGTCTTGAGTTGATAAATGATTTCACCTGGCTAGATTACATCTAACACAAGCTTTGTAGTATTTTCACACATTTATTGTACTATTCTTTTTATATTTATTCTACTGTTCATTTGTAAACATTTACCTGTAGATGCTCCAATTGCACCAATGAGTACTGCAGGAACAGCCATCACAATACAGCCAAAAGCAGCCAGAAATGACAAAACTTGAGCATATGTGGCAGAAGATGAGGAGAGAACTCGCTGGAAATAAGCCTGCCATGGGATTCCTCCTAAGGTCTGCAAATAGAATGGGCAGCATTCCATCACTGGGGGTTAAATCTGGATTTTTTTTACATTGCCACATAAAATGTAGCAGTATTACTTGAATGCTGAGCGACATGTTGCCACTCTTTCATTTATTTGCTGAATATCAGTCAGTCAGTAATAGCTATAACTTTCATTCTCACAAGTAATGTCAAACCTTTGTAAGTCCACTTCAATCCCATTATTTTAGAAAAGTTATTTCTTTGTACAATTACCAACAACATTTTGCACTTCTACAGTCTCTGTAATCCCCAGGTATTTTAAGATGTATAAGTACTTGACAGAGCTTTATGAAGGGTTATAAAATAGTCATATTGATATGTGAATAATTTGGCATCCAGTACCCTACCACTGTGAAAATGAGATTAGTCTCCAATAGGATTTGAAAGCAATATTTTATCTTCCTTTATGAGTATGTGTGGCCACCTAAACACATTCTGTACACATTAAACTCAAGAATCTGAAAAATACTGTCCTACTTTCTTAAGCAAATATACCAATAGAAATTAGAGATGAAGCAGTAAAAGAAAGTTTTCTTTTATGGTGGCAACCCTTCTCCTTTTGTTGGGTATATAATAGTGAAGATCCTGATTACTTAAAATTATGCCTACAAAATATGACACAAAAGAGTATTATCAAATCTTGAAAAACCAAGTGCTAACAATTCTGTATTGAGAGCAGGATTTTAATACTGTCCACTAAGTAAATAAGCGCCTATTACTTAACAGCATGAAAAGGAAAGAAAGCAAATTGCTCGCTAAATGTGCACGGCACAGTTCTTCACACTAAATGAGGCAGGAGGCATTTGGACCAAATAGCGTGTATGCAGGTGTTTCATATATTTTTCATTCACACAGAGGGACCAAGTGAATGTTTCACAGACAACCCTAATTCTGCTTGCTATTTATGACTGTTTTCCTTTGCAGCTATAATAATATTCCTTTAACAAAGCTTTCCAAGCATGTGTAAATTTCTTGAGCCGTAATGAAACAAACATGATGAAAAGAGAATGTGTCACAATTTGGCAACATCAGAGCTTTCCTTTAGTCATCAGTAGAGATTAAACCTTCAGATTTACCAGACAAAATATAACTGCTTGAGCTAATGTCATACTTTGGCTCACTGAAAATCTCTCTCTAAAAAATTTGAGCTGGGAAAAAAAATAAAATTCGAATAGCCCAATTACCAGAAAACTTTGAAGATTTTTGGTTGAGAGTATTTAAAAAAAACCCCACAACCCAACCCAGAGAAAGAATTCTCAAAGTACAACATGATAATAAAACCAGTGGAGAGCTGCTCAAGAACAATGAGAATAGAAAATGTTAGTGAGTGTTGCTAGGTCGTCTAATGCAATGTACTTAATAACCACTGATCCCATGTGTAATACATAGGTATTAAATAACGAAAGACCTCAGTTCAGTCTGGCATGTGTGCACATTTGAATTCATCCATCTATCCATCTCTGCAAACTTTTTCTACATCGCTTATACCTAAGACATATTTAATCATTCGTATAACATATTTATTGCCTTCTGCCAACAATGACATCAGTTAAGTGTTAGCCGCACACTTTTAATTAATTTTAATATAAGTCAACTCTTTCAGCCTGATGATATTTAAATTGCATTCTTGGTAATGCTGGCTTTGACAGCTGTGCTACAATATTCTACTGGTATTTCACTGAAATCATTCAAATGTGAAGAAATATTGAGCAGGAGTCAAGAGGGTAAAAGTTTTCAGTTTGCTGGAAACTCTTAACTAGACTATTATTTTTCAGCTGTCAGAGTAACACAGTGTAAGTGCTTAAATGCTTCATTCCTTCATACAAGCTATTACTTACCAGTAAAATGAAATTGTCCAGCCATGTGTAAATGTCAAGTGAGTTGATAGATCCAAGCCAAGGTGCTTGGTGCACATGGTGCACAGCTGTGAGCCCAATGTCTGTCACTGCGGGATGGGACATTGCAAAGGGTACGCTGATCCACTGTAACCAAAGAGAAACATTCCATTCAGGTCTAAAAGAAGCATTTTAAATCTGTAAAATTTTAATATTAACATTGGTCTGGTTTTGTTCTTTTTGCATGATACAGATCGAGTACCAAACTGCCAAGATGACTTGTAGAAAAGTCAGATTATATGTCTGTTGAACACCTAAGAAAATCAGGGAGCTTAATAGTGGATAGTTTACCTCTGTCCCAGAGACTGTGAGTATAAGCAGAGAATTAAACAATGTAAATCGCAAAATCAGCAGAAAAGACACACTTACACATCTTCATTTTATTTTCCCTAAACTCCACATTTATTCTTTACAGTCTTTCCTGGACCACACTGTTTCTCATCTCCATATAAACTTGTATGCAATAGCATCAGGATTTGCCAGTATACAGGCATGAGACATCACACCTGAAATGCTGCGAATTAATTTTTAATTCAACACAAAACTATATTGTGATAAGAGAGGGGTGCTGTTGGTGAATCCAATCTCTCTTACTCCAGAACACTCAGTGTTACAGCACTTTTCTGACTTGAGGGTAATTTCAGTCTAGGCTCTTAATGACTTTTTGTCTCTTTGCTTTTGATGCAGGCCAGAACATCAGTGAAGAAACCCTTCACAGAGACAGCTTCTGCCAGAAGGTTTGTTTCCTTTCCCAACTGACTGTGCGTTTACTTGCCAACTCATTTTTCAGTGGTGTAATTTTGTATGAGGAGAACCTCAGCATCTCCTACTGAGATGAAAACCAGTCTTTGTGCTATATGGCACAGACCATCACAAGCACAGCATCCTTAAAGATCCAATGATATACAAAACCACACAGATAACCACAATCCAACTCACCACATTTAAGTGTATGGGGTAACAGAAGCAAGGAAGGGAAAAATCTAATAACTTTCTGTACTTTACTGCAATCACTGCGATAATGTGTGAAGAATATTTTGCAGCACTGCCTGTAATTGAGGCTGGTTTTTTAAATTTATCATATACCATAGTATTCTGTTCTTGGTTATATGTTAAACTTTGCCAATTTAAGCCCTTGGGCAGAAAGATTCCCTTCTCACTATCTGCTTGGGCTTTTCTGAGAAAGATGACCAAAATGTTTCAACACTCTCCAAGATATTTTGAGGGGGAAAATGAGCATATTGTCAAAATTAATAGATAATATTATTGAGAAATTCACAGGGAACAAGGACGTCAGATGAATTTTTTAACTCTTGTTTTTGAATCTCAAATCTCAAACATGTCCAAGTGATAAGCTTCTGAAGAGCTCTAGTTCACCCATACTCACCTGAGATGTTCAGTAGGGTAAATTTGTAAAGGTCCATCTGTAGCCATCCTGCCACAGCCCAGGATTTAGTAGGTATTGTATTGCAAATGCATTATGAGCTTCTGTAAGTGATGTCTAAGTGTGTTTTGTGTTTTGCAGCGCTGTTCCCAGGCTGAAAGTCACAAACACAGCACTGCACCAGCTACTAAGAAGGAGAAAAATGACTGCTACTGCTGAACCCAGGACAGTAAGCCATTCCAGCTCCTGACAGAAACCTATCTCTTTGTGGTCTCAAGGACTACCTCTACATTAGTAAACAAAACAAGTCAAGATACTCCCTGGCCCTGCAGTTCACTGGCATGTCGTGGTTTACATCCATACATCTAGACTCCTTTCACTGCCAAATAGCACAGTGCTCAACTGTTCCTTGGAATTACCTGGGAAAATACTAGTTGGAGTGTGCCAAAACAGGGCCAGGACTATGTTAACAATTAAGCACTAGTAATGATCTTGTGTTTTCACCCCAGCACTGTTTAACTTGTTTAACATAGACAGAGACCAAATCTCTTCACTGAGCCTTTTCTAATTGAAATAGAAAATTCAGTGTTTTGAATGGAGGGCAAATAAAACCAAGGCTCGTGGAAGTGAAGCAGAAACTGCGACTTTATGTTGGGACTTGAAGCTTAGGGATAGAAGTAGCAGGTAGCTAGACAGACCTGGACTCCATGGGGCTGGAAACCAGAGAAAAATTACTTCTTCTGGTGGCAGAAAATTAAGAATGGGTAATTAATAATACAGCTGAGATGAAGAGTCAGTAAATAGTGGGGATACAGTGCAAGACCAGGGAAAGACTTACTGGACAAGATGAAGAGCTGGGAACTGCAGGTGTGAGAACTGGAGAGTGAGGAGGGAAGGAAAGAGACTACATGGGATTATAAGAAGAAAACTAGGGAAGTATGTGGAGTGGTTGGGGTAGAAGATATGGAAGCCTAAGGAGGAAGCTGTAACTGAAATAAGGAGATAGGGTAGGGAACAGAAGTGACTACAACAAACATCTCCTCTTTGGTAAGGAGAAGGAGAGGAAGAGACATGAGAGGAATAAGCAGTACAGTTCTGTGACAGTGAGACTATAAACTGCTCCAGAGACTGGAGGAGAAGCTGTGATTACCTGGGCCTGAGACATTTGTGCTTTGGCAGTGTCCCGTCTCATTTAAAACTGCCTGACTTAGAGCACTACCATTTAGATGCTATCTGAGGCTTCCAGCTCCCCTGATGAATCTTGAAGATGGTTTCTTCTACATGGAGTTATTTCTATTTATTTCAAATGAGAAATTACATGAAGAGCCCAACCTAAATTAAAATGACACAGTTAAAGCTACAGATGTATTTAGAAAACTGCTGTGCAACCTTCATTTGCCTTCCCCTCCCTGTCAGGTTCATACTTCCCTCAATACAGGATCGCATATTGCTATTCCCATGGGATCAGAGTCTTCAGCAGTACATGAGTTGTTTTCATTGGAAAAGCATTTTTGTATTTTGATTTATCCCCAAATTTGGGAATTCCTGTAATGCATGCCATCTGAAAAAACTGAATGTTTCACAAACATCAACATGCATGTTAGGGAAGGAGACAGTATTTTCCCTACTGTGCAGGTGAAGGACAAATGTATAAGGGAAGAAGATCTGGAATAACTTCTCACTTGAGGTGGCCAGCTGGAACTTGGATTTACTTTTTCAGGGTATTTAGCATGATTCCCATGCAGTCAGTTAAATGGGGAATGCTTAGCACTTCCGCAAATAATGCCAGAGGCCTCACAGTAGGATGCCACAGAGTGAGGATGCACACAGGGTAGGTTAGTGACCACCTGTGTGAGCACTGGTGAAAGCAATTTCCCTAGAGCTGCACAAGAAATCCGGTGAAAGGAGGGAAAGAATTCTGGGTCCCCAAGGTGCCATTTAGTTTCTTCATCTTTATCCACCCCATTTACTTCAGCCTGTCTCAGTTCTCTGCACACCTGTGACCATCTATTACTGCCACTAGCAAACAAAGACAGCAGCTGTTTTGATTGCACCCCTGTGATCTGGGCCCTGATGCACTGATATTTTTTAGAGTAGGGCTTAAAGAACAGCAGTAAATAAAAGCAAAAGCTACCAACTAGTAAATCAGTGATAGCTGATGAGAGGGTATTTATACCATCAAATTCAAATAGCAAGCAATATGGTGACACTTCTTATACCATGGTCTCCAAGGATGGTGGAGGGAAACGAGGGAAAAACCAAGAAGGTGATTTAAAGCAGGTGGCTAAATAAGTTGTGTCAGTAGGTGACAGCTACAGGAAAGAGAAGTCGGAGAGCATCAGCTATGCAGGTCCAATGCCAGTGTGTCTGGACTGCTTTACCGACTGCTTCATATATCTGATGCCTCCTTCCACTGCCTGTGCCACAGTCCTATGGACAGATAATGAAGGAGACAGCTCTAGTCCTATTCTTGAGTTAGATATATACTCAGCAGGAAAATTGCAAGTGCTTGCACTATCAGACTAGTTGATAGAATCAGGCCTCTTGGTCAGCATTATTGTTAAAGCATGGGCTGTACTGTGGTGTATATGCAGACTCTTTAAAGTCAGTGTTCTGTGAGTGGAGATATTCCTTCTCCATGCTTTCAGTGAAGGCACAATTCCAAAAGCTGGGCAATATGTCTCGGCAATCATCATAATCCTGAGGAAAGAAGGAAAAACAAAAGCCAAACTTACCAGTCCCAGGAAGATGCAGAAGAGCTGAACTACATCAGTATAGGCCACAGAATAAAGCCCTCCCACAAGCGTGTACATAGTTGCAATCAGTGCAGAAATAATGACTGAAATATTGATATTAACGTCAATGATCACACTTATAGTGGCACCTATGGGAAAAAAAAAAGCACTATGTGTTAGTGCATGTCTCAGTATGTCTGATGAGAAGGCTCAGTTTTGTTAAGTTGCATATACAGATACTGGTCTGACACTGCAACAACATGAAATATTCCCCCCTTTATCTTCTGCACAGCCCTTCCGTACCTTTAAAGGGAGTGAGGAAAGTGTTGGTCTAAGTTTAGCATCCGTCATTTTGCAGATTCTCATGAAACGGAAGACAGAAGGGTTCCAACAGCCATTGTTCAAGCTCTGTAAGGACTACACTTGTTCTACCAGGGAAAAAGCAGCCATGTACAGACAGCTAAATTTTCTCTGAGTGATCTGCAGCCACATTGGTACAAGTGTATTGTTGCTGTAAAAGTTGCGCCTAGGGAAGATCTGATGCAATATATCGCACCCTTTTGTACCTCACTGATGCTCTGAGCTAGTCCCTTTTGGAAAAGGAAGAAATGGTGGAGAAGGCATCAGCTATGGCAGCTCTCCACTGGAGTCTCTCCAGTATGTCCATGTCACATGTATTGAGCACTGGATACAGCACACCAAATGTGTCTCAGCAGTCCTGAGGGCACATAGCTGGATCATGGTCAACTTTATTGATTCCTAAGACTCCTGGGTCCTTTTCTGCAAACCAACTTTCCAGCTGGTCAGCCCCCAGCCTTTGCTGGGACATCAGGTTTTATCTCCCCGGGTGGAGGACTTAGCATTTCCCTTTGCTGAACTTCATGAGGTTTCTGAGGGCCTATTTCTGCAGCTTGTTGAGGTCCTTCCGAATGGTAGTACAACCATCTGGTCTATCAGCAGCTCCTCACAGTTTTTGTTTTCCACACACTAGCTGAAGGTGCACTTGGTTTCCTCAGCCAGGTCATTAATGAAGACATTACACAACACGGGACGCAGCAATGACCTCTGGGGTGCACAACTGGTGACTGGCCACCCGGTGGCATCCATGCTGCTGGTCAGAGACCTCTGAGCCCAGGTGAGCAGTTTTCAGTGTTCCTCACTGTCCACTTATCTAGTTTGTACTTCAGCTGTTTGTCTATGAGGATACTACAGGAGATGGTGTAAAAACCCCCTTCTGAAATCCACAACATGCCCTGCTCTCCCTTCATGAACCAAGCCAGTCAGCTCATCATGGAAAATTTCAGGTTGGTCAGAATGAATCAACGCTCCCCAGTCCCCTTCTTGACCATCTTTTGCTTGGAAAGTAGTTTCCAGGAGTATTTTCTCCATCACCTTCCCAGAGACTGAGATGAGGCTGACCAGCTTTTAGCTCCTGGTATCCTCCTTCTTGAAGATGGGAGCGACATTTGTTTATTTGCAGTCTTCAGGAACATCTGAAGGAGGACAGTCTTCAGATTACTGAGACTGTCCTTGCCATGCTATCAGCCAGCTCCCACAGCATCCATGGGATGCATCCCATGAGGTCCCATGAAACTGTGTCTTTCCAGTCAATTTAAATGTCTCCTAACTTAATCCTCCTCCAGGAAACCCTTCTTGCCCTGGGTTATATTAGGGTTCTCAGAGTCCTGTGATTCCTGAAGGCTGGTCTTACCAGCAATGAATGAAGAAGAGAAGGCACTAAGGTAGCCTTTTGACATCCTTTACACCAGTTCCCTGTCTCATTAAACAGCAGTTTATGTAGTTGTAGTCTTTCTTGCTGCTCTTCACATCCAGATTCAAATCCGAATGGACACTGGCTTTTCCAAACCCACCTCTGGGTGATTTGACAGTGTTTCTGCATTCCTTCGAGGTCACCCATCCCTGTTTCCACCTCTTGAATGCTTTCCTTTTATGTCTGAGTCTAGTCAGGAGCTCCTTTTTCATTCATGAAGATCCCATGCAATTTTGCTGATTGTCAGGATGACTGTTCTTGGGTTTGGAAAAGGTGATCCCTGAATATCAACCAGATCTCCTGTATTCCTCTTCTTTCCAGGGCTGTTGCCCATGGGATTAGTCCAAGCAGACTCCAGGAGAGGTTCTGACCTACTCTCCTGAAGGGTCCTCATTTATGTCTTGTTCCTTGTTTTCATAACCCTGTACTTCACCATCTAATGAACATTGCAGCCTAGTCTGCCTTTGACCTTTACATCCCTAACTAGTTCTTCCTTATTTGTAACAGGTTCAACAGAGCACCTCCCTTGATTAGCTCCCTGATCATTTGTGTCACAAATTTGTTGTCAGCGCACTCAAGAAACTGTGCTTGTGCCCCCTGGCACTGCCCTTCCAGCAGCTAGCAGGATGGTTATACATTTACCTTAGGTGAATTAGCTATCTCAACGTATTGCAGTGTTTAAAAAACATGTTCAAAAAATCCTCTCCTTATAATTAGGGTGATTTCAAAGAAACATTTTGCAACAACTTTCAGTCCTTGCAGGTATTGTAGAGAGATATTCTAGGTGGAAGAATTTTGGTAGTAGAACACAACATGATGTGTCATATATAAGAGCTGCTGAGAGCTGCCAGGTTTGGTGTTTTGGGGATTAAATATTCATCAGTGAGGATAGGTGTGCAAATTAGGAGGTATAATATAACTAGATTATTCACGGAGTAGTTAAAAGTCAAAACCTTCAACGACCTTTATAATCATTGATAGTCTTTAACGGTAAGATGTTAATACAAACCTACTAGAAAGGTATTCACACAATTTGCTTTGCAATATCACAGATTAGCTTGTCCTCAATCAAAAAGAAAGTATATTCCAAATACTCAGAGTGTTCTTCAAGTTATTCAACTCCTATCACCTCAGCATGTAGTTTGTTCTTAGTCCTTTAAGGGTTTTGTGACAAAATTGTGGTAAACAAGCTCCCCATTGCTTCGCAGTTCATCAGAGCACAGTTGGAGAGTACCTTCAAAGTTTATTTTCTGTCTAAAATAGCTTGTGCTAGAAAACATTACCACATGCATGCACACTACAAGAATGATTAGCTGGTAAAAGTCAATTACTGGTGCTTCAACTCAAGGGCTTTCTCAGGTTTTGAAGGGATTGCTAAATTCAGTCCTGAAATATAATTAAACACCCTGGAAAGTGATTTTTTTTTTTGTCAGGACTGGATGAGAAGTTGGGTGATTATCTATTGAGTCATCTCTGAATTCTTTCTTGAATCCCAAGTATTTCCTTCATTTTGTCAAGTAGAATGCCATTTAGAATTGAATCATACCTCAATTTATTGATCACAGTCAGTTTTACTTCTGCTATTTGTGCTGTGGGATGTTCTGTATATGCACGTCTCATATATGCAAAGGATTGTTTTATTTAGATGCACTGGCAGTAATGTTTCATATCCTTAAGGGAAATTTTGACTGGCTTCTGTGGTCTCAGTGACGTAAAAGAGAAGCTGGATCAGCCTTGGCACAAAAGGGACACTTCAGACGTTCACGTTCATGTCATCCTCACAATTAAGGGAAATTTGTTGCCAAAGCTTTTAATGCTTTCTGATAAGGAACAACTTAAAGATACTTGAAAATGAATAGATACCCTGTGTGTCTTTCCATTTCCAAAATAATTAATGGGGTACTATTACCAGGTTTAGTGTACTAATTAGCCCAGGGCTGAGAACTGTCCCACTCTGAAACGTCTAGCTAGGATAGCTAACATTTGAAGCCAGGATTTTAATGCATTTCTGATTTTCTTAATCTTTTCCACCTGTGATAAATTAATATTTGTACTGCTTATTCCTTACCTAAGGCAGAGAAGATGGCAGCAGCCCAAAACATTTCTCCCATTAAAGCTGGAATAAACAGTAGCCCTCCCATCCTTTTTCCATAAAGCTGCTGAAAGGGGTCTAGCATTGTCACATAGCCTTTGGATCGCATAGGTTTTGCAAAAAAAAGGCCACCTACAAAGAAAAATAGCATATGACACCAACTGCGGTGGAGAAGTGCATTAATGGTAAAAGATAAAACATCGATTCTCAGTTAAGGGTGCAAAAATATCTTCATTACCGTTTTGTTTTCTTTTTTCTTTAAGAAATAAATACAGTTAAAATATCTTCGAAGAACTCTTACTCTCTTACCTTACATCTGTCTGCAGAGTTACATAAACACACCTACACCATTAATATCTATGGTCTGATAATGAAAAATAAGTTTGTGTTAATTTGTCTAGTTCAGTTTACTTAATCTGTCACTATGGATGCTGCCAGATATTTGTCTAATTTTGGATCCACCTAAGGGAATGGCTTTTCTACCTAGAACAGATTCAGCATGAATTTTCACATGGTCCTACTTGAAAAATGAAACTGTCTGGGATTCCCAGATCAGAAATAGGAGTCCACACGTGTTTAGTGCACACACAACAAATCTGATTCTTTCAGGACAATTCAGATTTATTATGTGTGCTTAAACAAACCTTACTACACCTGCAGGGTAGGTCAGATGCCTTCTAGGCTCTGCAGGTGTTGGGCTCCCTGAACATCTGTCATACACTTATTTAACTTAGACGTGTTCAGGAATTTTAGTGTATTATAATTTTGCTCTGACTGGCTGCTATATGGGTTGGATATGTGCATAAATGTGCAAAGGCCTCACCTTTCTAATGTACAGTCCTCAGTCCTCAATTTTTTTCTAGCTGGTTAAAAAAAAGGACATAGCTCAGGGAAGCTGAAAGAGCCCTTGTACGAAAACCTGTGCAGTTGAGATTTGCACATGACAGTAACTACTTCTGTAGACTTCTACCACAATAAAACTGCTGAAATGCAATGTATAAGGTACAGTAAAAAACACTGGAAGAACAGTCAGTTCTAAATAAAATCTACTGTACAGTATCTGGCGACCCTTACTTAGATTCTTCATCACAAGATATGTAATATATTTATCGTATTGTACAGAATATTTTCCATGTTTCTATGTATTGCCTTATATCACTCATATTTCTTCATTTCATTAAGTTGCCTGAATGGAAGGTGTCGGTTTACCAATCACATTGTATTTATACTGCTTATGTTAAAAATGTCTTTAGGCAGATTGTTTGGCTGCAAAACCCCTTGGGCAATTTTTTACTGTTCTTGGATTGGTCATGGATCCTGTTCCTATTCCACTTGTTATGTCACCATTACAAAAGACAACCAAAAGAACAAAAAAAGAGTTAGTGGTATTACGATCTATTAGGATGTCCAAGCGTCTGTCAAAGGAATGACAAGATATTCTAACCTTTAAAACTAAATTGCTTGAAAAACTAGGGAAAGTGGTATGCAGCACAATGTTAAACTAAGAGGGAGATTCGATCAATCTTCAATCCTCATGTCTGAAGCAGTAATATCTCTTCCAGCCTTGAATTTATAATTTTGATTTATTTTTCTTCCAAGAAAGATAAACAACTCTTCCCCTCAAACCTGCAGGTACAGATGACTCCTATAGAAATGCTTTCCTCTCTGTGCTCTACAGAGCAATATATGATGCAGACTTCCCTGCAGAGGCCATTACAGCTTTCCAGGAAAAAAAGACTGTATATCTAAAACCAGCTGGAAATGAGGGAAGAGGCTTACTCAACCCCTGCTGGGCTATTATTAATTTGTGTCAATTTTACAAAGGCTAAGAGTCAGGAAGATACTTGTGACTATGACCCTAACAACCACTTAATGAAACTGATGGATCCTTACCCTCATGACCTTATAATGACATCAGCTGATCTCCAGGCAGACATCTACTGTTATTGTTTTCCTTACAGGAAACACAGCTGCTCTCAGGGATGGGAACTACTACTGGAGTTGGAGCTGGCCTCTCTCTGGCACATGCCAGAGAGGAGCATCTATGATGAAGGAGGTTTCTGCCTTCAACAACTAGGACATGCCATAGGAAGGGGGGGAAAAAGAGTCAGGAGGGAATCTGAGTTGTACAGGAAGAAATAGAAGGGCAAGAAGACCTGATAAGTAACCAAGGGAAACGAAGGGACAGACTAGGTGGGAGGGCCATGAGAAAAGACTCAAAATAGTCTGAGAGGTCAAGTATTATTAAAAAGGCTAATACATCAGTCATATTAATGAAAGATGAAAAACACAGGATCTTTTTTGTAAGAGCATTCTTTTTAAACAGTTTAATCAGCAGTTGCCTTGGGGACATGATCTGTTCAAATACAGAGAGATGTAGTTGACAATTTTGTAGTGTATTCATCATGGCTACAAGGCAATACTTTCATCGTAAGCTGCTCCACATTTGCAACACAGTAAGAATTTGTGTTGTTATTATTTCTGAGACTACGTTTCAGGAATTAGAGGCCACAGCATTAAAAAATTATAATGCTGCCTGTATTTTATACTCTCACCCAGCACATAGCAGGATTGTGCCCTCCATAGATCACTGTGGCTGTAATAATCAAGTAGGTCTGCCAAGGTATTCAGGTGACTTAAGATATCAAATTATTTATAGTGATTTTTTTCTTTTTAATAGCCAAGCCTATCAGCAGAAGAGATCCAGTTTATCTTAGTCTGCATTTATAGATCCTAGTTGGTTCAATTTAAATGATGGACTTGTCATCAGAACTGTTTAAAATGAGAGATGATTAGCTTTAGTTCTTTGCTTACCTAAAATCAGACTAAGGGAATATCCAATAGGTGCCTGAGCCCAAGCTAGACCATAGCCTGGGACATACACAGCTTCTGCTGTCCCGTTGATATAACCTCCTCCAACCCATGTGGCTGAAAAAGAAGAAGTGGAAAACTCTTTAATGTGCACAAAGGAAGAAATAATCCCATGTTGTACAATGAAATTCTCATCACTTTTAAAATTGCTAATTTTATTATATGTACTGTACAAACTCCAAACATGGCATTCTTATATAAAAGATAGTAGTAATTCAAAAAACTTAAGCATACAACTTAAGCATACAGAAAAAGAAGTCAGATCTACTGACAGAATCATCCACTTGTTACTCACCCTTGTGTCCATGTTTGCAATTGCCCTGGCCCAGGTGCAAGGCCTTACACTTGGTCTTGTTGAACTTCATGAGGTTCACTCAGGCCCACCTCTCTAGCCTGTTAAGGTTCCTCTGAATAGCATCCCTTCGCTCTAGAGTATCAGCCTCACCCCTCATCTCAGTGTCATCTGAATAATTGCTGGGGGAGCACTCAATCCCAGGGTCCATGTCCCTGACAAAGATGGTAAATAATACTGATCCCAATAAGATCCCCGGAGGGGCACTACTCATCACTGATCTCTACCTTGACATTGAGCCATTGACCACTGAGCCTATGCCTACCTGGGATGTGTGTTCCCTATTGTGTCTCAAGGAGCATAAACTTATGGAATAGGTTGTAAACACCTGTATGCAATAACAAAGATAAATACTTAGAAAAGGGATTGTATTTGTCTCTTTCCCTGGAAAAAGCATGAGCCTGACTACTGCATGAACAATACCCACTTCCAGATAGAGAATAATGTCCCATAGTCAAGGACAGATGTCCAGCATTGCTGCAGCTGTGGTGAAGAAGGCTTCAAGGTCTGGCATTAATTTGCCTGGAGTTGCTACTGAAGCGGCGGATGTTCTCCAAGGGGCTCTTGGACATTACGCCTACCTCCTTTATTTTCTTCTGGAGGGGACGAAGTCACTTCCCTTCTGTGTGATGTTGCCTACGGGACATTGCCCTCCCCTGGCTGGGAACAGCAGCAATGCCCTATGGACATTTATTGCTGGGTAACATAGAATGGATTATTTAGCACTTCTTTTCAATTTTATTTCTTGATTTCTTGATTGCGGTTTGAAAAATAGCTGCCAATCAACATTTCAGTACACATGACTGCTCTGGAACATCTGCCAAGGACCTCAGAGCTCTTGGAAGGTGCTATATGTCGTTTCCTGAGGGGATGAATGAGTAGTCAGCATGTACATTGGCATCAGTAAATACATTACAAAAGAAATAATGAGATATGATAGGATGGGATTTCAGCCTTAAAAATTAATTTGCTGATCCTCAGTTTGCTAAGCCACAATTTAAAGTTTGTTTAATACCTTTTTGAGTAAAATTCTTTTTTTTTCTTTTTTTTAGTTTGGTCTAAATCAGACAAAAGGAATATAAAATTTAATAATCTATGGAAACATTGATGTGGTAATCTGCTTTAATCTTCTCTTTGCCTGCCATCTGAAGGACCAAAACATACAGGAAATACCAACATCCATTTAAAATATGTACCCTAAAAAATGATCAGACACACACCGAAGATACAGAGTGCAATTCTGCTCCTAGTTCATATGAAGAATACAGAAATTAATTTCAGAGTTCTTTATATATAGGTATATATTAGAAAATCAGATTTTTTTTGGCACTTCTTTGTGAATGATCCCTTTTTATGACCAGTAAAACCATTGAATCAACTTATCAAGATCTGTAAAATAAAAAACCTGACCTCAGGATTACAAAAAAGAGAATTCTGTAATTTATTCTTTTTTTCCTTGCGGAAGGATATGCAGCTCCATCCAACTAAAATGAAAAAATTACATCAGTAGATTGTTACCTTTTTGGTCATGTTTGTAATTATTTGATTATGTCACCTCAAATATTTCCTTTGGGGTTTAAACTCAGTCACTGAAATAAGAATAGACTCATGTTTGTCTCAGATACCACTTCTAAAGAATTTCACTCACAAATTATGGAATGCTAATGTTTAATGAAACATTTTAACTATAATTATATAAGAATGATACAGAGATTAAAGGTGTGTCTACTATGGTACTATGTTAGTTCATTTTAATATGAGCTGCTGTGACCCATCCCCAATTAAATCTTCTCATTCTAACTGTTTTGATAATTGCAGACACACGCAGCTTTCAACAGGCGTTATGTTAGGCATTTCAGTCGCTAGTCGATACAACAGCTTCTTCAGGATAATTAAATATATCCAAATATGTCTATAGCCATTATTCATAGGCAGCGCATTTGCTTTAAGGTTTTTCAATGCCATTTAGAAAATGAACTACAATTAGTCTGCAATCTTGAGTCCACCCCTGTGAAGCCATGATGCTTAAGCTCTGAGTTCTGTCATCCTCCCCACCAAGTAGCCTTAGAAACTAACCCGTTTTTGTAGCCAGTACCCCGGGAACATGGTAGCATTTGTCTCGGTCAAGAACAACAGAATCAGGCCTTATCTCATAACCAAAAATACTTCATGTCTATAAGAACAATATCCTTTCTGATGATCTTGAAAAATCTTGTTTTCTTCTATGGAAAAGGCTTCGCTTTTTAATTCGTGTTTGGACAATTAAAAGTGAAAAATATAAGGATGATGTTGGACTAGCCATACATCTCTGAAGGCATGGCTATGAGATGCAAAATTGGCATTTGTCATTTTTAAAGAAGCAAATATGCCCTTGAATAATGCCACCATTTAGTAAGAATAACTGCGGATTTTGATCAACTTCCTTTTATAGTTGTTTTGTTACAGCTTTACAAACTGAGTGCCCCAACCCCCCCCTCTCTGAGACAAAACTTGGACTAACCCCTGAATCAGTAGCCTGGTGCCCACATATGACTTAGCGTGTCAGGCATGGTTCCCTGAAACTGAATTTACTTGCCATACCGAGCTTTAATTGCCCAATTTAAGGAAGGAGTAGGTGAGAAAGTGTGCAAACCCTGATAGTATAACATCCATGAGTGTTTTAGCTGCCCAAACGCTTTAGGATCAGCTTGATATTCTACCACAGGGATGATCTACTACGCTGTCTCTACAGCTTGCATGAAATGGAATGAGCGTATGTGGGTGTGAATTGTGGTGGCTACAAGAAATTGCTTGCAATATAGTTAAAGTCTCGTCTCTGCTTCAGCTGTTATGCAAAACATTCCTGTAAAATAGGATTAAGGAGACCAGAATTTGTGTCTTCTTCCACAAGCAAAGTCGTTAGTCATAACCATTTGAGCGGGGCATGTCTTGTTCTCTCTCCACTCCCTGATCTAATGATTATAGTTCTGTGGCAAGCAATTTCTCTGCAAAATATTCTGGTTACAATGCTCTTGAAACATTTCATTCAGCAGAAAGCAATCAAACCAGATCTTCCTATCATATTTAATGTTTCAATAGCCAGTGGATATGTGATACAGTAAATTAAAGCAAAGCGCGAAAAGCAGAATGTCTGTCTGTATTCAAACTTCACTGAGTTTAATAAACATTCTTTACTCCACATTCAAATATTCAGTCTATGAATGAGCAAAATGCCCCTGAAGGGGACAGGAAATTCTCTTGGTTAAAGAAAGCAGAAGTCTGGACCAAGTTTTATGTGTCTCTTTCTGATTAGATAATTGTGAAACCAGAACAGGGCAAAAGAGCAAAACATAAATATAACCTGGTAAGTCCAATGTGGCAACTGGAAGGGCTTTGCCTGAATAGAACTTAAAATAAATTAATTTTTAAAAAGGGGGAAAAATTGCCTAAATAAAAATGGTGGGCCAATTCACTCTTCTTACAATGCATTTTCCTCCCAGTATCGTACGTTTGCTGTTAGACTTGAGATTTTGCATCATTTTATGAATATCTTGTTTACCCAGGTTCTGGGTAAACCAGACACCTGGTTCTACTGGGTCTGAGATCCAAACAGCACTGCTTACAAGATTAGTGAGGAACTCTTCCTTCACCCAGGCTTTTCTTACTGATGCTACTATTGACAATAATATATGGTTTTGTCAACCTGCTGCAGAACAAGTTAAGAGAATCCACAATGTAAGTTTGATGAAATCAGTGGAATTACAAGTTTGGATTTAATCCAATTTTCTTTCAGAAACTTATTCTTAATTGATGCTGGACATTCCCCCCATCTTTTTGCATGTAAACTTTGTTTTACTCAGATTAAACAAAAATAACTCACCATTTTGGACAGCTTTAACAATAACAGTTCTTTTAAAACTGGTTTTCTTATTACCTATATAAATTCTATGCTTTTCTCCCAAACATATTTATCTACAGATGAATATAAAAGCAATCAGTAAGAATTTTAATCTATTCTTCCTTTCTGATTCTAAAATACTTGTTGTTTTTACATAGATGCTACATTGGGCTGTTCACTAAACAATGTTAATTGCAATTGGAAAATAAAGTACATGTATCTTTTCCATTTTCATTGTTCAACATGCAGATTACACTTCTTCATTCAGATGGAAAAATGACAAGTTATGTGCTGGTTAGGAAAAAAAAAAATAAACATGGTTTTTACATACCTGTCATTGTAAATCCACCAACTAGCAAGCCAATGTCTCTTCCACCGACTATAATAGCTTCGCTGCGATCTCCTTCGCTGCCAGTGTTCTTGGTTTTCCAAGCAGCCCATATCCCAACCGCCAGTATAGCCAGGTAGAATACAATTATGGCCACCAGCCCCTCTGCATGGAAAGCCATGTTGAAGTCCTGTCTGTTTCTTTGATTGCTATTTCATTAAGACCTCTGGAGAGAATGCAATAATAGGTCTGTTTTTAACAAACCTGGTAAGATGCTTTTTTGAATCAGTATACAAAGAAAAGTCAAAAGAGACTATTCTGGTGATTTTATGAAATGAGTATTTCAGATGCAATTCATACTGAGTTTACATGCCATAGAAAATGCCTGTGGAGCAACAAACAACAACTGTAGCCTGTGATTACAAAGGGAAATGATGTGGCTAAAAGCTACACGATTCTTGGAAATCAGTTTTTGAGCACTGAATTCTTTTAGCATTGTCATCAAGTCCCCAGTGCCTGCAAATTCTTCAGTAAAGAAATAGTTTGGTATATGCGATAGGATAGAAGATCTTGGCCATGTGGACTGTCAGAAAAGTCTCTAGTTAGCAGACAAGCCACAAAACTGTTTTAAGTTATTTAAGAGCTATAGATAAGCACTAACTACAGCAGCAGAGCACATCTTTGAGGCTTTCTGTCAGAATGTTTAATCTTTCCCCCTTCTATTGTCTCCCATATTTAAAAACCTGCTCTTTCTTTTTTGCAACATTTGACTGTCCATCACTGAAAGTACCAATCAATTGTCGTTCGCAATTTGAGAAGTAAATGGAAAGCTCAAAAGCTGTCGAACGGCAGAAATCCGGAGGTGTACGAATTACAGCGGGCGAGAACTCCCGAGAGACACAAGCAGCCCCCTACCACGCCTTTCCCGGAGCACCCCCAGCTCTCGCCGCGCCGCTCCGCTATGGCTGTCACAAAACCGCGTCGGGACGACCCATCCGCGCTCCCGACGGCTCCACGGGAGCCCTGCGCGGACGGAACGAGCCCGACCTACCGGGGGGCTCCGCACACCGCGCTCCGCCGAGCCGCCGAGCGTCCCTCCGCGCCCGCGCACCCCGGCCCGCCGCTGCCCGCCGCCCCGCGCCGTCGGGGAACGCCGCCCGCCGCACCTGCTCTCCGCCGCCGCGCTGCCCCGCCTGAGGGGCACGGCCGCCCATCCCGCGGGGCGCTGTCGGGGCTGAGCCGCGGGGGCTTTGCCCCCGCCCGGGGTTACGGTGGGGGGAGGAGGGTGGGGAGGCTCAGAGGCAGGATCGTCTCTTCCCTCTTCCCGTCACGGTGCACCGGGAGCTGAGGCTGCGATGGGGGGATCGCGGATTAAAAAGAGGAAAATCCCTTTATAAAGGAGGAGGGTTGAGTGGGGTGAGAGGACCGTGTCCGTCAGAGCTGGGGGGAGGAAGGGGGATAGACGTCAGAGTGCTGGGGGACGTTGTGGGGAAGTAAGGATGACTCAAGGGAGAGTGATTGTCGTGTCATGGCAGGAAAACAGGGTTAGGAAGTGAAATTGGGGTGGAAAAACAAAAGGAAATGAAGGGGAAGAAAGGAAGGAACAGGATCATGCCAAACCCATGGGAAAGAGGAAGGAAAGAACTGCTCAAAAGAGATGTGCTGGAAACAGAGCTGGATGAAGTGGGGACAGCAGAGGTAGGGAGGGGGAAGGCAAACCCTGGGCTTTCATTGCCCTTCCTGGCACCATTTCTCCACCACCCTTGGGCCTGATACTGAGCATGCTGCAAGTCGAGTCATGCTTGTGTGGGGCTGGTGAGGACCATCTCACCCCACAGCTCCCTTCCAAACCTAGCTGAAGGTGCAGCCACGTTTTCCAGCTGCAGGTTAGCTGGTGCTTAGGTAGTCTCCCTTTTTTGCCATACCCCTTATAAACCTCTCCTGCCTGCAGAGCTACAGTAATACCAGCTTTCCCATGATGACTCTTGCTCTCTGTCTCCAGATGATGCTGGACAATGAGCTTCTAAGTGCTGAGAATAAGCGTGCACATGCAAAGAAGACCCACATGTGCCCTTGCCCCAGTTTTACAAAGGGCTGAGCTGTAGCAGTCACTGTCAGCTTTTCAGAGGCAGGTAACATGGACCATTGGCTCATGCAGGGTAGTAAAGTAGAAATAAAAAGCCCACAGAAGTATGGAACTGTAATTGGCGAAAGAACTAACTTAAAGAAGAAAGTAGAAAATCACTCAAGAGGAAAATTGTGATGTGGGAAGATGTAAAACCAGAGGAGGAAGGTGGCAAATCAGGAAAGCTCAGCCCACTGTAAGGAACAACCCAAGGGCTGGCACTTTCCTGCCTATTTGAAAACTGCATGGCCAGCAGAGAGGCTTCGGCTTCCTGCTCATTGACTGCTCAGCATATCGCACCAAGTGTCATGCTAGCCATTTATTATGCACATTAGATGCAATGAATAATGTCTGCATATTCATAAATTTTGTGCATAATGCGGCTTTCAAGTCTCTGGGCTTGCTTGAAGAAGCCCTAGTACTTAAAGGTTAGGAATGTTACTATTTTTGTCAGCCAATCTCATAGGCTGTTGAGTGATGCTAGGGATGCAATGTCTGCTTTGGGAGTCTGCAGTGAAAACCTCCTCCCAGTAAAAGACAACAGAGACACATTTTATACACAGGCAAACATCAAGGCACCCTCTAAACAGAAATTCTGTCACAACTACACATAATACAAATAATAAACAGAAGTCAGAGACCTTGGAAACAATGTTGAGGGTGTCCCAAATGGGAATAAACAAACAAGTTTCAGCAATTAAGATGTCATGAAAAACGTTTGGGTGCTAAAATGGATGTTAAAATACATTTACAGGAAGTTTAAGTTACATTCTAGTCTGTTTTTCTCCAGCTTAATACAGAAAAAGAAGTCATAGCAACACAAAGTATGGAAAATTCTGGGGAAAAGTGTTAGCCAAAGTCTAATTTTTATTAGCCAAAGGCAAATAAAAACGTGCTAACCAATGAAAAATACTTAAAAAAATCCTTTCTTATATTAAATCTTCTGTCTTCACAGAAGACTATAACAAATTCATATTGTCCTGTTGGGCCTAATTACCACCTGTTTATGGCACTGGAGTGGGGGAGCTATGTATTTATTTTTTATTTATTTCTAGAAATTAATGCTAAATTAATTATATCAATGAAATTCATTACAATGAGTCCTGGAAATTTATTAATTTGGATCTTTTTTTAGTCTCTTTCAACATATTTTGTCTCTTTGATACTCAGGAATGGTTTTCAACCTTCCACCCAATGAATGAACTGTACTGGCTAAGTTTTACCTTACACATGTATCCAGTCCTGTAGTTACTTATCTGCAAATAAGTTACATCATACATACTGGTCAAGGAGGCTTTAAACTAGATGTGTTGGGGGAGGGGGGCATCATTCCATCCCATCACACCCAGTCAGTTACCAGCACCTATAATAAATGCTCGGAACAATGTAGATCCATGCTGCTCCAGCCAATGAGCCAGCTTCAACTGGAGCTCGTCTCAGATGCCTCTATACAAACGCCCGTAGCATGGGGAACAAACAAGAGGAATTAGAGATGTGTGCACATCTACAGGGGTATGATATAATAGGCATCACAGAAACATGGTGGGATGGCTCCTATGACTGGAGTGTTGGAATGGAAGGTTACAGGCTCTTTAGAAAGGACAGGCCCGGCAGGCGGGGAGGGGGAGTTGCCTTTTATGTTAGGGATAGGCTGGAGAGTATGGAACTCTGTCTGGGGGCAGGTGAGCAGTTTACAGAGAGTTTGTGGGTCAGGGTTAAAGGGAAAACAGCCGTGGGAGACATTACTGTGGGGATCTGTTACAGGCCGCCTGATCAAGGAGAACCTGCGGATGAAGCACTCTACAGACAGATAGGAAAAGCCTCACGCTCGCAGGCCCTTGTTCTCATGGGGGATTTCAACCACCCTGACATCTGTTGGAACAATGGCACTGCACGGCACAAGCAATCCAGGAGGTTCCTCGATTGTGTGGAAGACAACTTCCTTCTGCAAGTAATAGAGGAGCCAACAAGGAGAGGTGCCATGCTTGACCTCGTGCTCACCAACAGGGAAGGGCTTGTTGAGAATGTGGTACTCCAGGGCAGCCTTGGATGCAGCGATCACGAGATGGTCGAATTTGAGATCCCCAGGACAGTGAGAAGAGCGTGTAGCAAGCTCACTGCCCTGGACTTCAAAAGAGCAGACTTTGGCCTCTTTGGGAGCCTGCTTAGTAAGGTTCCATGGGATATAGCCCTGGAGGGCAGGGGGGCCCAAGACTGTTGGTTGATATTCAAGGATCACCTGCTACAAGCTCAGGAGTGCTGCATCCCAACTAGAAGGAAGTGCAGCAGGAGGGCCAGGAGACCTCCTTGAATGGATTAGGATCTGCTGAGGAAAATTCAAAGGAAAAAAGAGGCTTATAAAAAATGGAAGCAAGGACAGGCGGCCTGGGTAGAGTACAGGGATGTTGTCCGGGAAGCTAGGGACCAGGTTAGGAAGGCTAAGGCCCAGTTAGAATTAAACCTAGCCAGGGATGTTAAGGATAACAGGAAGGGATTCTACAGGTATGTATCAAATAAAACACAGACTAGGGACAACATAGGCCCCCTGAGGAAGCTCTCGGGAGAACTGGCTACACAGGATTTGGAGAAGGCTGAGGTTCTGAATGACTTCTTCGCCTTGGTCTTCACTGGCAAAGGCTCTGACTGCACCACCCAGTTCTTAGAAGGTAGACACAGGGACTGTGAGAATGAAGACCTTGGGCCCACTGTAGGAGAGGATCTGGTTCAAGACCATCTTCAAAATCTGAACACGCACAAGTCCGTGGGACCTGATGGAATCCATCCGTGGGTCCTGAAGGAGCTGGCGAATGAAGTTGCTAAGCCACTGGCCATCGTATTTGAAAAATCATGGCAGTCAGGTGAAGTTCCCGATGACTGGAAAAAGGGAAATATAACCCCCATTTTCAAGAAGGGGAAAATGGAAGACCCGGGGAATTAAAGACCAGTCAGACTCACCTCTGTGCCTGGCAAAATCTTGGAGCACATTCTCCTGGAAGGCATGCTAAGGCACATGAATAACAACAAGGTGCTTGGTGACAGCCAGCATGGCTTCACTAAGGGGAAATCCTGCCTGACCAATTTGGTGGCCTTCTATGATGGGGCTACAGAACTGATGGATAAGGGTAAAGCAGTTGATGTCATCTACCTGGACTTGTGCAAAGCGTTTGACACTGTCCCACACGACATCCTTCTCTCTAAATTGGAGAGATATCAATTTGATGGATGGACCACTCGGTGGATAAAGAACTGGCTGGATGGCTGCACACAAAGAGTTGTGGTCAATGGCTCGATGTCCGGCTGGAGACCAGTAACGAGTGGGCTCCCTCAGGGATCGGTGTTGGGACCGGTCTTGTTTAACATCTTCATTGCTGACATGGACAGTGGAATTGAGTGCGCCCTCAGCAAGTTTGCCGATGACACTAAGCTGTGTGGTCTGGCTGATATGCTGGAGGGAAGGGATGCCATCCAGAGGGACCTTGACACGCTTGTGAGGTGGGCTGATGCCAGCCTTATGAAGTTCAACCACGACAAGTGCAAGGTCCTACACCTGGGTCGGAGCAATCCCAGGCACAGCTACAGGTTGGGCAGAGAAGAGATTCAGAGCAGCCCTGCAGAGAAGGACTTGGGGGTGCTGTTCGATGAGAAAATGAACATGAGCCGGCTTCAGTGTGCGCTCGCAGCCCAGAAAACCAACCGTATCCTGGGCTGCATCAAAAGGAGCGTGACCAGCAGGTCGAAGGAGATGGTCCTGCCCCTCTACTCTGCTCTTGTGAGACCTCACCTGGAGTATTGTGTGCAGTTCTGGTGTCCTCAACATAAAAAGGACATGGAACTGCTGGAACAAGTCCAGAGGAGGGCCACGAGGATGATCAGGGGACTGGAGCACCTCCCGTATGAAGACAGGCTGGGGAAGTTGGGGCTGTTCAGCCTGGAGAAGAGAAGGCTGCGTGGGGACCTAATAGCAGCCTTCCAGTACCTGAAGGGGGCCTATAGGGATGCTGGGGAGGGGCTATTCATCAGGGACTGTAGTGACAGGACAAGGGGTAACAGGTTCAAACTTAAACAGGGGAAGTTTAAATTGGAGATAAGGAGGAAATTCTTTCCTGTTAGGGTGGTGAGACACAGGAATCGGTTGCCCAGGGAGGTTGTGAGTGCTCCATCCCTGGCAGTGTTCAAGGCCAGGTTGTATGAAGCCTTGCGTGGGATGGTTTAGTGTGAGGTGTCCCTGTCCATGGCAGGGGGGTTGGAACTAGATGATCTTGAGGTCCTTTCCAACCCTAACTATTCTATGATTCTATGATTCTATGCTCTTTTAAGATGTTCATTAAGCTACAGGTTCTTTGAGCTGATATAGTTTTGAGTTTTGAAGGTGCTTTCACCTGGGTGTAGCTGGGAAAGATGGAGGCAATTTTAGTGAGGTGGAAGCAGTATCTGCTTTACTAATTCTTTGCTCATCCACAATTAGTATTTCAGGTAGTTTTCTGGTGCTCTCTCTTGGGAAAGGGTCCTGCTATACTGGAGCCCTGTGTGCATTCTGCCAGCTGCACCCCAACAGCATCCATCAGCCACAGCCATGCACAACACTCATTTCTCAAGACATCTGAGGGTGTGCACAAGTGTGTACAAGTAAATTTTATGGTTCTTGGGAAAAGATGTATAATGGTGCCAGAGATATTAACTGCAACTGTAAGACAGAGTCCATACTAGATCTGACTACATTTCCAAAGAGAATTCTTTCTTCTATCAAAATGCTTAGAACTGAGGTCATCTTTTCCAGCAAACAGGAAGTATACTACTGGCAGTTTGTGGCTTTTAAAACAATTATGTTTTGAACGTACTTTTCATTTTTTTTTTTGTAAAGAACATAGCTTGAAAACATGCTGTTCAAAAAAGAAGTCTTAGACTCTAAGAAAACTTAGTTTTCATATTGAAGGAAGTTAGTATAGAAGCCTGCATCTCTCGCCTTGAACAATGTTCAAGCTTTCCTGCCCTTGATGGTGGTTTGTTGCTGCCCATCACCATGGGCTGGCTGCCTCTGCCTCTTGTAAAAGTCTTCCTCTGAACAATGACAGTAGCAGAGTTTATTGAGCCCATAGAGGGGCAGTCCAAAGCTGACATGTAGAATGGGTCAACAGAATATCCCTCATTACTCTTTCATTTTAGGTTAAGCTAGATGAATCCGTATGAAGCATTAATGTGATGAGTTTACTATGAGGGTGCTGAGACACTGGAACAGGTTGCTCAAAGAACTTGGGGTACCCTGGTAAATAACATTTTGCAGGTAACCCTGCATCCTTACTCCTGCCTGCTGCAAGCTTCCAAGGGGTCATCCTGCACTGAGCTATCCTGCTCTCAACCTTACTTTACAGGCTTAATGAAACACTAATGAAGAGCCAGGTTTCACTTTAATTAATCACACTGCAAACCTGGAATAATTCAAACTAAGTTACTGAATGTACTTGATATTTACTTCACTGACAGAAAGTGGCCTCAAGTCACCTTCATTTTCCTTTTTTTTTTAATGGTTATTTATTAAATTAAATTAATGTTTATTTCAGTCTAATATTTTGAATAATTTTGTGGAGAGTTTGTGCAGGGAAGGTCTCTACTCAGACTGTTTCAGAAAAACCCAGTTTTTCATCCAAAATCAGATTACAGGATGCCTTAACTTGAGCTTTTACTTTTTGAACCAGTCCTTGCTATGAGCTATATCTGGTACTCTTTCCTCCTTAATTTCTTCACACAGATATTGAAGAATGTTTTATGGAAACAATAGAAATTAGCTTTCATGCACAGTATCTGTATTTCTTGTAAGAAAAGATGGTACAATATTTCCAAAGATTTGTTGATTCTACAGACAGGTTTTTTTCAACTCTCTCTTGGTAACAGTAAAGATTTTTCTAAGTCTATGCCCATCACTGAGACTTCACTTAAAAAAGGGTTGAGCTGATCAAGCATTTGTTTAGGGTCAGTTAGGCTAAACTGACACCCAGTTTCTTTTTCTTAATGCTTGCTGCTAGTTGGTATTTCAGAGGAGACTGAACAGTAGGAAATGCGATGGACAGAATCTGAAGTCTCAACTCCAATGAACATCTATGTTAATGACTGTAGTTCACAATATTCAAGAAGCCACAAGTTTAAGTCATGATATAAAACATCTAATGACTAAATATAAATCTGGTTAAATATACCTTTGATGTAAAATTCTATTTTCTGATAGAGTTTTATGTTTAAAATTTGCATGGTGTAATTATGCATCTAATAATATTGGATTACAGAGTTAAAAAAACACTAGCTTCCATTAAAAAGAAACCAAACCAAAACAAGCAAACAAAGAAAAAAACAAAACAGGAGTTTGATGAGCAATCCCTTAATAAGAAAACTTTCAGTACAGCTTAGTTTAAAGTGTCTAATAAAGGCTTTTCTGAGACAGATGCTACAGGGAAGTTTATGGTAGAATTATTCCAAAAAAATGCCTCTCAATCAGTTTGTGTTTTTTTGGGACAATATGCATCTTAGATTCCTTCTTCAGTTTCTTTGTTAACCATGGAGTCCCCAAAGAAATTTTCCATCCACTTGCTCAACAGCTCAGAAAAACCACCTGGATGAGAACTGTTTTGGAAGTTACGTTTGTCAACAGTCCCTAGTTACCTTGCAGGAAGATACAGATACAGCTGCAGTTCTGAGCCTTCAGGATTCCAGACAACGTAGATCACTGATGTGACTCTTTTGATAGTAAATTAGATAAAATGTCAAAGAAACAGCTCTTCCATTTTTTTTCTTACTGTGCAAATACTACATGACACACAAGTATTGTGTGCTATGGTTTCTGTCCATCTATATTGTAATTCCCCCCCCCGAACTAAACAGTAAAGAATGATAAAACTGTAAAGTTTAGCATTTAAAAACATAAGAAAAGCAGAGTTAAGATTGTGTGAGAAATGTAGTTCTTTTGTCAACGTATGTAGTTCTTTTGTCAATGTACTTTTTCTGGTAGTCTTTAGCTGCATATCACTTACTACTTTTTCTCGGAGAATCCTGTCTCTTTCAATAAGAGTAAATCTTCACTATTTCTATTAATCTTCCTCATTAATCATGTGGCCTTACACATTATCCTTTATTCAGACTTCAGAATGAAAGGTGAATTTTTCCACAATGAAAGGTGAATTTCTTCACATTGAAAGGTGAATTTTCTGGTTATTTTCTCCAGGTGTTCCAGCAGTGCAGAGTATTGGTGCTTCACAAATACAATTTTATCTTCGAAGCACACTAAGGGAATAGCTAACACTTTTGTACGGATTTATATATTTAAAATATAGCTCCAGTCAATTTCTGTTGCTGCTTTATTCAATGTTTACACAAATCTCAGAAGAAACTAATATTGTTTTTGCTGAAATGCTGAAGAAAAGAAAATCAATATTCAATCTAAGTCAGACATCTGGCATGAAAAATTTCAGCTGGTAGCCTGATGGCTGGCAGAGTTGTATGCAATTAAAAGTTAGAGTTTTATTGTGAGAAATTTCAGGCAACCTGAACTGAACCAGCTTTTCAGCACCTGTTGCAAGAAAGCTGTCATAAGAAAATTGAAATTACAGGATTGAAAGAGAAAATAGAATGTGTCCAGTTTTTTCATTCTCTGACACAAACTGTATTGCATTACTTCTGTTTTACTTTAGTGTAAATAAGAATGAATCTGATTGAAGATACACGCTGCTTTATGGTGAACTGTTATATCTGAACTATACTGAATGTATGATTAAAATGAAGCAAGTAAGGAAGTTGTGTATTATACATATTATTTAACAGTGATATTTCCAGTTGTTCCCAGAAGCCAGTCACGTCAAAGCTCCGTTACCATAAGTGATGCACAAACATATTGTAAAGTGAAGACCCTGACACAAACACTACATATTTTCCTTTAGGCTTTTCTGCATTGTTGATCAGCATCACTGAACAACATGAGGAGTAAGCAAAATAAAATCGCTATAAAAAAATAAAGCTATAATACAAACTAGGGATTCTTAATATAAGACCTAATGCAAAATAACTAATTGGCAAGCTATTCGGAAGTAATTCTTCTGATTTTTGAAAGAGATGGTGAGTTAGGACCAAGGAAGAGGAAAAGACAAGCCAGCGATCCACCTTTCTTTGGCATTCCTTGAACTAAATGAAATGAGGCTGATTGAAATGCTTATTGGATTTCTGGGCAAATCTGCCCCTGAGCAATAAATCTGTCTGAATGGAGACCCACCATTTATCAAGTTTACAGCAAAAAGCCTTTGAACTGGTGGACTGTTGGCATAGGAACAGGTAAGCCAGCATTTCTTCCATTTATCATATATGTTGTTCGACAACAGAGTGTGTCAGTGACATACCCAAGAAGGCAAGGACCATACCTACATTATGATCTTGAAATCAAGATAGTAGAGGGAACAGAAATCCAAATATAACCCAAAACTGTACAGAGGAGCATGGTGACTGGAGTGTGCCAGAGCTATACCCCAGGAAATAAACCTACAAAGTCACGAGTGAACTGATAAAGAAGTAGGCCTCAGATCAGTTTGCAGACATTGGAGACAGTTAAGTGCCATATCACAGCAGAAAGGGCCTGGAGCAGAGAGAGCAAAGGAGGGAGAGTGGTTTTGGAGCTATTATTGATCATGTGAATATTCTTAACCCATGCTGAAGACGGCTGGCAGGCCTAAGTTTGACTTTGAACTGAAAGGGATACAAGAAAAAGCAAAGACTAGCAGATGAGTTTAAGCCACTCTCAGTGTAAACTTGTTGCTTACACTCTGCTACTTTGCCCTGCAGTGCCAGTCACAAGGGCTTTATCTTAATCTGCCTAAATTCAAATTGCCTGCAATTTATTAGCCAATTTCCTGTTGCTGTCTCAGAAAAAAAGTAGGAATTGAGAAAGTATTTCAAGAATGTTAAGTTTTCAAAATATTAAGGAAGAGATAGTTTAGAAAGGAATTTTTCTATGCTTCAATAGGACTTCAGTCTTTAGAAGAAATCTGTGAGAAGTTTTAGTAAAGCCTCTGATGACCAGTTCTTTCTCATCATGAACTTTACAGGAGCAATATACCTTTTATAGATCCATGGGTATCACCTTCTACGAAAATATCAGAAAGCAAACTGAATTAAAAGAAAAAAAATATAATAAAAATGTTGAGCACTAAATGAAACTCCACAGAAACTGTATTTAGTTAGCTATGATCTGAAGATACTGTATAAATTTTACTTTAAGTACTACTATTATTAATAGGTATGATGCTCATGTTCTTACTGTAAGCAGGTTCAAATAAACCATGTTATAATTTTTGGTGAATAATTTTGACCAAGCAGGAAGTGGCAAAAATTTGAAGAAAATTCCATTGAGATTTAACCATGGTAATTTCCTTGGAAACATTTAGTGAGGGCTATGTGAAAAACTGTCCTTCCCCGCAGCACTACCAGTAACTGATCCTAAACAGTATAAAATAATTTTCTCTGTTGCACTAGGAATACTGATATGTCAAAAGCTGGTGCTGTTTGGACTCAATTTCTATTCATTTATGTCCATATATTTTGACTAAAGGGTTAATGATTTCTTGAGGAAAAACCTGAAAATATTGATTAGATTCTGTGAGGATTTTAGGGTTAGAAAATTTATTTTATTTTATTATTTTTTTTTAACAGCTGTAGCTTTTGAGTAATATAGTTGAAATATCCACAGAGTATAAGTCAGATGAGCTTAACTGGGTAATGATTTCATCTGTTGTTATGTTCATGGTCTGTAATAATGAAAAAATTGAAACTAGTGTCAGGTGATTCCAAAATATTGCAAAAGAAAAAAGCACTTATCTGTTTTATATTAGTTTTTAACAGAACCTGTGCTAGAACATTTTACAGATCACCTGTACAATAGTTACAGAAAGCTAATTAAAGTCTATACCTGCTGAGTTTTTGAAAGTCATGTAAAATCTGATTTAAGCTAGCACGCTTTGTTTTGCAATCAAAATGAAGTAAAGTAAGTGAGGGATATGCAGCTGGTCAGTCATTGACAGGCAGTAACCCATTAAACCATGGTATCGCCATGCTTGCTTACAATTCCAAAACTTTTAGAGTACATATGAGACCTGTCTCCTGCAGAGGTTTGAAATTTATTCTGTCTTTAAAGTTACCCAGTAACTCTTCAAACATCCATATTGGTTGCCTTGCTCCAACACTCCATTCCTTCAGGAAAATTTATGTATGTACTTACTTACTGATGTCTTAAAAAAGCGCACACAAGACAAAGTGCATGGGTGAACAGAGGAGAACCAAAATGGTAAACCTTACTTATGCTAAAGAAAAAAACAGTGTCAGCTTCTTAGTGGCCAACGAGCTGTATTCAGCATCAGGGGATAACTCAGAGCTATTTTCTGAATTCTGTGATCTAATTTATAGATTAACTATGAGAAATGTAATTTAATCTTTTCAAATTAAGTCATCTGTCTAAATAAAAATGGAAAATGTATCATTTCACTACTGTTAAGCCAGAGAACTTAAAATAGTATTTGTAGCCAAAATGAAAACGAAGAGTAAAATGATTCTGATTTTACCCCCTGTAAAGTCATTATTCTCATCAACCTCAGATGATAGGAAATGATTTTATAAGCACGCCTACCACACATTTGTAAACAGGGTTTGTAACTAGTGTGGGAAAATTAATATCATGGTAGATATATTCTTGGAGGAATGTGAAGGATTTTTTTTGGGGGGAGCAGGGGGTAGTAATAATCGTATATAGGAATTTATACAGACACAGTGTAACTTCAAGCTGTATAGTACCTAAATCTCATTAAAACTTCCTGAATTTATGTAAGATTGTGAAATTGGAGAACTTGCACTTTTAGTGACAAGGTTCACAAAGCCAATACTTCTGGCCTGAAATACTGTCCAGTTTTACCAGGACAGTCCTTTTTAGTCACAACTCACTACTTTATGTCTGCTGAGTGACCTCAAACTTCAAAGGAGAAGTGTGTTGGTTTGTGTTGGTTTTTATCTGTTTATTAATGCACATTCATAGATGTTGCCTAACACAGAGCCAGGACACTTGGTCAAAAGTTACTAGATTGTTTGTTCTTGGTTTAGAACAATTTTGTTGAAACTGATGGTATTAAAAAAACACCTCTAACTTCATGAAAAAAGTTCTTTTTGAAATCATATAGTAATTTCAGAGGATTTGGAGCAGAATTGGAAGACAACTGGACTAACACAATAACATTGGCATTTTAAAGGTACGATGTAAAAATATTTATCTCAGTTCAAAGGCTTCAAAGGCCAGGGCATTGTGCAGGCCCTTCTACACAGATGCATTTAACACAAAACATAGTTCTTTCGTTTGCTTTTGTCACTTTGTCATTTGTTTCAGTCATTGCTGCTTGCGTACAAATATCTTGTTTACCATATCTGCAATGAAATCTACTTTAAGCAGATAATATTTCTCTGTTTTAGTGTCTATTGCCACTATTTAATTACTGGGCTCTGCCTTCATTAATTCAGGCCCTCCTATGGTTAACTGGTTGCTAATCAGGCTAACCCTGTGGATTTCAGTGGTTCCACTAACAGGTGCCTACAGGTATCTTGAAACCGGTAAGTCAAAGCTCAAATATACTTTCAGTGAAAAGTTCTTGACTGTGAACAAAAATAGCTTAGCACATCTTTCATGTAAGAATGCTTTCATTAAAACCCACACTTTTTCACATTTGTGTTTCTCTGATCTAAGTGTTTGTACATTAAGTGCCGTTGGGAAGCATTTGGCACAAAATTCATTTTGATAAAATTCTGAGTAATGTCTCTTATAGCTTCTATGTATCAGTAAGTGCATAATCCCAATTCAAGGGGACCATCCCAGTGCCTGGCAAAATTACTGACTTCAGTGAAACTGGGATCAGGATATAAAAAAATGAATAAGAGATATGGAGTCCCAAAATGCCATAGGTTTATTACAGAAGTATTGGTCTGCAAAGCAGAGTGTAAATGACAGGAAATATTCCAAGCTGTGAGACAGAGATTCTTGATAAAGAGCATTTGATCATATAAGAAGGATTTTGAAAGATTTGGTGATTGGAATGGCCAACGTTGGCCTACAACTTATGTCTACAGCTATTTATCTTCTTCAGCTCTTGGTACTGTTTGCATTCTGGGTTCTTTGTGTGCTGCCACCCCCCCCCCCCCCCCCCCCCCCCACATAATTGCTATTAGTTGCAAATCTTGATTTAGTCAAGGAAAGGACTGGGTGACCTATTAAGATCTATGGTTCCTGCAGAGCCGGGTCATAGCAGATCAGGAAAAAAAGAAGCTTGCATAGCTGTGCAAAACTTGTTTGTGAATCTGTAAGAAGCCTGAGCATCTAGTTTAAAATATGTAAATTTTACTAAAGTAATGGTACAACTGACACTGTCAAAACAACTTTCTTTGGCAGTTTTGATTAATTCATTTTTTTAAATTAAGATAATTACTTCTATTGCTTTATTTATGAAAAATATAAATAACTGAGCTCACATCTGTGAAATCATCCTTAAGGTATTAGTCCTTTGACACATTTGGGAAGCAAATGCAAATAGCATGAAGCTGCTATTTTTCTATGAGTTGTTGTTCACTGAACTAGAAGCTGGGAACAACTGATATTAAAAATTGAAGTGAACCTGGAGACAATTCCACAGGTGCATTTCACTTGGGCAATTTGCTAAAAATGTGCTTTGGAGCATGATTTTGGAAAGGGCTCATAAATTAGCTAAGGTGAAAAATTAAAAAATTAGAAAAGGAAAGAAGCTAGGCTCCATTACCCAGTGCGCTAGCAGATTTATTGGGAAGCCACCCTTTCAGCTAGTGTTTTTATAACCTAAACAAATTGCAAGTAAACATCATATTTGTATGTGACTTTTCATGAGAGCAATGTTTCAAAGTGATTCATTATTGATTACATACTCTGTGGTATACAGGCTATCCATCCTGCAGCTGTTTGAGGTAATGAGAACAAGAAAAAGACCTTGTGTGCTTTAGGAGAAGATAGAAAACCTGAAATAACTTTCAAACAATATAAAAGGAAGGCTTTTACATACAAAACTCATGAAATTTAACTCAACAAATGAGAAGAAACTTAGTAGCTCTTCCCACTTGTTTTCTGACTCTGATTTTGTACTTCAATATATGTGCTTTATGGTCACATACTGGGTTAAAATGTATTTGCACGTAAATATTTAAAGTACAATCTCTGTCTCCCTCCTTAAGAGGAATCAAAAATATCAGCATATGGAAGAAAACTGAAAGGCATATACTCATCTTTGTTTATAAATTTTCCTGATTTTGTTAACATCTTTTTGTAATTTGCAGATAGGTTTAGCACAATAATTGCAAGACGTATATATTGGCAGAAGGGTTATGTTAATATTTACACTACCATATTAATTATTAAACTCTATGGTAATTATTAATTCTTATGTTTATAATATAATAATTAATATAGGTGATTTGAATTAATGTATACATTTTAAACCTCATAGTTCCACTGACTTTCAGTAGAACTGTTATTTTTACTTATTTTTCCCTGCCTGTTGCAACTTACGGAAGCAGGAACCTGGCAGGGGTTCGAGGTGATCAGCACCATGGACAGAAACCGCGGTGGGGAGGCGGCGCTCAGCAGCACCGAGACACCTACCCATTCAAAGGTCAAAAGCCTCCCAAAGGACTGATTGCCTGAAGCAAATCTCAGCCTGCAGCAAAGCTAGTCACTGGCATCGTAGATCAGCTTCAGTCACCCAAATATCCCATGTGTTGGGAGCAAGAGAGGAAAGATTACTGGTGTGCAAAGGTCTCATGAGATCTATGACCTCAGGAATATATGCTGCAACGAAAAATGAAGTAAATCATGCGTTACCAGCTAAATAAACCACCTTGACACTGGTAACTCCTTGAAATAAGGACTGTGTTTTCCTTTGTTTTTTAGACATTGTCTGTCCTACTGCAGATACCCTTGAAATATGATGAGGAGCCATGTTTGAAAATAATGGTCCGAGCAAGTCATACTAGTTATGTCCCTCTACAGGTTAGGTAACTACCATTACATTATTATGAGCTAGGTAGCTACTAGGTGACTGAACTGCAATGTTTCCTCAGCAACATCAGACAACATTAGTCAAATTAACAGACTATTTCTCTCTCTTCCTGCCTTCCCATGGAGAAGAACAACACTGGACAGTCTCATATGGAGGTGGGCTAGCCTCCCACACAACAGAAATGTCAAAGCATATATGGTATGTGACTCTGTATTTATTGAAACAGAACAAAACAAAACGCCAACACCCAACCCAAAATCCTGTCAATGGCATTAATTTCTCATTATTGAAATCCAGTACTGATGTGGGAAACAATTACATCTTTCATTAGGGGAAAGCCTGTATCAAAACGTGGTACTGTGGTAGCAGTAGATAGTGTCAGTGGCTCCTCTGTGACAATTGTAACAAACAAAAACAAAACAAAACAAAAAAAAGCCTTCTTATCTGGCATCAGAAATCAACATCATAGACGTCTTCATGTGATGTAGTCACTCCAGAATCCCTTTATGGTCAGGGAAGCGTGTGTTCACCTGAAGTGAAACACGCAGGTCACCTGAATCTTTGAAGACATCTCCTCAGGAAAAGACAAACTGCACTCAGATTCTTTCCCATGGTTAAAAAGGTAACTGCTTCAGGAGCAGAGACATCAACTACAGCTGCCTGGTTTTATCCAGACCTCTGGAACAGTGACAATAACCAGTATGCAAGCAACTGGGCAAGCATCCAAAAGTGCCAATGTCTTTGGGGGGATTAAGTATCTAGGGGTGGGGAGGCTGCTGGGAATCCCCTCACAACCCCACACTTGTCTGGAGAATGTGCCATCAGATGACAGATAGTATCTGACTTGTTCAAATATTTCCATTCACACTGAAATACAACCTAATGGCAACTGAACTTCCTCTGCGTGCATTTTATACCGCAGATATAAGCCTCTGACAGAGTATTATACATGAGGCCAAAACTAATCTAGTTTCACATTCTCCTCACTATCTTGGATGCTGGTTTTACTTCTCTAGTTTATTTGATTTTTCAACATCACTCCCACTAAAAATTACAACCAAAACATGTGAAAAGACACTGAAAGCTGAAAAATATGTTTCAATTCAACTATTTTTTCTTTTTCTTTTTTTTTTCTTTTGTATCTGCTATTGATACAGAAAAAATAAAATGAAAAGAGATAGATGAAATTTACATTATAGGACAGACGTGATTAAAGGAAAGGTATTTTATATTCCCTCTTTTGTATTGAGGGTCTGCTTGGAATGCAACCCTTTTTCCTATTAGTCCACTGAAAATCAAATGCAAAAAAAATAATGCAGTATTGTCCTCTTGAGTCTGCAGACAGCCCGAAGCAACAGTTCTGCTTCTGGAAATAGGAAGGCCTCTTTAAAATCATCCAATGAAGTGAATGAATGAGAAAGACTAGATGTGAAGTCTGAAAATACGCTACCCAATTTTAGGTGTCTGATAGAGCTACTTGAGCCAAAAGTTGTTTTCCCTAAGCTATGCATGTTTTCCTCTAGAGATGGACTGGAGCATTTACTGAGATCTCTCTGTCTCCCACACTTTCCTGGGAAATTTTACATGATTAAGCTCTTTCTTGAGGCATTTCCATTCACTGACAGAAGCCGTATGGTATGTACTCCTTTTCAACCTCCTCTGTGCCCTCTTCATCCAAATTAGCGCTTATCCCATAGTTTAAAACTGTTGATTAAACTCCTTATACTCCAGGAAAGGAGGCCATGCTATTGCCACAACTTTCAACTTTTCCTCTTGCAAGAGGGCAGTTTCTCTTGTGCAATCGTCAGCTTTTATGATGCCATCAGATTTTGGTTGAACACCTGCTACCAAAACCTGGCTATGTAAACCCAATGCAAACAAATTTATTTGTGTATAAAAGATTTAATAGGATTGAATCATGTGTTGCCATGAGCAGGTTTCGCCATGTTTCCCATAGTTAGGAATACTCTTATAGTGCCAGAGTGCTAGGCATTTTACTAGTGTCTATGGTATGCTTAAAGCTGGAAATCTGATAACCCAAAGTACAAGAAACACTGAGTTTCACCAATGGAAAGAAAGCACACTGTTCCACTTCTTCTATTCATAAATCTTGCATTTAATACCGGAAAAGTATTATTTCTTTATCATAAAGAAGTTGCTGTGGCATTTCCAGTCTGTTGCCCAGAGCACATCCACAGTTCTTGCTACAGAATTTAGATGCACCTGGGTACATCAAGGATCATGGAGCAGGTTTCATCTTCTCCTGTTCTGTTCTGTCCCGTCTGTCCTGTCCTGTTTTGTCCTCTCCTTTCCTCTCCTTTCTTCTCTTTTCCTCCTTTTTATGTGGTTCTCATCCTAACAATATTATTTCCTCACATTGCAGAGGAGGGCATACCTGTGCTGTAATAACAGCAGATCAAGAAAAAGCAATGGTCACATTTTGGTTCCCTGCTTCCACATTGCTTCAGGGAAAATTGCTTGTCACAATCTTATTTTATGTCTAGATTGCGTCCCATCCCATTCTTCAATAGCCAGCCTATGCTGAGGGGCCATTCCCCTTCCTCCTTTGTTTCTCACTCTGTTTGTACTTCACTTGCAAAGAGAGAAGAGTCGCAGACCACAGAAATATTCTTATTTTATATATCAGGGCTTGCAACACTGGAAGCTGATTTATGAAGTAAAATGGTTTCATACTACCCACATACCAGTGAGCCATATAGGTGACAGATGTATTTAAAAAAGCACCAGCTGTTAATTTATGTTTTTTTCCCGAAGTATTACCCATAGCATAAAGTACTGTTCAGTTATCATTTACAATTTAGTGTCATAGATAATTTACAGCCTAGCAACTTACCACTCAGAACTGAATACTTATTATGTGTTTAAGCCTGTGGAACTCATGTTTCATGTGTCAGACTGTGAACATGCAAGCTGCCTTGGATCAGGGCAGATCTACAGGTGCATACAACATGGAATACAATGAAGGGAAGGAATCCCTTCTCAGATAGGCATGCTGCCACTTTAGCTATGGCTTTGATTTTCTGTCTTACCAGGCTAGACAAAAAGCTGAAATAACAAGCTTGGATAGCTGGTGTTAGGTATGTGCTAATATCTCACCCACTCTCCTGGTCAGTAGGAGGGATAATAAGCAACCACTGGCCCCAGTCCCCAGCCTAAGGTATGTGGAGGTGGTACCAAACTGCAAGTGTCCCCTGAGTAGGCATGTGGTCTGGGCTACAGTCTAGCAGAGACCCAGTAGCAGAGTTCAAGAAGGCCCTCACTGCAGTCTATTGCACACAATTTTGATTATTCAAGAATAAGGTGGCAATGCTATTGTAAATAATACTTATTTTGAAAAAGGTCAAAGAAGTGAGAGTAGAATTATTTGATAGCTTTTTTTTTTTGTCATTTTCAGTGCATTTTAATGGTAACTGTAATAAAAAAAGAAGTTTTGTTTTATCTTCATTTGTATTTTTTTTTTTTCCAAAGAGAAATATAATCTCAATGTTTCCAGGTAGAAATAAAGCTAAATTGTGGTAAGGAATCACTGAAGTATGGCCCATTAGGAACAATGACATGCATGTAACCATGAACACAATGATTTTTGGAAAGACTGAGAAAAATCACTGACAGCAAGGAAATACTTCATATGGACCTGACACTGACTTTCCAGTTTTCTGTCTCTCCCCCACTACTTTTCCCCCTTTTCATCTCTTTTGAAAGAGCTACATAGGAGGGAGGTAGCTCATTGTTAAATGATCTGAGAAAACAGGCAGAGAAAAGGGCAAAATAATTTCACTTGTATAGATGAGCAGACAGAACAATAACAAGGCAATCAATTGGGCAAACAGGGGCTGTGGCAGTAACACAAATTGTTATGTACACACAATTCTCAAAATCTGAGGTGCAAATAAATTTGATAATTCTTATCAAATAAGTTTGCTTACAGAAGGACTTTTATCCATGCCTATAAACCCCTAAAATATTAACACCCCCCCACCCCCCAGCAATCCTATTACTTTATGCAAGATTTGGAATCTGAGCGGAGCCTTTTTTCCTCATTCAATTACAGTTTTAGACTAGATCTTTCACTGCTCTGAATTGCCATGCTTCCATGACATTCATAGGACTTTGTTGATGTTCACTACCTGAAGTTTGGGTTCTTTGTACTTAGTTTAGTGTTTGTGAAGGTATCAAAATATTTGAAGCCCTATGTCTGCTCAATATATGAACACAGCCTGGGAAATGTAAACTTTCCTGCAGCACACAAAGACATCAGGAGCAAGCAGATAGCAGCAGAAGCAAGCATATAAAGATTATGGGGTATTCTTATTTGTAAAGGTATGTTTACAAGAAGAGACTCCAAAAGGCCATTTAGTATGCTTTCCATTCTTGTTTAGCCTTTAGCTTCTGAACTGGCAGGAATTTCTCTTAACATGAAAATCTTGAAATGTGTTTAAGTACTTCTTAGACCTGGTTTGTTCAGAAGATGTTCAATGCATGTATCTGGTCAAATTTAGTAGCAACTGATCACCTAATTCCTTTAGTGTCACATGAAAACCATATTGATTAGGAAATCTTAAAAAGTGCTCCTTGATACTGAATGCCTGGCATCCATAGGTTTAAAAATCAATTTATTCTTTCGAAGTCTGTGTCAACTTTGAAACCACTTCAGTAGAAACTGAAAACCCACTGAAGCTAGAAAATGTTAACATTGTGTTTAAAATTAAGAACACAGAATCATAAGAAAAAAATGTGGCCAAAACTAAAAGAAACCCAACCAAAACATGCCTTTCTGCAAGGTAGGATTAATTATACCTCGATCACCTCTGAAAAATATTTGGGCTCTGAAAATGTCTGCCTAAAGACCTTCCAATGATTTGGCAGTGTCTACAGGCAATCTATTCCAGGGCTTGGCGGTACTATCAGAGTCTGTTCTCTAATGTCTAACCATAATCTTAATTTTTGTTACTTAAGCACAGTGTTGCCCGCCAGTGAAGAGGAGGTTCTTTCCTCCTAAGATAACTATTATATATGGCAATGTGGTTCCCTCAGTCTTCCTTTATAATCAATTTGATTTATGCTTGTTTTTCCTCACAGGTAAAATCAAACGGCCTTTGGTCATTCTTTGCTTTCTTCTCTTTGTTGAGTTCTTATCTTCCCCAAAATCTTGTGCCTAAAGCGAAATGCAGTATTTGAGCAAGCTTAGTATCATCGGACTGAGTCTACCAATCAAGTGGATTACTTCAATATTTCAGGGGTTGTAATGTTGCTTTAGTTTTGTCAGAATGGTGCTTTTCCTTTTGCAGCTGTATTGAATGTCTATATGACTTGCAGCTGGTTTATAATTTTAATTCTTTTTTTTCTCCTTTTTTGTTTAGGTGGGTTTTGTTGGGTTTTTTTTGGTGTATCCCAGTATATAAAACTAAAAATTAAAGACTGGTATATTTTCTCTATTGAATATAGTGTCAATTTTGCCATTGTTTTCAGTGGAGCCTAGATTTTATTGAAAGACAGGTGAATAGAGAAGTTAATCATAAGAAAACATTACCTTGAAAGTTGAAAAACTTTAAGCTCTGTTCTAATTTGAATTCTTTGTTAGCAACCATAATATATATTTACAGTGCTTTCCACTAAATACTTGAGAATGCTGGTTTTAGTAGCATGTATATACATACACCAATTTATATTTAGCAGCTAGATATTGCTATTCTAAACATACTTTTTAAGCCTAAGATCTCAAAAGAAGTTAAGTAGAAGTAGCCTCATTTCACTAGAAAATAAAAATAGTGGAAGTGGGATTTAGTGGGCTGAGTGAAAAAGAAGGAGTGTGTGTCCTTTAGATTCAATTCTGTGATAAAAACGGAGTTGTGAACCATGGTAGAAACAGTCTGCATGTTGATAACACACATGACAAAACACAAAGAAGGCAGCTGGCAAAGATAAGCTTGTTAAAAATGGTCAGCAAAGGTGTGTTGGTAATAGCAATTGCCAACTGTATTGAAAACAGTTCTTTAGCACATAATTTCATAAGCATTTCTTAGTCAGGAAAACTAAACTGATGATGGTTGCAGGAAAGCTTAAGTGACAGTGTGCAACAAAAAAATTTACAGGTTACAATTGTTCAATCACATAGAAATGTGAAAGCATTCCACTTTTAAAATGGACTGTCAAGAAAGCATTTGTTCTAAAGTGGTCAAGATATACTTGGTGATTCCCAAATTCTTTGAGATATCTTATTCTTCACAATGAAATACGCTTCTTTCATTTCAGTGACGCTGAGAATCAATAGCAACAGGCATCATGATATATATCCGAGAATTGATTGTGGCAATCTGTTTAATTTCACTTGAAGAAGGCATTATAAGGAGATGCATTTCACAACAAGTGAAATGACTTCTTGGCACCTATTAACACTTCTCTGTAAACAAACTTTACAAATGGAAATGGCCTTAAGACATTTAAGGAGGATGCTCATATAACCTTTGAAATAAGTGAAAGAAAGGAAAAAATCCAACACTGGAGTGTTAGAACTTGTGTTGCTTAATATTCAACTCATCTTCCAACCCATTAGTAGGGCTTATGTTCAGCTGTTAGCATACAAGATGCCTGATTACATAGTATGGCATTGCTTGCCATTGTCATATTTAATCAGCTAATATGACCCAACTCTTCTAGGTAATGCCATGTTTAGGAAGGAGCTAATGAGCAATGTTATAATGTAGATTTTAGAGCAGTTGTGAGAAGAAAGAATCACAGATGTATTGAAAGCTCGTTTTACTTTAAAAAAAGTCACCTTTGATTTTTGAGCTTTTTAACATTTTCTGTCTTTTCTAAAGGCATTTTATTCTGAACACACTCCCATCAGCAACATGATCAGTCAAGAGCATCTGGGGAAATATATTTGTTGTATTAAAAAAACATATAAATATTCTCAGATTTGCTTTGTGGGATAATGCATAGCAGCTGTATTGTAAAACCTCATGCTTTGCAGAACACAGTCCATCAGAGGAGACATGTGTTTTGGTTCATCTAAGAGAGAGATGACTATAAATCACCAGGTGGTGATAGGAATTGTCTGGGAAAGCTCTGCTCAGCAGCAGAGGGTTAGAGGCGCAGAGGAGAGCTCAGTGGGAGGGCCTTTCCTACCTGCTTGTCACTCCATCATGGCTCTTGCACTGTCACTCCTTCCCTGTGCCCCTTTAACCACATGCTCCTGATTTCGATTTCCTGCTCCCTCCTTCCCAGGCAGAGATGTCTTTGCCTCATTTCACCTGCCTTTTCCACAAGCTGAAGAGCTCCCCATCCCTTTCCTACTCTGAGTAGGCTATGGGGTTACTTTATTTACTAACACCCCATTAGAGAACTGCCTGCCTGTTAATGGGTGTGATCTCCTCAACAGAGTACCCCTGAAAATCCTTGCTGCTTTCCTGTCAGGCCCATGCAATGCTCAGCATAGGTGAGAATGAGTGCCTTGGGATCATAAAATGATTTTCTAATGGAGGTTAAGACCTCGGAGGTAGTGAGAAGCACAAGGAGTTAGTGTGCGACACTGGATCTGATTGTGTATCTGCCTCATATTAATGGCGGTGGGAAGCTGCCAAGAGAGCTGTGATTAGCTCCCAGCTGGGCAAATGTAGGTACCTTCCAAACTCCACTGGGATAATTCAGCTGCTTTGACAATTAAAAAAAGAATCTGGAGAATTAAGTGTGCTTTGTAGCCACCTCATGATTTCTTTAGTTCTCTTTGGCATAGAAAGGCAAAGCTTGCTTAGAATATAATTTGGTTTTCCCCAGGTAGAAATCATGTCTATCTAATCAGTCAATGGCATCTAGCCTTGCAAAATGTTTCACTTTTCATGTTTCTTCCAAAAGATTGTTTCTGAACAAATACCCTGTGGTCCAGACTATTTTGTCCCCTATTTATGACAAAGAGCCAAATTTTGACCCCAAAATCCTGATGCTACGGTGTTTTTTAAGAGAGACCATTGGGTGTTAGATGCTTTTAGAAATGCCAGTGTCCTGCAATAACAGTTCTGAGTAATAAGAATCATTTGATGTTTGCTTTGAGGTATTGAAATTTAGTTAAAACAGAGTGGGGGGGATTGTACTGTCATGATTACTTTAATGTCCCTCCTTTTTATTTAAGAATATTTCTGGGTTTCAGTCATACTTTGTGGGAATTACACTGCAGTTGTGAAATTTTACATTTCCGTACAATCTCTTAGATAATTCAATTGGATCTGCCACCAATACTTGCAGGTAAGGCCCCGCATGGTGCAGCAATGAGGTACTAGAGGCACTGGAAACAATGAGATGCAACTGGAGATGCTATCACAGATCCTTTCATCCTGCAGCTAGCTTGTATTTTGAACCTCAAAGAGGATTTCTGTGAGTCTGACAGTCTGGGGAGTGAGAAGGGGGCTTTTGTATGCTATGTGATGGCTGTGTGATGTACTACGTTGCAGGATGACGTCTGCAAAAGTCAGCTGTGCACCTACAGTGTTGAGCATGGGTCAAGGTGGGACCCTGACTGAGAAACACAATCACTGCTACATCCAGTTGCATCTCAAACTCCTCCAGGAGTAGAAAAAGAAAGAAGCAGTTTAAAGGTACTGTGATTCCAGACCTTTTGTGTGATGAGGGCCACTTGAGACTAGTAAAGATTACAGCCAAGAGTATGGTATCTGCCAGAGTGTGAAAAGCCCAGAATTAGGGAAGGCAATTACTCACCCAGCAGCTCAGGGAAGAGGGGCTGCTCCTGCAGTGTCACACAGTGATGGCCTCCAACAGAGCCAGTGAGGAAACAAAACTCTTGCCACCTCTTCTCAGCACATGGGCTGAGGTTTTCCTTCCCCTGAGTGGGTGTAAGGGGGCATGGATTGGAAACTATTGGAGAACATGGATGCCTTATGGAACTGAAGCCCAGCTATTCCCAACAGTGCTACATGTTGCTATGTCTGGGTCCAGCAACCAGAGGGTCTGAACCTGCTTAGTCTCCACTTCTGGGAGTTAGCTGGAATGGCTGTAGTAGGAATGGCCACTGTTTTTGAGGCATGTTCCTCTCTAGTACACAGGGCAAAATCCTTCGTGGTGAGTCATTAGTATGTGTGCAAACGTGGCACTGAGAGTAGACCAGCTTCCTCCCAGGTCTGAGCAGAAGCCGTCAATATTGCTAGTGTTTCTGAGGTTGCTACAAAGGTGCCCACAGCTCTTGGTTGCTGTGTACAAAATCTTCACACAAACTACAAACCCAGCTTTTCATTGCCTCCATGAATAATGGTTTTGGATGTCACTAAATATATTCCTCAGGTGGAAAGGCAAAAAAGACAGAAGAATATTTACTTTGTCCTGTGACTCCAAACCTTGTAACAGAAAACAATTATTTACAGCAAAATAAACTAGTGAAGAGCAAGGAATAATCAGGGAAATTGTTTTGCTCCAACTCACAATTCAGACCTAATGTAGGCAGAAGTTATTAACGTATTGGAAAATTGTGTAGCTGCTATGGATAAGCTGATGCGCTCAGTGTCAGTTTTCACTGACCTCAGAACAAAACTATATTCACAACCAGCTACTGGAGATCGACACTTGCTTCCAGTTCTGGTTAGACTCCCATACATCCTAATCATCACGGACTTTATACACACCTCAGATCTTTACAGGAATGGAAACCACATTCAGGAAGGAGTAGATTCACTATTAGCTATTCCACTGCTATTGGTTATTGGCATACCCTGCCTCATTGGTAAACATGGGGTGGCTTTATCTCAGCTTCACTTAGGGATAAGCTGCCTCTCAATTATCTTGTGGTAAACACAAGTGGTTACCACAGTGGAGCTAATGTACTACAAATCAATATCTTACTTTATGCAGTGGTGTCTTATTCCTGTGCTCATAACCAAAATGATGCGCCTGATGTCTGTAGTGTGTGTCTCTCCTTTTCCCTGGCAAGTGACTTCAGCAGAAACCCCGTTACTTTAGTGACATATTTTAAGGATATATTTAGTTTTCATGATCATGGGCTCTGCTTTTTGTTTGTTTACATGGTGCGTTTCCCTCTGGAGTTGAGATGATTTATGCATCGGCATAGAAGGGGAGGACTGGACCTGTTCTTTCTGTAGCAGAGCCAGCATCAGAGCAGCTCTGGTGCTGCTACTTGTGCTAGGCTTGTTACTTGAATAAATACAGATGTCCCACTTCTGATGCTGCCAGTTAAAGACCTTTTACAAGATCTGTGGTCATTCGAAGTAGAGGATACCTTCCCAGAATTTAATAATTTCAGATGAATGATGACAGAACTCTTGTGTGTCTTGAGTATACTTTTTCTTTTTTCACGGAACACACGTCACATTTCATTGAATATATACATGAATACACATTTTTAAACAAAAAAAAGAAATACCTTTGCATTTGAGTAATATTGGTAACATGTGTTTCTTAAGACTCTCTCTTGGAATACAGTGGGAATTTAGGTCCAGCCATTGGTCAGTTAGAAAATATCACAGATTAGAAGTGAAAAATCTTAGCTGTAAAACTCCTCCTCACCAAATGTTGAACATGTAGCACTAGTATTTCAGATTTTAATGTTCAAAAAGAGTTTGGGAAATGAAAAAGGGTAGATTGCCAGAACAGTATAAAGTTAGGTTTGCTGTCTGTCGTGTTTATTTTATGAGAAAATATAAATACTTTATTGCAAGGTATAAACAAGGCAAAAATATTGTAATAAAACATAAAGTAATTTGAAGTGATGAAGTAGAAAAATATCACAGCAAGCTAAACATTTAAAGAGAACACAAGAGTTTTGATATAAAACTATATAAAATATACTTCTATACTCTATGTGATTATGTGTAGTTGTGAAGGCAATTTGAACTTTAATGTCTAAAAGTAAAGGTTAGCTCATGAAGAACAGTGAGTAATGAAACAAAAAACTCTAGAAGAGCTTAAAACTTTTGCCTCTTATTCTTTACATTATCTATTCTCTTGAGCAAGCCAAGAAATGGCAGATCTGTCTTGCAGAAGAAAGTTAAACAGAAAGAAAGGAGTAGGAGCATTAAACAGTGAAGCCCTTAGGAGTGATAGAGTTTCACAGAAAGGAAACTGGGGAGCAGTTGCAAGTGCTTTTGAAGAAGGAGTGATGCTGAACTTGGAAATGTGGAGCTTATCCATCTGGAGAAAAATTAAGCTGACACACATGTATGCAATGGGAAGGAAAAACCTCTGGAGCAGTAACACTAAAAGCAAAGAGGATGTACAGATAAGCATATACAATGCAATATAGCTTAAAAAGAAAAGGCAGGTAGAACATGCACCTGGATGGGGAGGGGATGTGAGGACATAGGTGCTGGGAAGCAGCAGCTCTCGCCCCATGTGACGCTGTTGGCTCTAGGCCTTGTTTGTTACACATGGTTAGAATTACTCCAGAGGCAAAAGGGACTGATTTATATAAAAAGTTTAAAAAAACAGAAAGAAAATAAATCATCTAGAGTGAAAAGAGGGCTCTGCAGAAGCAGCAATTAGCAATTAATTGACAGGTGAAAACATCAACGGAAATAATTGATTAGTAATTCATATTAAGCAATCAAATAATTTTACAGTGACAAGCAGAATGAATACTCTGATGATGTGATGTGTTCAATGGGAGAGAATTGAGTCAATCCCTCGGTGGAACATGGGAAAAAAGAGTGAGAAAGCAATGATAAAGAAAGCATATAAAAAAAAAAAAAAAACAGTTGTCTGTGCTTAAATAAGAAGTTCTGTGTGAAAGATGTTGAATGCTCAGGCTTTAAAAGCTAAAGCTCTAATTAGTACCTTAGACCTCTTTTGCCAGATATTTCTTCAATCACAATGAGGTTTTTGGGAACCCAGTAGGGATGGCAGCAAAGGTCCTGGTTTCATAGTATTTCAGAATTTCATTTGTGGTGGAGCAATGAAACACAGCCCACGAAAAAAACAGCTTTATCTCCCTTTTTTGGAAAGGTCCTATGCACCTCCTGGGGACAGGGAGAGTGGGAGCAGAAATGAGAAGTTACCGTAAGGAGGGCACAAGGCAGGCCGGGGCTGCCTTTCTTTTGCTTTGAGTCTGTAGAAGAAAAGGAAGTAGGAGGGTTCCACCTGCTGGCCAAACAGTGAAGCCGATTGCTCCTGGGAAAAGGAATGGGGAAAGTTTCTATTTGCGATTCTCTGTTTTAACCTGCACGAGGCAGCGAGAGACTAGCAGCACAGGTCTAACCGCTTTGGATCCGTACCCAAAACCAGTCATAGCTGCATGCAAAGGGGGTTTAATTACTGTAATTGCTTCTCTTGCAATTATTTTCTCTTGAGGCTAGTGGATTAGTAGCCGAGGTTTCCAGATTTCCTAATCAGCTACAGATCTAAAAGCAATTAGCTCAGATCTATTTGCATGCAAAACCTCCACTCTCCTGTCTATTCTACTGCTGGTTGCTGAAATGACTAATACAGCTCTTGGGAAGTCCCTCTCCCTTGTGGCTAATAGGTGCTGAGAGTTGCATGTCGAGATGCTCATTACCTAATAAAATATTTTTTTTCTCTTGTGAGAGCTAACCTGATGCCCCAGCACTGGAAAATGAGACAGAGCTGCATGGTTCAGGTGACACAGAAAATAACAACTTGTCGCTTTTAGAAGCTTAAATTTGAAACAGATGTACTAAATCACTGCTTTTCTGTCTCCTTTCAAGCATTATCCCAAACACCACTGCAGCTGGTTGAACGTCTTGCAGATCCCACCTGATCTGACTCATGACCTCGTCTGTTGACACAATCTTGAAAGCCAAGAAGCACGTTTTGCCTCTTTGTGACTTTAATCCCAAATTGTGTCCTTTGTCTTTAGGCATCCTGGGACAGGTGCTGCCTCATACTAGGGATTTGAACTGCTCCAACCCCTGCTACAACACTGGTGAAAACAGTAGTAGGAATTTGCTGCCATGCTTGGATTCTGGAAGAAAGAGGAGCTAAGTATATACACGTATAAAATTCTATCTATATATTATGTGAACAAAATACATGCAACATGTAGTATTGCAGTTACTTACATTATTTCCACTGGTTTTTACACAGTTTCTTGCCTCCTCTGAGGTATTGAATTGGATGTAAAGTAGAAGATACTTGAAAATGGGGTATAGACTGCTAAGAAGTCATTGATTTTCTTTTTCTCTCTAAAGTATACATCTGCACAGTACACCCTACAGCATAGCAAACCAGTAACACCAATTAGTGAGCATGTTTCTAACAAAACTTGTGCATGTCAGGAATGCATTCGGGAATTACAAAGCAGAAAGCAACAGTAAAAAAAGAAAAAGAAAAAAGATCATGAATGCTCACTGGTGAATCTTCTGCTTCTATAATGTCATCACGGTACCAAAAGAAAAGAGCAAGAGAGATCTTGGAATGCGAAACTGCAGAAGTCAAGGATGCCTGCAGCCATAGTATGTAAACGGTATCTAGTTTTATGGTGGAACTGATTAGAAGCACCACTTGTCCTCAAAAGAGCCAGCTAACAAGTTTGAAAATCAATCTGGAGCAGTATAAATGTTCAGTTGTAAAGGCTCATCAAATCTCCAGGCTTAAATGAATTCTTGTTACAGGTTAACCATGATGTAAAGGTATCATTAGTCTTCCCTCAGCACCCTCTTGGGACTCACTTTCTCACCTACTGTATATTAATCACATATTTGATTGGGGAGAGAGATACCACCTTGTGGAACTGGTTAAGTGTTCCCTCTTGATTTCAAATTTATTGTCTTAGAAAAATACTGTGCTTCTGTAGTGCATAAAGATAAAACTAAATGCCCTCTGTGTAGGACTGTTGAAATGAGACTGATGGACATGCTCATTAGAGTGAACAACTGGTATTCAGTGTATGAATCAAGCGTCAGTGCAAAATAGAGATCTGGACCTCACAGCAGCTGGGGAGTTTGGAAGCTGGCTTCTCACTTTCCAGCTCCAGTAAGAACATTCATCAAATGCAGGAAGTCAGATTCTGCTTTTGGCTTTGCAGTCAGAAAATAATATGGATCTGGAGATTATAATGAGTGTTTTAGTGGTGAATAGAAAATGCCTCACATGCTAGTCAGCCATGAAGCTTTAAATTAATTTTATGAAGACTTAAATTAATTTTAAAGTAACACTGGCTTTAAACAAGTCGAACTGCAGTAGTCTGGTTTAGGGTGCTGCATGGCCATATACAGATAGTGTCTGCGTTTTAAAGGGAAGGCATATGACTCAGTTAATGTGAAATATTATTTTCGATGTGTTGTTGCGCCAGAAGCTCATGTCAGGAGGATGTAAATAATTGCATTGGCTGCCAGTCTCCATACTGCTACTTTCTATAACACAAAATTAGCTGAGATGCAGCTGACAGAGAGACCTGATCCAAACATCCTCTAAGACACTCTTCAAAGTGGAATAACCATATCCCATTTACTAGTCTGATTTAATATAGGACTGACAACAGCTGCCTAGATGCTGTCATGGGAATTAATTAATTCACTCATCTTGCTTAGTTTTTGTTAGGAGGGCTAACTATGGAGTGATGTTCTTTCTCAAACACCTAGTTTTGCAACCACCAGGAAAGCCTTAGTCACCCCTATTTCTGTGAACTGAAAGAAAAGAGTACGAGAAGAGCGACCGAATGAAAGCCACACAAAAGTTTTGTATGCTGTGCAGGTCCTGTTTCTTTGGAGGAAGGGTGCGCCAGTCCGTGTAATGAGGTTAAATGAATTCATTCCTGAAGATGCCGCAAACGGGGAACGGACAGCAATCACAAGCGCTGCTCATCCCGGGCTCTTCCTGCGCCGCCGCTTCGCTAGAGGGAGGCAGAGGAGCGGCGTTGAGGGGCTCAATCCGGTTCCCCCCCTCACCCCATCTCTCCGGCTGGCGCTTGGTGAGGCAGAGTCAGGTTTCACCTTATTTTAGCCTCTGGAAAGGTTTTCTTCTCCGGGAAGGCTTCTTGCTAACCGGCCTTCTAAATCCTCCCCTTCCCCTCTGCAAGGGCCCGTGGCCGATTGAAAAGACTCAGCGGTGGCTCTTGCAGAAACGCTTGAGAATCAAAATATACAAAATGTAGTGCTGCTGCGTGTAGTGTATAAACCCTTGTGGTACGTTGGCAATGTGCCAGATGCCGGGATAATTTCTCCCTTATTCCTGCTAGGGAATGGATGACTGGGCATTTGTGTGGTGCCTGTGAAAGGAGAAAGTTTCTCTTTAGGGCAGGCAGGGAGCTGGCATCTGCAGTTTGCCTTCCTTTGTGTTGTTTTGCCAATGCCATCAATCTACACCACCCTTTATAAGAGCGAAAGGCAATCTAAGAACAGTAGAGTAGCTACCTTAAATCAAAACAAACCCACAATGACAGATGAAGCTTGCAGCACAAACCCCACTTGTTTCAGCCATCGTTTCTTTAGACTGCCCTGCCCAAAAGGGTCTGGGCGAAGAAGGGCATGTCGAGTTATGGAGGAGGGTCCTGGTTTCTGAATAACACCCCTGTTCAGGGAGTGGAAGTGTGGAGGTGTTCAACTCAGATGGCTGAGACAAGTGTTGATATGGAAAATCTGTTCCACCATCCCCGGACATGGAGGCAACGCTCAGCTAGGGAGTGCTGTGGACACCTCTGGGTAGGTCAGGGGGAAGGAACGACAGTCCTGGGATGGTACCTGTGGAAAAGAGATCCAGAGAGGGGGGAATGAGAGGGAGGAGGCAGGAAAAATGCTGGGGTGCATAGTGCTCTTTGGAAAAGATGGGAAATGAGGTGATAAAACTGACCTGCAAGGGAAATGAGCAATCAAGTGTGTCATTGCATTCAGGAGCAGTGAGAGATTTCTTTTTTCTTTTTTAAAAATTACAGAGTAATCAGTATTTCATTCCATTTTGAAATGGAAAGCTGTTCCTTATTCATTAAAAATGTACGTTCCATAAAATATGGATCAGCAGCAGGCCCCTCTGGTGAACAGTGAGTTACAGTCCTCCCAACGTGAACTAAATTATTTGTGCTGGTTTTACGATCTGGAATGCAAAGTCCTGTGCTCCAGTGCTTCTTTCCAATGATTTTAAGCAATTTTATTATAATACTTGCAGCTTTTTAATGTCTGAACAAAGTAATACATTCAGGGGTTGGTTATGAGAGGAAAAAGGGAAAGGAGACCAGAAAAGCACCACATATAATGGAAAATAATAATAAAAAAGTTGTAAAGCACTCCTGTGTAGGGGAGGGGAAGAGAGAAGGATTGAGTAATGGAACCTCAATGTATAATCTTTTCAAATTGTTAAGTGATCATACTGAATCACTTGAATCTAAACCTACAGTTATAATTACAGGTCATCTCTGGAACATGGAGGGCCTTGTTGCCTTGCGCAGATGCAGATAATTTTGCCTAAAGATCCTCCTTTCAAACTCTGTCTCCCTTCAGCACAGTCTTGTATTGAAACTTTGCTAGTCTTACATGACATACACCATTAATAGCAGTCGTAAAAGAATGTCAGAAGAACTTCAAGAAACGGTATGTTTTTTCACTACACAACAGAATCAAGTCCCATCTTGCCTTCCTCTCAGATCTGAATTTACGATTTTCTATAAGTTTGCTCAAACCCCAAACTAATAAAGCTCTTGGGCTGTCCTGAATTGAAAGCAGCTATAAGCTCTGAATTTTAAATTAGAACCAGGATGCAAAATGTACATTTGTTTTTCTTTGTAAATAATTTTATTATATAGAGTGTGCAAAATCTGTTTCTTCATTGTGGGGATTCTGTGGAAGAAATCTCACTTTTACTCTCTATCTAAAATGTTTAGGTTTTCTTTTCTTTTTCCTGCAAAAATTTAAAACATATTGAAGAGTACACTTTTTCTTTTGATTAATGAAGGCGTAAGCTTGAAATCCATCTGAAGATTAAGGGCACTGTCTTCTCTATGGAGTCACACTAAATTGAATGTTATTTATAATTTATAGGAATGCTGAGTAGGAGGACACTCCTGCAATATATAAGCTTTCATCCATTAATTTAATGAATATAATTATTCCCTAAATCTTACACATAATGCTTGCCATGTTGAAAGAGTAGTCTGTACAGATTTTTCAGACTATTACCACTTAACCTCCTTAAACTCCTCTCAAGTTACTTTATTTGAGATGCATAAAAAATTACCTTATTCTTCTGGGTATCACATTACTACACACTTTTTTAGGTTCCTATCACACATACTCATAAATATTGTAGTGCGAAATATACATTATATAGAATTATTCACCAACCAGGTTTAAATGCATTTACTCCTAAGGCCTGACCTGTGTCCTGCTGAGCACCTCTTCTCTAGCTGAAAATTGGTGAAATGTGTTTGAAGCTTAGAGCTGGTTACTGGTGTCTGATGGAGCTCTCACTTAGGTCAGTGTGGGTGTTTATTGATTTCGGGGAGAGCGGGCTTTGCTTTTCGAAGTAAATGCTGCATCTCCTACTGAAGGAGAGCACCCGCTGGGCACTTGTCAGAGCTGTTTCCAAGCAGTGATGCCAGGCTCAGACCCATTGCCACTCCACCACTTTAGTTTGATGCATATTTTTTTCATATTGTGACATGAGGATGTAATACATCCTGAGGAGATAGACTGTCTGCTGGTGGAAGTCAGCAGAACGGTCTTGTTTCTATTAATGAACCTGTCTCCAAAATCCAGGACTAAAAGCTGCCTATGTTAATAAACATGGTATAGTCCAAAACCTCTGGCAGGTCCCTGAAGGGACAGCAAAACTTCTGTGAGATTCTTCCCTTTTAATGTAACAGATATCTGAGAAAAAAACTATTTCATAATTTCATTGTAAATTGTAAGTCCAACCGTTCTTATGTGCTCTCCAACACACAGCCAAAATTTTGTCTTCTAATGTTTTAGACATTGACTCTGTGACCATTAGAGTTTATAGACAACATACTTAGTTTAAACCAGTTTTTACAAACAATGTTTATCAACAATGTACTTTCAATAGGCAAAACTGTGAGTCCATCAATAAGACTAATTATGGTTTAAACTTTGCTCCATTCACAGGAACCTGTAAGTTCCCTCTTTCAGAATAACACCTTTTACATAGTGTTCCTAATTTTTACTGTGCAGACTTCTATTGCTGTCTCTTTGAAATGCCTCTCATTTACACATTTAATCTCCTTTTCAGGGTTTTAACACTTGGCTGTGTATACATTCACAGCTGTGACTAATTTCACCTCTAAGTCTTAAAGCTTTTTTTCCCACCAACAATTCATAGAAATCTATATGATTGTCATTAATTTGAAGGAGTGCAGAAGCAGCAGCATATGAAATGCAGACATTTCCCCACATTTTTGCAACCCACAGCAGACATGTAGGGAATTACAGATGGGACCTATTCCAAGAGGAGGAACAGAGACAGAAATTACAGTGGCAGTTCCCTGCCAGTGCCCTGAAATTTACTAGGGCTGAACTAGTTTGGTACTTTTGAAGGTGGGGAAGGGAACTTTCTACCGTTTTTCCTACTTTTCCCCACCAGGGAAAAAGAACTGCTGCACATCAGCAGCATGTGCAAAGAGCAGCCGCAACTGCTGAATACAGAGTTTGGAAAGGGCAGAGCCTGTGATCCCTTCCTTATGATGACTGTGAAGGTATGTAATTGGTACCTCACTGTGACAGAAAATACTTCTCATAAACATTTATGAGAGGTAGCAAGCCCAGTGAGGGCAGCCACAGGCATTTTTCCTGAATTTGCCTCACACTATCAGGCCCTTCTCCTGTCGTAGAATCATAGAATAGTTTGGATTGGAAGGGGCCTTCACGGTCATTTAAGCCAAGCTGTCCTGCTAGGCTTGTTACCAGCTCCGTGTGGGAGTTTGATGTGTGAACTGGAATTTGGCACCAGGTGTCCCTGGGTCTGATGTCCAATTTAAATGTAGGATAACAGCAAAGGACTTGAAAGTTGGGACACAGGCTGTACATGGAGGCTGCACATCTATAAACAGTTCCATGACAGACAAGTTAGTGGCTGGTGGAGAAGAGCAGCCTTGAGACCTGAAAAAAATACTGTTGTATATCAAAGTATGTACATATAGCAAAGGAGAGAAACAATGGCAAAGCATGGAAGCACCCCAGCTGATCAGCTGGATGCCATCCCTCCCACAGCCTGGAAAAATAACACCCCTGCCACCCTTTGTCAGGGTGGAGGCCAAACCATCCAGAAATGCAAACATCTTGCAAAGCCCCAATTTCTGAATCTGGGAACAGAAGTAGGATTGACACCTGCTTCCCCTGTACGTCACTGAACTCAGCAGGAACCACATGCTACAGAGGAAGCGGCTGGAGATGGTTGTGGGTCTGCCCAAATTACATATAAAGGATTAATATAATATAATTACAGGTCCAGAGGTGGGCTTAGGGTTTTGTTACTGAACACTGATGAATAAGCACTAACATGAGACTGAGAAGTGGATGACAATGTATTCAAGTGGAATTTCCTATTTATGATGCCTATATAATTGTCCTGTCAAGATTTTTATGGCAGAAAATTGAGACTGAGGTATGAGCAAGCAGGAAAAAAAGTGAAGTTTGTGACTGAAAAACAACTGGATAGAAAAAGGGGAGGGAAGAACAGCTGTGATCAAAAGATCTAACAGATTTTTTTGACAGACAGCTGAATGCTCAAGGCCAGGACAGGGCTTTGAGAAACCTGGTCTAGTGGAAGGTGTCCTCACCCATGGCAGAGCATTGGAACTAGATGATCTTTAAGATCCCTTCCAACACAAACAATTCTATGATTCTATGATCTGTCCTATATATGTTGACCTATATATACTTAAAAGCCCTCCAAGTTATAAGAGTTGCTGGAATGGATGTGGATATTCTATGTCAAAATTAACTGTAGGGCTGGGCACCTGAGGCATGCAAAGCAGATCCAGGCTAAATTGTCTGAAATCCAGAAGTGTCAGACCCCAGCACATCCTTCCCATAGACGTGGCCCAATACTTCACACCTTTCATTGTTTGTTGCTTGGGCTAGGAAATCAGGCTGCAATGTGTTGGGGAGAGGGTTCTAGCGGTCTACTTACCATCAGAACAGAGCAGTTGGGCTGTTCTGTTTCAGAGCCTGCCCAACCTGAACCCGAAGGGAAATCCAGACTCAGATATATACACAGTTATGTACTCAAGTTTGTTGGGGCTAATAGTCTTAATATGCTTGTCTGAAAAGGTGGGAACCCAGAGGAGCCAGGTCCACTCTGTGGTTCAGAATTAAACTGGACTCTGGACTCATTTCCTGCTCATTACTCATCTGAATCCAGATTTTGGTGGCTAATTTTACCAGACTTTTGAGTTGTCTCAATGTTACCACATACACAGCACTGACACCCTCCAGTAATTGAACTTTACCTGTCTTGGCGATGTAAAGCATCAGGACTGTTGATATAAGAAAGATAATAATAAATTGCCCTTACTCTGAAACCCAGAAGAGGCATCAGCAAGAGCAGATACCCTGACAGTGTGACTACCTTAGGAAGTGAAGATGCTTGGAAAAACAAAGCTGCATGAGCGAAAATGCGCAGGAGCATCTTTAGCAAGTATGTGCTGAAGTCAGTGAGAGCAGCACCTCTAGAAAAAATGAACAAATTGCACCATATGTTTTGAATTGCAGGCCAGTACATAAAAGAGTTGAATGTGAATCTTCCTAATGCTTACAGAATACAGAAGGAGTGGTGCTTACTAATTATCTTTTAAATTGGCTAATATGTCACCTGATGAGTATGTGCCTCTGCTGGGCCATCTGGGAGTTTAGTAGCTGCATGAGGCATTAGGTTACATTACAAAACACATAGGAATTCATTATCTGGGGCAATTCTCTTCCAGCCATCAAGTTATTCTCCCTACTTGGAGCCAGTGAGTTTACTTTCCCATGAAACCCACTCTGTATTCACTCCCTAAAACAAGTACTAATTAGCTAAAGATAACAGTCAAATAAACCACTAATTGGGAAATAGAAATTGGCGGTTAAACATAAAAGTGTGTATGTAAATATGCTGATTATCTTCAGAGCTTGATAAAACATCTGTTTTCTCTGCAGAGAATGCAGGTATTTCTTCCCAAACCATGAGAACACTGCTATGATCTCGGGACTTAATTATATAAATTAAAAAGAAGTCCAAAATAATTAAATTGACACCTTTTTTCCTATCTAGGAGATGGTGGCCTGTCTTTTGTGTTGGTAATACTCTCCTTTAAGTACCTCTAGTTAAAAAATGAAAAACATTCTACCTTTCATTCCTTTTTCATGTTAAGGGTGAAAAGTAAAGTATTTTCATAGCGCAAGTTAAAAACTGTGAGAAACATTGACATGACTTCATTGAAAGTCTCCATTCTTTGTTTCTTGCTTTGAACTTTATATTGTAGCTTATGCATTTCAAATCCTGATGCAGGAGTTCAAACAGAGCTTTGTGATCACATTAAGCTGCAAGCTGCAGAATTATTCAAACAAACAATGTCAATAATTTTGTGTCAAAATCTTCAGGACAATACACATATTCTTGTGCAATGTCCCAGTTCTGGAATCATTCTCTAATGGAAAAACATACTACCAGAACATTTTCAGCCACTTCTACTCTCCAATCTAACAAGGTCATTCATTGTGAAGCAGCAAGGTCATAGACTAATTATCCTCTCTAGACACCTCGGTTTTATTAGCATGAGTGTAGTTATTGCTGAGATGCTCTTCTCCATTCTGTGGCAGAATTAACATATGTAAATATGACAGTAGGTTACATCTGCTTGGACTGAGCTTAATCTGATGTGGGGCCTGATTTTTGAAGTACTTCATCATGCATTAAATTTTAAATAGCACATAATTGTCACAACTGAGCAGGTTTTCAGGACTGATGCCATTCACGATGTTAGTGTGGCTGCATTTTTGTGAAAGCACTGTGGGATCAGCATGAAGTCTGTAGGTTTCCTGATGGGGAGAAAAAAGTTACCTCAAACTGTATTGTTCAAAATCCTAATTTTGTTTAGTTTTTTATTTTGAAAGGGGAAATACAAAGTAGATACTGAGACAAATTATTTAAATTCACTACAGAGTGTTATCTTAAATCATGCCTCTGAGCCTAGGAAGAGATGACTGTGGGGACTACTTTAAACTGAGTGAATATTGGCCTCATGTCTGTCCTGCAATGACCTCAAAGACTTGTACAGATCTCCTAGGACCTCTGTATCCCCTATTTGGGATATTCTTTGGCCTGTTCAAGAACTCAGTTGGAAAAGTCATATGGAATATGGCCCTGAAGAGAACAGAGATCCAGGAGAGCTGGTTGATTTTCAAGGATCGCCCCTCAGTCTCAAGCATGGTCCATACTGGCACGAAGGAAGTCAAGTAAAGGTGGCAGGAGGCCTGCTAGATGAACGAGGAGATCCTGATGGAACTTGGACATAAAAACAAAGGGTACAAGAGGTGGAAGAAGGGACAAAAATCCTAGGGGGTTATAGATACACTCTCTTAATGGGATGGAGGCTGCCCTTTGTTACACCAACACTAAGCTGCTGTGAACCCTGGCAGCCAAACCTTCAGGAGGGCAGCTGCTGCCAAAATCCTAAGACAGGATGGGGTTTGGAAAGCCAAAGCCTATGTGGGGTTGAATCTGGTCATGAAAGGCAACATGAAGGGTTCCTACAAGTATATTGTGCATCAGGTTATAGTCATATTTTTGTGTATCCCTAATGTAACGGTCAGTTATGTAAAAGGAGTGAAGAAACACTTTCTTGTCCTTCCTTTTCTCTCTTTTTGTTCTCTTTCTTTACTTTCTTTCCTCTTTATGTTTAACAGCCAAGGCACACACTTGATTTGGGGAAACCTACATTCGTATTTTCTTTCTCCTGTGCAAGGAAAACAGCAGTCTTTAATGTAGTCTTTCCTTCTGCAAAGTATCACCTGTCAATAACCAGCAGAGACCACGGAATGGCAAAGCCAGAGGGGAAAGGGCCTTTCCCCTAACTTTTGCATGCAAATGTGAGCCAGTGGCAAGGCCTGTTGAACACTAAAAATTGATTGCATGAACCTTAAAGACCTTTGCAGGTCACTGCAGACTTGAACAGAGGGCTGAATACGTAGCCTTTAAGTTTTAATTAAAAATATGTAGATTAACGTGAAATTTTCTTCTTCCTTCACTTAACAGTATGCTTTCTCCAAGCCTGTGGTGTCCTTAGTGAATTCATATAAAAGCTTTTGTTTCCAAATCCTCAAACCTATCTTTATTTGCCTGTGTTCGATACATAGCAAATTCCCTGCTATTTTAAACAAAAGGCATATATGACAGCAGGAAGACAGCATAGAATCAAGAGCTGGTGCAGGAAATTCTGAACTTGTGGAAAAGAATCGTAATAGTAAAAGACATTGCGCCTGCACTACCTTCCAGAGAAGCTGTAGTCTGTGGGCTACTTGCTTATAATCATCCTTAGAAAAAAATCCATTAGAAACTGCAAAACATGGAATATGAGATGCCTTGAGACGTTTTTACCATAGTATCAGTTGCCTAAGAGGTTCAAAATGCTTGGAAAGCTCCATACCCTGCAGTGTATGTTCTGTGGCAAAGAAGCACTGCTGGAATGAACGCAGCTGTATATTCAACTGGGTTTTCCATAGACTTGCACCATTAACTGTGGTCTGCACTCCTGTTTCCAATTATGGCTCTTTATTTTTCTCATTCCAGTGAGGGAAATGTGTTCCCAATGTCAATGTCACAAGAAGAGTTGACTGAAAAGTTCCAAAATCTGGGGTAAAAAAAAAAAAAAAAAAAGGAAAAAAGAGGAATAGATTAAAAATGTTAAAAATTAATTAATCTTCCATTTTTGAGTCAGCTGGAGAACTGATAAAAATGAGTGGGAGATAATGTTTTAACAGACTGTGTTTTTCATCTCATTCTACTCTGGACATCAATGACTAAGTAAGGTACAACGGATATCTGTTGTTCACAGCCATTAACATATTGACTCCTTTTGCTTTCTAGAGAAGGGATAAAGAAACATTTGATTGCAGCAGCAGGGCTCCTGCAGTCTGTAGCCCCAGTCTAGTTAGAGGCCAGCAAGATGTTAATGCTAGTACTAACGTCAATGCAAAACTCTTACTAGCAGAATTAATTGGACTACTGGACTATCAACTGATTTATCAACTCCATCTGCTACCTGTCCCTATTTCAAATTGTAGCACCTCTGCACCAAGAACTCTCCAGCTTTTCTGCAGGCAAAGACACCTGCACAAGGAGAAACTCTCCAAAATGTTGGAGGGCTGGATGAAACTGCAAACCTTAGTAGTGCAAAGTGTGGTCAGCTCACACAGCTGAAAACTCTCTCACAGATAAAAGCCAAGCAGCAGAGTGACTTATTCCTAGTTGCTATTGCTCGGAAAAGCTCTCATGCAACTGTGCCAAAACACATCATCAGCAAAATGTGGCAGCACAGGGTGAAGGGACACACATAACTTTCATCATTCTGTAGTGGCAAAAATGCTTACTGAAGGGGAAGATTTTTAGGCTCTCCTCAGCCTGTGGATGTTACAACACCCATCCCTTGTGGGTGTCCTCGGGCTCTGGAGCAGGCTGCAAGGGCATAGAGCGAAGCACCCCTTCTGCTGGAGATGACCAGCTGGGCAGCCAGCAGCACCTCCCTTTGTTGGCTGAAAAGCCTCATGGAGAGCTGTCTTTAATAGGTTTCAGCTTTTACTTGTGTCCAGGACCCTTTAGCATGAGGTTTCGTGTTTGGGCATAGCATGGAGCCAATTAGTGATCTCCTCAGGGCCATGGGCACAGCATGAGTGTTCGCACTTACATTTTTAGAACAGACAGCCAGATATGATCACAACGTACTGAGCCGGCAGGGTGGACCAACATGCACTGAGCTGGCAATAAGATATTTTGATTTCTCTTATCGTATAGAGGGGTGTTTACTTGCTGGGGTTGTTTTTAAAGTTCACTTCCCCCCCCCTCAGTCAAACGCATTTTCCCTCATGTCTGAATTGATTTTTGGTCCCAGAAAGGTGAAGGTGTCTATTAAGCAGAAGTGTGCTGGTTGCAGGCTGCAGGGCAGCGTGTTCAGGGGAGATGCAGGCAGGCACAGCATGGCAATTCATTTCTTTGCTACTCTGTTGTTTTGTCATGAAAGCAAAGCCTAATTGAAGGTAGTTAGTCTTTAATGAATAAAGCTCTCTGTAATTTCCAGCTGTGGCCATGTAATCAGCATTCATCTGCATGAAAAGGACTTTTTGTGCCCATATTTCATTTTGATGTGCATCTGTGCCCATATTTTGCCCTTCTGATCAGGTTGACAGTTTTTAGCTTTCTTAGTTCTGCCTTTCACTTCTGTCTTCCCTTTTGTGTCAGAAAACAGAAACAAAACCCCAGAAAGCCCACAATAGATTGCATTATCTAATAGTTTATTAGAGTGCTCCTCTGAACTTGATAATTTAAATTAATTAAATTCTGTTTGGTTCTGCTTACTATTTTCCAAATCACATTGTTGTAGTACATCAGATCTTTTCTATCCTGTTATTTTTGGTCATTCTCTCTCCACAGCACCACTGTGCCACTGCAACACACTTTTTAATTAGTTTCACCACAGTCATCAGCTTTGTGATTATCTCTGCATCTTGAACACCTGGTCTGACTTTAGAAATTACTTGCCATCTGGTCAAATACTGGGTAATTATAACAATTTAATGGCAGGATAAAATAGTGTTGGTTAAGAGACTTGATTGTTCCTTCCATTCCTTTCCCTCATGCAGTTTGCTTGCATTACTTCAAATTAAATTAAAATCCCATCATTAAGTTATCGCTCTTGGGTGTTGGGATTTTTTGGGGGGTTTTGTTTTGGTTTTTTTTTCCCCCTTCATTCATAATACTCATAAACATCTCCTGGAGTTAGTTTTGGTTTAGACTCTACAGAAATTATGTCTCTAAGAACTGCATGAATTATTGTTTTAGCTTCACTGATATGATACTTACTCTATAACATTGCATATCAATAAATGAAGCAGTAAATGGGTCTTGTCTGGCAAGTAAATGCTGAGACAACTGCAGGGGAGCCATTTCTCAGGAACACACACAAATGGAATCTCACTAATGTGCTACAAAATGTTGGGGGTTTTTCTGTTGAGTTTAATACTACTATACGCATGCTCTTGGTAGCTGATATGCTGCACCATACTATAAATAAGCTGATTCTCATGAAGAAGTCAGTGGATCAGATAATGAACTCCATGCAGTCTGGTCATTTTATGATTGGCTTATTTTATGATACTTGGGTGAATAAGTGTGGGTCTTTTTTTTTTTCTATTAGATATTGGCTGAGAAAAGTATTTGTGAAGCAACTGCTTCTCAAGCTTTTTTAATATACTATGAGCAGCTGGTTTGGAAAAGTAAATCGATGTGGTTCATATAACTTTCTTTTACATTATGTAAAGGAAAAAAATGCTATCTAGATATTTTTACACTTAGTTCTTTTCAGCATTTGTAGTTTGCTGAAGTATATTGTTGTAATTATTCAGATTGCATGCTGATAACTACAGTAACAAAAGCAATAATGAAGTATCTTTCCACTGGGATATCAATGAGAAGAAGAACCCTATTGTGACTTTTTTTTTAGGTGCTACTGGCAAGAAAAAGGGCCTATTTAATTTTGAAGGGAGTCGTTCTTGTATAAATACTGAAGTGTATTAGATTGATTTTTCGTCTAGATCCATGGGAAACTAAATACTTTTGTCATGTAATACTTCCTCCTAGCAAACACCAAGTTTACTGTAAAAGCACCAAGTCTATAAAACAAAGAAAATATTATTGGAGATGAAGAATGGAAGGGGACATGAAATTAATCTGGAAAGCCAACAATAATCAACGATATTGTTCACATATCAAACAAAAATCCCCTTATTATATCCAACACATATAGGATGTGGTGGAGCAGTGTGAAACTTTATCCTCATCCTTTGGAAAAGAGACTGCACCACTGTTCACTGTGGTCACAATTGCTGTGTCCTGAATGCGGCGCAGGAGTCCAGGTTTGGCCCAGATGCTGCACATCCCAGCATCTCTGCAGGTTGGGCTGATCCATTCCTTTTGCCATCATGTTTGCCATTCCTTTGCTGTGGTGTGGGGAGAACTTGCAGACAGTCCCCTGATGCTGTTCTCTGCTGCTTCAGCAAAACCCTCTCTCCAATATTGTCCATCCAAAAACTACTTCAGTTTCTGTTTGCTTCGAGAATCTACCTCTTTGCAATACTTCTTCATATGTAGAGGAACCATCTGCAGAAAGTTGTTTGGATGACAAAAGACAAGCTGCCTCCCTGTTGCCCCATCTCACTTTGCACTACCAACTCCACCCTCTCACTTTGCACTACCAACTCCACCCTTTAGCCACAGCAACAACTCATCCTGATCACATTGACTACAGGCACTGCATATACTACTCTCCTTGTCAGAAACGTATTCGTATTCAAATTCTTCAAACCTGAAAGCAGTTAGACCAAAATACCACCAGACAGGAGGGATCCATATGAGATCTGGTTTGTGCAATGAGTGGTGAGAGAACATCAGCCTCTCCAAGAGCCTAAAGGCACTTCTCCCTGCTCATCCAAAGGTGTCAAACTACCCACTCTACAGAGATTTAGGTCTTTGTAAAAACAAAAGCTCTTGAAAGCCTCAAAAAACTAACTGGAAGACAAAAAAAAAAAAAAAAAAAAGGACTTTTTCTTAGTCATACATCATCTGTACAACCTTGACTTTTCATGAGAGGAAAATTATTTTTGCAATAAATTACATAATCAACGAAAACCAAACCATTCTTACTTAACCAGAAAATTCAGAGAAAACGGATGCTTGCCTTCATCAGGACCTTGCCACTGCCGTGTACTCTAATGGGTGAATTTAGGTGTTAACTTTGCAATCAGCTCCACTTGGGTAAGCTCTTGCACAGAACTGCACCGGTGTCTGATTGCAGAATGGGGATCATGGCAATGTAGCTACACTGTGGCCCTGGGTTTCTTGTGTCACATTCGTGAATGACAGATACCTAAATCTTCATCTGATAATTGATGTACATTGTCTAGGAAGTCTGAGGAACAAAACCTCAAGGTTAAAACAAGATAACTGTTGGCTTGCATAAAGATATGGCAGGAAGGCTACTTTGAAAAATAAATAATTATATATTCCTTTCATAAATAAAACACTGCTGTAAAATAATAAAAGATGGGAATCAGTCTGTCTCACTTCGGTGAGACATTTCAGATCTTGCATGAAGCAGCAGTGAGTGCTTCCCAATGTCACTGCATGTTTCTAGGTGTCATGAGGGATGTGCTGCGGGAAGGGACACAGTCATCTTGCTCCACAATCTCCCAAGCCCACTTCTTTCTCCTCTTGTGTTTCCCCAGCTGGTGTGGTTGTATTGTTTACAAGCTAACCAGAGCAGCCAGACACCTCTGGATTAAAATTCACTGAGCTAAAAAGCCTGGTTATTTTCAGACGGAGTGGATCCTTATCCTGGTGCCCTGCCTTGTTGTTGCAAAAGGGAGGGAGAGGTTAAGGGCTGTGAGCAGGGAAGGAGGAAATTTGACTGCTCAGCTGTCTGATACTGTCCAAAAGAGCTCATGAAGGTAACAGGTGCCCTGGATGGTCTCAGCAGAAATAGCCACTGAGGAGCATTGAGAAGTCACTGTTTTCTCTATCTTGCACCACAAGCATACCCCAGCTCTGTGACAACTGCTTTCAGCAGGGACTTTCTGCTGAAGTTCCACTTAGGTGCTTCTCTCAGGCAAGCCTTTCCCTGCTGATGCCAACTCACCAGTACAGTTTGGGTATACATAAATAACTGAGACTTCTAGAAATAAAACCAAAACCCCACTGATTGCAACAGGGGCAGGATGTCTCTTAGATATCTTTTGAGAACAGAATGAAAATACTATACAGAGGTTGATTTAACCCACTACGAAATACGATCAGGATATGAAGAAGATAATCAAAGGTGGTCTTAGTGCTGAAGAAAGTAACTGCTGCAATGAAACTTCAAGAAACTTTGGGGAATAATGTTTATTCATAACCCTGTTGAAATTTTAGTTCTATCAATTTGTGTGCATGTATGTAATCTTATTTCCCACATCTTTCATTTAATTTTCTAATAGACCATATTGTTTCAAGCTCATGAATTTGAAGCCACTATAACTACTTTCAGTTCCAAAAAATAAGATATAGATTGCGAGTTTCATAGGGCTGATCATGTTGTTTACAGTGGAACATGAGGCATTCCTAGCAGAGGACTAGTTTAAGACCAATTGGCTCATCTACAGGTTTATCAACCAAAGGAACTAAGGCAATTTGCAAAACCACAGGCAGTCCATATAAACTAGGAAAATAAGCTACGTTTGAAAATATCTGCATAGAAGTCCAACTTTGTACCTTGATATTCTTAAAGGTGTTATGGCTTATCTTGACTGAAACTAATAGAAGATACAGAAAACTGAAAACAACAGAGACTCTATTCTGTATTTCCATCCCTGCAGGTGTTGCAACTAGTGTCAGCAGGGAGGACTGACCTTACAGTGTTCCCTTTTCATTTTATGTAATGAAAGAATGATGGGAAAGAGAGAAACAGAAATGTGCGGGAGGGAGCTGAGTCATACAGCTTAGCCTCTGGATGTGATAGGGGGATAAACAGCAGCAAGAACAGGAGATATATACTCCACCCGTAGCTGCAACTCTCCTCATCTCCTAATACACTTCATGGGTTTTTTTTCTTATGTTGCTAATGTGATGGCAGGTTTGGCTGGGCTGCAAAATAGGGGCTGTGCCAGGTGAGAGGCTGAGCCAAATGAACTCAAAGGATAAATTCTTTACTTCAGAGGTAACAGCAGAATCAAAACTCCAGGCAAAGTCTAACCTCTGCCAGAAGAAAGACAGAGGGACTGTGTTAGTATTGTAGAATCACAGAATCACAGAATAGTTAGGGTTGGAAAGGACCTTAAGACCATCTAGTTCCAAACCCCCTGCCATGAGTGGGGACACCTCACACTAGACCATGTCACCCAAGGCTCTGTCCAACTTGGCCTTGAACACTGCCAGGGATGGAGCATTTACCACTTCTCTGGGCAACCAGTGCCAGTGCCTCACCACCCTCACAGTGTCTCTGGAATATAAACAAATAAGACCTCCCAACTAGCATTGTTACAAACTGGTCATGACTCTGTTCTAGATAGCCTTAGCTAAGCTACAGGAAAACTCTCTTAATCTTGACATTCTCCTGGTGCAGACTCAGTAACTATAGAAGTGAATACAAAGGAAGACCTCCTTGGCAACCAGATATTATTCTCAAACAAAGCTTTATTTTTTTGTGCAGGTACATGACTGTTACTACCACAGAATTTATTAATGACCCATCTAGCCTGATATTATTTCTCAGAGAAATTAAGACTATTTCCAATAAATGAACAAGAAATCCTTGTTACTATTTTGTAATAACCTATTCATCCCTTTTGATAAGTATTAGACCTCTACCTCAGGAGGATTTATAATTCTCTAGTGAAATTTCCAACAGATACATCAGTGCCAGCAGATAATATTGTTGCACAGCCTCTTTTAAGTTCTTCTTAATAATTTACCAAGATTTTTATCTTTCAGAAAATGCTGCATGGTTACAAATTTTATGATGCAATGTCATGAAACACAGTTTTTTGTCTGCATTCTTTTCTATATCTGTGACTATATCTGACATCATCAGACAGAACAGCCTCCCAGGGACCGGCAATTGCCAGCTAGCTTGAGACTACTGCAACAAGTTCTCCTCCCTGTGGTTCATTGTATAGAATCCAGGTATGAATACAAAAAGAGTAAGAGGTACTATACCTTGTACTCCACGCCACTGACTTTCCTTTCTTTCTAAATCAAGGTATTGTCCCCAAATTCTGCCATTTTGTAACTAGATGAAGATCATGTCAGAAGTATCTGAGAAAATGGTGTCTGAATAACAGTCAGTGAAGGTGTGAGCATCGGTATTTTTTTATGGGCATGTGAGTCCGGTTGCTCTTGAACTTTTTCAATGATTCAAATAACAGCATTTCTACTAAAGTGATTCTAGTGAGTCTCAATGGCCACACCCGCCACCTATGCTAGCTAGAATCATTACAAGCTTTCCTCTGCCAGCTGCAGGAGTGCAAGTGCACATCCACACCACACACTGTGTCTGAGCAAGGTCTTTGTTCCCTGTTGTTTCTTCCACTGGCCAGATGCAGTTCATCATCACTGTGGGAAGCCACTAGGCATCATTCAATTGGCTGGTGGGTAAGAGGCTCTTGCTGTTGCTGTTCCACCTACAGCTGGCCAGAGCCCCACCAGCTCCAGCAAATGCATTTCCACAGAACAATGCTGTCTTTGTTGGGCGTTAAGAGCATTTGAACAGCTGCACTTCCATAGGAATATAGCCCCGAAATAAAGCTTGGCTGTATTTAGGCCCAAACAGAATCTCTCCTTCACACCCGATTTCAAGGGCTAAAGACTGAACAGAGTATTTACATTTCATATAGAGGCGACGTCTGGAACCCTTATGAAAACATCATTATATTTATATTCAGTGTATGCAGAACCAAGGCTCATTATGTCAAAGAGATGCCAAATCAGAGACTAACACCTACACCTGATTATGAAGCAATAATATTTTTCGCTAAGAAGTATTTATGTTATGTATGGTATTTCCATCATATCCACAATAGCACCACTGATCAATTATAAATCCTGCAAAGCTTACGTGCCTCGCTTGTCAAGTGGATTATTGTGAAAAGGTCCCTAAAGACCATCAAGTGACATAAGTTATTCCACATGAAATGGAAATCAATCTAGTGGTTAAAGAAGCTGTTTTCTGTACCAGGAATCTTGAATTTTCTTGAATCTTTCAAATTTTCAGTTTGAAAAGAAATCTATTCGAACACTGGTGCTGTGTTATTATGTAGTATTTCTGATGGACTCATGTGAAAGCTTCCTTCCTTTGGATGGCTTATTAATCAGGTGGAATGAAAGCAGCAAATGGTAGACAGATTGTAGACTAACCTGATCCTGACCATATCACAACTGGCTTGATATTTGCTCGTTTTCATTCTCAGTCTTTCAATTATTAAATGCATTTTATCTTGCTTCTTGCCAGAAAATTGACAGTACAAGGCTATGGTTTTAGTACTAAAGTCTTTGCAGAGAGCATAGCAGAATTAGTAACAAGGAATTTGACACTGGTCATATGGAAGATTTAACACCTCCTCTACCACAGTGTAGCAAACTGAAGTTAGGTATTAGAAACTTAAGAAGATTTGTACAGCCAATTGGAAACCCAGGGAAGTCCAACATTTACCAAAAGTCCAGCAGCCACCCATACATATTCAGGAATCCAGCAGTTAGTCATAAACTCTAAAGGAACTGACAAAAATGGATAGGATATTACAGGCATAATTTCTTTGATTGCATCTATTTCTTACTGTGCCTGTATGCATGGACTGAAGTAGGAATTCACAAGTAGTAAAGCATGTTCTTATTCTGTCTCACTTTCCTTTAGCAAAAAATGCTTGTATATGTACAGCTGTTGTGGCAACAAGGCATATCAGTGTGTGCTGGTCCCCTTCAAGCAGTGGCAGCGATGCCACAGGGAGGCCCACAGCACGGTGCACAAACATGAACAGTGGGTCTGATGTTGCTGCACGTGTGCCATTGATTCCTCTGTGTCAGACATATATTACCTGTGATCCTACACAGCAATCCTGTTGCAACAATAGTGGTAACTTCTGAGTCCTGGAGGATCACCCTTTAAGATGGCCCTGAATGTGTTACTGATGTCTCCCACTTGCCGTCACCCTGGAAGCAAGCCTATTTTCCTGGTGAATCATCTCAGTGAGGGATCAGCCATCACCAGCTTCCAGATGAGTGCTTAGAAGATCCCTGAGCAGCAGTGCTTCTTCTTCATTCAGGTAGGAGCACTAATGTTTCCCCAAAACTACCATCCACAGAGCACTGTATAAGGACAGAGAAACAGAGTGGAAATTTACTTTGGAGTTAAACAAGTAGTACATAAAGTGCCCGCAACATAAGGGTTATATATCTTATTCTCAGTTCTCCAAAGCACTACTCAGAGCAGGCACTAAATACATCCCACATGGTAGTTGAGAGATATGCCCCTTTCTTCAGTGAGGAAACAACAAAACCTCTGAAGCAATGTGAAGTGACTGGGAATGGCCAACCAGCTTCACCAACAGCCTCCTTTTCTGGAGGAGGGGATATGATGAGATCCAGCAGGTAAATATAGAAACTCACGGAAGCCCAAGACAGCCCAGAAATTACCAGCAGTGTGTCAGTACGAAGCATCTCTTGTGCAGTTGATTCTGCTTTTATAAAATAGGTACAGAAAGAAGCTGCAAGTAGTTGAAACGCATGGGAAAGTTCAATTTAGTGGTATTTCATTCTCACTTAGGATGCATGCAGGTGACTACCCAGCTCAGTGAAGAACAGAGTGAGGAATCAAGGAGGGTGAGACTTAGATTTCAGTGTAAAGTGGTGTTGCTCATTTATTTCTCTCTGTATCAGTCTGCCTCCTGGGGTATTATACAAACAGGTTAAAGGCTTACATTTCCAAAGAAGGGGATACACATTGTACAAATATAGCACTTTGTTTTATGAATGCCATTTTTGCTGGCGAGATTGCCTAAGCAGCCTTTTGCAAAAAAGAAAGAATATTCATACTAAGAGCTGGGAAGCCACACTGTCCACTGCAAACCAGCTGTTGCTAAAAAGCAAGTGGGAAGGTTTCTAGCTCCCTTTCTATGTTAAGAAGTCCATCACAGATTATTTTATAATAGCTATTTTGATATGATAAATGCTTTCTGCTTGAAAAAGTGACACTTTCACAGAGTGTGAACAGTCATGTATGTTCACGGTAAGCTACTTTTTCAAGTAATTGCTCTCTTTGTAAGAGGTCAGTCTGTGTGATTTTTAATACATTTAGCTGATACTATAAAAAGGCAACTGAGTTGATTTTAAATAAAGCAAATTCTGTTTTTCATGGAGTTTTAGTAGTTTCTTTGAAATGCAGATTTGTATTAGCTGACCATGAAATAAAGGGCAGTGGTAGCTGTACATGAGAGATAAGTAGGAGCATTCGCATATTCATGCTTCACCACTCTTTCTGGGGGTAGCTTTTGTATTTACGTTACTATGGACGCTGTCTGAGGGGTGAGATTGTCAGCTGCATTTTTAGACCCAGTGAGAGAAGCATGTTAAAAGATTACTTTACTCCTGCTAATTTCTTTTTAGCCTTGCTTTTCAGTCAAGCAGCCTGGAAAGTATCTCTTTTCAAAGCAGGTGCTTTCAAGAGAGAAAATGCTAGGTATTACAGGACATCCCATCGTTTACAACACTTACGGCTTAAGATTCGGGAAGTAGCTGTACCTGAGTTCCTGTTACCTCTTCAGCTCAGCCCACTTCCTGCAAGCACTTTACACAAGAGGGCATGGTGGTGTTTTAGGCAATCGGCATCAAATGAACATATAGGTGTTAACAGGATCTGAGCACAAAGCATCCTTTGATGCCTGCAACTACCTCAAATTCATTTATCATTTGTGTACCCAATCAGAATATACATTGACAGCAGTGACATTTTACACCCACTTGGCTTAAGGGTAGCTGAACACACAATACTCATGGCAATGAAAAAAATGAAGAATGAAAGCCCTAACTTTACCTTCATTCAGCTAGGACATTACATCCAAGCAATCAATTTCCCAGCCTATGCAATTAATTTTGTTCTCATACGTTAGCAGAACAGAGAAGCATAGGAATGCATAAATCAAAAAATCTATTTTCCCTTTAATTTTGAACAAATACTCCTGAAATCTTTTCTTTCAAGTTGCATTGTTCATAGTTCTGGTGTCCTCAACATAAAAAGGACATGGAACTGCTGGAACAAGTCCAGAGGAGGGCCACGAGGATGATCAGGGGACTGGAGCACCTCCTGTATGAAGACAGGCTGAGGAAGTTGGGGCTGTTCAGCCTGGAGAAGAGAAGGCTGCACGGAGACCTCATAGCAGCCTTCCAGTACCTGAAGGGGGCCTATAGGGGTGCTGGGGAGGGACTCTTTGTCAGGGACTGTAGTGACAGGACAAGGGGTAATGGGTTAAAACTTAAACAGGGGAAGTTTAAATTGGATATAAGGAGGAAATTCTTTCCTGTTAGGGTGGTGAGACACTGGAATGGGTTGCCCAGGGAGGTTGTGAGTGCTCCATCCCTGGCAGTGTTCAAGGCCAGGTTGTATGAAGCCTTGTGTGGGATGGTTTAGTGAGAGGTGTCCCTGCCCATGGCAGGGGGGTTGGAACTAGATGATCTTGAGGTCCTTTCCAACCCTAACTATTCTATGATTCTATGATTCTATGATTGAATATAGTTACTGTGAAGACCTTACAAGTGAAGATTCCGATTCTTTAATTTTCTCTACATCCAAAAGTCATGCATCCATTTCCCATTTGATATTTTTTCCTGGAGGAAAATCCTGGAAAAAAAGATTTTTCTTAAATGAAGCATTATAAAATTTTAGTGACCCATTTAGCAGCTTATTTCAATAGCCATATTAGTATGTTCCTAAATGGAAGTCCATGAAAGCAGGAGCTGTAAACTTTATGCCTTCCATTCAGCTGTTCTTTTTTCTTCCATTAAAACTCCATTTACAAAAGGGATCAAGCAGTATCACACTAGACTTTTTAACTAGGTACCAACAGAATAGCCTCCTGAAAAAAGATCTGGTCCTAATTTTTTAAAATGCCCCACAAATCCACCTCATAGCCATGACACAGTTAACCTATATATCTAAGTGTCCAAACTAAATAAACTTACAGTTAAAAGCACAAAGTGTTAGTTTTGTGAGGCAGAGAGACAGTCTATAAACCAGAGGATAGATACAAACATCAGCTGAAGCAACCCAAAATAAGGTTTCTTTCGGGCTTATACAATGTACAGCTTTCTGGCAACTGAAGTAGGCAAGGCTCTAGCCTCCTCCACCCTTCCTCCCTATGTCTACCTAATGACCTCACATGCCAGAACACTGCTTGGGCCATGAGATGCTGGTTTGGTTGTTCTGTGACATCTCCATTCACACCGTAAACCAATTTTGCCTCACATTTTCTTAAGGGATCTCAGAGACCTAGAAGCAGCCATTATAGCAGAAAGTCTTGTTCAACTAAAACCTTTATTGTAAGAGCTTGCTTTTTCTTTTTTTTTTTTTTTTTTTCTTTTGTGGAACTGCCATTTCTTAGCCATTATTTCTTTTATGCTTCGTTATAGCTTTACAGTAAAGAAAAAGGGTTTTTAAACAACATAGTCATCCCCCCCCAAAAAAAAAAACCCAAAACCTAAACAACACGACAACCCAAACCAACCCCAAAACCAACACACACTACCGCTCCGCCTCTTTTGCAACCAGAATGAGAAATGGCAACTGGGAGTTTGCTGCTACAACTGAGCGTTGAAATAAGATGTAACTTGTTTAAATAGTGAGGTGGACTTACACAGTATGAAAGTGCAGCTTTTCTTCTATAAAATCATATGTCATGCACCTGTAAAATGATGAATATTAACATTACACCTGTAAGACATTTTTCTGAAGTTAGGCTCAAGAGCATGAAAACTATGATTTAATCCTGATGAGTCCAAACCTGCTCTCCAAATTGTCTGGGAAGAAGGGCAAAGAGGTATGGCTACTCACACGAAAAAAAGCCTTTGTGGAAGTTGCAACACAATGTGGGGCAGACTTACTATGAGAATGTCTGGGGAGGAGGAGAGGTCATAAAAGGTTTGAGGGTGGATGAGTGAGACAGGCAAGAGGATGTGTAAATATAGCAGAGATGTAATGTGTCTCTGAAGAATGAGTTTTTGAGAGAAGAGCAAGATGGAGCATCAGCTACCTTTTCAAAATATCATTTCAAGGTTTATAAACAAAATAACCTGTTTAAGTGTTTTTTGTCATTCATCTCTGAGAAGAAGATCAAATATATCTACACACTTATTTCAGATAGCTGAAACAGTAAAATTTAATGAAAATGCATTATTAAAAATGCATCACATAACAAACTATCAAATTAAGAGGTATTGTATTTATTTCACATATAGCATACTTGGATTAAACTATCTAACAGTAGCTTCTTTGTGAGATAAACACATTTTAGGAGCCTGAAGTTTTATTTGTAATGACTTGCATGCAGAATGGTTCTCCTCTAATGAAAATAGGAAATACGATGAGCATGAATGACTGCATTGCTACCAGTCTGGGAATAAAAAGCCATTTTCTTTTGTTGGAATGTATGTCTAATAGGCTCAAATAATGACTGTGTTATTTTTCCAGTATCGCATGTGCTTTGTTAAGTACTCCCCTTTCTCTTGTTCCACCATTTATGCGTGGAGTGCTGACAGTGTCCTTCCATCCCATGTCTGTGAAACAACTCCCCCCCCTCTCCTAAGCAGACTCCTCATTACTGTTATCCTGAAGCTTTAACTGACAGCTCACTGCTATTCAATATCTGAATATTCTGAAAGACCAGTAGTCTGCTTTTTTCTAGAAATTACTTGCTCAGATGCCTGATGTTTTGTGTGCTGCTTGACCAATGCCACATTAGCAGAAGTGTCTGGCTGTGTGTGACTATGAACAGCCAGTGGTTCATTAGGCTGACTTGAGCAAATGATCACCACATTTCTCGTGGGGAAAATGCATTTGACCACTTCCTTGTGTTGGACCCAGCTTTGTTCCCTTACAAAAAAGTCACACAACCTTTGTGTGCCCATTCAGTGAGGCTGAAACAAGCTGGACAAGTCAATGAGTCAAGTACAGCATGTTTGGTTCACACACATATTAAACACCAGAAAACAGACCTGTACCAAATCATATAGCAGAATATGTGCTAGAAATGCCCAAGACCATGAAACCAGTGAAGCAATATTTTGTAACTGTAGCTCAGTACCAGACATTCTGAGCTGAAGCAACACAGTGTTATGAAATTCACCCCAAATTTGTATGCATATGAGAAGGTAATAGCTTTTTATCATGGTGCTGTGAAAGAGAATGATGGAATTATTTGAAACAGATACTAGAGGTTCCAATGAAGATGCTGTGTAGTAACCTCTGTAATAGCCTGTTTCACTACGGATTTATAAATATTATAATTAAAGATGCAACTTTATGGCATAATGTCACTTGTCATAAGTTATGGGAGCAATGACTCTTCCTCTTTACAATAAAGTATAATGCCATTAAATTTGTGCTTCACACAAGGGCTTATTAGATACAAAAAATAGGATAATCCATTCACTACAGTTTGGTGTGCTCGATTAGTATAGAGTTACATGACTATATTGTTACACTGGTGGATATGTGACGAAGATGCCTCACCGGGGCAGGGAGCAGGAGAAGAGAAGGTAACCCTTTCAGGGGTCAGAAACATTTCAGCATACTCCACACTGTTTTTCCCCTGGAGGGTCAAATTCAAAATACAGCACTGAAGCTTGCTGTAGTGCTGTATCCCCAGGTCTTGCACAACTCACCTCACTGGAGGCAGCAGATGAATATTGCTTGCTTTCAAGCATAAATGTACTGCATATGTCATTCCAGCTGAAGAAAAGAGTAATAGTTGATAAAAAAGCTGTTCCAATCCATCTCAAGGTATGACTGTGCACAGCCCGCTGTGTTCTGCAATGTCTTCAAGCAGCCATCAGGAAGCATGGCAAAGTCTGGCACTTGCCAAGATTAGTCAGTCTTTGTTTCTAGCTAAAGTTTGACATGACTGGAGCCTATAGAGTTGCTATTCAGTGAATTACTGCTAATGGCATTTATTATTAAATCAGAGCAGCCAGTTACAGTACTTCTCGATCATTCTGAGTCCTTACTTTGCCAGTTAACTAAAATATTTTATGTTACCACTAGTCACAAAGCCTCAGCAAACAGACAGTAAATTTAGATAAAGCCTGGGATCCTGAAAAGTTACACCCTGCTTGTGTCAATTTATCGTCACTCTTTATGTTAGTGCCAAGACTTTGGCTTCCCTACTGATCAAGATTTGAAATACATAGTCATAAAATGTTCTTTAGGAGTGGACCATTAGATTAGTAGTAGAAAATCATGCTCTGCTTAGTGGAGACATTAATGGTATGTTCATTAGAGGAGAAAGTGTATCTTCCTATCTATGAGGCTGGTGTGTATTGATTGGGTCATTTAACTCGCAATCTATAGGACTTACTGAAATTCCCATTTGCCTCTGTATTCACTGAACTGCAGGATGTATTGCATGTACAGTGTTGTAGCAGACGTGCCTAGGACATTTGAATAGGCTGCTGTCGAGAGGGGTGTCTGGTCCCCAATCACCCAGTGGAAGATCCAGTCCACTACCTTGAACAGAAATGGTAAAAACATCCTTTTGTGTGTCAAGTTGTAATATTGGTGATAATCTGTCTAACCCCAAAAACAGGAGAGAAGAAAAGGTAACATTGTGCAGCAAAATAATTTCAAGTTAGAACCTCTTTATGTTGTCAGAAAGAGCGGCCTAGCTAGTGATGCATTTGTATTAGGGATGCCCAAAGGGAAGGACAAAGAGGAGGAGGGTGCCTTTGTTAACACACCAACCAATTCACTATTAATTCATGCCAGAAGTGGAGTCTGTGCTCCCTCCACAAAGTTCTTGTAACAAAAAAGCATTTTAGAAGTTAAATGTTTTCTGGAAATCATTTTAAGATGGCCACTCTGCTTAATCAGCATGAAGTTCAGTTCTGCATCAGATTACTAAGGCATACCATTACCCCCTAAGGGCTTAAAATTCCTGCAGTTTCATATCAGTCATTTTACCATGAGCACTGCAATTCCCATAACATGATCCAGGTCTTGGAAATAAGGGTAGGAACAGTTAAAGTATCAACATTAGCTTGTCTGACA